>NC_081840.1:129041869-129704669 GCF_963259705.1 Myotis daubentonii | reverse complement strand
CATCAATGTGAGAGAGAAACATTGCTCAGTTGTCTCCTAATGTCCCCTGACTGGTAATCAAACACACAACCTTTTCTTGCACAGGACGACGGTCCAACCAAATGAGCCACCGAGCCAGAGCAAGAAGACTTATATTCTTATTAGATGACTAAGAGAACAATTGAAAAGTCTTTGGTATTAAATGGAAAGAAAAATTCAGAACCATGTACAAAATAAGATACCTTTTTTGCTTAAAAGAAAAAAGTAAACTCATAAACTCACCAATTGTGTGTAGATATTCATGTGACACAAAGAAAGTCTGGAAGGCTAAATAGCAAAGTCTTTAAACCAGTGGTTCTCAACCTTCCTAATGCCGCGACCCTTTAATACAGTTCCTCATGTTGCAGTGACCCCCAACCATAAAATTATTTTCGTTGCTACTTCATAACTGTAATTTTGCTACTGTTACGAATCGTAATGTAAATATCTGATATGCAGGATGTATTTTCATTGTTACAAATCGAACATAATTAAAGCATAGTGATTAATCACAAAAACAATATGTAATTATATATGTGTTTTCCGATGATCTTAGGCGACACAGGGGTCAAACGACCCACAGGTTGAGAACTGCTGCTTTAAACGGTGCCTTCTTTTTGTAAATGGAAATGTAGGAGAGGTGCTCGTTTTTTTTACAATTTTGTTTACTTTAATTTTTCCCTCTTATAAATGAATATTCATCAGAAAATATTCTCTGGGGTATTTAGATCCTCAGTGGGTTATTAATGAAAAATCTTATTCTCTAAATAAAACAACCCAACTAATTTGCCTGTATCAGGGGAAAGGCATGAGTAGCGCACATTGGATCTTATTACCAACATAGGATTTTCCACTTATTTTTCTCCTTGGTTCCCAGCAAGAAGAAATGTTTACTCAGTGGTCAAATTCAAAAACTGTTGTTTATTACCTGTTCAAACTTGTGGGAGATAGATGGCAGTAATCTTCTATTTCTAAAGATGCAGAAACCGTCTTTCCTGGTTTGGCTCAGTGGAGAGAGTCCGGGCCCATGGACTGAAGGGTCAATTCCAGTCAAGGGCATGTACCTCGGTTGCAGGCTCTATCCCTGGCCCTAGTCAGGGCATGAGCGGAAGACAACCAGTCAATGCATCTCTCTCACATTGATGTTTCTCTCTCTGTCTCTCCCCGTCCCTTCCACTCTCTTAAAATCAATGGAAAAAAATAACCTCAGGTGAGTGATTAACAAAACAAAAATGATGCAGAAGTCAAAAGTAAACTTTTTCATGATTATTCTGCATCAAATTATTGACCAAAGCACAAAGAGAATTCAGATATGATTGTAAGTCCACAAAGAAGCAGCCTTTTGGTAGGCATACCTTATTGATTAAGGCTGGCTATTTAGTCATATCTTAGGATCTTTTCCCAAGTTATAAACACGAAAATAAAGTAAACATGTATAAGTTATTAAGTGTTTTCAGGAAATAAGAAAATACCAACTAAGAGAGTTGAATTGCTAAATCTAAATGCTCTGGAAGAATTAAGATTTTACTTTGAAGTATTGTTAGCTTATTTTACTATATCAGGGGTTGGCAAACCATGGCCAGTGTGTTAATTCTACCCCACACCTACTTTTGTGAATAAATTTTTTAAAATGTTTTTATTGATTTCAGAGAAGAAAGTAGAGAGAGATAAGAACTTAGGAGCTCTCTGAAGGGTTTCGGGACCCTGTACCCTACTTTGAGAGTTGCTGCTCCAGATATTAGACACAACAAAGCACGTTGAAGAGTCAAAGCCTAATCTATCCCCTGGAATTAGTGGGATTCAAGACTCGAAAATGATGGAAACAGTTGGTTTACAAAATATTTAATCCATTTGTTCTGTAAATTTTTACTGAAAGAGAATGGAAGATAGGAAGTACCTACTTTAGATAGGGTGACCAGGAGAGGCCTCTGAAGAAGTGACCTTTAAGCTGAGACCCAAGTGATAAGAAGGTAGCTACCTGAACAACAGGAGGGGCATGTACTCTGAACCAGAAATTAATTAAGAATTTCCTCAAGTTATTTATTTTTTCACTTATTTATCTGTTCTTCCCAGCTCTCTTTCTTTTATGTCCACTGTTATATTTCCAGCACCTCATACAGTGCCTGGCACATAGGAGATGCACAATAAATGATTTCTGAATGAGGATAGTGAGCAAAGGGCAGTAGCACAAATTAAGGTTAGGGAAGCAGGGTTCCAATCACATAAGGCCATTTAGATCATCCAAAGGTTTGGGTTTTATTCTAGACTTAGGGAAATATTTAAAGCTGGAGAAGGAAACATTCCACTTTATGTTTTAAGGTCACTTTTCTGGCTGTGTAGAAAGTGGATTGGAGGGTAGCATAGTGGAAGTGAAACCAGGTAGGCTTTTATAGGACTCCAGTTGAGAAATGAGGACCCATACTACTAAGATAATACCAGTAGCAATGGAGAAAAGGGGCAGAATCAAGGTATATTTGGGATGTACCATTGACATGGCTTACTAATGGAATTAATTTTGAGAATGAGAGGGTGAATCAAGATGATACCTAGCATCTGGTCACATCTGGTGGCAGCATAGGGAAATGTGGTACTGCAGCCTCCCACAACCACATCAAAATTTACAACTAAAATACAGAACAACCATCATTCAGAACCATCTGAAATCTAGCTGAACAGAAGTCCTACAACTAGGGCTGTGGTCGGCAAACGGCGGCTTGCGAGCCACATGCAGCTGTTTGGCCCCTTGAGTGTGGCTCTTCCACAAAAAAAGTACATGCAGGCGTGCACGTACAGTGCAATTGAATCTTCGTGGCCCATGCACAGAAATCACTATTTTGTGGAAGAGCCACACTCAAGGGGCCAAAGAGCCGCATGTGGCTTGCAAGCCGTGGTTTGCCGAGCCGCAGTTTGCCAACCACTGAACTAGGGAATTAAAGAAGCACATCAAGACCTGGTAGGAGGGGTGGAGACACCGGACAGAATTGCAGAACCAGTTGTTCCCACACCCATTTGTGGTGGTTTAAAATTGGGAGAGATATCTTGGATGTGGAGGTTTCCCTGAGGAACAAGAGGACACTGCCACACACCAGGCCCCCAGCCCAGGGTTCCAGTGCCAGGAAGAGAAGTCCCCACAACTTCTGGCTGAGTGACATGGCTGTGGAAGACCCAGGTAGGTCCCCTTAAAAGGCCTATGCACAGACTTACTCAGACTCACTCCCTTTGTGTTCCAGTGGCAGAAGCCTGAAAGGAACTTGGAACATTGAGGAAGGAACTACCTTGTCTGGAATCAGGGCAAGAGCTGGAGGGACAGTTTTCTCCCAGATAGAAGTGCTGGTGGAGGCCAGTGTTCCTTTGCTGAGCCCTTCCTGCCACAGAGCTAACAGGCTGTGCCATATCTGAATCTCCATCAACCTGGCTCACACTTTTCACCCTGCCCCAGTGGTTCTCTGAGACCCCGCCCCTCCCTACTTGCAGGGTCATCCAAGCCATTTCCAGTGGCTTTTCCATACAACTGGCCTCTTTTGCCTCTTGCTTTGGGCTTTACTAAAATCTCTTAAACAAGCAGCAACTGGCATCAGTGTACTCTGTAGCTCTCAATTTGCCCCAGGTCCAGCACTAGTAACAGCCCACCCTGGTTCACAGCTTGGTCTCTCCTGGGCACCTCCAAGCTCAACACAAGTAGTAGCCATCTGCAGATTGCTTAGTAGCCCATGCTGGGTGGCTCTGGACAGGGCACAGGCAGACTTTGCACCTCCTGGGAGGCCCCAGAGCCAGTGCAGCCAGTGGTCAACTTTGACCACCCAGATTACAACCCTACCACCTCCACGAGTGTCACACTCAAGGGGTGGACTCAGTGAGCACCAAAGCCCCACTGAAGCAAGTCCTGCTGCATTCAGTTCCTGCACAGCAGCTTTTCTACTGTAATTGTAGCTGATCCTTATAGTGGATTGGCCTGCGGGTCAGTCCCTCCTAGTGAGGCTGACATACATCAAGGCTCAACTACAGTAGGACTGCACACAGTTCACACAAGGGTGCACCTGGAGTTCCCAGCTCAAGTGTCTGGGGTAGCTGAGCCACTACCAGGGGCCGGCAAACTTTTTGACTCGAGGGCCACAATGGGTTCTTAAACTGGACCGGAGGGCCGGAACAAAAGCATGGATGGAGTGTTTGTGTGAACTAATACATGTTAACACTGCTGCTGGTGAAGGAGCGGAGGGGAGAGCAAGAGAACCCTCCGCTCTTTCGGCTCCACGGGCCGGATAGAACAGCTGAACGGGCCGGATCCGGCCCGCGGGCCGTAGTTTGCCCACGGCTGCACTAGACTCTACAGGACACCTACTACACAAGGTGACTCTACCAAGTCTGGGAAGCAGTAGATCTACTGAATATAGTAGGTCCTCGGGTTACGTCAGAGATCCGTTCCTACGGCGTGATGTAACGCAATTTTCGCCGTAAGTCGGAACCCACCTACATAAGCATCTACGTCACTCACATGGAGCACATACACAGCAGTAATGAAGTGAAACAGTAAAAAAAAATTTAAAAGATAACAATTCCTGACCTTTACTTGTGGTAAATAAATAATAAAAAACATAAAGCACATATATACATACGTTGAAATGATGGAACTTTTTTTTTTATAAATAAATGGGAGATGGCGACGTAACCACGAAACAACGTACATCAAGTCCGTTGGATTGCCTGTACATAGAAATAAATACAGGGAAGCAGCCAAAATGCAGAGACAAAGAAAAATGTCACAAATGAAAGAACAGGAGAAATCCCCAGAAAAAGAACTAATTGAAATGGAAGCAAGAAAACTACCAGTTACAGACTTCAAGATAATGATTAAAGGATGCTCAAGGGATTTAATGAGAACTTCAAAGAACTTAGTGAGAATTTCAAGGAACTTAGAACAAGCATGTCAAACTCGCAGCCCATGGGCCACATGTGGCCCACAACAAATATTTTTGCAGTCCAGCGAATATAACAGTATGTAAGAAACATTTTAATAAAAATTTCATAACTTAATTTTTACAATATCCTGTTATACATAATTATCAATAACCAACTGCAACGTTCGCTAATGACTGATTACTATAATTGTGTTGCATTCATTTCCTTTACGCGCCTTACACACAGGTGCACCATTTCCACTAATACTAGCAGCAAATATTTTAGCAGCCGATTGCCACATCATTAGTATTGGACTGACTTGTTTGGTGTGCGCAACAGGAAATATTTCTCTTTCAGAGATCAAGAAAAATAGTTTTATTTGCATTATGCTTATTAATTTGTGCCGTTATTCAGTGTCTGGTAAGTTAATGTTCAAGAAAGAGATATTAATTTCTATTAAAATGTTCTATTTTATGTTAACAATTATTATTTATTTCAGCCCTTCGTATTCAGCATGTCTCTATCGAAATAAACCTACATTTCTATGAATATTGAAGCTTTTTTTTTTTTTTTTTTTTTGCGGCCCACATAAACTTAAACCTTGTTTATTTGGCCCGTTTTAGCCTTTGAGTTTCACATGCTTGACTTAGAACATCAGCAACATAAAAAAGAACCAGTCAGAAAGGAAGCATACACTAACTAAAATAAAGAATAATTTATAGGGGGTCAACAGTAGAATAGAGGACACCAAGAATCAAATCATGTGGAATATAAGGAAGTGCCTGGTCAATGTGGCTCAGTGGTTGAGAATCAACCTATGAACTAGAGGTTCACAGTTTGATTCTGTCAGGGCACATGCCGGGTTGCAGGCTTGATCCACAGGGGCATACAGGAGGCAGCCAATCAATGAGTCTCATCATTGATGTTTCTATCTCTCCCTCTCCCTTCCTCTTTGAAATAAAAAATATATTTTTTTTAAAAAAAATAAGGAAGTAAAAAACACCCAATCAGAACAGCAAAAAGAAAAAATTCAAAAATATGAAGATAGTGTAAGGAGCCTCTGGGACAACTTCAAGCGTACTAACATTCACATCATAGGGGTGCCAGAAGGAAAAGAGAGGGAACAAGAAATTGAAAACCGCCCTCTGTCCCTGAGCCCAGTGGACAGAGCGTCAGCCTGCGAACTGAAAGATCCCAGGTTCAGTTCCGGTCAAGGACACATGCTTGGGGTTGTGGGCTTGATCCCCAGTAGGTGACTTGCAGGAGGCAGCTGATCCATGATTCTCTCTCATCATGGATGTTTCTATCTCTCCCTCTTCCTTCCTCTCTGAAATCAATAAAAATATATTTTAAAAAAAAAGAAATGGAAAACCTATTTGAAAAAATGACAGAAAACTTCCCTTACCTGGTGAAAGAAATAGACATATAAGTTGAGAAAGCAAGGAGGGTCCCAAACAAGATAAACCCAAGGAGGCCCACACCAAGATCCATCATAATTAAAATGCCAAGGGCTGAAGATAAAAGCATCTTAAAGGCAGCAAGAGGAAAGCACATAGTTGCCTACAAGGGAGCATCCATATGGCTGTCAGCTGATTTCTCAACAGAAACTGTGCAGGCCAGAAGGGAATGGCAAGAAATATTAAAAGTCCTGAAAAGCAAGGACCCACAACCAAGATTACTCTACCCAGCTAAGCTATCATTTAGAATTGAAGGTCAGATAAAGAGCTTCTCAGACAAGGAAAAGCTAAAGGAGTTCATCACCACCAAACCAGTATTACATGAACTGTTAAAGGGTCTTCTTTAATAAGATGAATAAATATAAGATCAAAAATATGAACAATCACCTGGGTTGGGTCGCTCGTAGTTAGAGCATCAGCCTGCAGACCAAAAGGTCTTGGGTTTGATTCTCCATCGAGGGCAAGTACCTTGGTTGCAGATTTCCCTACCAGGGTGCGTGCAGGAGACAACCAATCAATGTTTCTCTCTCACATCAATGTTTCTCCCTCTCTATCTCCGCACCCCTTTCTCTCCCTTCCATCTCTCCTCCCACTCATTCACTCTAGAAATCAATGAAAAAAATATTCTCAGGTGACGATTAAAATATATATATATATATATATATATATATATATATATATATATATGAACAATGAAATGCAATAAATGCATAGCTATCAACAATTAAATCTAGAAAATCAAAACAAATGAACAAGGAATCTAATGAACAAAATAAACTGATGAATAAAATAGAACCAGAGGCATGGAAACATGGAACAAACTGATGAATCTCAGAGGAAAGGGAGGGTCTGGGAAGAGATTAGCCAAAGACTTTATATGCATTACCTATGGACATAGACAATAGGGTGATGAAGGCCTGGGGTGGGTGGAGAGTGGCACTGGGGAGATAAAAAGGGGCATATCTGGATATCTGTAATACTCTCAACAATAAAGGTTTAAAAAATAAATAAACATACAACAAAAGCGGGGGGTGGGGTGGGAGGGGGGGACACCTAGATTTCTTTCTAAAACACCTGAGTAGATGATGATGCCAGTGTATTGAGATGAGAAAGCTTATGGGAAGGACCAGGTCTGGAGACAAAAATCAGGGGTACTTTTATAAGTATGTTCAATTTGAGATGTTTGTGCAATACCTCAGTTGATAGTTCAGCTAGGCACTGTGGATTTAAAGTCTAGAATTCAGGGCAGAGAACAGGGCTGGAGACAAATAAAAAACATGAAAATGATGAAGATGGTATTTCTTTATCCGTGGCCAGTGTGGCTCAGTTAGTTGAAGCATTGTCCTGTACACCACAATGTGGCAGGTTGGGGTTCGACTCCAGCTCAGGTGTGCTGGGGAGGCAACCGATCAGTTTCACTCACATCTATGTTTTTCTCTCTTTCTGAAATAAATTTTTTAAAATAAAGATAACATTTAAATCCACAGGAACTGAGGTTGTCATTTAGAAAGAGAACATAAAAGAAATGTCTCGGGGTCACGCCCAGAGGAACCCCAGCATTGAGGTTAAATAGAGGAAAGGGAGCCAGAAAGGGGAGTGAGGAGTGGCCAGTGAGGTAGAAGGAAACTGCGTAAGCATATTTGCTCAAGGGGGTGTTGTAAGAACATGTAGTGAATACACTTGGGAAGGATAATGATGGAAGCCCTGGGAAGGAGGTTAGGCTCTATCCAAGTCCTTTCCCTTTACAATCACCTTGATATAAGGAATAAAAGGTCCTATCCAACCCTATCACATGGAGGCCCTTTGTGATATGGTTTCTGTCTACTTCTCAAGCCTCATTGCTCATTATTTCCTCCTATTCTAATTCTTAGCTTCTTTGAATATTCCCTGTTTCCTATCACCAGGATTTGGGTCAATTCTGTTCTCCATGCCTAGAAAATGCTTAAATTTCCCCCATCTTTTCTAGGATTATTGGTTAAATTTGTAGATTTCTGCTTTAGATTGTTTAGGTCAGCAATTTTCAACTGGTATGCTGCAGTACACTAGTGCTGAAAGAATTTTTAAAATATATTTTTATTGATTTCAGAGAGGAAAGGAGAGGGAGAGAGATAGAAACACCAATGATGAGAGAGAATTATTGAACGGCTGCCTCCTGCACACATACACATCCCCCCCACACACACACCCCCACTGGGAATCGAGCCCGAAACCCAGACATGTGCCCTTGACCAGAATTGAATCCGAGACCGGATAGGCCAACTGCTCTATCCACTGAGCCAAACCGCCTAGGGCTGAAAGAATTTTTAAAACATGCAATACCTGGGAAAAGTGGTAAAAGGGGATTATGCAAAGTACCGAGAGACTCGTCCAGGTCTGAGTGCCAGCACCCCAGACGGGGGCACCTTCAGGTGGCAGAAGGTGATCGAAATTACTCAGGTATGAAGATCCTCTTCTAGGTTTTGTGAATATGGTCATTTTGGAATTACAATGATTTTGAATAATTTTGCCCCAGAAGTTTACTAAAATTGGCAAGAATCATCTCTACAAGCTACTTAAACAGAAACCCAGGCATTCTTCAGTATTTTGGTTCAAACGGATTATATAACTGGTTAAAGTGTTTCAGCTGCTGGGGTTTTTGTTTTTGTTTTTGTTTTTTGCCTCCCCTCCGCTCCCCTATGGTGTTTTCAGCTGTAAGATATGCTTGATTTGTGCATTAGGTAGTTTTGGAAGTTTCCAATTACTGTTTAAATATTGCTGAAGTTCCATGGCAGCTTATATTTACTCTTATTAAGACTTTTAGGAAATTTTGACCTCATTCCCTTTCATGTCACAATGGGACAGCTTCTCTAAATGAAGAGTACAGTTTTTGTGTTTTCTTTTATCTTTTATTTGCATGGAAATTTAAGATGCTACAGTTTCCCAGCAGCCTGGTAATGTTGAGATAACTGTGTCTCTTTAAATGCTGTTTAGGAACGCTCTTCAGATGTGAAATTTTTTTTTTGTTTTTGCCTTTTGGATCATAAATTGGATATTTCATCTCACGTGGATAAGTACAACACTGACAAGCACATGAAATAATAAAGAAGACTTTATCATCTTAAATCCGAGGAACTTGGCTAATTCTGGAGATAGCCATATGAAAACTTTAAAACTGAAATATGAGTAGCTGACTTGAAGTAACTCTATGTCAAATAGTCATAGGTTAAGTATCTTCAAAGAACTTGGATTTTATTTCAGAGGATACAAAATTAAAACAAACAAACTGGAAAACACAAAGATAACCAAGAAAAACCCAACACCTTCCTGTGCAGTCCCGTTGGAATCTGGACTTGCCATGAGTGTTGAAGCCTTGTTTCATTGAGTCAGAGAGACTGGACCTAAATGGCCCAGTATGACTGCTCCAGCCTGGCTTAATTTTCCCACTCCACCATCATTAACAAAGTCATCATTGAATTGTGAGAAGCATTCTGACAATTCATGGACAGAAAATCGTTATGATGTGAATCGTCAATGACACAACTCTTCAGATGGCTTTAATTCTGGTATTGGATGTCCCAATGGAGGTAACTTTGGAAGGAAAGGAAAAAATGGATGGCGTACGCATGGGAGAAATGGCAATGAAAACATCGTGGGGATACCGTATGTTCCATTCTGAAAAAGCCAAGGACTACACAAAAACAACATCCCTGACAATGAACCAGGGAAGAAGAAAGGAGAAAATACACAGTTTGAAGCTGAGGATTTTCCGTCTTTAAATCCTGAATGAGAGAGATCCAAATCAAAATAAATCTTTACCTGCAATTTAGAGCTCCAAAGATGCTGGTCACTAAGAAAGATAATGCAAAAAACTTACAGCTGTCTAGGTTCCCAGTAGCAGGAAGTCTTCAATCATAGCCAGTTAAGAACAGGACTGGTCCAAGTGTTTATAAAGGTTTAGTCCCTAACCTGCTGCTCTACCCACAAAACCTACACAATGGAAAAGCCAAACTAAAGGAAATAAAGCTGGGACTTCTTTCTCTCATGAATCTACATATGGTGTTGGCAACTTCAATGCTTTTAAATCAACAGCCAAGAATTTTAGTGCAACAATGACAGTGAAAGAGTGTAATTCCTCAAATTCCTCTTCACCTGTTGACAAACTTAATCAGCAGCCTCATCTAACCAAACTGACACAAATTCACACTGATAAGAAGAATGAATTTCGGCAAGCATTGAAAAGGGACAGAGTGGGTCAAAAACCAAGATGGTGGCATAGGCAAACACCTGAAATTGCTACCTATAACAACCACTTCAAAAATACAACTAAAAGACAAAACGGACATCATTCACAACCACAGGACAGCTGGCTGAGTGGAAATTCTACAACTAGAAGGAAAGAGAAAAGCACACTGAGACTCAGAGGAGGTGCGGTGTGGAAGTAAAGTGCAGCGGTAGGGAGGCGCACGCAGAAAGGGCTGGCAACTGAGGACGTGGTTGTCTTTTCCAATCGGGAGGGAGTCTCAAGCTCCCAACGGCCCTGAACTCCAGTTTGGGCGAGCCTCTGGGGACCCAGACTCACACGAGGAGAAACTGGACTGCCTGGCATCGGGCAGAACTTGAGGGAGGCTTTCTCTCAGAGGTGCTTGCGTTTATTACTGCAGGACACTGAGACCCGGGACCTCTTAGGGCAGGGCTGAGGATCAGCCATAGCTGTTTGCTCTGCCCTGTTGATTCCCTGAGACCCCACCCCACCCAACCTGTGTGCAGGGGCTTTTGCATATGAATGGCCTGGCCCTTTGCAATCTAAAATTACCTAACAAACTGCAGCTGGGCCAGAGAGACCCAGAACATCCAAAATAAGGCCCAAGGCCCCACAGCAGTTTGCATTGCTTCACAGCTGGGCCTCATCTGTGCACCTCCAAATCCCAAAGAATAGGAATCTGCAGATCTCTCCATAGCTCCTGCTGGGTAGCCTCAGGAAGAGGCTAAATTAGCACCTCCTTAGAGATCCAAGTGCCAGTGTACCCAGTGGTCAGAGTGGACCATCCAGATTACAACTCCTCAGATCCATAAGGGACACACTCAGGGGGCAGACTCAGTGAGCACCAAAGCCCCCCTGAAGCAAGTCTTACCCCATAAGGGTGTCTCCAACATAGAAGTTCTCCCACCATAGTCACAGCTGATTCTCACAGTCAAATGGCCTGGAGGTCAATTCCTCCAGGATACCAACTACAATCAAGGCTTAACTACAACAAGACTGTGCACACAGCACACAAGGGGGTGCACCAAGAGTGTCCTCCTCAGGTAATTGGGGAGGCTGAGCCACTGGGCCCTATAGAACACCTAGCACACAAAGCCACTCTATCAACACAGGGAAGCAGCCAAAATGCGGAGACTGAGAAACAGGTCACAAGTGACAGAAATGGAGGAAAGCAAACTACTGGATATAGAGTTCAAAACCATGGTTATAAGGTTTTTCAAGAATTTTCTAGAAATCGCCAATAAATTTAGCGAGACCCTCAGTAAATCTAGTGAGACCCTCGAGGATATGGTAAAGGACCAACTAGAAATTAGGCATACACTGACTGAACTAAAGAATAATATACAGAGATCCAACAGCAGACTGGAGGATCGCAAGAATCAAGTAGAAGATTTGAAATACGAAGAAGTAAAAAACACCCAACCGGAAAAGCAAAAAGAAAAAAGAATCCAAAAATATGAAGATAGTGTAAGGAGCCTCTGGGACAACTTCAAGTGTACCAACATCCGAATTATGGTGGTGCCAGAAGAAGAGAGAGAGCAAGATATTGAAAACTTATTTGAAGAAATAATAACAGGAAACTTCCCCTACCTGGTGAAAGAAATAGACTTACAAGTCCAGGAAGTGCAGAAAACCCCAAACAAAAGGAATCCAAAGAGGACCACACCAAGACACATCATAATTAAAATGCCAAGAGCAAAAGACAAAGAGAGAATCTTAAAAGCAGCAAGAGAAAAACAGTTAGTTACCTACAAGGGAGTACCCATACGATTTCAGCTGATTTATCAACAGAAACTATGCAGACCAGAAGGGAGTGGCAAGAAATATTCAAAGTGATGAATACCAAGAACCTACAACCAAGATTACTTTATCCAGCAAAGCTATCATTCAGAATTGAAGGTCAGATAAAGAGCTTCACTGATAAGAAAAAGCAAAAGGAGTTCATCACCACCAAACCAGTATTATATGAAATTATGAAAGGTATTCTTTAAGAAGAGGAAGAAGAAGAAAAAGGTAAAGATAAAAATTATGAACAGCAAATACATATCTATCAACAAGTGAATCTAAAAATCAAATGAATAAAAAATCTCATGAACAGAATAAACTGGTGATTATAATAGAATCAGGGGCATAGAAAGGGAGTGGACTGACAATACTCGGGGGAAAAGGGGTGTGGGGGTGCGGGAAGAGACTGGACAAATATCATACACCTATGGATGAGGACAGTGAGGGGGATAAGGGCAGAGAGTTGGGTGGGAATCAGGTGGAGGGGAGCTATAGGGAAAAAAAGAGGAACAACTGTTAATAATCTGAACAATAAAGGTTTAAAAAATAATAAAAAAAAGAAAAAAGAAAAGGGACAGAGTGGAAGAAGACCATAAAGATGTAAGCCATGCTGGCTTCAAGAAGGATGACGACTCATTTAAATTGCATAACAGCAATAATACCAAGACAGAGATTTAAACCGAAACTTTGATGAAAATGAAATTCCACAAGAGAATGGCAATGCTTTGGTTATTTCCCAGCAGATCATTTGGTCTTCAACCTTCCCACAAACAGATGTTCTTTCAAGTTCACTTGAGGCAGACCACAGATTGTTAAAGGAGATGAGCTGGCAAGAAAACAGTGAAAACAATGAAACCTGTGCTTCCTTGACTGAGGATGAAATGAGAGAATTCCAAGTTATTAGAGAACAGTTGCAGAAGAATGGTCTGAGGAAAAATGGTATTTTGAAAAGTGGTCTGATTTGTGACTTCAAGGTTGGACCCTGGAAAACAGCACTTTCCACCCCATGGTTGAGAATAATGACACGGAGACGAGCAGCAGCAGCAGCAGCCACACGTCCAAGGACAATGACGAGGACGTGTAAGGGTCCTGGCAGCCTGAAAGGTTTACTATGGCATGTACTCATGTAGTCAGGGTGGAGTATAAAATGAAGAACTATTTATGTAGTAAAATGCCCCACCAGAAGATTTTGGGGGGGTCTTCTATATGAAGAAAACCAAGAATATTGTGTTAGGCTGTGTTGAACATTCTTTCTTTGTACATGGATGTTGTAGAAATGAAGACTTTGGTGGACCCAACATTGATTCTCTTCATCACTGCAGCATTTCTCTGACTAACAATGTGACAATGTAACAGATGACGTGGTCTCATTTAATAATAAAAAATTGTGTAATGTTTTGCAAAATGTCTGTTTTAAAATGTTCGGCGCTTAAGAAAAAAGCAGCTTACACTATTTTGCTTACAGAGTCCTATCTCTTCATACAATGGAAATCCCCAAGTCCACTTTGTGCATCTCCACTCCCAAAAAAAACAATGTAGCATGTTGGCTAAAACTGGAGCAAAGTGCACTAAAACATTAATTTTATGAGCTCAACTGTTGTACTAGTCACTTTTTAAAACTTAAATTGTTTAGCCACGTGTACTTCCATAACTATTGCAGGAAAAACTTGCCACACTTTCTTCCAAATTTTAAGAGGAGGTTTGCAAGAGCTTTATTTGGGTATGTTGTCAGACCAGGATTTTCAGAGATGATGAAAAAGAGTTGTTGTGGGAAATTTTATTTTGATAAATTATTACATGAGCAGAAAAACTGATCACACTGACTGGATCTGTCCACAACATGGAAATAAACTGGATTTTCAGAAAAAATAAAACATACAATACCTGACTATTTAGTCAGGAGCACTGACCTCTTTTCCCTTAGCTTGTCAAATTAAAAAATGACAAAAGTTCTCCCCAGATAATTTACTAGCACATTTATTTTCCTATACAGTTTTTCTTACGTACTTAAAACTATATATTTTATAGGTTTTTCTTGTTTGTTTTGCTTAACATATTAAGCCCCATGATACTAAAGGCTTCCTAAAATTTTTTAAATGACTAGATACTATTTCAAAACAGAAATGAATATTAATCCCTTTAATGTCCTGTGTTTATTTAAAATATTTAAAAATTTATGCAGATGCTTTAAAATATTTTTGTAACTTTTTACATAAATGTATTTTTAAAATTCTTGGTAGATGACAAACTGCTTTCTACCAAGGTTTTTGAGGTTTACTCTTCTAAGATTTCTACTCCATACTGACCCATTTTCCCTTAGATTTTCAAATTAAAAAATGAGAGCCCTAGCCGATTTGGCTCAGTGGATAGAGCCTGTGGACTGAAGAGTCCCGGGTTCAATTCTGGTCAAGGGCATATGCCCGGGTTGCGGGCTCATCCCCAGTGGGGGGCGGCCAGGAGGCAGCTCATCAGTGATTCTCATCGTTGATGTTTCTATCTCTCTTTCCCTCTCTCTTTCTCTCTGAGGTCAATAAAAATATATATTTTAAATGACAACAGCCAACATAATAGCCCTCCAGTGTGAATCAAAATTATACCTATTTTTAGTCAGATTTTAATAATTAGTTTATGTGTGTCTTGAGATTTAAAAAAAAAAGGTTGAAAAATGCTGGTTTAGAGCAATTACCATGGCTGCGGTGTGAAGAATGAATGTGGGGATGAGAGGCCTGGCGGGCGCAGTTCGGTGGTTGAGCATGGGTTTGGTTCCCAGTCAGAGCACATGCCCGGGTTGTGGGCTTGATCTCCAGTGTGGGGCGTGCAGGAGGCATATGGTGGGGAGGGGTAGAGACCCCTTAGAACAGTGGTTCTCAACCTTCCTAATGCCGCGACCCTTTAATACAGTTCCTCATGTTGTGGTGACCCCCAACCATAAATTATTTTCGTTGTTACTTCATAACTGTAATTTTGCTACTATTATGAATCGTAATGTAAATATCTGATATGCAGGATGTATTTTCATTGTTACAAATTGAACATAATTAAAGCATAGTGATTAATCACGAAAACAATATGTAATTATATATGTGTTTTCCGATGGTCTTAGGCGACCCCCAAAGGGGTCGCGACCCACAGGTTGAGAACCGCTGCCTTAGAAGCTAAGAGGATCTGGGTGTCAGTGCAGCTTTGCTACAAAGGTGTGGTCCCAACCCAGACGCATCACCAGGCACACTATGGGAACTCATCAAAAACGCAGAACCTCAGATCCCCAGCCCCATCTCCCATTTGATAAGATCCTCAGACGATTCTTATGCGCATTCAAGTGTGACAATAACTGATCTAGACGGTTGTTTCAAACCGCTGCACACTAGAATCGCCTGGGGAGCTGTAAGTTTTCCGGTGTCCAGGTCACATCCCATGTCGATTAAGTCAATCACTGCGAGTGGGACCAGAAAGCAAAACCCCTCCAAAAGGGATCCCAAGGTTCAGCCAATCTGGCAGCCTGTGATCTGAGTAATGGGAAGAAACTTACAGCCAGTGGTCTCGGGTAGCTGAGCAACGGGCATGGGAAGGGAGCGTACTAAATAGTTCCGTTGTTGTTATTTCTGCACAGTGCACAGGTAGTGCCGAGGTAACCGTAAATGAGACGAGTGGAAGGCCTGACAGACGTGCTCCTTGACCAGGCGCTGGACAGCCGAGCAGGGGCGGACGGCTGTCAACCCAGGGCAGCACCGCCCGCTCCCGCCCGCTCCCGCCCGCGGGGTTCGCCCCGCCCAGCGGGCCCGCCCCTCTGCGGCCCTGGCGCCCACCCGCGCTCGGGCCGGCGATCTGGGGCGCAGGCGCGGTCGCCCCTGCGGCCGGGGTCGGCCTCCGTTGACGTCAGCACGCCTCACGGGTTCCAGCCCCTCAGCCCGGCCTCCAACTACCGCGCGAGGCGGGCGGGGGCGGGTGCCGGCCAGTGGCGCTCTCCCGTCCGACCGCGCCAGTTTGAATGAAAGCTCCTCAAGATGGCGGCGGCCGAGGCGCGAGGAGGTGAGGGCTAGAGAGCGGCGCCCCTCATATGCCCCCTTCTGCTGGCCAACCCCCCGCGCCGGGAAGCGTGCCGGGACGCGCGGGCCCGGCCCACGCGGCGCCGTCTCCCGCCGTGCCGACACCTGGGCTTCACCCTGCCCCTGCCCCTGCCCCTGCCCCTGGCCCCTGGCCCCTGACCCTTCTCGCGCCTCGGCCAGCTCGCTCCCCGGAGCCTCCCCCGCCGCCCCGGCCCCCGCGCCCGCCGCCGGGCCGGCCCCTCCCGCCCGGTGGCCGTGTGGAGGTATTCGGGCGGCCGCCGCAGCTCCCGCTAGCTCCCAGGGGCTCGGTTCCGTGGCCGCGCGTGTGGCTTGGCTTCTTTGTGGTGGTTTGAGCGGGACGTGTAGTGTTCGGGCTGACTTTTAACGGGGGAGTGGGGAACCCGGGGTGTAAGTGTGACCTTAGTGTCCGAGGAAAGAAAGGAATCGGCCGGAGTATGGCCGCTAAGGAAGGGGATGAGCGAGGGCACATCCCAGCTCGGCCTCCCCGGGAGGGCGCGCGCCTCGTCGGAGGGACCCCGTAGGTGGGCGCCGGGGGCGGGCCCCGCAGCCCGGGCTCCCTTCGTGCCCACCGGGGCCGGAGTGGTTGGCGTGGGCGCCGGGGCGCTAGGTGCCGACCGTGTGTGTGTTCTTGTGCGCGCTTGAAAGACTGGAACTTTGATTGCATTCTAGAATCTAAAGGCGTTTTCCAGGACTGTTCCTCCCCGCGTACATTATGAAATCTTGATCCGCCAATTTTTCTTCCACTAGAGGTTACTGTGAGCTACTGAGCTGGGGTTTTTTTGTTTGTTTGTTTTTGTGGTGGTAATGAAATGTTTAATCTTGCACATGATTTTTTTCCCCTACGTTAATCAAAATTGTCACCAAGAGTGTTTTATGCTCCTTTTTCTTGTTTGTGTTTTTTTGTTTGTTTGTTTTAACTCAATAGCATTTCCATGGAATGATGTGTCTTGAATCTTGTTACTTCAACTAGATAAAAACAGCAGACAAGTCACCTGGGGTAGAGAGGAACCTCTTTTGCATGTGGTCAGCATAATGAGGTTAACTTTACACAAAACAGCCTGAAGGTTTTTTAATTAAAGGAAAGGATTTAAGGGTTCTTTTCTCTTCTACTCTTCTACCCCAGCACCACCCCAAAGCAAGTAACTCCCCCCCCCCGCCCATTTTTTTAAGTATCTTTCTCTTACACACACACACACACACACACACACACACACACACACACACACTATCTTTCACTTTCTTGATGTAAAATTATGAGCCCTCTGTGGGACAGTAGGGTGGAGATAGAAATCCTGCTTCAGGGTTTCTTACCGTGAAGCCCCTGTGTGAGTGGAGGGTGAAAACTGGATAAAGCAAGATCAGCTCTGGTCTCTCTAAATGACCTCAAAACACAAAAGTTGTCACAGCTACCTTGGAGAGCTACCGAGTAGAGCTTGAGTTTACTTATAGATGTTGTTTCCTAACCCCAGTTTACTCCAACCCTGGAATTTACTCCAACCCAGTGCATCTGAAACCCAGAACAGTGAAAGTCTCGCTAAAGTCATACACTAAGGGGCGTAGCAAAGGCTGGAGCAGAGGGCCTTTGATCTTCTCTAGTGCTTACCAAACCACTAGCCATGAAACCAAGTTTATTGCACATGTCTAAACATCAGTTTGTGTTAGCATATTTTACTAGCAATATGGCAGCAGAAATTTTAGGGTAAAATCTGCTGCAGCACAATTAGGTATTGGCTACTATAAGATTGATTGAGTGGTGTCTGATTTTCTTCAAGCTTGGTGTATGGGTGATGTAAATTGAATACTCTGTTTTGTAATTCTTGGCTTTAAAAAAACAATGCAGGAAATGAGTGTGACAAAAATCAGTATACCTTCCATTATGTTATTATAACTGGGGTTTATTTCCCTTAATAATAACTTTGAAGCATGGACAAAATAAGTGGAGTTAAAATTTCATGCAACATTGCAAGCTGGAAAAAGGGCATATGATGTATGATCATGTCACATAGAACTATATTTCAGTCAGATTTCACTTCTTATCCAACTAAGAGAAAGGGGGAAAAGTTATTTTTTAAAATTTTAACAAATTATAAGATTATTTTAAGATATATTTCTAGCAGTAAGAATGCCCTAGCCATTTACATTTTATTAAAGCAGTAGTTATATTCTATGTAGACTATAATGGAAAAGTAAAAAACATTACCCCTCTTGACCTTTGCATCTATATGTAATCTTAAGAAAGCTTACGGACATGAAACATTTTGTTCAGGTGGCTCAGTAGAAATTAATTGACATCAGTTAAACATAGTAGGACATGAAAAAGTCCAAGAAGATCAATTTACCAAAATAGTTCTTTAATGCTTACCTTTGTCTTGAAGACACAAAAATGGTTTCTTGTCATATGAATTTTTAGTCCTGTAAAATTGCCAGTAGAAGGGTGGGGATATAGAAATCTTAAGTTTTTCCTTTTCCTTTTTTGTTTTAATTCAGTAGCTATTTCATTAGTAAAGAGTTCTATTTTCTTATTGTAGCTTGGTGTGTGCCTTGCCTAGTTTCACTTGATACTCTTCAGGAAGTATGTAGAAAAGAAAAGCTCACATGTAAATCGATTGGAATCACCAAAAGGAATCTAAACAATTATGAGGTGGAATACTTGTGTGACTACAAGGTAGTAAAGGTAAGGCAAATATCTAGTCCCTTAAAAGAGACTTAATTAGATTTCAGTATTTCATATGTGTAAAATAAAAAGAACCTTAAGTAAGCAAAGCTCTTCTTAATGTTTAAAGCCATAATAATTTATATGTCCTGTCTGTATTACCAAATAAAATTGAAAGGATTTTTAAGCATACGGTATGCTTGCATTAGAATATTTGAAGTGCTTATATCATTCTACATCCAACTCTTGATTCTCTCTATGTGGGTTACCAGAGCAAATATTTTATCTCAGATTGGCTTCTCCTGGGATTCATTTTGTTCCTGAATCGTATTTCCCCACTATCACCTGAAATGAACTTAGAAATTCAAACCAATTTTTGTGTTACTGAATGTCCTCAGGAAGCAGCACCATTTATATTTCCTGCCAACATGTCAAGCTCCAGATATTAGTAAGGTTCTGTGGTGTACTAGAACAGCGTGGAGTTTAACGTCATTTCTAGCCTCTGTTTAGTGTCTTAAGACTTCAGCAAAGTCACCTAACTTCTCTGGGACTTAACTTTATTACTATTCCTTTTAAAAATGACAGTATTGTTCTAAAAAGCTTTTTCAATCTAAATCTTACAATAAATTTTTGAGTAATCATCTCTATAGGCTATTCTCTCTCCAAGAACTCTGTTTTGATCATTAGTCATTTTTACAGATAATCAGGAATCTTGTTTAATTCTTTGTTTTTCTTCATCAGATTCCATATCGATTTAGTCGTTAAATGCAGTTCTTCCTTCGAAATATCCATCATTTGAAATCACTATCTTCCTTACTCAGTGGGATTTTATGATCATTGTTATGATCTTCACAACAACCTTCAAACCCAAAACAGCCCAATCATTTGTCTTCACAGTTTATAAACTCTGGCCTGAACAATCTAGCTGAGAATATTGTATAATCACACATATTGGCTCCACGAAAGCTTATTTCCTTTTTTTAATCTTTTGCTCTTTTTTAATGTGTTTTTTAAAAAAATATATTTTTATTGATTTCAGAGAGGAAGGGAGAAGGAGAGAGAGATAGAAACATCAAGATGAGAGAGAATCATTGATCTGCTGCCTCCTGCAGGCCCCCTATTGGGGACCAAGCCTGCAACCCAGGCATATGCCCTTGACCCGAATCGAACCCAGGACCCTTCAGTCCACAGGCTGACACTCTGTCCACCTAGCCAAACTGGTCAGGGCTTTTTATGTGTTTTTATTGATTTTAGAGAGAGGAAGGAAGGAAGGAGAGAGAGAAACATCTATTGGCTGAGAGAAACATATCAGGCATGCTAAAGCTTATTTCTATTCTCATACTGCTCAATTCTACTTGATACACTTTTTATTCTTTGCTTTCTTTTCTTTTTTTAAATATATTTTTATTGATTTCAGAGAGGAAGGGAGAGGGAGAAAGAGATAGAAACATTAGTGATGAGAGAGAATCATTGATTGACTGCTTCCTGCATGCCCCACATGGGATGGAGTCCACAACCCAGGCATGTTCCCTGACGGGGAAATCAAACTCTGACCTCCTGGTTCATAGGTCAGTGCCGGCTGGGCTATTCTTTGCTTTCTTTCCCCATTCATGTCAGCAGTTTTCCCAACTTTTATCTCAGATTGGCTTCTCCTGGGATTCATTTTGTTCCTGAATTGTATTTCCCCACTATCACTTGAAATGAACTTAGAAATTCAAACCAATGTTAGTGTTACTGGATCTCCTCAAGAAGCAGCACCATACTGTTTACCATAGTGGCTGCACCAATTTACAATCCCACCCTCTCATATTCAGGTGCAGACCTCTTCTATCTGTGAAAAGTAGGATCCCTCACATATAAACTCAAATTATCTTCACACCAGTTATTTGTAGCTTCACTTATTCATAGTTTTAGAAATATCACCATTTGTCTTTTTTGTTATCCTTCCCCTTTAGGACTTTGCTTAATCTGTGATGTCTTGTTTGCATCTCTCTTTCCACTGATTTATCTCATTTGATAAACCTATCTCTATGACTGTTTTTGTAACTGGCAATTTGCACATCTTAATCTCTTCCCTTTTTTCACCCATTTCTCCAATTTTCCTCACATTTAGCAACCATCAATTTTTTTTCAAGATTTTTAAATTCATTTTTAGAGAGAGAAGGGAGAGGGAGAGAGAAACAGATGTGAGAGTGATACATCCGTAGGCTGCCTCCTGCACACACCCCCTGCCATGGATCGAGCTTGTAACCCGGGGCACGTGCCCTAACCAGGAATTGAACCAGCAGCCTTCTGGTGCACAGGACGATGCCCAACCCACTGACCCACACTAGCTAGGGCTAGCAACCATCAATTTGTTCTCTATGTCTATGAGCTTGTTTCTGTTTTGTTTTGCTTGTTTATTCTTTAGATTTCACATGTAAATGAAATTATTTGATATTTGTCTTTCTCTGACTTATTTCACTTAACATAATAACCTCTAGGTTCAACCATGTTGTTGCAAATGGCAGCATTTCATTCTTTTTTTATGGTTAAGTAATATTCCATTGTATATATGTGCCACATCTTTATTCATTTCGCTGTTTATGGACACTTAGGTTGCTTCCTTATTTTGACTGTTGTAAATAATGCTTCAACAAACGGGTATATATAGCTTTCTGAATTAGTGTTTTGGATTTTTTCAGCTAACTCCCTAGAAGTGAAATTGCTGGGTTATGTGATAGTTCTATTTTTTTAAATGTTTTGAGGAACCTTCATACTGTTTTCCATAGTGGCTGCACCAATTTACAATCCCACTAGCAATGCACGAAGGCTCCCTTTCCTCCGCATCCTCCCCAACACTTGTTATTTGTGGATTTATTAATGATAGCCATTCTGACAAGTGTGAGGTGATAGCTCATTGTGGTTTTAAATTGCATTTTCCTAATGATTAGTGATGTTGATTATCTTTTATATTGTCCTTTGGAGATATGTCTATTCAGGTCCTCTGTCCATTTATTAATCAGATCTGTGTGTGTGTGTGTGTGTGTGTGTGTGTGTGTGTGTGTGTGAAGTTGTATTTGTATATATATTGTACATAATATCCTTATGTATTTTGGATATTAACCCCTTATTGGATGTATCATTGGCAAATATCTTCTTCCATTTGGTAGATTGTCTTTTCATTTTGTTGATGGTTCCCATCACTGCAGAACCTGCTTAGTTTGATGTATTCCTATTTGTTTATTTTTTTCTTTTGTTCTCCTTGCCTGAGGAGACATATCCAAAGCAATATCACTAAGAGCAATGTTGAAGAGTTTACTTTGAGTTTATAGTTATTTGTGGATTTACATTTAAGTCTTTAATCCAGCGGTTCTCAACCTGTGGGTCACGACCCCTTTGGGGGTCGAACGACCCTTTCACAGGGGTCGCCTAAGACTATCGGAAAACACATATATAATTACATATTGTTTTTGTGATTAATCACTATGCTTTAATTATGTTCAATTTGTAACAATGAAATTGGGGTCACCACAACATGAGGAACTGTATTAAAGGGTCACGGCATTAGGAAGTTTGAGAACCACTGCGTAATCCATCTTGTAGATGGTATATGAAAGTGGTCCAGGTTCATTCTTTTGCATGTATCTATCAAGTTTTCCCTGTACCATTTATTGAAGAGACTGTCTTTCCCCATTGTATATTCTTTCCCCCTTTGTCACAGATTAATTGACCATATAGGCATGGGTTCATTTCTGGGTTCTCTGTTCTGTTCCCTTGATTTTTGTGTCTGTTTTTATGTCAGTACCATGTTATTTTGATTATCATATTAGCCTTGTAGTATAGTTTGATATCAGGTAGTGTGATACTTCCAACTTTGGTCTTTTTTTTTTTTTTTTTTTTCAAGATAGCTTTGGATATTTGTGGTCTTTTCTGGTTCCAAATACTCTTTAAGATTATTTGTTCTAGTTCTGTAAAAAATGCTATTGGTGTTTTGATCAGGATTGCATTGAATATGTAAATTGTTTTGGGAAGTATGGACATTTAACAATATGTAATATTCCTATATATGAGCACCATATATCCTTCTATTTATTTGTATTTTCTTCAATTTCTTCTAGTGCCTTACAGTTTTCCAAATATAGATCTTTTACCTCCTTGGTTAAATTTACTCCTAGGTATTTTATTCTTTTTCATGCAATTGTAAATTGGTTTATTTTCTTAATTTCTCTTTTAGTAGTTCATTATTGGTGTACAAAAATACACCAATTTTTAAATTTTGTACTATGCTACTTTATTGAATCATTTATTCTTATAGGTTTTTAGTGGATTCTTTATGGTTTTCTATGTAGTATGTCAACTGCAAATAATGGCATACAAGTGAGTTTTACCAAACATTCAAAGAAGATTTAGTACCTATTCTCCTCAAACTACTTCACAAAATTGAAGAGAAGGGAACCCTCCCTACCTCATTTTATGAGGCCAGTATTACCCTGATATCAAAATCAGACAAAGACTTTTTTCCCCAGTATATTTTTATTGATTTCAGAGAGGAACGGAGAGGGAGAGAGAGATAGAAACATCAATGATGAGAGAGACCGTGGACTGGCTTACAAAATACTTCAGTATCTAACCCTATCATACATTCCAAAACTCTTTCCTGAGCACTCCCCACAGCATGCTCTGTCCTACTATAGCTGACCTCCTTATAAAAATAAAATAAAATAATAAAATAAAATAAAATATGAGAATCATTGATTGGCTGCCTCCTGCATGTCCCCAACTGGGGATCGAGCCCACAACCTGGGCATGTACCCAGACCAGGATTCAAACCGTGACCTCCTGGTTCATAGATCAACGCTCAACCACTAAGCCACTCTGGCTGGGCCAGACAAAGACATTTTTAAAAAAGAAAAGTAGCCAAAACCGGTTTGGCTCAGTGGATAGAGCGTCAGCCTGCGGACTGAGAGGTCCCAGGTTCGATTCCGGTCAAGGGCATGTACCTGGGTTGCGGGCACATCCCTGGTGGGGGATGTGCAGGAGGCAGCTGATCGATGTTTCTCTCTCATCGATGTTTCTAATTCTCTCTATCTCTCTCCCTTCCTCTCTGTGAAAAATCAATAAAATATATTTAAAAAAAAAATAAATAAATAAAAAAGAAAAGTATAGGCCAATATCACTCTTGAACATGGCTGCAAAAATCCTCAAAAAAAAAAAAATTTTCAAACAATTTAATACAGTTTAATTCTTTCCAATTCAGGTGCATTTTATTTCTTGTCTGATTGCTGTGGCTAGGATCTCCAATGGTATGCTAAATGGACAATCTTGGCTTGTTCCTGATTTTTTTTTTTTTTAAGAATAGTTTATTGATTTTGAGAGAGAGAGAAACATCACTGTGAGAGCACAGTATCGATAGGCTGCCTCCTGCACACCTCTTACCAAGGATTGAGCCCGCAACTGGGCATGTGCCCTTGACTGAGAATGAAAACGGCAACCTCGTGGTGCACAGGATGATGACCAGTCAGTCAACTGAGCCACACCAGCCAGGGCTTGTCTTGTTCCTGATCTTAAAAAAAAGCTTTCCTCTTTACCATTGAGTATGATGTTAGCTATAGGTTGTCAAATATGGCCTTTATACTGTTGAGTGTGTTCCTTCTATCTTCACTTTCCTGAGTTTTTACCATCAATGGATAATGTATTTTGTCAAATGCTTTTTCTGCATCTATTTATATGATCATATGATTTTTATACTTCATTTTTTTTATGTCATGTATCACATTGATTTGTAGATATTGAACCAGATTTGCATCCTGGGAATAAATCCCACTTGATCATAGTATATTATTTTTTTAATTATTGCTCCATTTAGTGTGCTAATTTTTTATTGAGTAATTTTTTGTATCTATGTTCAACTGAGATATTGGCCTATAATTTTCTTCTTCTTTTTTTTTTTTTTGTAATATCTTAGTTTGGTTTTGTTATCAGGATAATACTGGCCTGGTATAATGTGTTAGGGAGCTTTCCCTCCTCTTCAATTTTTTGTAATAGTCTGAGAAGAGTAGGTATTGAATCTTTGAATATTTGGTAAAATTCACTTGGGAAGCCATCTTATCCAGGACTTTGTTGGGAATTTTTTCTTGCTGATTGGATTTCATTAGTAGTTATCAGTCTGTTTAGATTTTCTTTTTCTTCCTGATTCAGCCTTGAAAGATTATATGTTTGTTTGTTTTTAATCCTCACCTGAGGATGGATATAAATTGACTTCAGAAAGAGAGGGAAGGAGGAAGGAGGAGGATGAGAGAGAGAGAATCATCAAGGAGAGAGAGAAATATCAATTGGTTGTGTCTTGTACACACTCCAACTAGGAATCAAACCTGTAACCTTTTTGGTGTACAGGATGATGCTCCAACCAATTTAGCCACCCAGCAAAGGTGGAAGATTCTATTTTTCTAGGAATTTATCTATTTCTTCCGTTTTTCCAGTTTGTTGGCATGTACATGTTGGTAGTATTTTCTTAAAATATTTTGTATTTCCGTGGTATCAGTTGGTACTTCTCTTTCTTTCCTGGTTTTATTTGGGTCCTCTCTTTTTTTCTTCATGAGTTTGGTTAAAAGTTTATCAATTTTGTTTATCTCTTCAAAGAACCAGCTCTTGGTTTTATTGATATTTTGTAATTTTTGATTCTATTATTTCCACTCTAATCTTTATTATTTCTCTCCTTCTATTCAGTTTGGGCTTTGTTTGTCCTTCTTTTTCTAGTTCCTTCAGGTTAAATTGTTTATTTTAGATTTTTCATGTTTCCTGAGGTAGGCCTACATTGCTGTGAGTTTCCCTCTTACAACTATTTTGACTGTGTTCATAGATTTTGGGTCATTATTTGACTCTAAATATCTTTTGATTTCTCCCTTGACCTCGTTGTTAACCCATATATTGTTTGGTAGTGTGTTGTTTAGCCTCCAAGTGTTTATGTTTTTCAGTGTTCTTAGAATTAATTTCTAGTATACCATTGGATTGGAGAAGATAAATGATATGGGTTTGATCCTTTTTAACTGATTGAGAATTGTTTTGTGGCCTAGCATGTGCTCATTCCTGTGCACTTGAAAAGAATGTGTAGCCCGGCTGGGGTTGCTCAGTGGTTGAGCATCGACTGATGAACCAAGAGGTCACCAGTTCAAGTCCTGGTCAGGGCACATGCCTGGGTTGTGGGGTTGATCCCCAGTAGAGGTTGTCTAGGAGGCAGTTGATCAGTGTTTCTCTTTCATCGATGTTTCTATTTCTCTATTCCTGTTTCTTCCTTTCTCTCTAAAATCGATTAAAACATATTTTAAAAAGAAAAGAATATTCTGCTGATTTGGAGTGAAATGCTCTAATCTACACTAATAAAAGACAAACATGCAAATTGATCATACCTTCGGTATGCCTTAAGCCACGCCCACCAGCCAATCAGGTCAACTATATGCAAATTAACTCAACCAAAATGGCGGCCGGCAGCCATGGAGCTGGAGCGAGCAGGAGCCTTGGTTGCCCCAATGATAGAGGAAGCCAAGCTTCCTGGTCGTGGCTGGCTCTGAGATCCACTCAAAGCAACAAAGTTTCAATTATAGAAGATAAATAAACCCCAGATACCTGCTTTCAGCCGGCCGTGGCCATGGAGCTGGAGCCTTGGGTTGCCCCTGGCGATGGAGGAAGCCAAGCCCTGGCCCACTCTGAGCTCCACTCCAGGCTACAAAGTTTCAATTATAGAAGGTAAATAAATCCCAGGGGAAAAAAAAAGAAAAAAAGAGACTGGGAGCTTCTGTCACTGGGGAGGCTTGGCCAGCCTGAAAACAGCCCTCAGCCCCTCACCCAGGCTGGCCAGGCACCCCAGTGGGGACACCCACCCTAAAGGGGGTGTGGCCAGCCTGAAAACAGCCATCAGCCCCTCACCCAGGTTGGCCAGGCACCCCAGTGGGGACACCCACCCTAAAGGGGGTGTGGCCAGCCTGAAAACATCCATCAGCCCCTCACCCAGGCTGGCCAAACCTCCATGGGGTGGGGGTCCCCACTGGGGGGACTTGACCAGCCTGCAAACAGCCAGCAGCCCCTCACCCAGGCTGGCCAAACCTCCATGGGGTGAGGGTCCCCACTGGGAGGAGCTTGACCAACCTGCAAACAGCTCTCAGCCCCTTACCCAGGCTGGCCAGGCACCCCAGTGGGGACCCCCACCCTGAAGGGCAAACCAGCCAGCCCCCACCCGCGTACCAGGCTTCTATCCTATATAGTAAAAGGGTAATATGCAAACTGACCCTAACAGCAGAACGACTGTGAATGATTGGTCACTATGACACACACTGACCACCAGGGGGCAGACACTCAATGCAGGAGCTGCCCCCTGGTGGTCAGTGCGCTCCCACAGGGGGAGCTCTGCTCAGCCACAAGCCAGACTGATGGCTGCCAGTACAGCGGTGGTGGTGGGAACCTCTCCCGCCTCAGCAGCACTAAGGATGTCCGACTGCAGTTAGGCCTGCTCCCCGCTGGCAAGTGGACATCCCCCGAGGGCTGCCGGGCTGCCAGAGGGATGTCTGATTGCCAGCTTAGGCCCAATCCCCTGGGGAGCAGGCCTAAGCCAGCAGGTGGTCATCCCCCGAGGGGTCCCAGACTGCGAGAGGGCACAGGCCGGGCTGAGGGACCCCCCCTCCCCCAGTGCACAAATTTTTGTGCATCGGGCCTCTAGTATTATTATAATTTACTAGAGGCCCAGTGCACGAAATTCGTGCACGGGGGGTGGGGGTGGGGGGCCTCAGCCCGGCCTGCACCCTCTCACAATCCAGAACCCCTTGGGGGATGTCTGACTGCTGGTTTAGGCCCAATCCCTATCCCGCAATCCGGGACTGCTGGCTCCTAACCGCTCATCTGCCTGCCTGCCTGATGCCCCTAACCGCCTCTCCCTCAGCCCCCACTGCCAGGGCTTCATCCGGAAGGATGTCAGAATGATGTCCAGAAGGTCGTTCGGCTGTCTGGTCTAATTAGCATATTGTGCTTTTATTATTATAGATATCCCTCTGGTCTAATATGTCATTTAAGTCTACTGTTTTCTTACTGATTTTCTAACTCTGACTTTGATATGTTGATCTCTTCCTTATATGTCAATATTTGCTTTTATGTTTAGATGCTCCTATATTGTGTGCATAGATGTTTGCAAGCATTATATGCTCTTTTTGGATTGATCCCTTTATCATTATAAAATACCCTTCTTTATTGGTTATGTCCCTTGTTTTAAATTCTGTTTTGTCTGATATAAGTATTGCTCTCCCAGCTTTTTTTTTTTTTCATTTCAGCTTGCATGACATGTTTTTTCAACCTTTTACTTTCAGTCTGTGTGTAATTTCTTCTTCTTCTTTTTTTTTAATCCTTACCTGAGGATATTTTTCCATCGATTTTTGAGGAGAGTAGAAGAGAGAAGGAAAGACAGAGAGAAATATCGATGTGAGAGAAACACATCGAGTGGTTGCCTCCTGCATAAGCCCCAACCAGGGTCTGGGCCAGGGAGGAGCCTGTAACCAAGTACGTGCCCTTGACCAGAATGGAAGCCAGGACCCTTTGATCCGCAGGCCGACACTCTATCCACTGAGCCAAACCAGCTAGGCTTTTTGTAATATTTTAATCTGAAGTGGGTCTCTTATAGCCAGTATATGTATGGGTCTTGTTTGTTAATCCGTTCAGTCAGCCTATGTCTTTTTTTTTTTTTTTTAAATGTTTTTATTTATTTGTTTTTTTAGAAAGAGAGTGAGGGAGAGGGATAGAGAGATAGAAACATTGATGAGAGAGGAACATCATCGATTGGCTGCCTCCTTTACAGCCCACACCAGAAATTGAGCCTACAGCTGAGGTATATGCCCTTGAGCAGGATTGAACCTGGGACCCTTCAGTCTGCAGGCACACGCTTGATCCACTGAGCCAAATTGGCTAGGGCAGCCTATGTCTTTGGATTGGAGTATTTAAGCCTTTTATATTTTAATTATTGATAAGCATTTACTTATTCTCATTTTATTGTTTTCTGGTTACTTTTGTAGTTTTCTTTCTCTTTGTTATTCTCTTACTCTCTTGTTTGTTGATGCCTTTTTATAGTGCTGTGTTTGGCTTCCTTTCTCTTTATTTCTTATGTCTCTTGTAGATTTTTGGTTTGTGATTACCATATGCTTCATCTATACCAAATTAAATTTATAGCAGCCTATTTTAATTAATGGTCATTTAAGTTCGAACATATTCTGAAATCACTACAATTTTTACTCACATCCCCCATGTTTAAGTTTTTGACATTATTTTTTAAGTTCTTTTGTGTATATGTGTATTCCTTAATTTATTGGAGTAATTACACATGATTTCCCCCCTTTCAACCTTTGTACTAGTTTCACAATTTTTTTAAAATACATTTTTTATTGATTTCAGAGAGGAAGGGAAAGGGAGAGAGAAACATCAATAATGAGAAAATCATTGGTCAGTTGCCTCCTGCATGCCCCCTACTGGGGATTGAGCCTTAACCCAGGCATGTTCCCTGACTGAAAGTGAATCATGACCTCCTGGTTCGTACGTTGACTCTCAAGCACTGAGACAAACTGGCCAGGCAGTCTTATATTTTATTGAGTCATTACTTTAAAAAATTTTACAGTGATTTTTAGAGAGGAGAGAGAAAGGGAGAGAGAGAAACACTGATGTGAAAATGACACATATACTGGCTGCCTCCTGCATGCCCTCCAGTGGGGATCGAGCCTGCAACCCAGGCATATGCCCTGATTGGGAATTGAACCAGCAACCACTGGGTGCCTGGGGTGACGCCCAACCAACTGAGCCACACAGGCCAGGGCATGTTATTCATATTTTTAATATTTTCTTTTCTACTGCAAGAAGTCCTTTAATATTTCCTATATAATATTGATTTAGTGGAGATAAACTCCTTTAGCTTTTTCTTGTCTGGGAGACTCCTATCACTCCTTCAATTCTAAATGATAACTTTGCTAGGGAGAGTAATCTGTATTGTAGATCTTTGCTTATCACTTTGAATATTTTATGCCTCTCCCGACTGGCCTGCCAAGTTTCTGTTGAAAATCAATTGATATTCTGATGAGAGTCCCTTTGCACTTAACTGCTTTTCTCTAGCTACTCTTAAGATTCTCTCTGTCTTTAACCTTTGGTTATTAATTATGATGTGTCTTGGTGTGGGCCTCTTTGAGTTCTTCTTGCTTGGAACTATGTGCTTGCTGGACTTGTGTGTCTGTGTTCTTCACCACATTAAGGAAGTTTTCTGTCCTTTCTTTACATAGGTTCTCAAATCCTTGCTCTCACTTCTCCTGTTAGTACACGTATGTTTCAAATGTTGGTGTGCTTTATGTTGTCCCAGAGGTCCCTTAAACTACCCACATATTTTTTTGCTGTATCTATTGGATGTTTTCTGCTACCTTGTCTTCCAATTCACTGCTTTGATCCTCTTTTTCATCTAACCTGTTGATTCCCTCTAATGTATTTTTTATTTCAGTTATAGTATTCATTTCTGACTGATTCTTTCTTATGGTTTCTATCTCCAGTGTGGTTCTCACTGAATTCATCTGTTCTTACTCTAAGTTATTGAGAATCCTTATAAATAGCACTTTGAACTCTATATCTGGTAGTTTGTTCGTCTCCATTTTGGTGAGTTCTTTTTTTGAGTATTGTTCTGTTCTTTCATTTGGGACATGTTTCTTCTCCTTATTTTGGCTGACTCCCTGTGTTTGTTTTGTATTAAGTAGATCTGCTGAGTCTCCCAGGCTTGGCAAGGTGGCCTTATGTCAGCCGTGGGCAAACTACGGCCCGCGGGCCGGATCCGGCCCGTTTGAAATGAATAAAACTAAAAAAAAAGACCGTACCCTTTTATGTAATGATGTTTACTTTGAATTTATATTAGTTCACACAAACACTCCATCCATGCTTTTGTTCCGGCCCTCCGGTCCAGTTTAAGAACCCATTGTGGCCCTCGAGTCAAACAGTTTGCCCACCCCTGCCTTATGTAGTAGGTGTCCTATGAGGCCCATTGGAGCAGTCTACTTGTTCACCTGAGCTGGGTACTCCAGATGTGTCCCTAGTTGTGTTTGCCCTCCTATTGTAGTTGAGCCTTGATTGCTGTTGGCATGTTAGTGGGTGGGATTGACCCTAAGCCTGACTAGATGTGAGGGCTGGCCATGACTGCTGCAGAAAAGCTGTTGTGAGGAGGCTGACCCCACCGAGTGGGAGTTGCTTTAGTGGGACTCTGGTGCCAGCTCAGTCTGCCCTTCCAGTTTTTCATCTTAGGAGCTGGTTGGATGGTGCTCTGGTGTGGTAGGAAGCCAGCCACCAGGTGTGTTGGCTCTTGGGAGGGGCTCCATTGCAGGTCACGTCCAGCTTCTGTTTGAACCCAGCTTGGGGCCCCCTGGGAATGATGATGTGTGGTGGGCTTGGAGGCTCCTGAGAGAGGCTGTTCTGTGAATTGAGGTGAGCTGCCACTAATGCTGGGCTTGGGACTCTTTGGTCCCACAATTTGAGCTGACGCCAGCCACCTCTTGTGCTGGATTTGTGGCTGCTTATTTGAAGCTACATTCCAGGCCAACCTTGGCTGCAGCTTATGCCAGGCTTTGGGCCACCTGATGGGAGTTGCAGTGCAAGTTGAGACTGGTTGCTTTTTGTGCCAGGCTTGGGGCCACTTAGCAAGAGATATGGGTCATGCCAAGGCCTGCCCCTGCTAGTTAGGGGTTTGTGGACCTTTGATAGCTATTACGAAAGTGCAACATGAGCCAAGGCAGGCCACTTGTGTGGAAAAGCCACTGGAAGTGGCTCAGCCCGTTGCTTGGGTGGGATGAGATCTAAGGGAATCACCAGGGCAGGGTAAACAGTGATAATGGAGAGCTCAGATTTGGCACCCACCTGCACCTGCTACCTGGGTGGGAGGCGAGGCTCAACAAAGGAGCAGTAGAACTCCACCAGCACGTCCATCTCCAGAGAGAGTAGTTTCAACCCCTGCTCTTTCAGCCCAAGCTAGTCAATTCAGTTCCTACATGTATGTTCCTGGCACTGTGCGAGTTGCCATTCCTGCGCTGGAGCCCAGAGTTAGTAAGTCTGTGAGTTAGTCTGTCCACAAACCCCTAACCAGCAGGGCAGGCCTTCTTCCTCAAGAGGAACACCTCTGTCTCCTGCAGCTGTCCATCTCAATCAGATGCAATCTCTGCTTGTTTTCACAGCCAGATGTTATGGGGACTTCACTTCCAGGCACTGGTGCCCCGGCCTGGGGAAGCCACTGTGGAGCTGGTACCCCTTGCTCCTCCCTCACAGATACGTCTGTGGCCAAGATATTTATCCCAAATTTTATAATGTTATTTTCTTTATTTTTATTTTTTATTTTAGAGAGAGAGGGATAGAAAGATAGAAACAGCAATGAGAGATAAACATCGATCGGCTGCCTCTTGCATGCCCCTACTGGAGGTCAAGCCCGCAACCTGGGCGTGTGCCCTTACCAGGAACCAAACCAATGACCTCTTGGTTCACAGGTTGGAGCCACACCGGCCCGGCTCTCTGGATTCTTCATTGCTACACTGTGGGTGTGGGAACAGCTTGTTCTGCATCTTTGCCTCTCTTACCATTCTTGTGGCTGCTGCTTTATATCCTTAGTTATAGGACTTGTATTCAGCTAGTCTTCAGGTGCTTCTTGATGATGGTTGTCTTATAATTTAGTTGTTATTTTGATGTGGTCATGGGAGGAAGGGAGCACAGCATTAATCTACCAACTTGACCAACAGTTCAAATTATTTAATCTATAAGCGTTTCCCCCTTCCCCTCCCCTCCTCTCTCTCTCTCTCTCTCTCTCTCTCTCTCTGTCATATTCAGGGAAGGTGTAAGATCTTATGACTCTGTCTTTTTCTTGTGTTTTCCCACTTAGCTCATAAAGGACACTGTCTCATTACAGTTGTTTCTGAAACAAACTCATTACAGTTGTTTCTGAAACGCAACTCTGGTTGCATTATGGCCTTGCTTTAGACCTTTTAAGTGACTCCCTGCGGTCTACCACTTTAAGCTGAGACCCTTTGCACTGAGGTTCTTTATCATTTGGCCAGCTTCATGTCTTATCACATATTCCCCTTTCTAGTCACATTGAAAAACTTGTAAATTGTTTCATAAAGCTAAGATTTACTGACCACCTACTATAAGCTGGGCACTCTTCAGATATTGGGAACATAGCTTAAAACAGGCATAGCTTATATTCTAATTTCTTGAATACATCATGCACCTTTGTGCATGCACTTTTGCATTTCTCATCCAGTTCCCTCTTTGGAATACTGTTGTTTCCCTTCTTTCCTTGGCAAAATCCTACTTGGCCTGCAAGGTTCAGCTGAAAGGTTACTACCTTTTGTAGAGCCTTCTTCCCTTTCACACCTCCAGTAAAATTAATTGCTACATGTTAGGAACTTATAAAGTACTGTTCTTGTCATTTTTCTAGACCTTATCACATTTTATAGCTTTGTTTCATAACCTTTCTGCTAAATTGTCAACCATTTAAGGACAAGAACTATGTCTTACTATAGTCCCAAGTACATAATGGGTATTTTAGTTCATGGTTAATGAATTGGTTTTTGCTTCAGTGATTTCTCTAGTCTTCACAACACTATTAGTGTAGGCCGTAGCTTCATGCTATATTATAGTTGCAATCTGTTGACTAGTATTTTCTGTTTCTTCTATCTATAATCTCACTCAATAAACATTTGGTTTTCTTCTTTGTGTCAGGTACTACATTAGGCACTTAGAAAGTAAACATTAATAAGTAACTGTTCCTCAGCTTAAGGAATGCATAGCCTAGTGAAAGATTGACAAGTAAGTCATCACTGCAATATAGTACAGTAAGTGCTGTGGCAGACGTTATTATAAAATCTATAGGAAGTACACTTAGGCCAGGTCACAGGAAGCTTTCCAGAAGAGGTGATATCCAACAGGGACTGAATAGGTAAGTATTATAATTCATTATGGCTTTAGTATAGAGAATAGAGTGGGATATGGGAATGGGAAAGAATGAAAGATGAGTGAAAGAGCTTTCAGCCATTCTATATCAGTGGAATTGTTTGAAAAGTTCCAAAAAGAGTGACACAATCAAATATGTAATTTAGAGAGTTCTCTATGCAATGAGGAAAGTGGATTGGCAGGAAGGAAAATGACACATGCACTACCTAACACATTCTGAAAGGCTGTAATCCACACAAGAAATGATGGTGATTACCCCTTGCCAGTGTTTCCCAGTGGTTAGAGCCTTGGCCTGGGCACTAAAGGGTTCAATTCCGGGTCAAGGGAACATAATCGAGTTGCAGGTTCCATTCCCAGTCCTGGTTGGGGTGCATGGGGCGGGAGGCAGTGGATCGATGTGTCTCACATCAATGTTTCTCTCTGTCTCTTTCTCTCCCCACTCCCTTCCACTCTCTCTAAAAATCAATGGGAAAAATATTCTCAGGTGAGTATTAACAAAAAAGAAAGGAAGAAATGATGATGCTTGAACTAAAGTAATAACAATAGAAATTAAGAGAAGTAGGTGATTTTTTAAAATTATCAAGGATATGAAATTTACAACTCTGTGGTTTAGTGGTCAGGGAGTTGGGTGGGGACTTGGTAGTGAGGGTTCCACATCTAGAAAAACATGGGTTTCTGACTTGCAGTTGTGTAGATAATAATACTGTTCACCAAGACCCAGGACTATAGGAGGGTTAGGATAAGAGGACTAGGTTTGGTGAAGAAGAAGGTTGAAAGCATTTAAGTGTAAGATGATTGTTGGAAATGTGGTTCTAATAGAGTGAGAACTAACTGGAAACATAGATCTTGAAGTAACTGGCAAAAAGTGAGTAATTGAAGCCGTAGGGATAGATACAGTTACCCATTCATTAACTCAACAGATATATATTGGCCATCTACCACATCATATGCTAGGCACTAGTGATCTCAGCAATAAATGATACAGAGGTATGGTCCCTGATATCATGGAGTTTCTCTTTTAGTGAAGATAGAAACCTTTACTATCCTAGTACAGAGTACTTAGTTACATTTGAGGTAAGTGCTAATGTAACAGAAGGATCTAACTTACCCTACAAACACTGGGCAGGTGTCCATGAGGAACTGATGTTTAAACTTACTGTCAAAGAATGAAAAAATAAGTAGAGAAGGGTCTTGAGGCAGAAGAGAACCTGACTTCTTCAGGGAATACAAAGTGTGAGTGTGATATAGTTAGCAAGAGGGATTGAAATGAGGCTGGAAAGATAGGCTGGACCCAGAAATGTAGCACACCTTACAGGCCAAAAAGAGAATTTTGAATAATAGGGAGCTCTAGCCAGTTTGGCTCAGTGACTAGAGCGTCAGCCTGTGGACTGAAGGGTCCCAGGTTTGATTCCGGTCTAGGGCACATGCTGGGGTTGCGGGCTTGATCCCCAGTAGGGGGTGTGCAGGAGGCAGTCGATCAATAATTCTCTTTCATTGATGTTTCTATCTCTCTCTTCCTCTCCCTTCTCTGAAATCAATAAAAATATATTTAAAAAAAGAAGAATAGGGAAACAGTTTTGAGCAGGGGGTGACATGATATGATGGATATATTGAAAATATTACTCTGGCTATTGTGACATGAATGGACTGAGAGTAGTAAGAGGCTATTACAGTAATCCAAGTCCTCCCCCCCCCCCAAAAAAAAAAAAATGTGAGGAGAAAAACAAGGACTGAGGAACAGTAAGAGAGAAGTCACAGGAATAACTACTAAAGATTGAGACAAACTAGTAAGAAAGGTAGGAAGAAAATCAGAAGATTAAATCATGGAAGCCTGTGAGATAATGTCAGCAAAATAGAATAGTGACCAGTGGGCCAAAGATTGTAAAGTACGTATTGATGCCCTTAGAGCAGTGTCTGTGGCTTGGGTAGAAGAAACCAAAATAGAATGAATTAAAGAATAAATTGGAGCCGAAACCGGTTTGGCTCAGTGGATAGAGCGTCAGCTTGCGGACTGAAAGGTCCCAGGTTTGATTCCAGTCAAGGGCATGTACCTGGGTTGCGGGCACATCCCCAGTAGGAGATGTGCAGGAGGCAGCTGATTGATGTTTCTCTCTCATCGATGTTTCTAACTCTCTATCTTTCTCCCTTCCTCTCTGTGAAAAATCAATAAAATATATTTAAAAAAAAATAAATTGGAGATGAGAAAGTGTAAAATAGTATGGACAACTCTTTAAAGAATTCCAGCTTCGAAGAAAGGGAGGAAGGCCAATGTAAGGTATAAGGGTGTTTATAAATTTAATTTTTTTATTTAAAAAATCTGAGTAGGTAATACATGCATGTGATTTTAAAAATTGAAAGTTATAAAAGGCCATATACTGAAAGGAAATCTTATACCCCTGTAACATTGGTCTCCAGTCTTCCAACTTTTAGTAATTTATCATGTCTTTCAGGGATCCCTTACATATTTAAGCATTTATATCTCAAAGCATGTTTAGTTTAATTTTGCTTTTTAAAAATGAGGGAGGTTTAAATGCTAGTGAGAACCGTAGAAAGGGAGAAGCTGAAGACACAGGAAAGAAGGGATAATTGATGGAGGAAGTACATCTCTTTTGTTGTATCTGCATCCACCCTCTTCTCTAGTTATATGTCCATGGAAGTGTGGAATTAAGGGAATTTCTGCCTGGTGGTTTCTATTTTCTCTCTGCATTAGGAACAAAGTTCATGTGCTACTGAAAAAAAACAGGAAGTAGTAGTATGGGACCTCTAGCAAAGTGGAGAAAGTCTGAAATAGCCAACTTAGGGAATGGAAAGAATGCTAACTGGGTGAACAGGGTGGTTACTATTATGAGTTCATATTGGGTCCAGTTGAACTTACAGGATGTAAATTGAGGTAGTCAGTCTCAGTGCTGGGTGATTTTTCCGCACCATTTTCTAGCCATGTCACTCCTTCATACAGAAAAATTTCTGATAAAACTATGGGTACTCTTTATTAACATACTTAGCTCATCAGTGAAGAATCAGAACCCCCATGTACATTGGTGGGGCTTCTCCCTTAATAAGCAAATATTAAGAAAGAGATTGCCTTCTTAAAGTATCCAGGTAATTTTGTGTCTCTAGAACAGGGGTGGGCAAACTTTTTGACTCGAGGGCCACAATGGGTTCTTAAACTGGACCGGAGGGCCGGAACAAAAGCATGGATAGAGTGTTTGTGTGAACTAATATAAATTCAAAGTAAACATCATTACATAAAAGGGTACGGTCTTTTTTTTTTTTTTTTTTTTTTAGTTTTATTCATTTCAAACGGGCCGGATCCGGCCCGTGGGCCGTAGTTTGCCCACGGCTGCTCTAGAACCACCACTGTACTACTACATGGTGCATACTAACAGAATATTCCACATCTAACAATAGAATATTTCTAAAAGGCTGATTGCACTTAGAATGGTTTGTTAAGAACTGGAATAACATAGAAATCATTGGACTGAAATTCAAATTTTAGAGATCAGGAAAACAGAGCTCTAAGAAAGGACTTTCCAAAAACATTTTGTTCATTTTTGTTAGTCTTCGGCCTCTAACCAGCTCTCACATTCCTGCTCTCTGTCGGTTGCTGTCATGAAAATCCAGTTACTTTCTGTTGACCATTATACCACATTTTTCCGTGTATAAAACACCACCATGTATAAGACACTCCCCACTTTTCCAACCCCAAATTAAGAAATCAATATTTGAAACATTTTGCTGGTTTTCCTCTTACGGCCTTCTTCTTTTTTGGCATCTTAAGTAGTTGTTCTTCCTGTTTTCTCACACTGTCTGATCATACATTCAGTGGGAGGAGGTTCAAATTATCTCTCTGCAGCTCTATTTCCATGCTCTTTTGCATAGCTGATTACATTCAGTTGGAATTTTGCAGAGTAAGACAATCGCTTACCCGTATTTATCTTTTTATTTTTGGACATCTTTATGGGCTCAGAATGCTCCAGTCCCTGTTGCATCTGCCCACTCGCCACCTCCAATTATAGCATCAGCTGATGTCAGTAACAATAAGGCTTGTGATTGGAGGAAGCCTGTTTGACAAGGTATGGGCAGCTACACACCCGCATGGCTCCTTCCTCACATGGCTCCCTCCTCAGCTGCCTTCCATGTATCAGATGCCCCTCGATTTTCAGTCTAACAATTTTAGAAAAAAAATGGCATCTTGCCCTAGTCAGTTTGGCTCAGTGGATAGAGCTTCGGCTTGCGGACAGAAGGGTCCCAGGTTCAATTCTGGTCAAGGGCATGTACCTCAGTTGCAGGCTCGATTCCCAGTAGGGGTCATGCAGAAGGCAGCTGATTGACGATGTTCCTCTCTCATCAATGTTTCTATCTCTCTATCCCTCTCCCTTCCTCTCTAAAAATCAATAAAAACATTTTTTTTTTAAAAAAATGGCATCTTATACATGGAAAAATACAGTAATTGTCAAACTGTGCTCCATGCAACACTGGTGTTTTCATAATCAGATTCAGGCTATTCTGTCACTAGTATTGAATATGGTGATTATCTCAGAACTTGCAGAAAACAATTAGCTAATGGGAAGATAGATAATTTTTTTTTTTTGTTTTCTCTCCTCACACATATTTTTTAAATATATTTTTTATTGATTTCAGAAAGGAAAGGAGAGACAGAATCATCAATCGGCTGCCTCCTGCATGCCCCCCACTGGGATTGAGCTGAAACCCTGGCATGTGCTCTTGACTGGAATCGAACCCGGGACCCTTCAGTCCGCAGTCCAATGCTCTATCCACTGAGCCAAACAAGCTAGGGCTCACATACATATTTTTTTAAAGTTTTTGTGCTTGCTACCACTTACTGGCTATAGACAGTGGATTTCAGAACAATATTGAAAAACCATGAATTAACTATCTCCAGGTTAAGTTTAACAGCTTGTATTTTAAGGATTCATATAATTACTATTGTAAATTTTATCTTGCATACATTTTGGTAGTCATTTTTTGTTAGACATTCAGAAATATTTAGTCATAGTCTAAGAGGTAGTAGGCAATTGTGCTTGGTTCTGGGGCTACAAAGAATAAGGTTTCATTTCTTCCTACAAATGGCTTATAGTTTAGATTAGAAATGGAAACACGGGGTTGGCAGTGTTCAGTCCTTCTTGAGCAAGAGAAGCGGGAAAGATTTCATTGAAGAGATGACATTTGAGCTGAGTTTTATAGATGAGTAGGTTTTTCGCCACATAAAAGATGAAACTGAAATAAGCCAGTATTCATTAGGCAAATGGAAGAAGCCATTCTAATTAGAGAATTTTGTGTATAAAAAACAAGGGTATGAAAAGGCCTGTTATAAGTACTTAGCAGCAGTTCAGTGTGGCCAGAGGGTGGTATGTGAATGGGGCTATAATGAAAGATTGAGGCAAAGAGGCATCAGAGACCCAGTCAAGAATGGTCTTTGTTTATAATAGAGTATAAAAATTGTTTAGGCAGTGGGGAAACCATTAAAATGTTTAAGTAAGCAAATAACAATGACTGGTAGAGCATATTTTTGTTATTTAAAAAACCTCTACACTTTAGTAAAGAAAGATGGATTGCAGTGTTGTCAATCAAGTCAGGGAAACCAGTTAGGAGGTTAATGTAATAATCCAAGCAAGAATTGAAAGTCTGAAGTAACCATAGGTAATAGAGATGGACAGGAACAAGTATCTAAAGACATTTGATGGTGGATTGGATTGAGGATCGAGATTGACCTCCTGGTTTGCAACTTGTATAACTAGGCAGATGGGTAAGATTCCTCTTGATGGGGAAATACAGAACAGAAATAATCTGTTTGGGAAGGACAATGACAAGTTCCATGTGGATAGATTGATTTAAAAACCTGTTGGACATCCAGTAGGCTATAGGAATATTGGGTTGCATATAAAATTTTGGGACTTATCAGCATATAATTAAAAGCTTTGAACTGGTGACGTTGCCCAGAGAGAGTATTTAGAGCAGGAATTCTTTACTTGAAATCCAAATATCCTAAAATTACCCAAAATGTTACATGTGACTTTTGTTAAGTAAAGGTCCATAGCTTCTTCAAATTGTCAGAAGGGGTAGTGTGAAGAGCAGCTAAGGACAGAGCCCTTGGTATCTGCATTCCTTTCAAGTGATGGGCAGGGTTAATGGTCTCAGCAAAGAAGGCAGTAGAGGAACCAGAGTGTAGAGAGAATCGTGATATCAAAGCCCACGGAGAATTGTCAAGACAGATGAGAACTGAAGAATTGTTGGCTTAGCAATTAGAAGATTGGTAAAATGATTCTTGATAAACAATATGGAATTAAGTGTATATGTATTTAATGAAACTCCCCAGAGAAACACCAGGGTTTCTAAGAATTATAAAGAACATTAGCCTATAATAAAAGTTCAAATGCCTTAAGTGTCCAAGGCTATGTTAAATTTTCTATTGCCTTGCCATTACAGTTTTATCTATCTCTTTAATATCTGAATGTAAAAACCACCAAATTCATCTCTTCATGTTTTCTGGATACTTCATGCAAATCTTTGTTTTAGGCTTCTGCTTGTGTTTTTCAGCCTGCCTGCCCTGTTCCCTACACTACAAATCCTATTAGTCTTTCACAGTGAAGTTTGTTCTACTTCCTCTGTGCCCGCCTATTTATTTATTTATTTATTTATTTATTTATTTATTTATTTATTATTAAGCCTTCATTGTTCAGATTATTACATTTGTTCCTCTTTTTTTCCCCCCATAGCTCCCATCCACCCAGTTCCCACCCCACCCTCTGCCCTTACCTCCCCCCCCACTGTCCTCATCCATAGGTGCACAATTTTTGTCCAGTCTCTTCCCGCATCTCCTACACCCCTTTCCCCCCCAAAAATAGTCAGTCCATTCCCTTTCTATGTCCCTGATTCTATTATAATCACCAGTTCATTCTGTTCATCAGATTATTTATTCACTTGATTCTTAGATTCACTTGTTGATAGATGCATATTTGTTGTTCATAATTAGTATCTTTACCTTTTTCTTCTTCTTCCTCTTCTTAAAGGATACCTTTCAGCATTTCATATAATACTGGTTTGGTGGTGATGAACTCCTTTAGCTTTTCCTTATCTGTGAAGCTCTTTATCTGACCTTCAATTCTGAATGATAGCTTTGCTGGATAAAGTAATCTTGGTTGTAGGTTCTTGGCATTCATCACTTTGAATATTTCTTGCCACTCCCTTCTGGCCTGCAAAGTTTCTGTTGAGAAATCAGCTGACAGTCGTATGGGTATTCCCTTGTAGGTAACTGAGTTTCTTTCTCTTGCTGCTTTTAAGATTCTCTCTTTGTCTTTTGCTCTTGGCATTTTAATTATGATGTGTCTTGGTGTGGTCCTCTTTGGATTCCTTTTGTTTGGGGTTCTCTGTGCTTCCTGGACTTGTAGGTCTATTTCTTTCACCAGGTAGGGGAAATTTTCTGTCATTATTTCTTCAAATAGGTTTTTAATATCTTGCTCTCTCTCATCTTCTGGCACCCCTATAATTCTGATGTTGGTATGCTTGAAGCTGTCCCAGAGGTTCCTTACACTATCTTCGTATTTTCGGATTCTTTTTTCATTTTGCTTTTCTGGTTTGGTGTTTTTTACTTCTTCGCATTTCAAATCTTTGCCTTGATTCTTGCACTCCTCTGGTCTGCTGTTGGGAGTCTGTATAATATTCGTTATTTCAGTCTGTGTATGCTTAATTTCTAGTTGGTTCTTTATCACAACATCGAGGGTCTCATTAGATTTCTTGAGGATCTCATTAACTTTATCGGCAGCTTCTAGACAGTTCTTGAGAGACCTTAAAAGTGTGGTTCCGAACTCAATATCCTCCATTGACAGTTTTGTCCTGTTTCTTTGTCTCCCCATTTTGTATGCTTTCTTGGTGCACCCCCTAGTGGTCTTTGTGCACAGTCTTGTTGTAGTTAAGCCTTGATTGTTGTAGTTAATACTAGGGGGATTTGACCTCCAGGCCAACTGGCTGTGAGAATCAGCTGTGTCTGCAGTGGGAAAACTTCTGTCCTCTAGGGAGGTGCTAATCTAGCCTTTGCCTGAGGCTATCTGGCAAATGGCTCTGCGCAGGGCTTGGGCGGGGCGGGTCACTCGGGATCAACAGAGCGGGTGGAGGGAGCAGTTATGGCTGCTTCAGTCCCGTCCCCAGAGGCTCTGCCTCTCAGAGTCCCAGCAACCGCTGCAAACCTCGGCGAGAAAGCTGCCCTCGAGTTCCGACTGATGCCAGACAGTCCCGCTTCTCCCGTTTGAGTCTGGGTCCCTAGAGACTCGCCCAGAACTGGAGCTCAGAATCTGAGACTCCCTCCCGATTGAAAATGACAACCGCGCCCTCAGCCGCCAGCCCGCTCCGCACGTACCTCCACACCTTTGTATTTTCCGCACTGCGCCTCCTCTGAGTCTCGTATGCTGTTCTCTTTCCTTCTAGTTGAAGAATTTCCCTTCAGCCAGCCTTCCTGTGGTTCTGGGTGATGTCCGTTCTGTCTTTTAGTTGTATTTTTGAAGTGGTTGTTCGAGGCAGCTAACTCCGGTGTTTACCTTATCCACCATCTTGGTTTCTCTCTCAGCTCTGCCCTCTGTGCCCTTTTCTGATTGACCTATATTAATTTCCCTCTTTCTGTTCTAGTGGTATATATTGTCTTTTTGGTTTTGTGGTTAAAATTGTACTATTTTGCATTATTATTACTTATTTTACATATTATTGCCTTCTTTTACCAATGATATTTTACTCCTGAAGTTAGTATTACCTTACATTTCATCACACCCACTAGTGACCAAGTTTTCACATACTAATTATTATAGATACTAAAATATTTGAATGAATTTTTTTAAAATATATTTTTATTGATTTCAGAGAGGAAGGGAGAGAGAGCGATAGAAAGAAACATCAATGATGAGAGAGAATCATTGATCAGCTGCATCCTGAACACCCCTCACCAGGGATCGAGCCACAACAGAGGCATATGCTCTGATCGGGAATTGAACTGTGACCTCCTGGTTCCTAGGTCAATGCTCAACCAGTGAGCCACACCAGCCGAGCAAATATTTGAATGAATTTAACCTACAACAAACATAATGGAGTGGAAATAAATGTCTTTAAGAAAAAAATCATATGATGCAATTCAAATTATACAGGAGTAATTTATAGATCATTATTATGACTGTATTCCATTTCTGTGGATAATCAAGAGTTGATTGTATATCAGAATGAATAAGATACTGATATATCAGACATAAACTTTTTGGCTTTTATTTGGAATTTTAAGGTATTGAATTAATTGAATTTGTTAAGTCACACTGGTCTTTTTTCTGTTTAAATTTAGTTTTCAAAATGGAAATATCTTTTTGGGATTTTAAAAAATATGCATATAAAAATCAAAAGTCTACAAAGTAGAAATTGCATACTACTGACATACTATTGTCAAAGACACTAGTATGACAATGTTTTATAAGCATCTTTACTATTCATAAATTAAGTAGGTACCAGTGTTACTAAATACAAAGCTTAGGCATTAAAAATGCAAGTTACTCATTGTTTTGGAAGCATACTTCAGTGTTATGATGTTTTTAATTTTGTTGAATGATAAATTTAGCTTGATCATCTGATTTGAAGCCAGTGTTCCTGTTTCTTTCACTGTTTGCTGGCAACTTTTGGCACAACCCAGGGCTATAGTAGGAAAAGCTGTAATAGGAAAAGAAAACAAGCAAGGTTGTATTGCTTTGTTCTGGAATCAGAAAAGTTAAAACTTTAATAATTAAGGGAAATAGATGTTAGATACTGCCAAGTGGGTCTCATTGTTGCTGAGCATATACCTGCTAACAATAATCCCAAATTTTAGAAGTTACCTAATTGGAGGGAGAAATCCATGTTACATTTTAGTGAACCAGATTGATAACAAATATATGTCTAGGCCTTTTTTTTTTCTTTCTGGAATCACATTATAGATATCTATGGAAGTACAGTTTTGTGCATATCCTCACACCATAATTTAACCATTTTTTTTTAAACAGAAAGCATTTTGACCATTTTTTTTTAAAGAAGCAAAGTTATTTTAATTCACAAGCATTACTGTTTATTGAATAGAAATATAATAAAACATTGAGATGAAAACAGTGGGGAGAAAATAAGTGCACTCACTACCTAGGTGACTTACTCCTTCAAAGCTGCCTCAGTGCTCCTCAGCCCGATTCGTGCCTCCTTAATATGTCTAATACCACATTTCCTAGACCTTCGAGGTTATTTGGCATTAGTAAATTATGAATCATAAAACAGTTTCATGGGCATCCTTACTTTATAATAAAAACTTTATTAAAAAGTTTCAGGGAAAAATAAATGTAGCCCAATTAAGTTTTTATCAATATCTATGAATTAAAATACTGTAATTAAAAACTATACAATGCAATTTAATAACTTTTATGTTTGAGAAGGCATTTTACCTGATGGCACATAGTTATATGTTGGTTACTCCAGACGACAAAGAAAAAAGTTGAGAGACTTCAGAATTTTTTTATTTATACACACTTGACCATCCAAATTTAAGGGAAGAAAACATAGGTCACTGGGATAGGGAGGCAAGATTCCAGGTACCATGGTGGTCAACAGTAGTCTGAGGGATAAATCAAAATATTTGATCGTTGGTAGTTTGAATGTCTGCTACCTAATCCAGTTATGATTGAATCGAAGGTAAGAATTCTCTGGAATCATGCTGTCCAACAGAAATATAATTTGGCCTACATACGTGTAATTTTAAATTTTCTAGTAACCACATTAAACAAAAGGAAACAAGTGAAATTGCCTTCAATAATATATTTAACCCAGTAAATCCAAAATATTTCAATGAGTAATCAATAGTTTTAAAAAGTTAAAAAATGTTTTACATTTTTGTGTGCTAAGTCTGAAATTCAGTGTGTATTACACTTAAAGCACAGCTCAATTTGGACTTAGCCACATTTCAGGTTCTCAGTAGCTGTGTGTGGCTAATGACTATTGGAAAGTCTATCTTTAGAACATCTAGGCTTTATGTGCCCATGGCATTGAGAAAAAAAAACTTGCCTCGTATCTAATGTAAAATATTAAGTTACAGATTTTAGAGGATACCTATATATGTGCTGGCCAAGTAAGCCTCTAATCTAGGTTAGTTTGTTGACTAGCCATTTGCATGATAAGGATGAATAGTTTTTGTTTAGTTTAATCACCATTTGGTAAAATATTAATGAATTTCTGGGCTTTTTCTGTAGGTGCAGTTCTTTTGCCTTTGGTCAAGCATATTCTGCCACATATAAATTCTATAAAGATTTTATGTAATATACAGAAAAATAGTTTTGTTTTTATGATCTGTACATCAATTGCTAGAAATCTGTGATTATATATTCTGAACTTTAAATAAAATAATAATGGATACCTTACTCTCTTTTTTAAATATATTTTTATTGATTTCAGAGAGGAAGGGAGAGGGAGAGAGATAGAAACATCAATGATGACAGAGAATCATTGATCGGCTGCCTCCTGCACGCCCCCTACTGGGGATGGAGCCTGCAATCAGGGCATGTGCGCTTGACTGGAATCGAACCTGGGACCCTTCAGTCAGCAGGCCGACGCTCTGTCCACTGAGCCAAACCAGCTAGGGCATACCTTACTCTTTCCAATATTAAATTACTTAAAATAATTGGGACTGACATAATCTGATTTGTGTTTTCTTTTGTATTTTAAGGATATGGAATATTATCTTGTAAAATGGAAAGGATGGCCAGATTCTACAAATACTTGGGAACCTTTGCAAAATCTCAAGTGCCCGTTACTACTTCAGCAATTCTCTAATGACAAGCATAATTATTTATCTCAGGTAAAGAAAGGCAAAGCAATAACTCTAAACAATAACAAAGCTTTGAAACCTGCCGTTGCTGAATACATTGTAAAGAAGGCTAAACAAAGGATAGCTCTGCAAAGATGGCAAGATGAACTCAACAGAAGAAAAAATCATACAGGAATGATTTTTGTTGAAAATACTGTTGACTTAGAGGGCCCACCTTCAGACTTCTACTACATTAATGAATACAAACCTACTCCTGGAATCAGCTTAGTAAATGAAGCTACCTTTGGTTGTTCATGCACAGATTGCTTCTTTGAGAAATGTTGTCCTGCTGAAGCTGGAGTTCTTTTGGCTTATAATAAAAACCAGCAAATTAAAATCCCACCTGGTACCCCTATTTATGAATGCAACTCAAGATGCCAGTGTGGACCCGATTGTCCCAATAGGATTGTACAGAAAGGCACACAGTATTCACTTTGCATCTTTCGAACTAGCAATGGCTGTGGCTGGGGTGTAAAAACCCTTGTGAAGATTAAAAGAATGAGTTTTGTCATGGAATATGTTGGAGAGGTACGTTCAACTTATCACACAGCAAATAATGTGTGTGAACGGTTTACACTTTTAAAAAGTTTCCTTTTTATCTCAGGAACAAATATTTGATAAATAATAAACAAATTTATTTTTATACATATAATGTGTATATATGCAGAAGTATTATTTCCCATGTGCCACTTACTATTCTAAGCACCCTATATAGTAACACATTAATTTTCTCAACTCTGAGGTAGTGGTATCATCTCCATTGTTACAGGCAAGGAAACTGAGGCACAGAGAAATTAAGTACCTTGGTTTAAAATCTGAACTTCACCACTGCTACACTTCCTCAAACTGAATGGCGGGTTAAGCTGTGACCAGAAAAATACGAGTATGACTGCATATCTGGGCTGTCAAATCTGATATTTTAAAAGTTGTTTGGAATTGGATCACCTGATTTTGAGATTAAATTGGATCCCTATATTGATTTTCATATTTTTAGACAATGTCAGATTATTATAAATCACTATTTAGGATACTAAATCTTTTATAATTCGATTATTCTCTTTTTTTGGCTTAATAAGCACAGCAGCTAAATTTGGTTGACACTATATATCACCACAGACTTTTTTTTGGAGCCTTGGTTTTGAATCCTGACTCTTCTTTACTACTGTGTGACCTTGGGCATGGTACTTAATTTCATTGATTTTGAGAGAGAGTGGGAGGGAGGGAGAGAGACTGAGAGAGAGATACATCGATGTGAGAGATACATCGATTGGTTGCCTCCCTCACACATGCTGACCTGACCGGGAATAGAGCCTCCAACCAAGATACATGCCCTTGACCAGAATCAAACCCACCACCCTTCATTCCGTGGGCCAACATTCTAACTAACCATTGAGCAACCAGCTAGGGCAGTGGTCCTCAAACTGCGGCTCGCGAGCCACATGCGGCTCTTTGGCCCCTTGAGTGTGGCTCTTCCACAAAATACCACGTCCGGGCGCGCACATACAGTGCGATTGTAACTTCGTGGCCCATGCGCAGAAGTTGGTATTTTGTGGAAGAGCCACACTCAATGGGGCCAAAGAGCCACATGTGGCTCATGAGCCGCAGTTTGCTGACCACTGAAGGGTGACATATTTTGTTTCTTAAGCTGAGCATGTAGTAAAGCTGTGTTGTTAAGAGCAGAACTGTAAGTGATTGTTTTGAGCTGCCGAATTTCATAAAAACAACCTATTCTTATAAAATGAAACTTTCTATACAATTGACTGCAAATTTAACATACCTTCTCTCCTATATTTTTAATAAATTTCCCTTTGTAACTGCACACAGATTAGTTATAGGAAAAATGTCCCTTTAGAGCACATATACTTGTAAACTTAGTGCTTTGCATTCTGTTATATCCTACAAAGAGCTATAGTTATGTCGGTTTTTGAACATCTCAATAGATTAGAATGAAAGTAGTACATGGTTTCAGCTTCATTGTTAAATGGTCCTAATTCCTATTTAAACAGTCATAATTCTTTGTACCATCATTTCTACTCCCTTTGTTTTCCCGCCTTTTTTTGGTCTAGCTCTTCTAGAGTCATTTGTGTGAATGTATATTTTGATGACACTTTATTTTTAAACGTTGTAGATACTACTGTGTTAATTAATTTATGGATGAGAGTTTCTTCACTTCAGCAGTATCTATATAATATAGTTTTTTAATTTTTAGGTAATCACAAGTGAAGAAGCTGAAAGACGGGGGCAGTTATATGACAACAAAGGAATCACATATCTCTTTGATCTGGATTATGAATCTGATGAATTCACAGTGGATGCAGCTCGATATGGAAATGTGTCTCATTTTGTGAATCACAGTGTAAGAAATACTGAAAGTATAGACAGAACTAATTAGTACTGTGTTTAATGGTTTTCCATAGTTGAGAGAATAATTAACTTTGAACCACAGATCCTTTTAATATTTCCAAAGTATTTTAGTACAAGGGTTTCTTTTATTAAGGCATGGGATTATCACTGTATTAGAAAAATTCATTTGGAAAATTCAGAATGCAAATACCATGCATTTTGCAAGTCTTTACATATGTTACTTCACTTAAACTTTCCAACAACTTTTAAGATAGTTATTATCCTCATAGAGGAGGAAATTAATGAGCAGAGGAGTTAAAAGGTAGGAAGTAGAAAGTTTAAGAAACACATACAATTACATAGAGGTTAACGCTAAATTTTTGGATATATAACTAAAGATAGTTGTATTCTCTTAAAATGTAAACGTTAACATTTTTATAAGATTTATAAATTTGTAGAGTGTTGAAATAGTATTTAGGGCTAGTTTTCTAAATTATAAGTTAGTATTTTTTTTTAAGGAGAGAACGATGATTTTTATTTTTTAAAATATATTTTATTGATTTTAAAATATATATATTTTATTGATTTTTTTTACAGAGAGGAAGGGAGAGGGATAGAGAGTTAGAAACATTGATGAGAGAGAAACATCGATCAGCTGCCTCCTGCACACCCCCTACTGGGGATGTGCCTGCAACCAAGGTACATGCCCTTGACCAGAATCGAACCTGGGACCCTTGAGTCCGCAGGCTGATGCTCTATCCACTGAGCAAAACCGGTTAGGGCTAAGTTAGTATTCTTAAGTATTAGTCTTGTGAGATTGACTTATCCATTTTATAGATTGCAAGGAAATGTATCTCAGAGAGTAAGTTATATAGCTGACCATATAAGGAAGTAGACCGTGTTAAACTTTTGATGCATTTTACACCAAGAAGCTAATTTATGACTAATAATGAAATGCCAGAGACCTTCTGACTCCCTTCTTTTCTGACTTAAATTTTTACTTTAATTTTGTTCTTAATAATAAATTTGAGATACTCCATATCTCCAATATTACATATTCCAGAATTTAGTGTAGAGTTCTCAATATAATCAAACAATTCCAAGCAAGAGTTTAAGTAATGAAACCCCATGCAATATGAAATTTGAGTTCTACAGAACTGATTTGATTTAGTAAATGCAGTTGTTCCAATTCTTTAAATATGCCTTACTGAGTGAGATATTAACAGGTGAACAGATAATGTTATCTGGGATTTGCAGTAACATTTTCCAGAAAAATTAAAAAGTCAGGAATAGATGAAACAAGATTGCAAAAATGTTGATAATTTTTGAAGCTGCATAGTGTATTCATGTGGAATTATATTATTTTCTCTAGTTTAATTTATGTCTGAAATTTTCTATAAGTTTGAAAACAGTATTTTTACATATTCCTATCTCAGAGACCTCCAAATAATCAATTTCCAGGACATCTTAAAAAAGCAAATACTCTGGGCAACAAAAAATTTTATATGGATGTAGAAGAGTTCATTCATGTAATTTTTACTTAAATGGGTTCTAACATTCTTTTTTAGTGTGACCCAAATCTTCAGGTGTTCAATGTTTTCATTGATAACCTCGATACTCGTCTTCCCCGAATAGCATTATTTTCCACGAGAACCATAAATGCTGGAGAAGAGCTCACTTTTGATTATCAAATGAAAGGTATGATTTTCAAGTACAGTTTTGTTGGTGTTAAGTTGTTTTAGTATGAAGAATCTGTTCAAGAATAGGAAAAGACTAGATCATCTGAACCAATATTAAATATGAAAACATTGAGGCTATAAGTTTGTCTTTTTACTCAAGGTCTCAAAGCTAACCTGCCAGCTAAAACTGGAATCCAGGTCTGCCTGACCATGAGCTGAGTAATGTTATTTCTTCTACATCACATTGCCAACTGCTTTTTTCAGAATTTCCATTATGGAAGCCTACTTATTTTAACATCCTTTCTCAGTACTACTCGTATTTAAAAAATTGTAAGCCTACATTTCTGAATCTTTTACTAAGAGATGATTTTTTTTTCTTTTGTTTTTTTGAGATGGATATTCTTTTCTTCTTTTTTTTAAAATATATTTTATTGATTTTTTACAGAGAGGAAGGGAGAGAGATAGAGAGTTAGAAACATCGATGAGAGAGAAACATCGATCAGCTGCCTCCTGCACATCTCCTACTGGGGATGTGCCCGCAACCCAGGTACATGCCCTTGACCGGAATCGAACCTGGGACCTTTCAGTCCGCAGGCCGACGCTCTATCCACTGAGCCAAACCGGTTTTGGCAAGATGGATATTCTTAGTAAAGAAAATTGAAAGATTGAAAATTGATTTAAATCACACATGAACTTATTCCATTCCTACTGGAATTTGGCTTTTTAAAAGAATATTTAGTTCTATTTACTTTATTGTGATACTATAAGTGATTTCTTTCCATTGTTTTTCTAAGCATGATGGCTTTTACATATTGTTACTACTTGATTTTATTTATGGCTCTTAAATAATGTATGAAAATGAATAATTGTGTATTGGATTTTCCCAGAAAGTTTCATCATTTCAGAAATCAATTCTCATAAATATGGACTAATAACATAAACTTTACCTCTTATTAGCCTATACCATCCTTTCAAGACAATTCATAATGATTTTTCTCTGAATATTCACATTTATTTAACGCTGAAAATTTGAAACTCATTCTGAATTGTCTTAACTATCTTTCTCCTGTATTTCTTTCTCTACATATTCAGGTTCTGGAGATATATCTTCAGACTCTATTGACTACGGCCCAGCCAAAAAGAGAGTCAGAACTGTGTGCAAATGTGGAGCTGTGACTTGCAGAGGTTACCTCAACTGAATTTTCAGGAAATAGAGCTGAGGATAAATGTAGTTTTGTTTTTTTCTAATGTTAACATTTTTAAAAATAAATATTTGGGACTCTTTTCATATTATGAAGATTATATTCTATGTTAATTTACAATTCCTGTTTCAAACTATTGGCCAAAATGCATCATTGATGCTTCTGAAGAGAGGAACACAAGGCCACATAGACCAATTTGAAATATACCTAATTAGTGGCTAGATACCAAACAAGAAAGGAAAACTACTACAGGTCAGCATATACATACTTAAGAAGTCTGTGTGAACAGAGAAATGCCTTCTTCGGTGTTTAAGTGTTAAACTGATAATGTCATGATCACTAAGATCAAACATTCAATTTGCCATATACCTTGAATTTAGAGAACTAGTAAAGTTCTATTTTTGTTATTATGTTGTCATTCTTGTTTACCTATTTATTACTATAAATATTGTACTTGTATTGGAGACAAATGGGTGATGCTGAATTATACCCTGTTTTCTACTTCTTTCATTAAAACATTGATATCTTAATGATACTGAAATTTAAGGTCTAAAATTAAATGTGAAAAAAGTTAATTATAGCTTTATTTCATATTTTGAAGCAATTTAGACCATTATTTGAAGGGTATATGTTTGAACCACAATCCTATAGAATAAAAATCTCCCAAAAGCTCTAAAATTCTAGAATAGTTGACCATTAATGCCTCTTGGAAATGACACAGCACTGGGACCAGGAGGTTTTTGTTGGAGTATCAGACACGGGAAATGGGATGCTTTCAGGGTCCTTTTCAAAGACATGAATTGGAGATTCATGTGAGTACTTCTGGTCCAAACAATAAAACAAGATACTCCTGAGAGCAGCTGTACTTAATATAACATCAACATACACTTTCTGAGTATCAGGCTGTTTTGAACATTTCCTTTCTACCAAATTTAACTATTTTTATATTTCCTGCAAGCTCTTCCTTAAAAGTAATCTGTATTTTGAACTGATACCTATTTTATATGTGAGTTTTTAAAATGTGACAAAGCTAAACTTGGCTTGGCCAAAGTGTGTGCCTGACTTATGAGACCATTTATTACTTGAACTGTGAAGACTGAAATGGAATATATTCATTGTTGGTTTTGTTTATTTTCCTGAATAGTAAAACCTCAAAACTATGTTTTCATCTCTTTCTGATTCTGGGTTTTCTAATCTGGGTTTTCTTTGTGATTCTGGGTTTTCTAATCATGGTGTTCAACATAAAAGTAAAGGCAGCAAATAAGTCTAGCTCTCGGTATTTCTAAGCTCATTGCCCTAGGCTTTAATGGCCTAAAATAAGCTTTAGTAAAATTGAACTGACTTCAAGAATGCAGCATTTCAAATACTTTCTTTTTTAAAAAAATATTTGTATTTAAAATATCTTCTTAATCCCTAATCTCTTTTTTGGGAAAAGCTACATTTCATTATTATATTGTTATTATGACTTTGCTCTTTCATAATACAGGGTAAATTGTATACATGTTTAGAACTTCAGAGTATATTTGCTAACCAAAATTTGCAGAAGGTGTGAAAAAAAAATACTGACATGGTATCAGTGTTGAGAGAGCATCATTGATTTTACAGGTTGCTCCCCTTGGCCAAGCATTCTTTGAATTATAATTGGTAAGTTTAAAGATGTGATTTTCATTTTTTAAAAGTCTGTTTCATTGCCTACTTAATCTTGTCTTTTTGTGTTAAAAATATAAAACAGGAGGGCAAAAGGAAAATGGCTATTTTCAGTCAACTGTATTGTTATTAATAGAAATTTAATGGGCCTTTGAGATTTTAATTACCTGTGTTACCCTTACGTTATTAAAAAGCTGAACTTTAGTAGAAAAATCAACATTTAGCTTCTTTACATTAGTTTCCTAAGTTGTCATAATTTTTTCTCTCAATATAAAGCAAATATTCAGTGGTAGTATTTAGATCAAGTTTAAACTGTCAGTTAATCCACTGTAGAAGTACTATTAATACCATTGTTTTCGGTTTCTGCATATGAAGATTGTGATACACAATTGGTAATCTCAGGATTTTTCCATATATGCAAAATCTATACAGCACTTATTTTTCTTATATTTCAATAGTTTTTCTTTAGCAAATAAATGTAGACATTTGATTTTCTATTTATCATGGGTTAGCTTTGTTTCTGAATATTTTACTGTCTTTCCCAGGCTACAAAAAGGATAGAAAAATACCGATGTATTCCTGACTACCTGCTGTTGAGGTTAACCAAAGGTTTATATACAATTCCTTTCAATGTTAGATTTCTTCTTAAAAAGTTTATCGTTGTCATGGTTCATGCATTTGGATATTAAAGTATAATTTTACACTTAGCATAATGTGAATGGATATTTCTCAAAATTGTTTGAGCATTATTATCACCAGGTATTTAAACTAGTTTCACTAAATACTGCCTAGAACTGCAAAGGAATTTTAGAATTAGAGCTAAGAAATATTCCTTGAGCAAGTCTTAGGCCTTTATACTATGTACTCATAAATCTATGAGTTTGGTGTTGTCACCCCTATAGTACACCAAAGGAAGTAGGTTTAGACTGATTAAGTAATATTAACATCCCCAAGACCACCCAGTAAACTATACCTATATTTAATTAACATCTTCAGGCATACTTTTTTTTAAAAAAAATCAATTTCTACTATGAGTTTAGACAAACTTCTAAGCCTTGGACTCATCTCTAAGGCAAATGGGGCTCCACTGGATTTCTTCTGTGATGTATCTTGGCATTTTGAAACTTTTTTGCCTTTCTAGTACTTTATAGTTCTTGGAGTAAAAAATCAAGTAGTCACTATAAATAATCCTGTTCACTGTTATTCTCTTTTTGAGGGGCCTTATTGCATAGTGATTAAGAGCATGGACTCTGGGGCCTGAATCGCCTGTATTTGAGTCCTGGCTTCAACCTTTACTAGCTATGTAAACCAGTCTCTCTGCCTCAGCCTCCTCATCTGTGAATAGGAATAATGAATGTATTTACATACTTCAAAGGGTGTTGTGAGGATTAAAGGAGTTACTACACAGTGTGTGAAAGAATTAAGCATTATCACAGAGTAAGCACCATATGTATTAGCTGTAATTATTCTGTACCTTAAGTACAGTATATAAACCTGTACTGATGTTTAAATTACAGGTTTATACAGTGACCCTTGAGCAACACAGGTTTGAACTTGGGGGTCCCATGTTCAAGGGTCAACTGTATAAAGCTGTACTTTAACATCTTTTGTGATCACTACAAGTATTTTGATCAAAACTGTTCTAGTGCTCTTAGTCCTTAAATTCATTTATTCAGCATTTATTATGCCAGACTCACATATAAAACAATAAAAACTTGGCAGTATATACTATTACATGGATGGTGTGATTTTAAAATGCTGACTAAGAATATATTCAGAATAATGTTTACAGGCATGTTTTGAACACCCCCTCCCCTCTTGGATCACAAGCTACACTATTAAGATGAAGTCGCATATACAAATGTGTATATTTGATTGCATGATTTATGAGAATGAATTATAACTAATTTTTAGAGCTATAAATAAAATATGAAGCCTCTGGGTTTCAGTAATGGACCTATTATAATTATGACCAGATATTCAACCAGTGATTTGCAATCCTCATTGGTTCTTTCCAGAGACTTTATACTCACTTGGAATTTAGGAAACAGTACTCAGATGGGAGGTGGACAAAATGAACTGACTTACAGTGACTCTAATGCTGCCCCTCATATAAGTCTGTAGAATGTATTTCATCCAAAGCTTAGAGCAGCAGCCAAGCTAGAAAAAAATGGGTCAGTGATCCCTTAAAACCCCTTGTATCTTTCTTTCTTCCTTTGCCCCAGGTTTCTTACTGTGCTCAGACCACTCCCCATGGGCATACATATTAATAAAACTTACTGCTGAATAATTTAGAATAGACACTTCTCTAAAATCGTGACCCAACATTTCCTTAAAGACCAATCAGAAATGTCCAGGCCCTTAGCCCTATCCCTTAACCACATCAGTTTCTTCCCCTCATCCCTCCTCTTGTGCCAGTTTAACTGAAATGTGAAGTCACTGTGCAGTTTTTCCCCCATGTAAATGGACAGGCAAATCTGTCCTCCTAACACAGTGATGGTGAACCTTTTGAGCTCGTCGTGTCAGCATTTTGAAAAACCCTAACTTAACTCTGGCGCCGTGTCACATATAGAAATTTTTTGATATTTGCAACCATAGTAAAACAAAGATTTATATTTTTGATATTTATTTTATATATTTAAATGCCATTTAACAAAGAAAAATCAACCAAAAAAATGAGTTTGCATGTCACCTCTGACATGCGTGTCATAGGTTCGCCATCACTGCCCTAACACATACGCTTCTGGAGAAATGAGAGGGCTGGCTTTGTGGGTCCTCTCAGCCTTGCTTCCTCTGAGCACTCCGTTTATTTCCTCTCCCACTGACTCTAAGTCTTGTAACCCTAATTAGTCTGGTGGACCCAATACTTACTGTTGATCTGTTTATCTTGCAGCGTGGTGACAATGTGTGTCATTGTTAGTGTAACTGATCTGCAAATTGTTTTAGAGACTCTACTTAAACTAGTTTTAAGTGAAATCTCTGCTTTTGCTGCCCTAATCTACAAAATGTCAGCATACCAAAGTGCTTATTAATGTTAATTAAAATGTTATTAAATACACATGTAACTGCAAAAGCATATCCTATTGGTGGACTTTAGAAAAGTTGAATGACTCACAGAACACATGTATATACTTTTGGTATTTAATTGTTTTAAGTGGTGTCACATCTTTTGAGGTAAGTTCAGGGCTGAATTTTCCTATAACCATCAGTTTATAATAATAGCCAAGTTTATTCTTTCAATTTTAAGTATTCCTATGACCCAGGATATGATCTATCTTGGTGAGTGTCCCATATATTCTTGAAAAGCATGTATTCTATTGTTGGATTGAGTATCAATTGAATCCACTTGATGGATAGGTGCTATTCATGTCTTCTCTATCCTTGCTGATTTTCTGTAAGCTAATTGTTACTGTGAAAGGAATGCTTAAGTCCCAGCTATAATTGTGCATTGGTTTGTCTCTCCTTTCAGTTGCTTCTCCTTTGTACAGGCATACCTCATATTATTGCACTTAAATAGTGCATGCTCATTAACGTCAAGGCAAGACCCTCCACCAGTAAAAGGGTTACAACTTGAAGGCTCGGACAATAGTTAGCATTTTTTTTTTTTTTTTTTTTTTAGCAATAAAGTATTTTTAAAGTAAGGTATGCTGGTTTTTGTTTTTTTTTTAGACATAATGCTATTACATAATAGGTCACGGTTTAATGTAAACATAACTTTTATGTACACTAGGAAACCATAAATGTCATGTGACTTGCTTTGTTGCAGTGGTCTGGAACTAACCTGCAATAGCTCCAAGGTATGCCTGCATATTTGTTGTTAAGTACATACACATTTAAAATTGTATCTTGGTGAACTTCACCTTTTATAGTCACTCCACCTGTCTATTGAGTAGTGTTTACATGGTATATCTTTCATCCTTTTACTTTTAACCAACCTATATCATGTGAAGTGAGTTGCTTATAGACAGCATATACTTGGGTTATGTTTTATTTTTTCCTATCTTTTCATTGGTGTGTTTAGACCATTTTAATTATTTATCTGTTTGGATTTAGTCCTCCCACATCTTATGTTTTTCCCCCCTCTATTTTTTGTTCCTGTTTCTTCTTATTGCCTTCCTTTAGGTTATATGAGCATTTTGACATTAAAATTTTGACTATTACTTCTTTGTATATATAGGTTTTTTTCAGTGGTGGCTCTAGAATGAATTCTTACGTATCTAAGAGTGAGCTTTTTCTTTTTTTAAGAACTATGCTTTCACCTGTTGCCAGCTTCTCATATAAATACTGTAAATGCTCTTGTTTAGGTAGCTCAGCTTCTGGAGTTGCGGGAATTTCAAAATCAGAGGAGCTCTGTGAATCTGCATTGGTGCTAAGAGTTAGCAACTTTCTTTCTTGAGGTATGTGTTTCCCACTGCTTACAGTGGTTGGTTCTCCAGCACTAGAAACTACATTTACATCTTCAGAGTAAGTATTCTTTGGGCAAAGTACATTTTGTTCCATCTGAGAACCAGGAAGATTCTCTTTGACTCTTGGTTTGTAGCTACCTTTATTCAAAGAAGTACTATCCCCCCTGTTTCTCTCTTGGGAAGATAACAAAACAGTGTCAGACTGGCTGTCCCAGCCTTGACTTCCTTGTTCTGAGATGTGTGTAGACTGAGAGGAATTCTGAGAAGAGATGTGAGTTGACTCGCCATCAGAGTCACTAAAAAGCTTTGGTGACTGAGAACCCCCTGCCTCTGTGGAGGAAGGAAAGTTTTCCAAACCGCAGTCTGTGTCGTCGTCATTTCTTTTAAAGAATACGTCCCACTGTGGTACTTCCACATCAGTCTTTTGCTGGTGTGGAGGGCTCGGATCTCCTTGACCTGAGGCTGGGATTGGTAATTCTTCTTCACTTTCACTGTTGGATTCTTCACAGTCTATAAAGTTTGCCCAAAGAGAGGTTTTCATGCTCTCTGCTTTGATGCATCCTGTGCTTTGTCTCAGGTTTTCAGGCTGGTTTTGTGATACTACAGTCATTGGAAATACCTCAGGGTGATGAGTTTGCTGGTTTGGAACTTTGTGCCTTAAAGGTACCGGCAGAGGATCATCAAAGAGGTCATTTTCCTCCTCCTCCTCCTCCTCTTGGGGGACAAAACAAAAAGGGTTTAGAAGAAACACAGAATGCCAATTTGTAACATTTAGCTATGTTTTTAATTCATGGAATTGCAAATAATTGGGAGTTTACTCTTCCAAGAGCAATTAAAAGGCCCCTTATTCTTGGGATATTCTGAACAATTTACCACTCTTCAGCTTATAAAGTCAGATAGTGAATTGAGAATATAGACCTGTGTTCCCCAAATTAAGGTCACAATACCTATATTAGTGGTTTTCAAACTTGGTTGATCATCATCTGGAGAACTTTGAAAAACACAGCTTCCTATATCTCATTCCAGACCTATTGAATTCTTTAAGGGAGGACCCAGTCATTTGATTTTTGCTTTTTTTTTTTTTTTAAGTTCCACAGCTGATTCTAATCATCAGCCAGGTTAGTGAAACACTCACACTAGAAGAGAGGTTTATAAATACTAGATGCTTAAGTTGGCTGATTTAATATAATGACAACAGTTCATTATTTTCTAAAGTTTTCCTGCTATAAATATTTTGATACCTACTTTGTGCTTGTTATGAGCTGAATGTGTTCTCCCAAAAGTCATAATTTGAAGCTCTAACCCCAATGTGATGGTATTAGAGGTAGGATGATAATTAAGTTTAGATGAGCTCCTGAGGATGGACCCAAACGATAGGATTAGTATCCTTGTGAAAGAGTCAGACAGATTTCTCACTGCCTATGTACAAAGGAAAGACCTGTGAGCACACAGTGAGAAGGCATCTGTCTACAGGCCAGGAAGAGGCATCTCACCAAGAACTGAATCTGCCAGAACCTTGATCTTGGACAGAACTCTGAGCAGTAAACATCTTGTTATAGCAACCAGAGCTGCCTAGTTCACAAGGCTGTGATATATACTAGGGCAGTGGTCGCCAACCAGAGCTCCGAAAGGTTGGCGACCACTGTACTAGGGGGAACATACAGATTTGATCAACTTTAACCAAAATACTAAATAAACCACATGTACAATCATGAGACTATTTTTTTGTTCTAGTGCTGAATCTGGTGTTAACTTATAACTACCTACTACTTAAAAATATAACTGTTTTCCTAGTGATAAAGGATATAGCTAAAAACTACAGTTTGCAAAGCCACTAAAAAGATGGGTCACAGAGACTGTCATCCAGCTCTCATTTTACCAATGAGGAGCTAGGCCCAGAGAAGGTATGTGAATATGCATAGGTCAAGAAACAGGTGAGCCAGTGTGGCTCAGTTGGTTGGGCATCATCCCAATCAACAAAAGGTTGCCAGTTGATTCCCAGTCAAGGCTAATACCCAGGTTGCAGGCTCAATCCCTACTAGGGGGTGTGCAGGAGGCAGTTGATTAATGTTCCTCTCTCTCTCTCTCTCTCCCTCTCTCCTTAAAAATCTTTTAAAAATAAAATAGATAGGCAGAGAGCCAGGTATCAAACCCAATTCCTAAAGTCCTGTGTTCTGATTAAAAATTGTTTAAACAAGCAACTATTTATCTTATCCTTCTTTTCTAAAGGACTTAAGGTGACTGAGTTGTCTACCTATGGTATATGGAATCATCAGTCTACAAGGCATGGATTTTAAAATTTTTTAAATTTTAATCTTTATTGTTGAGATTATTACCGATGTCCCTCTTCCCCCTCCCCCGCCACCATAGCTCCCCACTACCCGGTTCCCACCCACACCAGGCCCTTGCCACCCTATTGTCTGTGTCCATAGAACTGCATACATGAATATAAGATCTTTGTCTAATCTCTTCCCACACCCCTCCTACACCCCTTTCCCTCTGAGAATTGTCAGTCTGTTCTATTTCCATGCCCCTGATTCTATTCCATTCACCAGTTTATTCTGTTAATCAGATTTTTTATTCATTTGATATTTAGATTCACTTGTTGATATGTATTTGTTGTCACTTTGTTGTTTATAATTTTTTATCTTTACTTTTTCTTCTTCTTCTTCTTTGAGAACACCCTTCATATAATTTCATATAATACTGGCTTGGTGGTGATGAACTCCTTTAGCTTTTTCTTGTCTGTGAAGCTCTTTATCTGACCTTCAATTCTAAATGATAGCTATACTGGGTAGAGTATTCTTGGTTGTAGGTTCTTGGTATTCATCACTTTAAATATTCCTTGCCACTCCTTTCTGGTCTGCAAAGTTTCTGCTGAGAAATAAGCTGACAGTTGTATAGGTACTCCCATGTAGGTAAGTAACTGTTTTTGTCTTGCTGCTTTTAAGATTCTCTCTTTGTCTTTTGCCCTTGGCATTTTAATTATGATGTGTCTTGGTGTGGTCCTCTTTGGATTCCTCTTGTATGGGGTTCTCTGTGCTTCCTGGACTTGTAAGTCTATTTCTTTCACCAGGTAGGGGAAGTTTTCTGTCATTATTTCTTCAAATAAGTTTTCAATATCTTGCTCTCTCTCTTCTTCTGGCACCCTCATAATTTGAATGTTGGTACGCTTGAAGTTGTCCTAGAGGCTCCTTACACTATCTTCATATTTTTGGATTCTTTTTTCTTTTCTGGTTGGGTGTTTTTTGCTTCCTTGTATTTCAAATCATTGACTTGATTCTTGGGATCCTCTAGTCTACTGTTGAATCCCTGTATGTTATTCTTTATTTCATTCAGTGTATGCTTAATTTCTGATTGGTCCTTTACCATTTTTTTTTTGGCATTCTCACTAAGATCCTTGAAGGTCTCACTAAGTTCCTCAGAGGTTTCTAGAAGATTCTTGAGTAACCTTATAACAGTGGTTTTGAACTCTATATCCAGTAGTTTGCTTTCTTCCATTTCTTTCATTTGTGACATGTTTCTCTGTCTCTGAATTTTGGCAGCTTCCCTGTGTTTGTTTCTATGTACTGGGTAGCTGCTAAGTCTCCTTCAGTTGATAGAGTGGCCTTGTGTAGTAGGTGTCCCATAAGGCCCAGTGGCTTAGCCCCCCCCCCCCCCCCCAATCACCTGAGCTGGACACTCTTGATGCACCCCTTTGTGGGCTGTGTGCACAGTCTTGTTGTAGTTGAGACTTGATTGTTGTTGGTGTCAATGGGAGGAACTGACCTCCAGGCCAACTGGCTGTAGGGACCAGCTGCAACTACAGTGGGAGAGATGCTGCTGTGCAGGAGACAGCCTTATGGAGCAACACTTGCTTCAGTGGGGCATTGGTGCTCACTGATTCTGCCCCTTGAGTGTGTCGCTTATAGATGTGAAGAGTTGTAATCTGGTATGGTCTCACACTGACCACTGGGTACACTGGCTCTTGGGTCTCCAGGGAGGTGCAAAGTCAGCATTGCCTGGGGCCACCCAGCAGGAGCTTCAGAGAGATCTGCAGATTCCTCCTCTTTGTATCGGGTTTGGAAGTGCCCAGATGAGGCCCAGCTGTGAAGCAGGGCAGGCTGGTGCTGGTGCTGGTCTTGGGCCTTTTGATAGCTTTGGGGCTCCCTGACCCAGCTGCAGCTTGACAGATTTTAGGCTGAGAAAGGAAAGGCCATTCATATGCAAAAGCTGCTGTGCACAGCTTGGGTGGGGTTGTAAATTGCGTGGTGCGGGGTCTCAGTGAATCTCCAGGGTGGAGCAAACAGAAATGTCTGCCAGTCAGCCTTGTACAGGGAAGTCCCAGCATGGGAACAATGACTGCTGCGAGCACCTCTGTCCGGAAGAAAGCCACCCCCATGTTCCTGCCCCGATGCCAGACAGTCCAGTTTCTCCCTGTATCTGTCTGGGTCCCCCAGAGCCTCACCTGGCACTGGAGCTCAGAGCAAGCGGGAGCTTGTAAATTCAGTTTCTGGTGCCAGCCTTTTAAGAGGAGCAGCTGGGTCTCTAGCAGCCTGTGTGTCACTCAGATCCAATCTGCACTGGTTTTTACAGCCCATAGTTCTTACTGCCCATAGTGACTTCTTTCCTGAGCTCTGGAACCCTGGGCTGGGGGGCTGGTGTTGGGCTGGCATCCCTTGCTCCTCCAGGCAGCCTCCATAGAGGCGATCTCCCTCCCAATTAAAAAAGTGACACACCTGGGAGCTGGATCAGCCTGTTCCGCGTCTCCACACCTACCAGTCTCAATGTGCTTTCTTCTTTATCTCTCTAGTTGTAGTACTTCCACTCAGCCAGCTTTCCCATGGTTCTGGATGATAGCTGTTCTGTATTTTAGTTGTAATTTTGATATGGTTGTGGGAGGCAGCAAGTACAGGCATTACCTATGCCACCAGCTTGGTTCCTCCTTTAATTTTTTGAAAATATTTTTATTGACTTCAGAGAGGGAGAGGGAGATAGAAACATTGATGATGAGAGAGAATCATTGATCTGCTACCTTCTGCACACCCCCTACTGGGAATTGAGCCTTGCTGGGGTTGGACCCCAGCAGAGCCTGAAACCCAGGCATGTGCCCTGACCTGGAATCAAACTGTAACCTTCTGGTTCATAAGTTGAAGCTCAACCACTGAGCCACACTGGCTGGGCAGCATGGTTTTATTTTAAGCCATAGATTATACGTTTTAGCTCTCTTCCACTACTGTGCCAAATCTATCTTTTTGTATCATCGCTAAGTTGTAGTTTCATGGTCTTCAGGATCTCTTTCTATACCAGCATTATGATATGTTTCCACTCTAAAATACTTTAATCTGTGAAAACATTTTCACATTAACTCACCTGTATACATCTGTATTCATTCTGTTAATCTAAATTTAAATTTCTCTATATAAAACTGGAAAGACATAACACTGCAAAAATATCACGATAAATATGAAAGTGTTGAAATCCTTAATAGTGTTTACAAATTGATACACCTCAACCCAAATTTAAAAAAGGACAAATGTCAAATAATTCATAGATATCATCCACCAGCATGCACTAACGTTTATGTCAATTGGTATAATCGTACTGGAAAACAATTGGCAATATGTATTAAGCACATTTCTAAAATGTCACCCAATATAATGAGAAAATTGAAATAGACAACATATAGTATTGTTCTATTATCTGTAAAACTGAGAAGTTAGAAATAACTGAAATGTATAATGACAAAGTATACAGCCATTAAACTGGCATTTTTGAATAACAAAAACTTACTTGTGTGTGTGTTTTAGAGGCCTGGTGCACAAAATCGTGCACAGGTGGGGTCCCTTGGCCTGGCTGGCAATTGAAGCCTATCGGGGGGGCTAGCTAGCTGCGGGGAAGGACCCCGGGGGGTTGGCCGACCAGCTGGGGGGAGGGGCTGCAGGAGTGCACTGACCACCAGGGGGCAGCTCCTGCGTTGAGTGTCTGCCCCCTGGTGGTCAGTACACATCATAGTGACTGGTCGACTGGTCATTCAATTGTAACAGTCGCTTAGGCTTTTATATATATATAGGTATGTATGTGTGCAATCATGTATATACAGTGATCCAAGGTGCTTTTCAGCCTGTATACAACTATATAATCTTATATTTGTTAGATCTCTTAAATATTCTCACACTACTTAGTACACAGCTCTTGCCATAAACCCCAAAGTGTCCTTCTTGTCCAGTCCAACTAAGAGTCTTACACAACTGGAGAACTTTAGGACACTACTCTTATACTACGATTACTACTATCTGTTCTCACTGGTGCTTACAAAATGTTGCTTTTTAAACATGTTCAATATCCACCCCTTTGATGGATATTTATATAAATGAATAAGGAAAGAATTACTCTTTCTTCTTTAGTATAAGATATATTACCCCCACCTTTCTGCATGTCTGATAATCTTTTATTGGGTTGCCATACATCCTGAACTTGACCTTATTAAATTCTGTATATTTTTGGATTTCTAAAAATATTCTTGAGCTTTGTTCTGGCATGTGCTTAAGGGACTTGTAAAGTTTGCACTTTTTGTATATTGCTTTTTATCTTTGTAATTTTCCCCACCACTGAGATAAGGCCCTCAGTATTCTTACAGTAAAACACCCTGTAAATTATGGTGTTCCACTCTGGCTGTTGGGAATAGGCACTGTTTCCTTTCACTGTTTAGAGTGATTCTTTCCCAGGCCTCAGGGGACACACTGCATCACAAGTAAGCACTGGTCAGTATGCTGAGTACTCAGGGGGCTCCGCATAGCTGTTGGGAGCAGCAACTCTGTACTGCTTTCTCCTCTGGGAACTCCAGCCACCTTGGCTTCCTCAAATTCCCAGGTATATTTCCTCAAGTCAGGGGTGCTGATGGGCTCTATCTTGGTGTCCCCTTTTGCCTGAAAAGCAGTAAGCTAGGGCAATCTTAGAGCTGTTTCACCTTTCTCAGGTGTCACTGTCCTTGATTGCCTGATGTCCAGTTTCTTATATTTTGTGTTGCTTTCAGTTGTTTCAGATGAGAGTTTCAATGTAGCCTGTTACTGCCTTAACTGGAAATAGAAATCTTTCAAATTTTTTGTGAACTTAATAATTTGTATCTTTTATGTACCTACCAAATGATGCTTGATTTCTGGTTGGGCCACTAGTGTAAGAGTTTTTGAATTATTGTTCACTTCAATTTTATTTGTTTCTTTTTTCTCTAATCTTCACTGGAAAGTGAAAGTAGCAATGAAAGAAGGTAGAAAAGTATAGGGAAAATCCATTTATATAAGCTCTACCAAGCAGTCTGATAAAAAATGATAGCAGTAAATGTTCAAGAATTAATAGCACTGCCGAAACCGGTTTGGCTCAATGGATAGAGCGTCGGCCTGCGGACTGAAGGGTCCCGGGTTCGATTCCGGTCAAGGGCATGTACCTGGGTTGCGGGCACATCCCCAGTGTGGGGTGTGCAGGAGGCGGCTGATCGATGTTTCTCTCTCATCGATGTTTCTGACTCTATCTCTCTCCCTTCCTCTCTGTAAAAAATCAATAAAATATATTAAAAAAAAAAAAGAATTAATAGCACAGCCTTTCCTTATGGCCTATACAAACCATGGGGCACATTTCCAGAAAGCTGAGAACATTCAATAAAGGGATAGTTCTCTTTGGCACTTGTTTTAAACCGTGAAGGAGATGGAACGCCTAGTTTTACAGTCTGAAGATGGGAAAGCTAAGCACGTCCTTAGACCATGTGATAAGTTTAAGTGACAGTGAGTCCCAAGCCTACCTCTACCCGATTTAACTCACCAGAGCAGTCTTGTAGGAAACCCACATTTCTGACCCCAGGGTCATCATTCTTACCAGAGCCTAAGTGAGTTGTTCTAGCTCTCTTCAGTTGTCCAAGTGGTTTATACTTTGGCTCAGTGCTTTGGGAAGATCGGCATAAAGGCTTTAAGCTGAAATGAATATGAATAATTTATTTTTCCTGCTGGGAAAGTTGCTGGAATGCAAGCATCATTTATAGAGATTATAAAAATGTGACCATGGGGTAAATAACAGCTACTTTTAAAAATTGAAAAGCAGCTGTAACCGGTTTGGCTCAGTGGATAGAGCATCGGCCTGCAGACTGAAGGGTCCCAGGTTCGATTCCGATCAAGAGCATGTACCTTGGTTGCAGGCATATCCCCAGTAGGGGGTGTGCAGGAGGCAGCTGATTGATGTTTCTCTTTCGTCAATGTTTCTAACTCTCTATCCCTCCCCTTTCCTCTCTGTAAAAAACCAATAAAATATATTTAAAAAAATAAAAACTAAATAAATAATTGAAAAGCAGGCCTGGCCAGTGAGGCTCACTTGGTGAGACTGTCATCCTATACACCTAAAGGTCATGGGATCAATTCCTGGTCAGGGCACATACCCACATTGCAGGTTTGAGCCCTAGGCGGGGTGTCTACGGGAGGCAACCAATCAATGTTTCTCTCCCTCTCCTGTCTCTAAAATCAGTAAAAACAAAACAAACACTGAAAATATCCAATAATTAAAAATCACTTCAATATAATAAAGTGCTAATACAATTTGGTGAGTATCTAATTGTAGGGTTGAGGGAAAGCAAAACTCATCTTTTCTTGCACTGCAGAAAAGCAGGTCCCTATTCTAAAAAACTTAATACAGTGACAACTTCTGGCTTTCAGTGCAATATAGCTAGCTGTTTTCCCTTCCCTGCCTACTTATCTCTTGCGAGAATCTCACACATTTAATCATTTCCTTCTAGAGCAGTGGTTCTCACCCTTCTGGCCCTTTAAATACAGTTCCTCATGTTGTGAGCCAACCATAAAATTATTTTCGTTGCTACTTCATAACTGTAATGTTGCTACTGTTATGAATCATAATGTAAACATCTGATATGCAGGATGGTCTTAGGTGACCCCTGTGAAAAGGTTGTTAGACCGCCAAAGGGGTCGCGACCCACAGGTTAAGAACCGCTGTTCTAGAGGCTGAAAGCTAATACTCAGTGAAGATGAAACATAAAAGGGCACAGAAATAAGATTTGAGGGTGTCCTGCCCTTTTTTGAGGGCCTTACACTGTCTGCTTCTATATGCCAATTCCCAGAAGCCTTTAAGGTGATATATAACATACCTACTTAAAGTCATTATGTTCCCACCCAGACACTCATTCATAGCCACAATCACTTTAAGTCCTGCCCCTGTTCTCATGATGGAAACTATTCTCTGGACCCATCCCATTCAATAACACAAGTTCCATAAGTAGCAACAACTTACATTTCTATAACCTTATCCACAGTTGTGCCCACTGGAATTACATTTGGATATGCATTCACAGGGCAGATATAGCTCAAGAAATCTTTAATCTAGAAGAAGGAAAATAAAATGGATCAATTATCTCAACAGTGAAAAATCTGGGTGTGAGAGGCAAATAAATGGAGGCCGGGGGAAAGAAGCAGAAAAATCATGGCTGTGGTTCTCAATGCTTGCAGCATATGGAGCTCACCTGGGGATCTCTTGGGAAAAATAAATTCCCAATGCTCAGGCCTCAGCCCAAAGATCCTTTTAACACTAAGTGTCAGTGGGGCCTGGAATTCTGTATTTTTCAGGTGGTTCTGTTCCACAGTAAGAACTAACAATCACTGATTAATGGGATTCAAAGATTCTGTATTGCTCTGGCTGGTTGGCACACCAAAGGGTCACGGATTTGATTTTCCTTCAAGGGGCGCATGCGGGAAGCAACCAATCAATGTGTCTCTTTCACATTGATGTTTCTTTCTCTTCCTCCCTCCTTTCCACTATGTCTAAAAAGCGATGGAAAAAATATATTTGGGTGAGGATTAACAAAACAAAAAAATGATTCTATATTTTTCATGACCTTGGTGTCCTCATCTAAGGTCAGGCACTCATTAACACATCCCCTTCAAGTTAGATTAGTTGAGTACCTAATATACGTAAGACACAAAGTCTCAGAATTATACTTCTTGAGTAACATCAGAGGAATGGCAGCGAGAGAGATCCCCTTGAAATTTCAACAATTTAAACAGCTATAATTCAACAAAGGATTCCCTACTCAACATACAGGCACACCTGATAGGTCTGCATCTAAAGGTGGGCAAGTGGGAACAAATGGGGGAGGGGGGATGAAAAGGGCTCAGACTAGCCATGGGCTCAGCCCTGCAGTTGGGAGCTCACAGCAGGACTCAGCCTGGAGAGGGGAAGAATCCTGTTTTTGCTGGCACTTCCTTCAGCCAGGAGGACCAGAGATTCAGTGGGCATTCCCACAGAAGTGAGCAGAGACTTGGGCAAGGACACAGCACTAGGTTACTGCTGTGTTTATTGGATGATTAGCAATTCAGACAGAGAAAAAAAGCCATGGAGCCCTGCTGCTCTGTAACCTCCCAGAACTCGCCTCCCTTGGTGTTGGGTTGCAGAACACATTATCTGCAAACACAAAAAGTGGTACTAGACCAAGCATGTCAAACTCGCGGCCCATGCATGCGACCCACAACAAATATTTTTGCAGCCCAACCAATATAACGGTATGTAAGAAACATTTTACTAAAAATTTTGTAGCTTAATTTTTACAATATCCTGTTATACATAATCTCTATATATAAAAGCCTAAGTGACCATTGCAACCGAACGGATGACCGAACAGGCTGCGTGGGACGACCAGGCCAGCAGGGGGCTTAGTGAGGGGCGACCAAACGACTGAGCAGCAGGCTGCATGGGGTGACCAGGCCGGCAGAGGGGGGCAGTGAGGAGTGACCAGGCTGGCGGGGAGGGGGGGGGGACAGTTAGGGCAACCAGGCCGGCTGGGTGGGGCAGTTGGGGGTGACCAGGACGGCTGGGGGGGCAGATAGGGGCAGGCAGGCAGGTGAGCATTTAGGAGCCAGTGGCCCCAGATTGTGAGAGGGATGTCCTGGATTGGAGAGGGTGCAGGCTGGGTTGAGGGGACCACCCCTTCCCGTGCACAAATTTCGTGCACTGGGCCTCTAGTTATTAATAATGAACTACAACGTTCGCTAATGACTGATTACTATAATCATGTTGCATTCATTTCCCTTACGCGCCTTACATGCAGGCGCAGCATTTGTCTCCACTAATACTAGCAGCGAATATTTTAGCAGCCGATTGCCAAGTCATTAGCCTTGTACTGACTTGTTTGGTGTGCGCAACAGGAAATATTTAGCTTTTGGAGAACAAGAAAAATAGGTTAATTTGCATTATGCTTATTTGTGCAGTTATTCAGTGTCTGGTAAGTTAATGTTCAAGAAAAAATATTAATTTTTATTAAAATGTTCTATTATTTTATGTTAAATATTACTCATTTATTTCAGCCTTTTTGTATTCAGCATGTCTCTATTGAAATAAACCTACTTTTCTATGAAAATTGAAGCTTTTGTTTTTTTGTGGCCTACATAAACAAACCTTGTTTATTTGGCCCGTGTTAGCCTTTGAGTTTGACATGCTTGTACTACAGAATAAATATTTCCCCTGAGCAAAGGGTGTACTCTGTGACTGGTCCCTGGTCAGGACAAAGAGGGTACCCCATGAAGGTCCAAGGTTGCCATTACCAGGAGGGTAAAACAAAAAAGACAGTGGGTTCCACCAGTCAACCCCACACCCGCACATTGCCACTACACTGATGGCAGTCAGAGACGCGGCAGGAGTCAACATTGGGATTTCACACAACTAAAGAACTTGTGATTCCAGTAACTTGTGCCACTTACTGGAAAATAAGAGTAAGACCTCTTCATAGTAATCTAGAGATGTACCACTCATACATAGATGATTAGATAGAGAAGGAATCCCTCAAATACCATGAATAACCAAGGTAGCAAGGCAGCTCAGAAAGAAAAAAAAATCTCCAGAAAGCATAAACACATGGAAATATGATATAGAAATGACCGAATTCAAGGTTGCAGTTCTGAAAATATACAAGCAATTTAATGAACTCGGAAAACAAATTAATAAAATGTGTACTTTACCAAAAAGGTTGAAACCTTTAAGAAGAAACAGGCCTGGCCGGTTGCTCAGTGCTTAGAGAATTGGCCACGCACCGAAAGGTCACAGACTCGATTCCTGTTCAAGGGCACATACCTTGGTTGCAGGCTCGATCCCTGGCCCGGTAGGGGTGCATGCAGGAGGCAACTAATGTGCCTCCCTTCCATCAACGTTTCTCTCTTCCCCCCTCCCTTCCACTCTCTCTAAAAGTATTGAAGAAAATATCCTTGAATAAGGATTAGAAAAAAGAAAAACATTCTGGAGATTAAGAACTCAGAGCAACAGTAAACTAGAGAGCATAGGAAATAGAGCTGACCAAATGGAGGAAAGAATTAGTGATATCAAAGATAGAAATCTAGAAATGATGCAGAGGGAAGAAGAGAGATCTGAGGAATAAAATAAAATGAAAGAAATCTATAAGAACTATCTGGCTCTATTAAAAAAAAAAGCAATATAAGAATGAGAAGAAAAGAGGGAGAAGGGAACAGAGAGGCTATTTGAGCAAATAGTTGATGAGAACTTCCTAAACCTATGGAAAGAGCTCAATCCTCAAATCCAAGAAGCAAATAGAATAACTAGTTACCTCAATCCGGAGACCTTCTCCAAGGCACATTGTATTAAAACTGTCAAAAATTAATGGCAAAGAAAGAATTCTCAAGGCAGCCAAGAAAAAGAAGAAAGTAACAAATAATGGAAAGCCCATTAGATTATCATCAGACTTCTCAGCACAAACTCTACAAGTCAGAAGAGAGCGCAACCAAATATTCAAACTATTGAGAAATTACCAGCCAAGAATAATATGTCCAGCAAAGTTATCCTTTAAATATGAAGGAAAAATAAAGAATTTTCCAGATATACAGGAGCTGAGGGAATTTATAACCAGAAGACCTCCATTGCAGGAAATATTCAAAGGGGTTATTCTAATGAAACAAAGACAAAAGGTCACAAAACTATGAGTAAGATCAACAGCAAACTTAAAGCATAAACAGGGATAATATGTGGTAACAAAAACAAAAGGGGAGGGGATAAAGATCTAAATTTTGCAAAGGAGGATGGAGATCAGATGCATTCAAATGAAAAAAGACTACAGTATACATGAAGCTTTCTTTTTCATAAACCTAATGGTAAACACACACAAAAAGAATAAATTGAAACATATAACTTCCAAAGGAGGAAACAAGAAAGAAGTATGGAATAACAGCAAACAAAAACAAAAGACAGAAACACAAAGGTAAAGAACAAATGGAGGCAAAGCTACCAGAACACAAAAGGCAAAAGGAAATCCTCATAAATCAATAATTACCCTAAATATAAATGGACTAAATTCACCAATAAAGAGGCACAATGTAGCAATCTAATTAAAAAAAAAACACACCCAAATATATGCTGTCTTCAGGAGACACATCTAAGCTGCAAAGACAAAGTTAGACTCAAAGTGAAAGGGTGGAAAATGATTCTCCAAGCAAATAACATCCATAGAAAAGGAAGTGTAGCCATACTTATGTCTGACAAAATAGATTTCAAAATAACAAAAGACAAAAATGGACATCTTATAATGATAAAGGGGACACTACATCAAGAAGATAACCAAACCATCAACAAAATGAAAAGGGAGCCCACTGTATAGGAGAACGTATTTGGCAATGATACATCTGATAAAATTTAATATCCAAACTATATAAGGAACTCATACAACTTAAAAGGAAGATAAACAATTTGAAAGTATTACAGTATTTTAAAAATGGGCAAAGGACCTAAATAGGCAATTTTCCAAAGCAAAGATAGATGGCCAAGAGACAGATGAAAAAATGCTCAAAGTAGATTATCAGAGAGATGCAAATTAAAACAGTATCACCTACACTGGTCAGAATGGCTATCATCAACAAATGACAAGTGCTGGTGAGGATGTGGAGAAAAAGGAACCCCTAGTAGACTGCTGGTAGGAATGCAAACTGGTACAACCATTATGGAAAACAGCATGGAGTTTCCTCAAAAAATTAAATATGGAACTGCCATTTGACCCAGTGATCCCACTTCTAGGAATATAGTCTAAAAAACCTGAAACACCAATCAGAAAGAATGTATGTGCCCCTATGTTCATAGCAGCACAATTTAAAATAGCTAATATTTGGAAAAAGCCCAAGTGCCCATCAGTAGATGAGTGGATAAAAAAGCTGTGGTACATTTACATCACTATGCAGCAGTAAAAAAGAAGGATCTCTTACTCTTTGAGACAGCATAGAGCAGTGATGGCGAACCTTTTGAGCTCGGCGTGTCAGCATTTTGAAAACTCTAACTTAACTCTGGTGCTGTGTCCCATATAGAATTTTTTTTATATTTGCAACCATAGTAAAACAAAGATTTATATTTTTGATATTTTATATATTTAAATGCCATTTAACAAAGAAAAATCAACCAAAAAAATTAGTTTGCATGTCACCTCTGACACGCATGCCATAGGTTCGCCATCACTGGCATAGAGGGAACTAGAGAGTATTATGCTAAGCAAAATAAGCCAGTCAGAGAAAGATAAGTATCACATGATCTCATGAACATATGTGGAATCTAATGAACAAAATAAACTGATGAACAGAATACATCCAGAGACATAGAAGCATAGAAAAGACTGCAGAATCTCAGAGGGAAGGTGGGGGTGGGTGGGTGGGAAGAGATCAACCAAAGAACTTGTATGCATATATGTATAACCCACGGGCACAGACAATAAGGTGGTGAAGGCCTGCGGTGAGGGGTGGGGGTGGCTAGAAAGAATTAATGGGAGGAAAGGCAGGACATATGTAATACTTTCAATAATAAAGATTTAATTAGCCCTAATCAGTTTGGCTCAGTGGATAGAGCATCAGCCTGTGGACTCAAGGGTCCCAGGTTCGATTCCGGTCAAGGGCATGTACCTTGGTTGCAGGCACATCCCCAGTGGGGAGTGTGCAGGAGGCAGCTGATCAATGTTTCTAACTCTCTATCCTTCTCCCTTGCTCTCTGTAAAAAATCAATAAAATATATTAAAAAAAAAAGATTTAATTAAAAAGAAAAATAACAAAAAAGAGGACATAACACTTCTTAATGTACACTGAGTGGCCAGATTATTATGACCACCTGACGCTTGTAGGCAAATTAGCTATAATATCCCGCTGAAGTTGCTAGAGGGCCAGATCATTATAAACGTCTGAATAGCACAACATACCTAACTATCTTTGCTGACCAAGACAATGCGCCTGCACACTCATATTGTGCAGGAGTGGTTTCAAGAACATGAGGGAGATTTTACCTTGCTTAGGTGGCCCCCACAATCACCAGATCTCAATCCAACTGATCATTTGTGGGACGAAGTTAAAAGAGCCATCAGACAGCTGGTTCCACAACCATCAAATCTCACAGAACTGGACAGTGCTATTCATCAGGCATGGTGTCAGATTCTTCGCATCACCTTTCAACATCTCGGAGTCAATGCCAAGAAGAATCGCCCCAGTATTGAAGGCAAAAGGTGGCCCAACAAAGTACTGATGGGGTGGTCATAATAATCTGGCCACTGTGTGTGTGTGTGTGTGTGTGTGTGTGTGTGTGTGTATCCCACATTCAAAGGCTGTTAAATCGCATTGTTTATCCATATCTTCAGAAAAAAATCACTTCTACTGTTGTGGTAAACAACCTGCTTCCCTATTTATAATGGTCTGGCCCTCTTGCAACATCAGCACGAAATTATAGCTAATTTGCCTACAAACGTCAGGTGGTCATAATAATCTGGCCATTGAGTGTATAGGATATAGGCATATTAATTAAACCAATTTTCAGGAAAGCCTGTCTCTCATCAAATACTATGAAAGAAGATGACTAAGCAGAGCTCAGAGTAGTCCCACTATGTGCTTGATAACTGGCTCTGATTTAAGGAGAATGGGAAGAGATGAAGTGGGTCAATCATCTCTACTCAAGTCGCAGAGAAATACATCCTTAATGGGAGGTAATTTTATAAAGTCCCATGAAGGCTTATGCTTCCCAGCGTGGCTACTAACTATACTGAAGAGAAATAAGACAAAAGTAGATCTGATTGAAAAAATAAGACCTACCCTGTCCTTTTCCCCTGATTAGATGCCCTCCCTGTGCTGACACAGAATGGATACTTTGTCAATCAAGAGGAAGGGACTCTGATGCTGAGTGAGATGCTACAACAAGGACAAATAATCAGGAAGGGCCTTTGACAACAACCAAAGATTCAGAAGAAATTGATGAAGAAAACAAATTATATACCACCAAAATGAATTATTTCCAAGCTACTCTCAGATAACCTGTTTATACCTGGAAGTTAAGGTCGGTTATTTAATAGAGATGTCATTGTGATATTTTGATAATATGAAGAATTATTTATAATATGGCTGACATGATAAGAATGCCACTACCTGGAATCCTGGAAGAATCCACCTGTTCAAATCGTTAACACGTCCACGGCTCATGCTGCACGGCTGTGTCCATGTATCCCAGATACACAAACAACAGTTATCAAGGAAATGGATTTTTAAGTGCAGAAATGTAAAACTAAAGTTATATATGACTTAAAGTGTCATAAAAAGCCGGCTTTTATATTGCTTTTTTCCAACACATGAAATTACTGAATCTCTTGTTAAATGCTAGCTAGCATTTACTTTGGAAATACATGAGGATTTTGCAAATAACATATCAAGTTCCCGTTCTAGCTGGTCAACTTTCTATATAAAAAATACCATAACTAAACCAGCTTAAGCCCTCCTAAAACTGGGTAGTTGTAGTATACTATATCCTTCTTAAAGACAAGGTCTATAGCTCAATCATTTTTGTTCTTCCCCACTGCTGAAGATTCAAGGGGTATTTTTTAAGTGGCTTTTTAATACAATCAAATTTTGGAAGAGCCCAAGAATCTGGGCATTAAGGCTGCCTATAATGAGGTTTTATCTTGAAATAATGTTTACGATTTTTTTTTATGACAGATGAACAATACAACTGAAATGGGGAAGTTAAATTACATTTAAGAAGCAAGTCAGGAAGAAAACCTTAAACATACATACAGTCTTCAATGTTTAGGCTGAAAACAGGTAATAACAGCAATTTCCTTTGTACTTAGTAAACGTACTCATCTACTGAGATATTTTCCCTGCATTTCTTTTTTTTAAAAAATATATTTTTATTGATTTCACAGAAGAAGAAAGAGGGAGAGACAGAAACAGCAATGATGAGAGAGAATCATTGATCGGCTGCCTCCTGCAAACCCCCCATTGGGGATCGAGCCCACAACCTGGGCATGTGCCCTTGACCCGAATCGAACCTGGGACCTTTCAGTTCGCAGGCTGATGCTCTATCCACTGAGCCAAACCGGTTAGGGCTCCCTGCATTTCTTTAGAAAAAGCCACACCGAGTCTTCAAGGAGACTTGCTCACAATCATGAAGGCTGCTGAGCAGTTGGCAACAGGGTTATGGGTATATGGGATCCTCTTACCTCACTGTAGGAGGAGTGAAAAGAAAAACAAGCTCTGTATGAACTCTCTCCAGTCCTACAGGGAAATGAAAACACAGAATTAAAAGGCCACTTATCAAAACTAAGCTAAGTTCTTAATTTCAAGCTTTTCCATTAGGCTATTCCAGTAAAAATAAGTTACAATTAAGAACTTTAAACAATAAAATAAAATTTAAAAAAAGAATTTATTCCTGGAACACAAAGAGACTCTTTCCAGAAATATAAATATCTGTAGATATTCTGAACAGCTAATATTAAGGAAATGTTGCCCCAAAATGATGATCATTATGGTACTCCTGTATTTCACTAAGGATTCTGTTTCCTCCAATATCAATCCATTACCACCTCCTTGCCAAGCAAGATACTCTGTTTCAAACCACCTTATCTACCCAACTAGCTGGGCCTCAGGAAATACTACTGGCTGATGGTATTAGCCATGAGACAGGTTTGGAATCAGCTTCTCTTTAGTTTAAATTTCAGAAGTTATTTTCCACAATTATAACATATCCTCTTCTTAGGCTTACGCTAGATTGCATTTAAACTAAAATCAATCAGACAATTTACCTCAAAGCAGGATTTCTCTCAGAAGACATATGACAGTGCTTTCTTACCTCACAATTACATTTGTTTTTCTGGTTCTTTCTCCAAACCACATTGTGGATGGCTTAATGCTGATTGTGTGGAGCGGAATTCTATTTTTGGAAGTAATTCCACAGGGTAACTTATTCCATTGAAAATATTCCTCTGCCTAAAAAAATTAAAATAAAAATTAAAAAATATAGAAAAGCAGTTTTTTTTTGCAGGCAGGGTCTCAATAACAAAGAAGTAGATAAGTTTTCAGACATGAAAATAATAAATGGAGACATGAGGAAACAATCAGCTAATTCCAAAGTGAGGAACTTCCTACAAAACAACTGGCTTGGAATCTCCAAAATATCAGCATGATGGAAGAAAAGCAAAATGTTGGAGATGTGACTTACATTAAATGAGACTAAAGAGGCACCTTTAATGATTCTTCATTAAACTCTAGATGCCCTGCCCACACTTCAGAAGCTATAAAGGATACTAATGGACAATTGACAAAAACTGAATACTGTATGGACCATACAATACCCAATCCTATCTAATAATAGACAAACATGGTAATTAACTGTACCTCTGACACGCTTCCCATTGGCTAATCAGGGCGATATGCAAATTAACTGCCAACCAAGATGGCGGCCGGCAGCCAGGCAGCTGAAGCGAACAGGAGGCTTGCTTGCTCCAGTGAAGGAGGAAGCCAAGGTTCCCCACCAGCTCTGAGCTGCACTCTAGGCAACAATGTTGCAATTATAGAAACTAAACAAACTCCAGAAACCTGCTTTCAGCCAGCCGGGCCTCAGAGAGCTGGAGTTGCAACAGTGTTTCAATTATAGAACCCAAACAAATTCAGATCCCTACTTTCAGCAGCCGAGGTCTCAGAGCTGGAGCCGAGCCTCAGAGCTAAAGCCGGCTCTCAGCTCCAGTGACAGCCATAGAAGATAAATAAATCCCAGAATAAAAAAAAAAAGAAAAAAAGGAGAGGTTGGGAGCTTCAGTTGCCCGCCAGCCCAGAATAAAAAAGAAAAAGAAAAAAAGGAGAGGTTGGGAGCTTCAGTTGCCCGCCAGCCTGAAAACTGCTCTTAGCCCCTCACCCAGACTGGCCGGGTACCCCAGTGGGGACCCCCACCCTGAAGGGGGTGTGACCAGCTGCAAACAGGCATCATCCCCTCATCCAGGCTGGCCAGGCACCCCAGTGGGGACTCCCACCCTGAAGCAACAAGATGGCGGCTAATTTGCATACTGAAGGCAGGCGGCAGCGGGCAAGGCTGTCTGCGGTCCAGGACCAGATCTGTGACCCTGCCAGGCAGGGGGCACCGCGGGAGGCTGTCTACTGTCCCGGGACCTGGATCTGTGGCCCTGCCGGGTGGAGGGCAGCACTTGAGGCTGTTGGCGGTCTGGGACCCGGATCTGTGACCTGGCGGGCGGGGGGCACCACGGGAGGCTGTCCGTGGTCCTGGGACAAGGATCTGTGACCCTGCCGGGCGGGGTGCAGCGCTTGAGGCCGTCAGCGGTCTGGGACCCGGATCCGTGACCTGGCAGGCAGGGGGCACTGTGGGAGACTGTCCGTGGTCCTGGGACCCAGATCTGTGACTCTGATGGGCGGGGGGCAGTGCTTGAGGCTGTCGGCGGTCTGGGACCCGGATCCGTGACCTGGCAGGCAGGGGGCACCGCGGGAGGCTGTCCACGGTCCCGGAAACCAGATCTGTGACTCTGCCGGGCGGGGGGCAGCGCTTGAGGCTATCAGCGGTCTGGGACCTGGATCCATGTCCTGGCGGGCGGGGCGGCAGTGCTTGAGGCTGTCCGCAGTCCTGGGACATGGATCCGTGACCTGGCGGGCGGGGGGGCAGCGCTTGAGGCTGGCCACGGTCCCCCGACCCAGATCTGTGATCCTGCCGGGTGGGGGGTAGTGCTTGAGACTATCTGTGGTCCCGGGACCGGGATCTGTGACCCTGCCGGGCGGGGGGCAGCACTTGAGGCTGTCCGCTGTCCCGGGACCCGGATCTGTGACCCTTCCCGGCGGGGCAGCAGCTCACACAGGGGTGGATCGGCTGGGGTTGGGCAGGGCAGGACTCCTGGCTTCCGCCCAGCCCCAATCACTCTGGGCAGGTGAGCAGTGCAGAGAGCCTCTGGACAGGGGAGGCAGGCCGGCGGAGGGCGGCCTGTACTCCCCACATGGCGGTGGTGACAGCTGTGAGCGCGCCAAGCGGAGCCTGCAGGCTGAGCTGAAGTAGCACCTGCAGGCCATCAGCGCCCAGGAGTGCCTGCACAAGATCTGCCTCCTGGCCCAGAAGGTGCAGGATCGCAGGGACAGCCACCATGGTGGAACAGACTGACGTCCTCCTGGCCGCACCACGGGGGTTTGCGGATCTGCAAAACCAGAGGCCTCCAGTGTGCACATCCCCCCCTGGTGTGCGAACATCCCCCAGCACACTGTCACCCTCCCACGCCTGCAACAGTTGCAAACCAAGGCGTGCACAAGTTCCCCCCGCCTTTCCACCACACTTCCATCAACCCAGCATGCCTTAACACCCCCACAGGATGTGCACACATCCCCTCTGATGCGCTCACGTCCTTTGGAGAGTGTCTGGGTGTTCTGGGTGCTGAGGGTGGATGCCTGTGAGATGACAGTGAGAGGGCGGAGTGGTGATGCCCTGTTCCCACGGAGGCCAGTGCAGCTACGAGATCACTCTGGGGGGTTAATGCAGATGCTGAGGCAGGAGCAGGTGCAGACAGACACACCTGGTGGGTACAGGCGGCCCTCGCTGAGGTGCCTTCGGTCAGTGTTCAAGATCAAAAACCCAGAGGCGTAGAGGAATTCCGTCCTCTCAGTGAAACAGTGGGATAGTCAGGGCGACTGTAGAGGAGGAATGTGCACTTTGGGTGCCAGCACCCATGAGCGAAGGCTGCCCTGACTGAGCCTCGCTTGCTTGGGGCCTAGCGCACTCCTGCCGGGCAGTGGGTGACAGGACGTGCTTTTCCAAATTAATGAGAGAAAATGTTGATTCTCCTGCTGCCCACGAAGGTGGAAAGTGAAGTGGGGAGACATGAGGGGAGTGAGCAAGGTTCCCTGTCTGGGGGTTCCAAATCTGCTGTTGGTTTCTTTCACCGCTGACTAGAGATATACAGGGTGTCCCCCCAAAATGTATACACACTTTGAATACCTACTAATTCCAATGATTTTAAGCATAAGAAAGAAACAACAATGGAGTTGTTATCTGTTAAAAGTGTGGGCACAAACAGGTAATTGGACATTCCCTGAGGGGTCTCAGATTGGAGAGGGTGAAGGCCAGAATGAGGGGCCCCTTTCCCCCCCCCCGACCCCAGTGCACGAATTTCATGCACCGGGCTACTAGTCCTACCTAATAAAAGAGAAACATGGTAATTAGCCGTACGTCCGCTACCCTTCCCATTGGCTAATCAGGGTGATATGCAAATTATCTGCCAGCCAAGATGGCGGCCGGCAGCCAGGCAGCTGGAAGCTAACATGAAGCTTGCTTGCTTCAGTGACGGAGGACTCCAACGTTCCCTGCCTGCCGTTGCCGGCCTCTGAGCTTCAGTTTGAAACATTGTTACAAGTATAGAAGCTAAACAAAACCCCAGAAACCTGCTTTCAGCCAGCCGGGATCTCGGAGCTGCAGTTGAAACAGTGTTTCGATTATAGAACCCAAACAAACCAGATACCTGCTTTCAGCAGCCCAGGCCTCAGAGCTGGAGCCAAGCCTCAGAGCTAAAGCTGGCCCAGAATAAAAAAGAAAAGAAAAAAAGGAGCGGTTGGGAGCTTCAGTGACCCGCCAGCCTGAAAACAGCCCTCAGCCCCTCACCCAGACTGGCCGGGGACCCCCACGCTGAAGGGGTGTGACCAGTTGCAAACAGCCATCAGCCCCTCACCCAGGCTGGCCAGGCACCGAAGCGGGACCCCCACCCTGATCCAGGACACCCTTCAGGGCAAACCAGCCAGCCCCCACCCGTGCACCAGGCCTCTATCCTATATAGTAAAAGGGTAATATGCCTCCCAGCACCAGGATCAGCAGAGCCACGAGGCCTCCCGGCACCGGGATCAGTGTGACAGGGGGCAGCAGCCAAACCCCCTGATTGCCCTGTGGCTCTGTGTGTGACAGGGGGTGGGGCCACAACCTCCCTATCTGCCCTGCTCTGTTCATGACAGGGTGCAGCACCCCAACCCCCTGATTGGCCCTGCTCTGTGTGTGACAGGGTGTGGTGCCCCAACGCCCCCCCCCCCCACGGGCCCTGCTCTGTGTGTGACGGGGTACAGCCATAACCTCCCCATTGGCCCTGCCCTGAGTATGACAGTGGTGGCACCCCAGCCCCCTGATCGGCCCTGCTCTGTGGGTGATAGAGGGCGGCACCCCAACCCCCCCACCACGGGCCCTGCTCTGTGATGTGATGGGGTAGAGCCATAACCTCCCCATCAGCCCTGCCCTGAGTGTGACAGGGTGTGGCGCCCCAACCCCCTGATCCACCCTGCTCTGTGTGTGACAGGGGGCGGTGCCTCAACTCCCCTATCGGCCCTACTCTGTGAGTGAAAGGGGGGAGCCCCTCAACCCCCTGATGGACCCTGCTCTGTGAGTGACAGGGGGCAGCGCCCCAACCCCCTGATTGGCCCTGCTCTGTGCGTGACAGGGGGTGGCGCCTCAACCTCCCCATAGACCCTGCCTTGAGTGTGATAGGGGGTGGTGCCCCAACCCCCCAATCGGCCCTACCCTGACCGTGACTGAGGGTGGCATCGCAACCTCCCAATCTGCCCTGCTCTGTGCATGACAGGGGGTGGCGCCCCAACTCCCCAATCGGCCCTGCTCTGAGCCCGACCAGGGGCTGCACCTAGGGATTGGGCCTGCCCTCTGCCACCCAGGAGCAGGCCTAAGCCAGCAGGTCGTTATCTCCCGAGGGGTCCCAGACTGCGAGAGGGCACAGGCTGGGCTGAGAGACCCCCCTACCCCCCAAGTGCACAAATTTTTGTGCACCGGGCCCCTAGTCCTATCTAATAAGGAGGGAATATGCTAATTAACTCTCACAAAATTGCAAAGATGGCGGCGCCCACAGCCAATAAGGAGGGAATATGTTAATTGACTGCCATGCCCTCAAAGATGGCGGCGCCCAGTCCCCTCAGCCCCACCGGGCAGCAGGTGCGCAACAAGGCCGGGCCTGCCCCATGCACCTGCCTCTGGAGTCCCCCAGTCCCCTTAGCCCCCCAGCCACCCAGGGCCGCCCGAGGCTCAGATAACCAGGGCCGGCCGAGGCTTGCGCTGCTGGCAGTGGCAGCAGCAGAGGTGTGATGGGAGCGTCGCCTTCCCCTGATCGCCGGGTCGCCTCCCTCCCCTGACGGCTCCCCGACTGTGAGGGGGGCAGGCCGGGCTGAGGGACCCCCTCCAAGTGCATGAATTTTCATGCACTGGGCCTCTAGTTGTATTATAACTGTGTTAAATGTGAGTGTGTGAAGCGTATGTATAATTATACAGGAGAACCTTTTCTCCAATGATACATGCTGAAGGTTCAGGGTGAAGTATCATAAAGTCTGTGACTAACTCTCAAATGGGTTGGAGGTGGAGTGAGGCAGTGCTGGTTACAGAAGGAGAGGGAGGGAGGGGGGGAGAGAGGGAGAGAGGGAGAGAGGGAGAGAGAGAGGGGGGGGGGGGAGAGGGAGAGTGCAAATGTGGCAAAGTCTCAACTGGGGAATCCAGTCTCATGACTTTATAGTTTTTAAATTTTTCAAAATAAAGTTGGAGAGAAAAAAAAAAGTGTTTTTAAAAAGTTAAAAAACAATGGGACTATTGTCCCAAAGAAATTATGTTTAGATCAGGATTCTTCAAAACCACATGCACTCCAGTCGGATCACACATCATCCAGTGCCTTTAATGCTGCTTCCTCTGAGGCTTCGTATTAGATGTCACAGGGCTCTGTGAGCTGTGCTCTGCTCAATATTTGTGACACTATGTGACTTAAGAAATCTAAGCTGCTAGAAGGTGTTCAAAGCAAGTAGCTGTGTGGAAAATTACAGGTGTAGCAGTTACAAATTAAGCTACTTTGTGGGATGTGAAAAAACTCAGAGTGAAAAAAGAAACTGGCCAATTAAAAGATTTATGGGATGTTAGGGAACCAAAGACTAAGTCCAACAGAAAAAGGAGTTTCAGTGTGTATCTACATTTTTTTATCCACCCACGAATTCTCTGGCTGTGTATATGTATATGCATATATACAAAAACAAAATGATGAAATAAACTGCCGTGGCTGGTGAGCTCAGTTGGTTAGAGCACTGTCCTGAGTTTGATCTCCAGTCAGGGCATATATAAGAATCAACCAATGAATGCATAAATAAGTGGAACAACAAATTGATTTTTTCCCCCTCTCTCTCCCCCTCCCTCCCTCCCTTTAATAAATCAATAAATAAAAATTTAAAGAAAAACTCTTGAATGCAAATTATAACATGCAGAAAACCTATCATCAAAGTAATTTCTTATAGCTCTCCTACAATAGTCTGAGGAATATTCCATTCTGTGGATAAGCTTTTTTCCCCCTAACTTTTGTGGCTCAGTGGTTAGGTGTCAACCCAGGAACCAAGAGGTAACTGGTTAGATTCCCAGTCAGGGCACATGCCAGGGTTATGGGCTCAATCCCCAGTAGAAGATGTGCAGGAGGCAGCCGACTGACTGATGCTCTCTCTCATCAATGTTTCTATCTATCCCTCTCCCTTCCTCTCTGTCTAAAAATCATTAAGATCCTTTTTTTAAAAGAATTTTAAAAATTTAATTATGCTTTATTTTAGGGCAGAGCAACTTCACATTAGGTTTTTGGTCAATGAAACCAATACTACTATCATGGTTATTAACTAAATATATAGAGGCAGCTTTTACTAAAATAAAAAGTACTCAGCATTTGAATGCTAAGATACTTTAAAATTTAGAGAAAAATTTTAATCATGAATACCACTGCAAAAGGGTTGATGGGTTCCCACAGACAGCAACTGAAGGTCTGGAGAGATATCTCAACTGTGGGGGGTTACCACTGAGAACTCTGGGGTCTAATCCCCATCCAGGGCCCCACCGCAGAGAGCACCAAAACTGAGAAGGGTAGCCACATAACATCTAGCTGTGAAATGCAGCAGGGTTGCTGTCTGACAGGGAGAGACGGCTGGAAACTCAGGCACATGCTTAAAGGGCCAACACACACAATTCCTTGTGGAACCACCCATCTTGTGCACTGACAAAGGTAGGGCAGAGTATAATGCAGCTGGGTGAGCAGAAGCCGGGATCAGGGGCCCTGGAGTTAGAGCTCAAAAGGCAGACACCCTGGTTTCCTGTGCTGAGTCATTCCTCACACTCTGGAAGTCATCTTTCTCATGGACATTTGGTATACAGGCGACCTTGCCTGGGGGGGGAGACAGTTGATCCACCCTATTGGAAAACACCTTGCCCCACAGTGGGGAGTTGCTTAGGCCCATTAACACATTGCGGACCAGTAGTTTTATTGCTAGCTTTACCCAGTGGCCAGATAAGTTTCTATTGAACAAATACAAAAAAAAAGTTTTATATAAATGTTAAAGGCATGCTTTAAAATTAAATACCCATTGCATTTTGAATTTTTTATTACATGTTCTACAAGCTAAGATCTTTTTAAAGTATGATACTTTGTAAAACACTGTTTAATATGAAGCGAGAATTCTCATGATCCGTCCGCAATGTGTTAAGAGACTGAGAATAACAATTAGCCTCCAGGCAGAAGCAATTGTCCTACCCCAGTGGTCGGCAAACTCATTAGTCGACAGAGCCAAATATCAACAGTACTTCTTCAAAATAGACTCACCCAGGCTGAAAACCGACTTCTGCACATGGGCCACAAAGTTTCAATCGCACTGTACGTGCTTGCCCGCACGTGGTATTTTGTGGAAGAGCCATACTCAAGGGGCCGAAGAGCCGCATGTTGCTCGAGAGCCGCAGTTTGCCAACCACTGCCCTACCCTATTGAAAAAAACTCTTGCCACACCTGTGGACGATTGCCTGAGGGTAATTCAAGACAAAATCCTATCTGTCTGTAGACAGAGCATGCTCCTGAGGCTTTGAATCTTTGCCTGATCTAATTAGTCATGAGCATTGTTTGACACTGTCCCACGCTAGAGAATGATACGTGTAGCAGATCTACCTAATACACAGTCACAAACCCAAACAGGCAGCCAAAATGAGGAGACAATGAAACAACCCCCAAATGAAAGAACAACAGAATTCTCCAGAAGAAGAGATAAATGAAATGGAGATAAGAAATTTATCTGATACAAAGTTCAGAATAGTGATGGTAAAGATGCTCAACAGCATAAGAAAAAATGTACCTATGAAAACAGAAATAAAGAATGACATAGCACAAATAAAGAATACATTGGGAGGGATACACAGCAGATAATGGGAAGCTGAGGATCGAATCAGTGAATTAGAAGACTGTGTTAAAAAAAATCACTTAATTGGAGAACCAAAAAGAGAAAAACAATTAAAAAAACAGGAGGACAGCTTAAGGGAGCTGTGAGACAATGTGAAATGTAATAATATTCAAATAGCATGTGTGCCAGAAGAGTCAGAAAGGGAAAAAGAGAGAACGTGTTTGAAGAAATAATGGCAGAAAACTTTCCTAACCTGATAAAGGAAAAAGTCACACAAGTCCAGGAGGCACAGAGAACCCCAAGCAAGGAGAACCCAAACAGGCCCACACCCAGACACATCACAATTAAAATCCAAAAATTAAAGACAAAGAGAATCTTAAAGCCAGCAAGAGAAAAGCAAACTATTACCTACAAAGGAGCCTCAATAAGGCTGACACCTGATTTCTCATCATAAACCCTACAGGCCAGAAGGATATGGCAAGAAGTACTCAAGGTAATGGAAAGCAAGGATCTGAAACCGTGATTACTATATCTAGCAAGGCTATCATTCAAAATAGACAGTCAAATAAAGAGCCTCCCAAACAACAAAAAAAAAGGCTAAAGCAGTGTATCACCAAGCCAGCATTACAAGAAATGCTAAAGGGACTGCTGTAATGAGAAGAAGAAATAGAGAAACCTAGGCATACAGAATTAAAATGGCAATAAATAAGTACCTATCAATAATAACCTTAAATGTAAATGGATTAAATGTTCCATTCAAAAGGTGTAGGGTAGCTGAATGGATATAAAAACATGACCCAATTATATGCTGTCTACAAGAAACCCACCTCAAAACAAAAGACATACACAGGATGAGTGAAGGGATAGAAAAAAATTCTCCATGCAAATGGAAAAGAAAAAATAACCAGAGTAGCAATACTCAGACAAAAAAGACCTCAAAATGAAGTCACTCACAAGAGACAACAAAGGTCACTACATAATACTAACGGGATTGATTTAACAATACTATATAACCCTAGTAAAAATCTATGTACCCAATATAGGAGCACCTAAATATATAAAAAAACTTCTAGAGCAGTGGTTCTCAACCTTCCTAATGACGTGACCCTTTAATACAGTTCCTCATGTTGTGGTGACCCCCAACCATAAAATTACTTTCATTGCTACTTCATAACTGTAATTTTGCTACTGTTATGAATCGTAATGTAAATATCTGATATGCAGGATGTATTTTCAGGGGTCGCGACCCACAGGTTGAGAACCGCTGTTCTAGAAGACTTTAATGGCGAGATCGACAACAATACAGTCATAGTAGGGGACTTTAACACCTCGCTGACTTCTCTGGGTAGATCTTCCAGACAAAAACTTAACAAGGAAATAGTGACTCTAAAGGACACACTGGATCAGATGGACTTAATTGACATTCATAGAACATTTCACCCCAAAGCTGCAGAATATACATTGTTCTCAAGTGCACATGGATCATTCACAAAGATAGACCACATGTTAGTACACAAAACAAGTCTCTACAAGTTCAAGAAGATTGAAATTGTCCTAGCAGGTTTGGCTCAGTGGATAGAGTGTCGGACTGTGGACTGAAGGGTCCCGGGTTTGATTCTGATCCAGGGTACATGCCTGGGTTGCAGGCTTAATCCCCAGTAGGGGGTGTGCAGGAGGCAGCCGATCAATGATTCTCTTTCATCATTGATGTTTCAATCTCTCTCTCCCTCTCCATTTCTCTCTGAAATTAATAAAAATATTTTTTAAAAAGATGACTGAAATCATATCAAGCATCTTCTCAGATCACAGTGGAATGAAATTAGAAATTAACTATAGTAAAAACAACCCAAAACATTCAAACACATGGAGACTAAGTAGCGTGTTATTAAACAATGAATGGGTTAGCAACGAGAACAAGAAATAAAAAACTTCCTGGAAACAAGTGAAAATGAACACACAATAACCCAAAATCTCTGGGACACAGCAAAAACAGTCCCAAGAGGGAAGTTCATAGTACTACCAGCCTACCTCAAAAAATAAGAAAAATCAACAATAAACTAACCCTACAACTTGAAGAACTAGAAAGAGAATAACAAGGAAAGCCCAAAGTAGCAGGAAGGAAAGAATAAAGATTAGAGCTGAAATAAATGACATAGAGCCTAAAAAACAATACAAAAAAAATCAATGAAACCAAGAGCTGGTTCTTTGAAAAGATAAACAAAATTGATGAACCATTAGCCAGACTCATCAAGAAACAAAGAGAGTGGACCCAAATAAATAAAATCAGAAACAAAAGTGGAGAAGTAACCACTTGACACCACAGAAATACAAAGGATTGTAAGAAAATGTTATGAACTACTATATGCCAACAAGCTGGACAATGTGGATGAAATGGACAAATTCCTAGAAAACTACAATCTCCTAAAACTGAATCCGAAAACCTGAACAGGCCAATAACAACAGATGAAACAGAAGCAGTAATCAAAAAACTCCCAGCAAACAAAATCCTGGGTTTGGACGGTTTGGGGAGTTTTACCAAAAATTCAAAGAAGAACTAACACCTATACTCCTCAAACTTTCCCAAAAAACCCAAGAGGAAGGAACACTTCCAAGCACTTTAAATGAGGCTAGCATTACCCGAATTCCAAAACCAGATAAACACTACAAAGAAAGAGAATGACAGGCCAATATCCCTGATGAACATAGATATTAAAATCCCCAACAAAATATCAAATCAGATCCAGCAATATATTAAAAAGATCATACACCATGATCAAGTGGGATTTATTCCAGAGGTGCAAGGTTGGTACAATATTCACAAATCAATAAATATGATAAATTGAAAGAAACAAATTGAAAGAAAAGAATCAGTGACCATATCAATAGATGCAGAAAAAGCGTTAGACAAAATCCAACACTCATTTTTGACAAAAACTCTCAACAAAGTAGAAACAGAGGAAGCATATCTCAATATGATAAAGGCCATATATGATAAACGTACAGTGAACATCATATTCAATGGGCAAAAACTAAAACCATTTCCATTAAGAACAGGAACAAGACAGGGATGTCCGCTTTCACCACTCTTATTCAACATAGTACTGGAAGTCCTAGCCACAGTGAGCAGACAAAAGAAGAAATAAAAGGCATCCAAATTGGAAAGGAAGAAGTAAAACACTCATTATTCGCAGATCACATGATATTGGACACAGAAACCCTAAAGCCTCCACCAAAAAGCTACTAGATTTAATAAATGAATTTGGCAATGTAGCAGGATACAAAATCAACACACAAAAATCAATGGCTTTTTTATACCCCAATAATGACTTCTCAGAAAGAGAAACTAAACAAGCAATCCCTTTTATCATTGCAACAACAACAAAAAATTAAAATACTTAGGAATAAACTTAACCAAGGAGGCAAAAGACTGTATTTGGAAAACTACAGAATATTGGAAAAAAGAGACAGAAGAAGATATAAACAAGTGGAAGAATATACCATGTTCATGGATTTGTAGAATCAAGATCATTAAAATGTCTATACTACCCAACGCAATCTATAGATTCAATGCAATCCCTATTAAAATACCAACAACATATCTCACAGATCCAGAACAAATATCCCCAAAATTTATATGGAACCAAAAACGACCTCAAATAGCCACAGCTATCTTGAGAAAGAACAACAAAGTTGGAGGAATCACAATACTATATTTCAAGTTATACTACAAAGCCACTGTAATCCAAACTGCCTGGTACTGGCACAAGAACAGGTATATAGATCAATGGAACAGAACAAATTGATTCAAGCCATTATGCTCAATTAATATTTGACAAAGTAGGCAAGAACATACAATGGAGTCAAGACAATCTCTTCAATAAATGGTGTTGGGAAAATTGAACAGATGAAACTAGACCACCAACTTAGACCATACACAAGAATAAACACAAAATGGATAAAAGACTTAAATGTAAATCATGAAACTGTAAAAATCCTAGAAGAAACCATAGGCAGCAAAATCTTAGATCTCTCTCATAGCAGTATGTTTACAGATACATCTCCTAGGGCAGTGGTTGGCAAACTCATTAGTCAACAGAGCCAAATATCAATAGTACTTCTTCAAAATAGACTTGCCCAGGCTGAAAATCGACTTCTGGGCATGGGCCACGAAGTTTCAATCGCACTGTCCGTGCGCTCCCGCATGTGGTATTTTGTGGAAGAGCCACACTCAAGGGGCCAAAGAGCCGCATGTGGCTCACGAGCCGCAGTTTGCTGACCACTGTCCTAGGGCAAAGAAAACTAAGGAGAAAATAAACAAATGGGATACATCAAAATAAAAAGCTTCTGCACAGCAAAAGAAACCATCAAGAAAACGCAAAGGGAGCCCACTGTATGGGAGAATATATTTGACTATGATACATCTGATAAAGGGTTAATATCCAAAATATATAAGGAACTCATACAACTTAACAGAAGGAAGACAAACAATCCAATTAAAAAATGGGCAAAGGACCTAAATAGACACACTTCTCCAAAGAGAACATACAGTGACCAAGAGACATATAAAAAAATGCTCAAAGTCATTGATCATCAGAGAGATGCAAATTAAAACAACAATGAGGTATCACCTCACACCTATCAGAAGGGCTACCATCAACAAATCAACAAATGACAAGTGCTGGTGAGGATGTGGAGAAAAGGGAACCCTAGTACACTGCTGGTGGGAATGCATACTAGTGTAGCCATTATGAAAAACAGTATGAAGTTTCCTCAAAAAATTAAATATGGAACTGCCATTTGACCCAGTGATCCCACTTCTAGGAATATATCCTAAGAAACCCGAAATACCAATCAGAAAGAATGTAAGTACCCCTATTTCATAGCGGCACAATTTACAATAGCTAAAATCTGGAAACAGCCCAAGTCCCCATCAGTAGATAAGTGGATAAAAAAGCTGTGGTACATTTACACCATGGAATACTATGCAGCAGTAAAAAAGAAGAATCTCTTACCCTTTGAGACAGCATGGAGGGACTTGGAGAGTACCATGCTAAGTAAAATAAGTCAGTCAGAGAAAGACAAGTATCACATGATCTCACTCACATGTGGAATATAGGTAAAAAAATAAACTAATGAACAGAGTAGTTCCAGAGACATGGAAGCATGGAACAGAGTGTGGAATCTCGGAGGGAAGGCAGGGGAGGGTGTTCGGGTGGGAGGTAATCAACCAAGGACCTTGTATGCATATATTCATGGCCCATGGACACAGACAATGCAGAGGTGAGGGCCTGGGGCAGGGGACGGGGGCAGGCTGAAGGGCGTCAATGGGGGGGAAAAAGAGGACAAATGTAATAGTTTCAACAATAAAGAATTATTTAAAAATATATAAGTAAATAAAAACACTATAAAAGGCAATTTACTCTGTACCTTTGGATGGCGACAGGCATGGATCTGAGTGCTGCGGTCTGTGGTAAGATGATGGAGAATGTCAGGCATGTTTCGAAACATGTCTAATTTATCCACATGAACCTGAGGAAAATTAGATAAGAAAATTATTTGAACTGTAATTCCTACAAATACATTACTCAGGAGTAATTATGCAGGGATAAATCATCTAGTTAGGGAACTCCTCTTTCTTGAAACCAAGTTTTTGGCATTTCAGTGCCCATCAGTATTCTGTCAGGATGTCAACAGGCAAAGGACAAAGGTCATTTTCCCACCAGTCAGTGTTACAACCTATCGTTGGTGGTAAGAAAAAATTCTGGAGATTCAATTGGTGGATTTCAGTCCTTTGGTCCACTGAGTCATTCAATTAATATCTATTGTACACCTACTATATATCAAGCTTTATTCTAAATGCATGAAATTCGTGCAAGAGTAGGCCTTCCTTCACCCCGTTGCCACCACGGGCTTCCCTCTGGCACCCAGGACCTGGGCTTCCCTCGCAGCCCTGGCTTCATCTGGAAGGTAGTCTGGAAGGGCATCCGGTCTAATTAGCATATTACACTTTTATTATTATAGATTGGGTATACAGCAGTGAATGCAGCAGATAAAAGCAATCAAGAATGTGCCCTAGCCAGTTTTGCTCAGTGGATAGAGCATTGGCCCTTGGACTGAATGGTCAGGTTCGATTCTGGTCAAGGGTATGTATCTCGGTTGCAAGCCCAATCTCCAGCCCCAGTTGGGGCATGTGCGGGAGGCAACCAATTGATGTGTCTCTCTCAATCAATGTTTCTCTCTTTGTCTCTCACCCTCCCTTCCACTCTTCTACTCTCTCTAAATATCAGTGGGGAAAAAATGTATCCTCGGGTAAGGATTAACAAAACAAAAAAAGAATCACTCACGAACACAGGCACTCAACATACTTGGCAGGGGGAAGAGAGCTGGACTAGGAAGCAGGGACCCATCCTCCCTTACCACACACCTCTTTACTGGATGAAAATAGGGAAGACAGAAGAGAGAAAATAAGAAAACCTTGGTCACCTTTAGAATTTTAAGGTCAATACATTTTAAAGTATTAATGTCAATGTATTAGTTTTACCTAAAGCTTCTAGCTAGTTCTTAACATCATCAGTAGCTTCTTGGAACTATGCAAAATGACATATAACAAAACCATTTTTTACCATAGACTAGCTCAGTGGTCGCAAACTGCGGCTCAGCAAATCGCGGCTTGCGAGCCACATGCGGCTCTTTGGCCCCTTGAGTGTGGCTCTTCCACAAAATACCGACTTCTGCGCATGGGCCACGAAGTTTCAATCACACTGTACATGAGCGCCCGCACGTGGTATTTTGTGGAAGAGCCACACCCAAGGAGCCAAAGAGCCGCATGTGGCTCGTGAGCCGTGGTTTGCCAACCACGGGACTAGCTGATATAAAACCAGAGTTAAGTTCCTAAGGCATCTCACTGACATTATAATGAAACATTGAAAGAAACATTATTGAAGAACCTACTGTACCTGAGTTGATATAAAGATTATGAAATGGCACCAAAAAAAGTATTGTCATTTTGAACAAAACAGATTAGAATAATGCCAAATTGCTGTGGCAATTAATACCAAGACAGGAATAAAAAGAATCCAAGCATAAACACTTATCCTGTGGCCTATTCCACTCCCTATCTGTTTATTAAGGACTAAGAAGTAACAATGAATTTGCTTTTCTGGCCTCTCCAAGAAGGAGATAAAAAGAAAAAAAAGAAGGGTGCGTGGGAGGGAATGATATAGAAACTTTCATCCTCACAATAATAAAGAAGCCTGAAAAAGTTGCCATAGATCATCGCTGAGGTTCCCTAGTCAAAAGCCTCACTGGTCTCCTTTTTTAAAATCCTGATCTGAAATGGTTTCTATTCCCCAAAAGAGATTGAGAGGATTCCCTGCAGGTTGACTGAGGTTCAGAGAAGGGCTGCTCTTCCCCAGCCCCAAGTCCTTCTCAGCCCATGGTTTCTCCCTGCAAGGCATGCAGAGCAGGAGCTACCAGCCTGCTCAATTTCACACACCGCTAAAATTTACAAAACAAATTTGGGACTGGTAAATAGTTATTACTGGTATATTCTGCCAAGAAAGGACATGAGGAGGAAAATAGTGGATAATTTCTGTGATTCTAATTTAAAAGGCCATTTTAAGGAGGGGGGGTCAAGAAGAGATTAACTGAAGAATTTACATGCATAGAAGCACAGCCCATGGACACAGACAACAGTTCAGTGAAGGCCTGGAGTGGGGCAGAAGCCAGATGGAGAGGGACCAAAGGAGGGAAGTGGGGGACATCTGTAATACTCTCAACTGTAAAAATAAATTTAAAAAACACTGGATTTCTCACTTGAGGATTACAAGAATTATTTTTGTCTGCAGCATCTTAATTCCATTCAGACACATATTTCTAACAGTTTTTTTAAAAAATCGGTCATGTCTGTTATAAGATTGAAGTATATTACTATATCTGAATGGTGTTGCTACACAGCCCTTTGTGGATGCAAATATTTACTTGATGGCCTCACTGAAAGGCTCAGCTTGTTGTAAAATAAATAAATAAAAGAAAATAGTTATGAAGGGAAAAAAAGGCAATTTTAACACCAAAAATCTCAGAATGAATGCAAATCCTTCCTAAAATGGAGAACTGGCAACTTTACACCAATATATTTGGACAGAAGGATTTTTCTTTTTTTAAACAAGAAGTTTATTTAAACAACAAGACACTTGACTTGAAGGGAAAACTATCTAGGATTCATTTTTTTAGAGTAATTTATCCCTACTTAAAGACAGATTGCCCTACATGTAACAGCTACGTACAAAAAAAGTTATAAAATTGTCCTTGGTTTTACAATGATAAATGAAAAACATTAAAATTCTCCAATCAAACAAGGTGTGCAAGAATTTTTATGTTGTTCTTTTTTTTGTTAGACAGTGAGAGCAAAATAACTTAGTGGAATATAAAGATAAGAGCTGGATGAGCATGCCACTAATGGAGAAAGGGAGTATTTTCACAGAACCAGTATTTTTTCCCCATCCCATCTCCATTTGATGTAGATCAAAACATACCATTGGCCATTTAGTTAAAAAAAAAATGCAAATGCTTGTGCACATACATCGGTTACTTTATGTACAATAAAGGAATGGGGATGGACAGAAGGATTTAAGGAAGGAATAAATTAAGGAAAGAAGGACTTAGGAAGTAAAGACTCATGAAGGCAGGAAGGGAGGGAAGAATTTTAAAATTTCAAATGCAAAAAGACTGGATCTTTTTATTTTAGTAAACTGGAGGCCTGGTGCACAAAATTTGTGCACGGGGGCGGGGGGTTCCCTCAGCCTGACCTGTACCCTCTCCAATCTGGGACCCCTCGGGGGATGTCCGACTGCCGGTTTAGGCCCGATCCCACAGGGCCTAAATCGGCCGTCGGACTACCGTCTCACAATCCAGGACTGCTGGCTCCTAACCGCTTGCCTGCCTGCCTGCCTGATTGCCCCTAACCACTCTGCCGGTTTGGGCCCAATCCCGATGGACATCCGGACATCCCTCTCGCAATCCGGGACCGCTGGCTCCTAACCGCTCGCCTGCCTGCCTGCCTGATCGCCTCTAACTGCCTCTGCCTTGGCCCCCAGCCTAAGCTGCAGTCTGGCCTCCCTCTGTCGGAGGCGACCTGGCCAATCAGGGGAAGGCGCTGCCCCCATCATCCCACTGCTGCTGCCACTGGCGGCTACCATGGCTGCCTGAGCCTCGGGTCTCCCAGCCGGATGCGGCTGCCTGAGCCGTGGGCTGGCCCTCACAGCGGCAGCTGCCATCCGCAGCTTGCCTGAGCCTCAGGCAACTGCTGCGGCTTTGTCCAGAAGGACATCCAGATGGTCCTCCGGAAGACGTCCGCCTTAATTAGCATATTACCCTTTTATTAGTACAGATTACATTGTATATAATCCTTAAGTTCTTTGCACCAGTTAGCTGGGGGATCTATATTAAAAGATACAAAGCGAGGTAGAACTTAAATACCCAAGTAATCCGGCACTTCGTTTATTCAGCACCGTTACCAAAGCTCCACCTTGTCTTAGGGGACAAGAGCAGAAGCCACAGGCCCCATGTGGCACAGCAGGAAAGGGCTCCCTGCCCAGCAGCACTCACCACACACACATACCGGGTTCTCCGCCCAGAGTCCTGAGCGCCCAGCACTGGGCCATCTGGAGGGCAAGGAAAACTCCCCCCAGCCTGATCAGATACAGATCCACAGAGACTCAGTGTTCTGGGACAGGTGTTTTAGACTTTTTTTTACCATTACCCACAGTAAGAAATATGTTTTCCACAGTAACCCAGTATACATACACATATATATATGTGTATTGTGTCTGATTCCCTCCGTAAATGTTCATAAGATAATAATTACTCTGACTGCAAGCAATATACTCGAATATTCTCTAGTTCAAGTTTATTCACAATGCTGGTCATAATCACTAAATTTATTTCATGGGCCGTGGATTTTGAAAAAATACTTTCTCTATGGGACATTTCACCAAAGGGCGCTTCTCAGCTATTTGGATCACTGCCAAGTCCTCGCATGTGGACATGAATAAACAAGATGACGTTACTTCAGAGGGGCTCCAACCTGGGCCACACATATGTTTTGACAGGCTGTTTCCATCTTTGTTTTCAGTTTTGGTGGGGTTGGGAGGGGAGGAAAGGTGAAGTGGGGAGAATGAAAAGGACCAGCAGAAAAGAAAGCTTCCACCGTACCTGGAGTCCAAATTCTTCACTAAGGTTGGTGAACAGATACTCATACCCGTACGCTGCTTTGCAGTTCAGCCACACGACATGGTATGGACTCCGAGTGATCCAGCTCCGAACCAGCTCCAAAATTCCACTCAGACACTCTCCCTGGCAGGATGTTTTATTAAAAGGCATTTAACAATTTTAAGAATATCACTTACCCAGTGAAATAAGCCATTCAGAGAAAAACAAGTACCATATCATTTCACTTCTATGTGGAATCTAATGAACAAAATAAACTAACAAAGTGGAGACAAACTCATGACAGACAGACAGCTGTCAGAGGAGCAGGGGTTGGGAGCTGCATGAGAAGAGTGAAGACACTAAGAAAAGAAAAAAAAAGACTCATGAATACAGACAACAGTATGGTTACTGAATGGGGGGAGGTAGAAGAGAGTTAAGGGGGATTAAATGATGATGGAAGGAGACTTCGCTTGGGGTGGTGAACACACAATACAATATATAATGTATTGTAGAACTGTATACCCAAATCATGTACAATTTTATTAACCAATGTTACCCCAATAAATTCAACAACAAATAAATCTGAGATTATGAAAGTATTAAAAAGAAAAGAATAGCACACTTATCTTTTCTTTCCATTCCCAACATTCCCAAATATTAATGCTAATGGGAACAATTATGACCTGATTTGTTATCCCACAAACTTTCTACTAGAAATATGCCATGCCCAGGTTCTCACCCCATTTCTCCAGAGAGACTTACTCGACTAGGAATTTGATAAAATTTGGGATCGCAGAAAGTAGTATCTAAGTACACACTTTGGATGTCTTTCACTCTGGGGAGAAAAAAAACTGATGTTAAGCTAATGTGAAATAATCATCTAGAAAGTTTAAACCCTCAATTATTTTACAGGATGTTCTATTCCATTTGGAGTATTTTATTTAAAAAAACTTTGCTGAGAAGTGATTTCCATACAATAAAATACACAGATTTTGCACACATGGTTCAGTGAACTTTGACAAATTCACTTATCTACTACACCAATCAACACACAGAATGTTGAAGAAAAATGTTTCAAGAATAAAAATTAGCTTTACTATTACAAATATTACAATCAAGTTTGATTTCTAAGAAAAGCAAAGGCTTGTATTTGGGGCAAACAGGCAATAAAACTTTTCCAATGGTGCAGCCTTACACAAAGCCCAGTACCTGCCCCCGCAATGCAGAAGCTCCATTCTGGCAGCTTCTCCTTTGGCCAATCTGAAGTCTCCTGTGTACAAGACAGTTCCATTATCACCCTGAAATAAAAACCTGTGAAGAAAATATATATTAGTGATTTCTCAGTCTCATACAAAACCCTAATAAAGCAAATACTAATTCCACAGCAAATGTTTCCTGCCAAACACACCACTATCACCTAGTGTTAATGGAATTTCAATAATCTCTAAACCACACCAGGCACTCGGCTGCCGCCTGTTCCATGGGGTAGAAAAAAATGGCACACGAAGATTCCATTGAGTTTGCAATAGATGTCCCCAGAAATATGTCAGCACTCTCAACTATATATTGAGATCATTCCTTTTCATGGAGAGAAAAATCCATGTGATAGGAAAATGTAAAACTAATGGAGAAATAGCTATCGAAGACTTCCATGATAAAGAAACCCACATTTCAAACTTGATATTCACCTCAGCCGCCCAAGTTAAAGATTGAAAACAAAGATTAAAGAAAGTGCCATAAAAATAATCAAATCTCCCTATACATATTAGTTGCTAGACCTTAAAAATATATTTCTATAAATATTAGACAATTCTACATATAATAAAATGGCAAAATAGATGAGTTCCCTTACATAACTGATCCTGGGCAATGACCAGCTGGTAAGAGAGTCACAACAATCTCTTCCTTCTAAAAAGAAAAAGAAAATAAGTTATCATTAGGGCCCAGCTAAATAAATCTCTCCTTAATAGAACATATTCAAGTACTTCTCAAGAATGTGCCTTTTCTCCTCATTTCTTCTCTCTCTCCAAACTCTGGAAACAAGTGAAATCCTTGCCACAAAATAGTTAAACGTTGAATTACAATATGATACAGCAAATGAACACTTGTGTACATACACAAGAGAAATGAACACTTAGGTCCACATAGAAAGCTGTACATGAATGTTCATAGCAGCATTATTCATACTAGCCAAAGAGAAGAAACAGTCCACAGGTCTAGCAAATGATGAATGAATAAACAAAATGTGGTCTATCCATACAATGGGATAGTATTTGGCCATAAAAAGAAATGAAATACTGATACACACTACAACATGGATAAACCTTGAAAGCATTAGGTAAAGTGAAAGAAGTCACATTTGTCTGATGCAATTTATATGAAATTTCCAGAATCAGCAAATCTATAGAGACTTCAAGTAAAATAGTGGTTGCCAGGGGCTGAAGGGAGGAAGAATTAGGGAGTAACTGCTAATGGGTACAGGGTTTCTTTTTGAGTGATGAAAATATTCTAAATTGATTATGGTGATGGATATATGTCTGTAAATATAGTTAAAACCTTTGAAATGTACACCTTAAGTGGGGTGAGTTGTAAGGTATGTGAGTTATATCTCATAATGCTGTTATTTATAAAGAAAGAAAGAAAGAAAGAAAGAAAGAAAGAAAGAAAGAAAGAAAGAAAGAAAGAAAGAAAGAAAGCAAGCAAGCAAGCATGGTGTAGCCTGGTCCCAAGTCACCATACTGCACACCATCCTGTTGGAGCTGAGCCTGATGGGCAATACTGCCTCTCAGTCCTCAGGGCAGAGTGGGGGCGGAGTAGGGGGAATGGTGGGCAGAACTCTGGACACACCAGCTTCTCCCATAAATCTAACTTCATTCATTCCGAAGGCCCCTTTAAAATAGGGTCTCCTACTGGTTAGAGCTGGAAACACAACACACAAAAGCCACAGAGCATGAAAAGAAATTGCCTGAGTGGACAGAAAATTCTGCTCAATGAGAGCTATCTGCTGCCTAGGGCCCAATTTTAAGAAAGCCTTTCACCAACATATGTCACAGGGCAGCAGGGCAATGAGATTAAGTCTCCAAAACATGTCAGCTAACTGATCTCAGGTTGGCACTGAGAAAGGTTCAGGCCATCTTTTTAACCCACCCAAAATTGGCCGTGCAGTCCTCCCTCAGGACGATGCTTTGATGAGGAGTACTTCAAATGCCTGATCCTCTCCAAAGAGGAAATGTGAAAAGTCAGGGCCTGTCTGATCACAGTCTTAGGACACCTCTCAGAGTTCACCATGTCAACAAAGCAGGTTATAATTGGACTGTGGAACAAATATTCACTAGATTTGCCAAATATTAGGAAAATACCTCCTAGCTCTAGATATAATTTGAGGTAAAAACAGCAAATAAGCCCAGCCAGTGTGGCTCAGTGGTTGAGTGTCAACCTATGAACCAGGAGGTCACGGTTTGATTCCCGATCAGGGCACATGCCCCGGTTGCAGGCTTGATCCCCAGTGTGGGGTGTGCAGGAGCCAGCCAATCAATGATTCTCTCTCATCATGGATGTTTCTCTCTCTCTCCCCCTCTCCCTTCCTCTCTGAAGTCATTAAAAATATATTTTTAAAAGAAACACCAAATAAAAGGTAGGTCCATAGTCCTATTTATTATTAAAATAATACACTCACAACACAAAAGCACCTACTTCTAAATTTAAGGACAAAAAATAAATAGATCCACTTGGACCAGGTTTTTTTTCTTGAATAGGAAAATGATTTGGAGGGGAGGGGAAAGAAGAGAGAAAAAGATAAAGATGAAAAAGAAAATGCAATGATTCAGAGAAAAAAAAATCACAATATACATAAATTTGCTGCAAAAATATTAAGCATCATTTATATCCTGAACATTTATAATAAGCTTATTAAATGTGACAATGACATCCCATAGTAATATCAACAACTGGCATTCCCATCATTAGCATGTAGTATTAGAAAGGAGCTGTTCTGACAGAAGTCATATCTAGTCGTTGGGAGGTAAAGAATAAGTATGTTATACATGGTGTACTTTCCCACAAACTCACTCAATTACTATAATTTTTATTTATGGTTAAATGAACATTCAAAATCAAGGCGAAAGGTAAATAATCATTTTAGCACTAAGTATTAATTTTCAAAAACATGACATTTAAAATTTAGTTACCTCGCCTGATGCTTCATCGACTAAGGATATCTGGGTAGGAGTTTCAATTTCAATTGATATCTATTAAAATAAAATAAGAGGTCATGTATACATCATATTATATATTTCCACAGTTTTTCATTGCTTTATAGGCCTTTGCCATCTCAAACATAGAAAGGGGACTAAGAGAAGAAGTTGTAGGCTCTCTATAACACTCACTAAAATAAATGTTTTAAACGACTTGAAAACATGATAAAGCTAAAATAATACCTTTCTTGAGCTTAATGTGGTAACAAATATTAAGTGCCTTATAAACTCATATCTCCTTTGACAGCAATTGTATTTCCACGAATTCAATCTTCTTCCCTTCACCTCCTCATCCCTTGAACCTGAGTCTTTGTAAAACAGTTATGTGTTCTGTATGTTTAGGTTTTGTGCTACAGAACACTATGGATCTATCCCTGATATGCTGGCCGAGTTCACATATCTGAGCTGCTACAGAGTACTCCAAGGTGTACTTGCACATTTTACTAGAACAATAGCTGACACGGAAAGGCATTCAATAAATAGATGATGAATGAATGAACATAATTATTCACCTTTTTATGTTTACATATGCAATGGCCTTTTCCCCCCAATGTACTATTATTATCTACTAGAGGCCCGTGCACAAAATTCGTGCACTCGGGGGGAGTCCCTCAGCCTGGTCTATGCCCTCCCGCAGTCCAGGAGCCCTTGGGGGATGTCCAACTGACAGCTTAGTGCTGCCACAGAGGTGGGAGAGGCTCCCACCACTGCTGCTGTGCTCACCAGCGGTGAGCCCGGCTTCTGGCTGAGCGGTGCTCTCCCTGCAGGAGTACACTGACCACCAGGGGGCAGCTCCTGCATTGAGCGTCTGCCTGCTGGTGGTCAGTGCGCGTCATAGTGACCGGTGGTTCTGCTGTTGGGCTGAAACTGGCTCTCCGACATTCCCCAAGGGGTCCCAGATTGCGAGAGGGCACAAGCCAGGCCTAGGGACCCCACTGGTGCACGATCGGGGACAGAGAGAGATGCGGGAGGTTGGCCAGCCAGGGAGGGACTGTGGGAGGGCTCCAGGGCGTGTCTGGCCCATCTTGCTCAGTCCCGGTGGGCCGGACCCCAGCAGCAAGCTAACCTACTGGTCAGAGTACCTGCCCCCTGGTGGTCAGTGCACGTCACAGCGAGTGGTTGAGCGGCCTTAGCATAACATTAGCACATTACACTTTGATTGGTTGAATGGCCAACCAGCCGACTGGACATTTAGCATATTAGGTTTTTATTATATAGGACTAGAGGCCCAGTGCACAAAATTCATGCACTTGTAGGGTACCTAGTGCCTGCTGTCTGCCGGCCAGGTTTTCCCTCCCTTCCCCTGGCTGCCTGCCAGCGCCGGGGCCTCCCTCCCTTCCCCTGGCCAGCCCACCCCCTGGTTGAACTCCTGGAAGAACTCCGGTAGAAGGGAAAATTTGCATACTATGCTTTATTATATAGGATTTTGGCAGCAGGGTTGAGTGGCTTAACTTTTTATTACTCCTATAACAATTCATCTAGTATAGGGATTATTTGTTCTCTAATATTTGGCAAATGCACCTATAAAACTATCTGGGCCTGGGGCTTCATTTAAGAAAAAAATCTTTAAAAATTGTTTTAATTTCTTGGATGGTTACTGATTTATTCAAGTTCTCCACTTTACTTGCCTCAATTTGGTATTTTCCTACTTTTCCAGATATCTATCCACTTTGTCTAAATTATCAAATACAATACTTTATAACAACTGTCAAAAAATGCATTGCTGTTATTAATGTCCTTTTAGTATTCTGTATTTTTATATGCATCTTTTTTGTTGTTGTGAATCCTCACCAAGGCTATTTGCCCCATGGCTTTTCAGAGAGAGTGTGGAGGGGGAAATTGAAAGCTGTCAGCAGTCCAACAACAAACAGATTATGACACTTGTTCAGACTTCTCTGCCAGTTCCCACAATTACTTAGGGTTTAACCCACATAATGAGCCCTAGTTCTATTCACTTACTGTGGTTCTTTTCTTCTCATCAATATGGGTGATCATTATTACTTTATCTGGTTTGATGTTACCTTGTCAATTACCTATCTTCTTGACCCATTGTTCCTTTTAACAGTAAATAACATCCTCTTTGAAACTTAGGAATTTTTTTTCCTTTCAATTCTACTTTGTATGACATAAGAATTGCCACTCTGGCATTTTTAGAGTCTAACTGTTTAGTATAGGTTTTCCCTTTTTATTCCCATTTTAACCTGCATTTATACAAAGGCTAGTGGATCTTTCTTATTTTTTTAACCTCAACTGAGAATTTGTCTTTCGATCAATAATTAAATTAAATCCATTGATATTTATAGTAATTATTGTTATAACAAAACTTTTCCTGGCATCTTCACATTTTCTACGTAGCATACTTCTGTTTTTCTCCCCTTTACTGTATCTTCCTTCCATTAATTAGATCCATTTTATTCTGCCAGATTCAAAATTACTCATTCCATTTTTATTCTGTTTCTTAACCATTTCTTATTATAACCCATAGTTTTATTTATTTCTCTTAATCAATCCCATGGTCTAAATAAATGATTTATTAATTATGTTAATGACCATTTTACACATTAGAGTATTAAAATGCAATTTAGCCAGAAATTCAAAGAGATAAAACTAAGAACCAAGATTAAACTATTGAGGGACAAGAAAAGCAAACTGAAATATAAAATGTTGACCTCTTTTAAACTTCTTAATTACAAAAGGCTAAATATTAATATTATAATGAACGTAGTATGCGAGGAATTGGGCTTTGAATAATTCCAATGTTTTGTTCTATCTACCTCAAAAAATATTTCCCGGTAAAAAAAAAAAATTGGCATCATTCAAAAAATAAAACTTACAATTCTTTTCTCCCAAAACCTGTATTTCGGGCTAGTTAACAACAACTCTTTAGTAACAGGCGAACAGTATAAGTAAACCTTCAAGCTGAAAGAGAAAGGAAAAAAAGCCACTCAGTAGGATCCAAAATGAGACATTTTGGTGACTAGATAATACATTTCATCATATATCAGTTCATCTCGAATAATTCAAAATGTGAACTGGCACACAAAGTGTTAAGTGTAGTTCCCAACATGCCAGCATCCCAGTAACTATCTCAGTCCCATCGAGAGTGTAAAGGGATGGGGAAGAAGCAGACAGAAAAAACAGTGTCCTCTGATCTCCTCAAAAGGTTGGCCTCACCAACTTTATGTTAAAGATGCATTATTGTACATGATCAGGTATATCTAGAAAAATACCATCAAATGGGGAATGGAAAGGGTGTATAGGGCGGGGGACAGAAGACTTCTGTATTTTGCTTCATATAAGTCTATTCTGTTTTGTTTGAGAGTTTTTTTGTTTGTTTTTTAAGTGAGCAGAGGTCAATTTCATGATAAATTTTAAAAATTCAACAGTATAACTTAAAGGTTAGGAATATAATCTGTGGCAGACTGTATTTTCAAAAGATGCCCACACTAATATATATCCCCATCCATACAGTCTTCTTACAATATGGACATGGAAGTTCCTCAAATGACAGAAGGTCTCTATATTAATCTCCCCCTGAACCTGGGTAGGACTCTGTAACTGTTTTAAGCAACAGAACATGATGGAAGTAATATTGCAGGACTTTTGAGGATAGATCTCTGGGCGATATGGCTGCCTGCTAACTCTCTCCTGGGACATACACTCTTTTTTTTTCTTAGTTTCCATTTAAGAAATCCAGCTATCCTGCCCTGGCCAGTGTGGCTCAGTTGGTGGGAGTGTCGCCCTGTGCACTGAAAGGTGGCAGGTTCGATTCCCAGCACATACATAGACTGAAGGTTCAATCCCCCGTTAGGGTGCATAGGAGAGGCAACCAATGGAGGTTTCTCTCACACATCAATGTTTTTCTCTATCTCTTTCCCTTCCTACCCCTCTCTTTGAAAATCAATAAACATGTCTTTGGATGAGCATTAAAAATAAAAGGAGGAGGAAGAGGAGATAAAGGAGGAGGAGAGGAAAGAGGAGGAGAAAGAGAAGGAGGAGGAGCTGAAGGAGGAGGAGAGGAAAGAGGAGGAGAAAGAGGAGGAGGAGGAAGGGAAGGAGTAGGGGGAAGGGGAGGAGGAAGGGAAGGAGGAGGTGGAAGGGAAGGGGAAGAAGAGGGGGAGGGGGAAGAGGAGGAGGAAGAGAGGGGGGAAGGGAAGGGAGAGGGGGGAGGGGGAGGAGGAGGAGAAGTCCAGCTATCCTGAAACAACATTCTGAAGAGATTTTTTGGACACAGGCATGCCCAAGAAGCCCCAGGCATTTGAGTCTTCTCAGCCCAGGTGTCACACATGGAAAGAATGAGCCTTCAGGTCAGCCCCAGTCAGGCAGAAACCAGCCATCCTCACTGTGCCCCATGAATTCCTGACCCACAGAAACTGAGAGAATGCATTATTAGTTGGTTTAAGTCACTATGTTTTAGGGTAATTTGTTATGCAGCAATAGGTAACTAATACACAGGCTCTAAAATCAGACAGACCTGGTTGAAATCCTGGTCCTGCCACCTACTGGCTGTGTGACCTTGGGCAACTAATTTAACCTCTCTGGTTCCTCAGTTTCCTCATCTGTAAAATAGAAATAATATCTATAACAATAATAATAATAATAATAATAATAATAATAATAATAAAATATCTAAATAGTAGGAATATCTATTCAAGAGGTTATCAAAAGGCTCTAAGGAGGATGTCAGCCCCAAGAAGACAGGGGTTTTCATCTGCGTTGCTCACTATTGTGTCCTCAACATCCAGCACAGTGCCCGACTCATCACAGGCACTCAAAGAAACTGCTGAACTGATAAACATGCAGTGCCTTGAATATATATAAATAATCAATAACTATAACAGTCATTATCAAAAACAGACTATTGATATCCCTTAGCAGATAGCACTTAGCCTGACATCCACTGGTTGGTTCAAAAGTCAAAAAGTCAATGGGGCCCTTCCCAAATAGGTATCTTGGGAATCTGGAATTTAGATTTAGAGAGTGGCTGATGGAAAGAATACAATAGTTCAGCTTTAAGAAAAAATCCAACAATATTATATGATTCCTTACAGTGGGACAACCACTTACACATACACTCTCTTATAAAAAGGAACAGATTGCTGCTACACACAAAAGCATGGGCGAGTCATACAAAGATGTTAAGTGAAAGAGAAAAGTCTGTTCAGTATGATTCTATTTACTTAAAGTTCAAAAGTCAGAGCTAACCCATGATGACAAAAGTCAAAACTGAGGTGACCTTAGGGAGAGGGGGCTGACTGGGAGGAGGAACGGGGATACTGGTTCTGCTCTATTTCTTGATTTGGGTGGAAGCTTCACTTGTAAAAGTTCTTCAGATTGTACCCTTATAATGTATGTCCTCTTCAGTATAGGTTTTATGGCTCAATTAAAATGGTTAAAGACAGACACATACACAAATAAGTAGCAAAAAAATTACCTGCACTCCAACCTTCTTTTCAAGGCAGGGGCTCTTAACCCTTTCATGTGATCTAAAAACAAAAAAATCAAAAAACATAAACACATTATATTTTCAAAGTCTTACTTAGCCCAAGGAAATTCAGTTGTCTGCTCTTTTTTACTTCCTTTTAAGAGAAAATACATGACGGGTTCACTTTTATCAGAGAATTGATTCATATAGGCTATTGACTCTTTCTTCTGCAGGTAAAGAATCGGTCTGAACATAGGACAGGAACCACTAAAGTTGACCATCTCTTCCTCTGAGCCATCAGAAGCCATTTAAAAGGAGAATGGTTCCCTGAATCTCAGGGCGGAGTCTAAATCACTCTGAACAGCCACAGAAAAAGAGTGACCAGGGTCTCATTCAGAACTGCTTCCAGCAACTTCCTTTACCCCCTTCTTTCATTTCAATCCAATCACCCTTAGTCCTTGCTCTCTGTGACACATTCAATTTATCCCTTAAGAGATTAGTTAGGGATAACTAATAACCCTTAAGTTAGTCCATCTTAAAATTCAAGCTTGCTTCCACAGAATTCTCTAGGAAATCCTCCAGGCTTAGCCCAGAATAAGAAGAGTTGTGTTGTCTTCACGCCTACTGTGACTGCTGGGTTGAAAAGTGGGATATTTCTATCCACACAGGCTTGTTCCACAGTCTCCCAAATTAACAGGCACAGAAAGATGACATTTAAACACAAGTAACATTTACACCAAATAGCACATTCAATACAGAGTGCATTCTAATAGACTCTGACCTTGAGCATGCAAAGGCCTAGATAACAATGACCAAATACTTCTAAATTGTTTAGTTAGATCAAACAAATTCTAATTATCCTAATTACCACCTACACACATGCCTCAGTTCATAGGTGGTGATCGTTGACTCCAGTGAACACAAGGCAGTCACCACAGCTCACGTGGCAGGCCTTCACTGGACAGGTGCCTCCAAAGGACAACCCACCTGCCCCCTTGGAGGGTGAATCTTCTCAGATCACTCCTGGCCCAGGTGTTCAGGACCATCGGGTGCACCAGAGGGCAGGCATCTCAGTAACTGGGGTTTCCAGAGAGTTTATGTCATGGCAAAAAGGAGGCAGACTCAGAACTCTGCTCCTGCTCTGCAACTAAGTCAGTAGGCAGCACTCTCGAGCTGTTTTAGCAAGACCCCCACCCACTCTCCAGGTCCCTTCCTGACTAGTGGCCAGTACAGCCTCAGTAAATTTGGTTTGTGCTGTTAGAAGTGCACCCAGACTCCTTTCTGGGGCCTTTTCTTTCTTCCTTGACCAGAATAAATCATCATAAGTTGTCCCCTGAAGGGGTCCTCCCCAGTACTGGGTGACTATCTCAGGCCATGGGTCCCCTGTCTTCTTCCAGGCCTCAGTGATGGTTAGTAAAGTCTATCCCACTCCAAGTACAGCACTGGGTTCCAGATGGTCCATAAACTAGCATCAAGTGGATCGTGGCCTACCCCAAATTGTATCAAAATGTGATATTAACATGTTTATGTGCAACTTTTCTAGCAAAGTGGTTCATGGATTTTATCAGATATTACGTATTAGCTGCCAAATTAACAGACACAGAAAGATGACATTTAAACACAGGTAACATTTGCACCAAAGGGCTGTTGTTTAAACCCCCCAGTCTATGGTACTCTGTTATGACAGCCCTGCTTTGTGCGGTTAGAAGTGCACCCAGAGACTCCTTTCTGGGGCCTTTTCTTTCTTCCTTGACCAGAATAAATCATAAGTTGTCCCCAGAGGGGTTCTCCCCAACACTGGGTGACTAGCCCTGGCTGTCATAACAGAATACAATAGACTGGGGGTTTAAACAGCAGAAATTTATCTGTCAGAGTTCTAGAGGCTGAAGTCCAAGACTGGATTCTAATAAGACCTCTCTTCCTGGCTTGCAGACCTTCTTGCTATCTGCTCACATGACTTTTCCATGTGTATGTGGGGAGAGAGGGAGAGAAGGAGGGAGGGAGAGAGAGAGAGAGGGAGGGAGGGAGGGAGGGAGGGAGGGAGGGAGAGATTGAGAGAGAGAGAGAGAGAGAGAGATTTCTTCCTCTTCAAATTAAGACCCCACCCTTAGGACCCCTTTTCACCTTATTACTTCCTAAATGCCCTATCTCCAAATACATTCATATTGGGGTTAAAGGCTTCAACATGTGAATTGGGGGAGGGGGATTCCACAGAACATCCAAAAACATCTCTTTCTCAAAACGGTTAAAAACCACCAGGAGGCAACATAGGAAAATACCAAAAGCAGAAGTTGAGTGCTTGCCCTTGATGAGTTTACACCCCTGGTTGAGTAAACAGACCCACACATAATTCGAGAACAGGGAACATTAGAAATTTCTCGAATAGCAATTTCTGGCTTCAACATACAAACTAATTATGATTTCACAAATTCTTTTAGATGAATTCTTTCTCCAAACTCACTACTCCTAAATCCGAAGGCAAGCCCCTCTGCCATAATTTAATCACAGCTAACACATTCAGAAACTCCAGTGAGACTTAACACAAAAGGTAAAAACAGGGGCATCTGCATCCAGTAGCAGATTCTCAATGGAAAAAAAAAAGACCCCAAAAAAGTTATTCTCAAGAATAAGCAGAAGACCCTTATTAAAGAGGCTCACAGAGCTATTTAGCAAATGGAGAGGAACTTCAGATTTTCCTCATTAAAGATAGATAATTGGCCCTAACTGGTTTGGCTCAGTGGATAGAGTGTTGGCCTGCAGACTGAAGGGTCCCAGGTTCGATTCTGGTCAAGGGCATGTACCTTGATTGTGGGCACATCCCCAGTAGGGAGAGTGCAGGAGGCAGCTGATAGATGTTTCTCTCTCATCGATGTTTCTAACTCTCTATCCCTCTCCCCTCCTCTCTGTAAAAAATCAATAAAATATATATTTTTAAAAAGATAATTGGCGGCTTTGCGCAAGAAGTAAGTGTTTCTCCAAAGCAGTTAATGTCAACAATTTACACCAGATTAAAGTGACTGATTGATTCCACACACAAGACAACAGTTGGTCTTCACACCAACTGGTGAGGAAGGACAATGCTCAATATCTGTAATTTACTTTAAAATTACCCTGTATGATATGCATGTGTATATGTTTGTTATGCTCTGATTCAATCTTCAGGAGTGGGCGGGATATCCTTCTCAAGCTACTCTGCAAGCCCACACTCCTACCAGCAGCTACCAGAGTGCCCAAGCTCATCTTCATCTCTCATCCAGGCCGAAGGCTGTGCTAATTAGCATAATAATGTTAAAGCTGTTTTCCTTGGTGAAGTTAGTGACTCATTAATCACATAATAGATATTAAAGACCGACAACGGCTGTGAAATTAGCGGTATGCCATCTCTGGAGATTGGCTAGCTAGCATGTTTTAGAGACCCTCTGCCCTGCCTGGAGCGTCTAGTCTGGAGGCGGTATCATTACGGGTTGAAGCTTCAGGCTTCATCCCTAACCGCCTCCAGCTGTGAAATCTTAGCATCCTGGTTGCCTGACCTGGCCATCTACAAGGTAAACGAAAATGAACCTTTTCTATTGGATGTGGACAAACTATCTAAGGGAGGGGGTGGTGTGTTTTTTTTGGGGGGGGGGGGCGGGCTTGCAGTTGGCGAGTTTGCTGACAGGGTGGTTGATTTCAGGGTGAGAGTGTGCCGGAATTCCATCACCTTCTCCTTCCTAACATAGTAGCGAGGAGGCGGGAGAACTAGCTAATCCTCGCCAACCTCTGAGTACTGGCCGCTAGGAGCGCCTCCAGAACATAATAGCTGTGCCTGATCCAACTGCCCGGGTTCAGTGCGCAACCGGCAGTTGCACAGAGGAGAAAAGAAAGCCTCCGAGGCTGAAGAGCCAGGCTGGGGCGAGGGGCAGTCGCTAGTCTCCCTCCTGGCCTGCCAAAGCCCGCAGCCCCTCGCTCCAGGCCCCGGGCCCCCGACGTCCCTCCTTCCCAGCTCCCGGGTGACTTGACTTCCCCGGGGGGGGCCCCCCCGAACCCGCGCGGCCCGGGTCCCCCGGGAGTGGGCGGCACGCCGCGCTCGCTCACCCTTGTGGCAGTGCGACAGGAAGTAGGCGCGCGCCCTCAGATTCTCCCTGTCGAAGCGATCTATGGAGATGCTCGGGTACTCGGCCATCTGCCCCTGGAAGGAACTCATAGCGCCAGCCACCCCCGGAGCGCTGGGTCGGCCAGCAAGCCCGCCGCGAGGCCGCGGAATGCCGGACCGCGCCGCCACTTCCGGGAAGCTGCTGCCGCCTCACCATTGGCCAGCCGGGCTCAGCCTCGCCCAATCATTGGAGCCCTGCGAAGGGGGCGTGCCTAGGAGCGTTTCCGCGGCCCGCGACCTGAGGATTTAAATGTCAGAACTGCATTGCGCTCGAGCGAGGCCGCCGCAGAGCCTGGGGCTGGGCGGCTGGGTTAGATCGATGGTGTAGCTGGGCGTGTGGCTTCTGCCGGAAACCATTGACACAGCACGGTGTAGTTTTGGTGAAGAGGTGTCCGTGCCTGTGCAGGGAGAGTAGCGCGAAGGGAAAGAGCACTGTAGCAGGCGGCTCCACCCATTAATGCAAAGGGGAGATGCATGGGGTGCGGGGGTGGGGGTGGAGGGTGGGTGGTGGAAGATGCAGAGCTTCTCTTGAAATCAGACTGTTCCTCTTCCTGCTTATCCACTGACAGCCTGAAACCGAGCTCAGTTTCCCTTCTTCTCTTCCCAGCATCAACCGTATGGAATAGCCATGAGGATGGTATGAGAAAAAAATTGTATCTGACTCGTGGTAGATTCAATTAATTCCCGCTTCCATGTATAACTCCAAACTGAGCAAATAAATACACGATCTCTGAGGATCACAACTCAGATGCATGTTCTTAGGGCAGATAAGTAAAGATCCCAAGGATAGATTAGCTGCTAGCCTCCCTCCCCTCTCCTCCGCCCTTCTTATTTTTTGAAAGTTGTATAAAAGGAAAAAAAAAAAAATGGTAGCGTGGGGGGCGGGGGATGGTTTGGAAATTTTTAAGCATCAAAACCACTTTATAAAAAGATTTGTTAAAGTATTGATTCACCAAATAGTCACAATGGCATGCATGTATTGTGCCCTTCCCAGCACATCTCACACACCACAATATTAATGATCACAAACAACTCAAACACTTTTGACGCTTTGTCCATAGCACGGTGACAAGCCTTACAGTGATTACATAGGTAACTAAGATGTGCCTTCGAGTAGTTACCAATCTATTTAGAGACAACAAGTTTGCAGAACACGCTAAGTGAATGTTTCCACAGAGACAAAAAAAATAATATAGGAATAAATCCAGGAACAATTAAATTCTAACCAGGGAATCAGGAACCAAAATGCCACCCTCAGAGATGATCAACTTGTTCCTGAAGCCATGCTACTCAGAGTTCTATTTAAATACAGATTCTCACTAAATGTTTGTTTGTTTGTTTGTTTTTTAAGGAGGAGGTGGTGAAGTGGGAGAGAAAGAAGAAGAAAAAGAATGGTGGTGGTGATAAAGAGGTATAGACACCATATCACTAATTTGACTAAAGCACTCTGCTAGTATACTGTCACCAACACCTTTGCTTCAGTAGAAGATGGTTTGTCTTAAATAAAGGGGGGCTATCCCTTTGGATAGGTTGTCTACACCTAAAGACAAATTCTGCAGTGAGCCTGGTAGCTGGAGACTCTAGTGTGTCTACCTCTGACAGAATTTGGAGTTCCTGGCAAGGCAGGTGAAGAAAATGCTCATATTCTTATTTGTCCACTTGCTACTGAACTCAGGTTTGGCTGCCCACCACCTCAAAAGCCAATACTTGAGAGACAGGTGCTGGTGCAAGATAAGACAGTTTATTCCAGTGCCATCAGCCTGAGAAGATAGTGGACTCTAGTCCTAAAGACCATCTTAACATCTCAGTGCAGGCAGCTGTTTTTATAAGGGAGAGGGGAAGCAGAACAAAGAAATCAAGGGGAGGCGGGGGGGGCGGGGGCGGAGGGTGAAAGTTCTCTGTGAGTGAATCAGCACAGTCCATTCTGATGATTATCTCAAAACTGGTCAAGTGTAGGTCCAGTTTTTATGGTTGAGAGTCAGCAAGTCTCCCAGAGCCAGAATATCTGATTCCTGGCATCAGCTTCCTCCCCTGAAGCTAATTCCTGAAACCCTTACACAAATATGCTGCTTATCCACAGGTTACATAGCAATTCATCTTTTACAAAAACACTTTCAACAGAAACAATATTAAAAGAATAAAGGGTTGGGTTATGCACGTTTTAGCCTGTCTTCTTTCCACAATGGTTACAGTATGAAAGAATAAAGAGAAATTGTGAAAGAGTTGGAATAAAGGAAAAAGAAGAGCTGCAAAATAGCACAGATGGGTAAGCATAGCCCACAGGCATTTGCTGTTGGGAGGCATGAGTTATGCATTTGTCTTCTCTGGAGGAGAACACAATTATTTACTAGCCTTTGCCATCTTCAAGATTCAAATAAAAGATTTTCAGAAGAAGCCCAGTTTCAGGATACTGACTCCCAAGGGAATATCAGCAAAGAAAACTGAAATGTGGTCAACATTGGCTACTGCTGTGTCCAGTTGGGAAATTGTCTTTTAGCAATTCCAAAGCTCTTTGAACGTCAAAGTCCTCGATTTATTCTGTCTCAGCAGGACTGAAGAAGAGACACTGCAGACTGGGTAGCTTAAACAACAGAAATTTATTTTCTCGCAGTTCTGGGGGCTGAAAATCAGAGATCAAGACATCAGTTTGGTTTCTCTCTCCTTGGCTTCAGATATCCAGCTTCTTTCTGCAACCTCATAGGGTCTTTCTTTGGGTGCTCACACTCCTGGTTATCTCTTCTGATAAAGACATCAGTCCTATTGGATTAGGGCTCTACCCTTATGACATTATTTAACCTTAATAAATTACCTCTTTAAAGGCTCTATATCCAAACACGGTCATATTGGGGGTGAGGGTTTGAACATATGAATTATAGGGGAACATCACTCAGTCCATAACAGTGTCTGTGTCCAAGTTTTCCCTTATTATTAGGACACTAGTCCTTACAGTAAAGATTAGGGGCCCACCCTACTCCTGCATAACTCATCTTTATTAGTTACTTCTGCAATAACTCTATTTCCAAGAAAGGTCACATTCTGAGGTACTGAGGGTTAGGACTTTAACATATGAATTGGGGAGGGGAGCACAATTTAACCCATAACAAAAAGAAATGTAAAATAACACAATATGTATTTTATTAAGTTTTTAAAATAAAAACAAGGCACAATGCTTACCATTGTTAACAATTTTAAAATTCAAGATGTACTAAATTATAGTACATCTTATCTTCAGCTTTGAATTTTACCCTCCCTATGTTCTGATTTTTGTTTTGGAAGAAGTTGAGAGAATATCTGGTTTAGAACTAGCAGAGAAATGTATGAATTCATTCAAGTTAACATTTCAAAATTGGTAGCCCAGGAGCTAAGAGTCTAGTCACTGGATTTTGGAGTCTCACTACAATTTGTGTGATCTTTGTTACGTTAAACTCCTTATAATTCAGTTTTCTGATCTGTCAAATGAAGCTAATAATAAAGTCTGTCTCCCCAGAGAACAGGTTGGTGGTTGTCATTGGGGGCTGGAAAAAAATGAGTGAAGGTGTTCAAAAGGTTCTAACTTCCACTTGTAAAATGATTAAGTTTTGGAGATGTAATGTACAGCCTTTTGACTGTGGTTGACAATACCGAATTGTATATTTGAGAGTTGCTGAGAGAGTAAATCTCAAAATTTCTTATCACAAGAAAACAAAATTTTAACTATGTGAAGTGATGGATGTTAACTAAACTTACTGTGGTAATCATTTGGCTATTTATACATATATCAAGTCATTATGTTGTATACCTTAAACTGATACAATATTATGTGCCAATTATATTTCAAAACTGAGGGAAAGGGGTGTGTTGCTGATACAACAAAACAACATGAATGAATCTCAAAATAATTATGCTGAATGAAAGAAGTCAGATAATGTCATTTATATGACATCATAGAAAACATGAGATGATCAAAAGTGACGTAAAGCAAATCATCAGTTGTCTGAGGGCACAAATAAACAAGTTCGTTAACTTGATTGTGGTGATGGCTTCACAGGTGTACACACATGTCAAAACTTACCAAATTATATGTTGTTAAGTATGTGCTGTTTTTTACATTTCAATTATAGATCAATAGGTTTGTAAGAAAATGTTTGCATAGTGTATGGGAGATTGGTGACAAAGTAAGCAAGATTGGCAAAGTTACCCCTTCTCTGTAGGAGCTGATGGATCAAGAGGACATATGTGGCTAACTCACATAATAGAAGGTGATTTTTAAAAATCACAATGTGTGCTTATTTTGCATTAGTTACATATATCTCCCCACCACCTTTACCTCTTCTCATTTTCTGCCCCCAACCCTCTCTCTGATTGATTGAAAAGCATTATTATTCAACTGGATAAAAGGAAGAAAGGAAGAGAGGGAGGAAGGGAAGGAGGGAGAGAGGAAGGGGAGGAGGAAAGTGAGCTACCCAAAGTCCTGGAAAATGGTAAGTGTTCAATAAATATTAGCTATTATTATTAACTGGGCATCCACCAAGTGCTAGGCACTGTACTTGAAGCTGGAAGTACATACAACAATCAGCTATGGCATACCAAGAGCTCCCAGTCTGGCAGAAAAAGAACCTCATGGAAAAAAAGTTTTACAGCATCTAATGGAAGTGCGCTCAAGGTGTGGTATGGAGACCAAGGAGAAAACTCAATTCTGCAAGAAGGAAGGGTACCTCAGAAAAACTGAGCAGAGAAGGTGAGTTAGAGTTCAGCATCCAGGCCCTAAAACAGTGGAAGTCCCTGGAATGAGCTTTCATTCAGTCTGGGCACTGAAAATAGTTATTTTTAACCAAAGTGTTGGGCTCAAAAGAGGTGAAATAAGAGGGACTTAACAAGGGTAGTCAAGGCTAAACCAGATAAGAAAGGAATAGACCATGAGGACCTGTACACGAGCCAAAGACTTTAAACTTTAATTTGAGTGGTAGTAGGAAGCCTGAGTAGTTCGAAACAAGGGAGTGACACGTTAGCTTAGAGCAGTATTTCCCAAAGTGTGGACCCTAGAAGAGCATCACCAACAGTATTTGGGAAACTGATGGAAATAAAAATTCTCTACCCCAGCCCAGACTTACTAAATCAGAAAGCCTGGGAATGGGGCCAGCAATCTGTTTTAACACACCCTCCAGGAGATTCTGATAGATCCTAAAATTTGAGAACCATTGGAGTTGAGTTAGAAAGAACACCTAGGCAATGTGGGGCAGGGAGTCTGGGTAGGAAGCTATCACGATACTCCACGGCTTTCCCAATACTGTCATAAGAGTGCCCCAAGGAACGCAGAAGGCCGGTGGACCTTGGGCGTTGGCAGGGCTAACGCCAAGCACCATTGTTTGTTCTGAGATAGCGGTGGCTCAAAGCAATTTCCTGACCTAATAGCCTCAAAGTAAATGTTTACTGGACCCTACTGATCTTTACTGATCTTTATTGACCTTAGAGACAGTCTGTCTGCTACCTGTTTGCCGTGCTTTACTGAGGGCAAGATGTGTACCTAAAATTGAATAAAAAGCAGATAAGGCCAGGTTTCGGTGTGCCTCTCCAAGAGAGAGGTCTCCACCTGGCCCCCCATGCCTTCTAATTCATATTTCTTGTCTAGTGTTTTCATTTGTGCATCGGCCCCTCCTTCAGATCCTGAACCCTAGCCATGCAGGTTGCGGCATCCTGGAAATGAAATGGTGTGGATTCACTGATTCACTCAACAAATAGTCCCTGACCATCTACTATGTGCCAGATACTGTTCTAGACACTAAAGATACAGCAGTGAATGAAGCAGAGAAATACCTATGTGGTAATGAGTGCATATTCTTTTTTTTTTTTTTTTTTTATTGCTTAAAGTATTACAAAGGGTATTACATATGTATCCATTTTATCCCCCCGCCCTAGACAGTCCCCTAGCCTCCCCTATCACCCAGTGTCTTATGTCCATTGGTTATGCTTATATGCGTGCATACAAGTCCTTTAGTTGATCTCTTACCCCCCTACCTCCTGCCTCCCAACCCTCCCCGGCCTTCCCGCTGCAGCTCGACAATCTGTTTGAGGCAGCTCTGCCTCTGTATCTATTATTGTTCAAAAGTTTATAATGGTCTCTATTGTCCACGAATGAGTGAGATCATGTGGTATTTTTCCTTTATTGACTGGCTTATTTCACTTAGCATAATGCTCTCCAGTTCCATCCATGACGTTGCAAATGGTAAGAGTTCCTTCCTTTTTACAGCAGCATAGTATTCGATCGTGTAGATGTACCACAGTTTTCTAATCCATTCATCTACTGATGGGCACTTAGGCTGTTTCCAGATCTTAGCTATGGTGAATTGTGCTGCTATGAACATAGGGGTGCATATATCCTTTCTGATTGGTGTTTCTGGTTTCTTGGGATATATTCCTAGAAGTGGGATCACAGGGTCAAATGGGAGTTCCATTTTCAGTTTTTTAAGGAAACTCCATACTGTCTTCCATAGTGGCTGCACCAGTCTGCATTCCCACCAGCAGTGCACAAGTGTTCCTTTTTCTCCACATCCTCTCCAGCACTTGTCGTTTGTTGATTTGTTGATGATAGCCAGTCTGACAGGTGTGAGATGGTACCTCATTGCTGTTTTGATTTGCATCTCTCGGATGATTAGTGACTTTGAGCATGTTTTCATATGTCTCTTGGCTTTCTGGATGTCCTCTTTTGAAAGGTGTCTATTTAGGTCCTTTGCCCATTTTTTGATTGGATTGTTTATCTTTCTTTTGTTAAGTTGTATGAGTTCCCTATAAATTTTGGAGATTAGGCCCTTATCAGATATGTCATTGGCAAATATGTTTTCCCACACAGTGGGTTTTCTCGTTGTTTTGTTGATGGTTTCTTTTGCTGTGCAGAAGCTTTTTATTTTGATGTAGTCCCATTTGTTCATTTTCTCTTTAGTTTCAAGTGCCCTAGGAGCTGTATCAGTGAAGAAATTGCTTCGGCATATGTCTGAGATTTTCTTGCCTTTGGATTCTTCTAGAATTTTTATGGTATCCTGTCGTACATTTAAGTCCTTTATCCATTTTGAGTTTATTTTTGTGTATGGTGTAAGTTGGTGGTCTAGTTTCATTTTCTTGCATATATCTGTCCAATTTTCCCAGCACCATTTATTGAAGAGACTATCTTGGCTCCATTGTATGTTCTTGCCTCCTTTGTCAAATATTAATTGAGCATATTGGTTCGGGCCGATTTCTGGGCTCTCTATTCTATTCCATTGATCTATATGCCTATTCTTGTGCCAGTACCAGGCAGTTTTGAGAACAGTGGCTTTGTAATACAACTTGATATCTGGTATTGAGATCCCACCTACTTTGTTCTTTTTCAGGATTGCTGCAGCTATTCGGGGTCTTTTTTTATTCCAGATGAATTTTTGGAAAGTTCGTTCTAGATCTCTGAAGTATGCTGTTGGTACTTTAATGGGAAGTGCGTTGAATTTATAGATTGTTTTGGGTAGTATGGACATTTTGATGATGTTGATTCTACCAATCCATGAACACGGTATGTTCTTCCATCTGTTTATGTCTTCCTCTATGTCTTTTTTCAACGTCCTGTAGTTTTCTGAGTAGAGGTCTTTTACCTCTTTAGTTAAGTTTATTCCTAGGTAGCTTAGTTTTTTCGGTGCAATGGTAAACGGGATTGTTTTTATAATCTCTCTTTCTGAAAGTTCACTATTGGTGTATAGAAATGCCTCAGATTTCTTGGGGTTAATTTTGTATCCTGCTACATTGCCAAATTCATGTATTAAGTCTAGTAGCTTTTTGATGGAATCTCTAGGGTTTTGTATGTATAATATCATGTCGTCTGCAAATAAGGACAGTTTTACTTCCTCTTTTCCAATTTGGATGCCTTTTATTTCTTCTTCTTGCCAAATTGCAATGGCTAACACTTCCAGTACTATGTTGAACAGGAGTGGTGAGAGGGGGCATCCCTGTCTTGTTCCTGTTCTTAGGGGAAATGGTGTTAGTTTTTGTCCGTTGAGTATGATGTTGGCTGTGGGCCTGTCATATATGGCTTTTATTATGTTGAGGTATGATCCTTCTACTCCCACCTTGCTGAGAGTTTTTATCAAAAATGGGTGTTGAATTTTGTCAAATGCTTTTTCTGCATCAATTGATATGACCATGTGGTTTTTTTCTTTCAATTTGTTTATGTGATGTATCACGTTTATTGATTTGCGGATATTGTACCATCCTTGCATCCCTGGGATAAATCCTACTTGGTCATGGTGTATGATCTTTCTGATGTACTGCTGGATCCGATTTGCTAAGATTTTGTTGAGGATTTTGGCATCTATGTTCATGAGGGATATTGGCCTGTAATTCTCTTTCATTGTGTTGTCTTTACCTGGTTTTGGTATTAGGGTGATGCTGGCTTCATAGAATGAGCTTGGAAGTGTTCCTTCCTCTTGAATTTTTTGTAGTAGTCTGAGGAGGATAGGTTTTAGTTCTTCCTTGAATGTTTGGTAAAACTCCCCTGTGAAGCCGTCTGGTCCTGGGCTTTTGTTTGATGGAAGCTTTTTGATGACTGCTTCAATTTCTTCCATAGTTATTGGCCTGTTGAGATTTTTAGATTCTTCCTGATTGAGTTTTGGAATGCTGTATTTTTCTAGGAATTTGTCCATTTCCTCCAGGTTGTCTAGTTTGTTGGAGTAAAGCTGTCCATAGTATTTTTTAACAATCATTTGTATTTCTGTGGGGTCTGTTGTTATTTCGCCTCTATCGTTTCTGATTTTATTTATTTGGGTCCTCTCTCTCTGCTTCTTGGTGAGTCTGGCTAGAGGTTTATCAATCTTGTTTATCCTTTCAAAGAACCAGCTCTTGGTTTCATTGATTTTCTGTATTGTTTTTTTGGTCTCTATGTCATTTATTTCTGCTCTAATCTTTATTATCTCCTTCTTTCTGCTCACTCTGGGGTTTTCTTGTTGCTCTCTTTCTAATTCTTTGAGTTGTAGAGTTAGATGATTTACTACCATTTTTTCTTGTTTTTTGAGATAGGCCTGTAGAGCTATAAACTTCCCTCTCAGGACTGCTTTCAATGTGTCCCATAGGTTTTGGATTGTTGTGTTTTCATTGTCATAAGTTTCCAGGATGTTTTTAATTTCTTCTTTGATCTCATTGGTAACCCAATCAATATTTAGTAGCATGCTATTCAGCTTCCAGGTGTTTGAGTATTTTGGGTTGTTTTTATTGTAGTTTATTTCTAATATTATGCCATCGTGGTCTGCGAAGACGCTTTTTATGATTTCAATCTTCTTGAATTTGGGGATACTTTGCTTGTGACCCAATATGTGGTCTATTTTTGAATATGTCCCATGAGCACCTGAGAAGAACGTATATTCTCTGGCTTTGGGGTGAAGTGTTCTGAAGATGTCTATTAAGTCCATCTGATCTAGTGAGTCATTTAGGATTGCTGTATCTTTGCTGATTGTTTGTCTATAGGACTTATCCAGTGCTGTCAATGGTGTATTAAAGTCCCCTACTATGATTGTATTGTTGTCGATCTCTCCTTTGATATTTTCCAGGAGTTTTTTTATGAATTTGGGTGCTCCTACATTGGGTGCATATATGTTTACCAGGGTTATATCTTCTTGTTGTATTGATCCCTTTAGTATTATGAAGTGGCCTTCCTTATCTCTTGTTAAGGCCTTCACTTTGAGGTCTATTTTGTCCGATATAAGTATTGCTACCCCAGCTTTCTTTTCCTTTCCCTTTGCCTGAAAGATATTTTTCCATCCTTTCACTTTCAGTCTGTGTGAGTCCCTTCTAATGAGGTGGGTTTCTTGTAGACAGCAGATGTATGGGTCATGTTTTTTTATCCATTCAGCCACTCGATGTCTTTTGGTTGGAGCATTTAGTCCGTTTACGTTTAAAGTTATTATTGAAAGGTACTTGTTTGTAGCCATTTCTTTTTGTGTGTGTGTGTGGCTGTTTTCTTTCTGAGCTTTTTATTTCTTCTTTTTATACCAGTCCCTTTAGCATTCCTTGCATTGCTGGCTTGGTGGTGACAAACTCCCTTAGTCTTTTTTTGTCTGTGAAGCTTCTTATTTCCCCTTCAAGTTTGAATGATAGCCTTGCTGGATAGAGTATTCTTGGATTCAGTCCTTTGCTTTGCATCACTTTGTAAATTTCAGTCCATTCTTTTCTGGCCTGATGCGTTTCTGTTGAGAAGTCATTTGACAATCTAATGGGAGATCCCTTGTATGTAACTTTCCGTCTCTCTCTTGCAGCCTGTAAGATTCTCTCTTTGTCCTGAACATTTGCCATGGTGATTATGATGTGTCTTGGTGTGGGTCTTTTCGGGTTCACCTTGTTTGGGACTCTCTGGGCTTGTGTGACTTTTTTCTTCCCCACCTCAGGAAAGTTTTCTGATATTATTTCTTCGAGTAGGTTTACTAATCCTTGTTCATCTTTCTGTTGTTCTGGTACTCCTATTATTCGTATGTTGTTTCGTTTCATGTTGTCCCAAAGCTCCCTTAGGCTCTCCTCCTGTCTTTTAATTTTTTTCTCCAATTGCAGTACATTTTGGGTGTGTTTTGCTTCCTTGTCTTCTAATTCACTTATTCGGTCCTCCGCTTCTCCTAGTCTACTGTTGATACTTTCAATGGAGTTTTTCATTGCAGCTATATCACTCTTCATTTCTTCTTGGGTCTTACTTAGGTTGTTGATTTTTTCATCTGTTTCTTCTAGCTTCTTCCATATGTTATCGATTTTTTCATCTGTTTCTTCTAGCTTCTTCCATATGTTATCGATTTTTTCATCTGTTTCTTCTTGCTTCTTGCAGAGGTTGTCGATTTTTTCCTCCATCCGGTTTATGCACTCTAGGATCCTTATTCTGAATTCTTTATCTGTCATGTTGCATGCCTCTGTATTACTTAGCTGCTTTTCTGGAGAGTCCTCCTTCTCTTTCCTTTGGGGGTTTCTTTGTCTACCCATGTTTGATCTCACTGACATATCTAGACGTTGAGTTGTTCAGTGGTTGCTCCCTTGGTGGCAGTGACTCCTTGGTCTGTGGTTGCTCTTCGGGCGGTTGCGGTAGCAGCTGCTCTTCAGTTGGCAGCAGCTCCTCTGGTGGGTGCTGTTCACAGCTGTGGTGGCTCTTCCGGCTGGTGGGGCGAGGTTTCATGTACAGCTGCTGTTCCTCAGCAGAGGATGAGGTGCTCAGGAGGTTGCTGTTGCTTGGATCTGCTGCGTTGATTTAAAGGCACAAAATACAACACAACAAGGCACCACGTACCAGGCACTATACACAAATATATTCACGATATTAATAACCCCAATTAAAGGTGACCACCTGAATTAAGAGAATTAGGGGATAAGGAAGAAGGAAGAGAAAAAGATCAAAGAGAAAAAGGAAAAGAAAAGTAGGGACCCAAAAAAGGGAGTGCAAAAATGAAATTGGGAAAAAGGAAGGGGGAAAATAAAAGCGAGAAAAGAAAAGAAAAAAAAGAAAAAAAAAAAAAGAGCGAAAAGAGAGAATGAAGTGGAAGAGGGAAGAGATTTTTTATATGAGGAGAATACTCCTATAGAACAGCCATTAATCCCAACAAATTCCAGCAACAGCTCCCTGGATATGAATGCAAACTAGAAACAACCAATAATATAATGATGAAAATAGAATGGTGAACACTAATCCCAAAATAAAATAAAGAAAAAATAAAATGGCACTTTAAAAAATGGTAAAATGGTAGCAGTAATAATACTGGTTAAAAATAAGAAGGTAGTAATTAAAAGGGTAAAATCAGGTGATGGAAAAAGAAGAAAAGAAAGAAAAGAAAAAAAAAGAAAAAAAAAGAACAGAAAAAAAAAGAATGAAAAAAAAATTGGTTTCTTAGTTAAAAAGTGAAAAAAGAAAAAAAATTGCAGTAGTGAAGGTCCTTCGTTTCTTCTATTCTTCAGTGTGGCTCGCCTTAGACCTTCCAGGTATTCAGGAGAGTGTTGAGTTTCCCTGCGATATACTGTTCCTCTGTGTTGTAAACCACAGTCCTTATTTTAAAGCATGCCGCATTTATTTCCCAGACTGCCTTATTTTGTGTTTAGCAAAGAGTCAGTTTGTGGGTCAGCCTCTGGGTGGCAGTGTTCTGGGGTTGGCCTCTGAGGCTATAGGGCCTCTCTGTCCAGTGGAAGTTCACTGCCCAGAGCTGACTGCGTAATAGTTAGTTACCGGCACTATGTTGTTGCTGGGATTGAAAATCCCCCTATAGGCCAGACCCTGTTAACTCCCAGGGACTGATCAGGTTATCTTAATCCTTGATCTCGTACAGGGTGGAATCTGGGTGTGGCTGTGCTCCTTGCCTGGGGGCTGGGGGGAGGAGACTCCCTCTCAGGAGCGGGTGGCTGCCCCAGTCCCGGGCTCTGGGGTGTCTCAGCACTCAATTCACTACCACCTCTCCCGGCTCCCCCTCTTTCCCCAGTCTCTCCCCAGATTCCACTCCCCAGCACACTCTCCCTCTCTTCAGCACAGGTGAGTGTCTGTATCCGAAATGTCCCATGAACAGGATTCAGTGAAAACAGACAAACAAACGCCGGCCGCGGAAACGGGGAAGGCTTGGTTTCTGTAAGCTTCTTCTCTTACCGGGACTGTATGGTCAGGTCAGCTCTTCAGGCTGCCCCCTTTAGGCTCAGTCCTCCGCGGTCACAGAACCCAGCTCTCAATTTCCCTGGCGGCGCCAGGAATCCCGCGGTTCTCCTTTCCCCCCGTCAGGGGCTGTGCCTGTCCCAAGGGACGCGGCTGTCTGCCACGCGGTCTCCCTAGGACTCTCTGGGCTCAGAGGTCTGGCAAACTTTCCTGCCCAAATCCCTGGTTTTTTTTTACCTTACCAGGGGAGTTCTGCTCTTCCCGGCTGTAGACCCTCTCACCAGCTGAGCAATTTCGCCAATTCGGTGTGAGTGTTACTAGCTTCAGCTGCTCCTTCCATTTGCTCCGGGACACGACCTGGGACACGTCTGCCTATATCGCCGCCATCTTGGTTCTCCGAGTGCATATTCTAATGGAAATAATAACACATCATTTATGTAGTTCTACATGCTGTCCAAAATAGTTTTTATTTATTATTTCATCCTTAGAACAACTCCATTAGATAGGTACAGTTTTTGTCTTCACTTTACAGGTAAGAAAACTGTAGTTAACTAAGCAACTTGCAGAAGGTTATGTTGCTAGTATTAGGACCCAGATTCAAATCTAAGGTCATGACTTAGACACCATTCTACTGGCCACCATGGTATACTGCTTCCACAGTGTCATAGTGGCATTGGTGGGGATGGTAGTGGTGGAGGTGGTGGTAAAACAGATTCATTTAATATGTATTGCTTTAGTACCTACTGTGTAGTAGGCACTGTTCTAGGAGTTTCATTAATAAAATCTCTGTCCTTTGATTTCAGACAGGAAGGGAGAGGGAGAGAGAGATAGAAACATCAATGATGAGAGGAAATCATTGATCGGTTGCCTCCCGTACACCCTCTACTGGGAATTGAGCCCGCAACCCAGGCATGTGCCCTGATGGGGAATTGAACTTTGACCTCCTGATTCATAGGTTTGACATTCAACCACTGAGCCACACAGGCTGGACTAAGATCTCTTTCTTTATAAAATTACACTGTAGCAGAAAATAAACAATAAAATTAGAAAACAAGCAATTTAAATAGTATATTAGATGACAATTGCTATGGAAAAAAGAAACACTAGAGCATAGTAAGGAGGATAGCAAAATAGAGAGGTAGGGAAGGGCAAGTTGAAACATTAGCAAAGACTTGAAGATGAAGAAGTTAGCCAAAGGGATAACAGGAGGAAGACCCTTCCAGGCAGAGGGAGAAGCTACAAATAAGGCCCTGATGTGGGAGCTACTCTAAGCGCAGCCAGGAGGCTATGGTGGCTGGAGAGGAGCGATCCAGGACTACAGAGCAAGGAAGGAGAGGTTGTGTACAGGGCTTTGCTGGCCATGTAAAGACTCTGGTTTTTACTCCATAAAATGGAGAACCATTGCAGGATTGTGAGCAGAAGAGTGACCTAACCTGACTTATATTTTATTTGTTTGTTTGTTTTTGTTAATCCTCACCTAAGGAAATTTTTTTCCATTGATTTTTAGAGTGAGTGGAAGGGAGGAAGGGGGAGAGGAGAGGAGAGGAGAGAGAGAGAGAGAGAGAGAGAGAGAGAGAGAGAGAGACTGATGTGAGAGACACATCAATTGATAGTCTCCCTCACAAACCCTGACCCGGCCAGGGATTGGACCTGCAATCCAGATATGTGCCCTTGACTGGGAATCGAACCTGAGGTGCTCAGGGCAATGTTCTGACCACTGCACATACTGGCCAGGGCCTGACTTATGTTTTAAACAAATCTCACTGATTATTGTATTGAGAATAGACTATGGGGATCAAGAGAGAACTGTTGAGGATTATTAACCAGAGGGGATAAAATGATGGTGGCTTGGACTTGGGTGGCATCAGTAAAGCCAATATGTTTTTGCCCTGGCTGGGTGTCTCAGTTGGTTGGAGCCTCATCCAGTGCACCCAAAGGTTGTGGATTCAATTCCCAGTCACAGCACAAACCTAGGTTTTGGTCCCATCCCCAGGCGCATACAGGAGGCAATCAAGTGATGTTTCTCTCTCACATCAGATGCTTCTTTCTTCTCTCTCTCTCTCTCTCTCTCTCTCTCTCTCTCTCTCTCTCAAATAAATAAACATATTCTCTGGTAAGGATAAAAAAACAAAAGGGCCACCAGGCTTTGCTGATGGATGGATATGGAGGGTAAGAAAAAGAGTGAACTCTGGGAGGCATCTACTGAAAGGGGAAGACTGGGCAAGGAATGGGTGTGGTGTGGGGGCATTTAGAGGGGATTGTTTTGGACAACCAAGTGGATATGGGATATACAAATCTAGAGTTCAGAGAGAGATCTGGAAATCTGAGGCAATAAATTTGGAAGATGTAAGTAAACAGATTATTTTAAATATAATAATGAAGGTAATGTCAGGAAAAAATAAAGCTGTAGATGTCTTTTATTGTAGGTTTACTAATTGTTAAGTATTTATGCAGGATTCTGTGGACTGGTTCATTTAATCCCAATAAAATGAGAAGGGAGGTAGGACAGACGCGAGATGTGTACTATCTGGGACAGATCACCAATAGCCTCTGCTCTCTGAGCCACTTTTACAAGGAATTCTGCCTGGGCTTGAAGACCAGCATAACACTTTTCACCCTCCACCCCTTCTTGGGGTCGAGCTCTTTCAAGGGTCCTTCCCACACCCGGACCCACTTCAGGGCCTCCTCCTTTTGGGACTGCAGCCCCGCCCAAGCCGCGCGCTTGCGCACTGAGACTTGTGGGCGGGGGGGGGGGGGCGCGACTTGGGTGGCCGCGCTCCGCTCGTTGCTAGGAGACGCAGGGGCATCCTAAACCAAGGCGGTCGGCCTCTCGCTGCCCAGCCCACTGATCCCGAGTGGGGACCACAGGCACCTCCGCGCTCTCCCGCGAGGTCCAGGTGGGGCGCCCAGCCTCTCCAGGTCGGCCCAGGGAGGGTACCCGCGGAGGGCAGGGCCGGGGCGAGGAAGGGGGGGCTGAGGGGCCGCCCGCCGGTCCCGCCTCTGCGCTCCCCGGGGAACCTCCCGCACCCCTCCCCGCTCCAAGCCCGGCGCCGCCCCTTCCGTTTCTGCGCTCCTGGTTAGTTTCGGGACTCGTCCTGCTTGCTTCTGTGTGGATATTACCTCGCGTTTGACCTCTTGACTTTCGGATTCTGATTCTCCGTAGTTTCCCAGCTGCCCTCACGCCCTTCACTTTAGGGACCGTGGTTCTGGGGCCTCCGTTCAGGGTTCCTCCGTGGCCAGTCACTGGATCCCCCGCTTTTAGAGAACCTCTCCCACCCCAGGGGGCAGTCTGAAGCTCCCCCGCCCTATTGCACTTCTTCTCTTTTTCCATCCTCAGGTGTTAGGGGTGCATCATGGTGTAAAAGCTTTTCCTGCAGACTTCTGATCACTGTCCTTATGTTTCATAAACTTTACCCCTGATAAGTTTCTTTTCGGAGTACCGGAACTGATACAGACACACAAAATAATTACAGCAGTCCCCCCACCCCGTTATCCGCAGTTTTGCTTCCCGTGGTTTCAGTTACCTGCAGTCAACCATGGTCTGAAAATATTACGTGGAAAATTCCAGAACAAACAATTCATACGTTTTAAATTGCAGGCCGATCTGAGAAGCGTGATAAAATCTCTTGCCTGCCTGCTCCATCCCAGCCAGAACATAAATCATCCCTTTGTCCAGTGTCTCCACACTACATGCTCCCTGCCCCTTAGTCACTCTTGGTTATCAGGTCGGTAATGCAAGAGAAACAGAGAGAGGGACAACTGCATACAAAATGTGATAACTGTTTTTTTCTGGTGGTGGTCATATTTATTTATTTATTTTTCTTTTTACTTTTTGACCCCCTTCACCCATTCCATAAAAATGTAGTATTTTTATATGTATAGTTGACATGATTGTTTTGTTTGAAACTGACAAAAGGTTACATAGGTGAATAAACAATTACATGAACTAGAGGTTAATATTTGAATTTCAAATATTTGAAATTCGAGTGAATATGAGTAAAGCAAACATGACTTGGGTAAAGCAAAAATTAAGATTGTACCACTACTCTTAGAAAAAGTGTTTCATCTGTAAAAGAAATATAAGTAATACAGCCACTAAATTCATATAAAAACATGACTAGTTTTGAAAATGAATTTAACATAGTGAATTAGCACCTTTTTTCCTTTCATGTTTCTTAGTGCCCTTTTTCCTAATATTATATATATCCATATATATATTCATATGTTAATGGATTATTGGGCTATGCCATGTGTCCAACTCACTTGTTGGTCTTATCTGTCTAGTATGTTGTGCAGCAATGACACAGTGAACCTCACATTCAAATAAATAGAATTGAAGGACAAGAGTTTCACTGAAATATGGTTTATCTATTATTTTGTAGGTATTCCAAATTTTATATAAATCTATACAGCAACATAACATTGTATTGTCTTAAAATGCAACATGAGCCTGAATCTAATTAATATAGATCAAAGATTTTAAAAATATCAAATTTATCATCACCTTAATATTTTTTTGGTCTAGTCAATATATATGTTGGTATGCACATTGCAAAAAATGGAAAAAAAACACTAATGATATATCCACTTAGGTAGTTGCTACCTTGATCAGAGTAAGAACTGTATGACTCAGATGACTTCATTTCAATTCATTTCAATCTGGAGCTAAGTCCAAACAACTTTAAAATGTTAAATAAATAATGTAACAAAAATTGACAGGAGGTAGGAGGAACAATAAGACCAATTTCCTTATTGTTGATAGACAAAAGTGAATCAGTATTTGTGTGTGATTTATATGTAGAGTTAAAACAAATTACACAGCCTTCATTATGTTTTTTATTAACCACTAGAGGCCCGGTGCACAAAAATTTGTGCACTTGGGGCGGGGTGGGGGTGGGGTCCCTCAGCCCGGCCTGTGCCCTCTTGCAGTCTGGGACCCCTTGGGGATGTCCATCTGCTGGTTTAGGCCTGCTCCCTGGGGGATAGGGCCTAAGCTGGCAATCAGATATCCCTCTGGGAGCCCTAGGGGGATGTCCACTTGCCAGCGGGGAGCAGGCCTAAGCTGCAGTTGGACATCCTTAGTGCTGCTGAGGAGGTTGGAGAGGCTCCCACCACCAGCCACCACCGCTGTGCTGGCAGCGGTCAGCCTGGCTTGTGGCTGAGCAGAGCTCCCACTGTGGGAGCGCACTGACCACCAAGGGGCAGCTCCTGCATTGAGTGTCTGCCCTCTGGTGGTCAGTGTGTGTTATAGTGACCAGTCATTCCCAGTTGTTTCTGCTGTTAGGGTCAATTTGCATATTACCCTTTTATTATATAGGATTGAGGGAATTTTAGGCTCCATCTTTTATATCAAAGAAACATTTATCTGAAACTTAGCAATTCTGTCAATTTTATTTCCATTTCCTATTCCCCTCTAAATCCATTAAATCCAGATAAAGCTACATTTATTACACATGTTAAAACATTTACTATAAGACTCCTTTTAATAAAGTAAAACAATTAATCTTTATTGTTGAGAATATTAGATGCCTCCCTTTTTTCCCCCCATAGACCCACCCCCTTTCACTGGTTCCTGCCCCACTCCAAACCCTTACCACCCTATTGTCTGTGTCCATAGGTAAAACAAATATGCATATAAGATCTTTGGTTAATCTCTTTTCACCCCCGTCACCCCTTCCCTCTGAGACTTGTCAGTCTGTTCCATATTTCCATGCCTCTGGTTCTGTTTTATTTCTCAGTTTATTTTGTTCATTAGATTTCTGGTTTGCTTATTTTGAGTTTTAGATTCAATTGTTGATAGATATGTATTTATTGCCATTTTATTGTTCATATTTCTTCTCCTCCTTCTCCTCCTTCTCCTCCTCCTCCTCCTCCTTCTTCTTCTTCCTCTTCCTCTTCCTCTTCCTCTTCCTCTTCCTCTTCCTCTTCTTAAAGAATACCCTTCAGCATTTCATATAATATTGGTTTGGTGGTGATGAACTCCTTTAGCTTTTTCTTATCTGGGAAGCTCTTTATCTGTCCTTCAATTCTGAATGATAACTTTGCTGGGTAGAGTAATTTTGGTTGTAGGTCCTTCCTATTCATCACTTTGAATATTTCTTGCCAATCCCTTCTGGCCTGCAAAGTTTCTGTTGTGAAATTAGCGGAGAGTCATATGGGCACACCCTTGTAGGTAACTAACTGCTTTTCTCTTGCAGCTTTTAAGATTCTCTTTTCATCTTTAACCTTTGGCATTTTATTTTATTTTATTTTTTTTTACCAGCCAATGAAACAATTTTATTTCACAGTAGTATTTAAAACCAGAAAGACACTGAGTTCTTCATATAAAAACATTAGTAAAGGCAACTGTACTTTCTAGAAAATGATTATATAGACCCTCTCCAAAAAAAAAAAAAAATGCATCCCATTATATGGTTTCAGTGAAGCTGCTTGCAATTCGAAACCTCACATCTGGACTGATTCCTAAAACATACCATTCCACCACTGCACCATTTGGTTCCAAGTATAGAATATTGTCATCAGTACATGTTCCTGCATTCTTACGCATTTGCTAATACACATATGGACTGGGGGATTATCACTTAATGCTCCATTGGTTCATCAGCCTTTTCTGCAGGTTCATCAGCAGGTTGAGCAGGCTGTGCCTTTCTCTGTGGCCTTTCTTCAAGGCCTTCCAGGAATGGAGACACATCATCATCATCATAAATCGTAAACTCCAAGTCTTTACCAACAATTCCAATGGAAACGTTCTTTGTAGTTAGATCTTGTTCTGCAGGAAGTGTCTCTCTTAAAGCACGCAGACCATGCTTAACCAGTTCATTCAAATTGCACTCCATAAACTCAGACATATGTCTCTCCAAGTAAGTACGAGCTGATTGAGAACGGGCTCCAATGGACATAGCTCTGCAGTCAAAATAGTTAGCTGACGGACAGGTTTGGAAAATATGAGGGCCCATATCATCATAACCAGCAATAAGCAGTCCAACACCATATGGTCTTCGGCCATATCTTTGTGTTGGTATCTGGGTCTTGCTTCCAATTAGAGATACAAGACGAGACACAGGAAGAGGTCTGTCAAATACAAATCTGGAATCCAAACACTCCTGGCGCATAAAATTGCATAGCAGTCTAGCATCAGCAGTAAGTCCTGCAATTGAAATACCAATATGGTTGTCGACATGGAGAATTTTTTTCTGATGAGCTGCAAGCTCTGACTGTGCTCTCTTCAATGCAACCAGTACTGCATGGGTTTTTGATTTCAGACCAACTGTGGCTGAACCTTGTTTGACAGCTTCCATGGCAAATTCAATTGGATGAATCCTGCCCTGAGGGCTCCAAACAGTGACATCATTGTCATACTGGTTGCGAAACATGGTTCCCACGCGGCCCTGGCTGGCGGCTCCTCCTGCAAAGCTGCGGATCAGGGAGCGCTGCCGAAACTACCGCTCGGCGATCGACAGGGAAGTCTACGTCATTTCGACGGCAGAGGCGCAGGGCAACCTTTGGCATTTTAATTATGATGTGTTTTGGTGTGGGCCTCTTTGGGTTCCCCTTGTTTGGGACTCTCTGACTCTCTGTGTTTCCTGGACGTATAAGCCTATTTCTTTCACAAGTAGGGGAAGTTTTCTGTCATTATTTCTTCAAATAGGTTTTCAATATCGTGCTCTTTCTCTTCTCCTGCTGGCACCCCATACTTCTAATGTTCGTACGCTTGAAGTTGTCCCAGAGGCTTCTTACATTGTCTTCACATTTTTGGATTCTTTTTTCTTTTTGCTCTTCTGATTGGATGTTTTTTGCTTCCTCATATTCCAAATCACTGATATTATTCTTGGAATCCTCTAGTGTTTAATCCCTGTAAATTATTCTTTATTTCAGTTAGTGTATGCTTAATTTCTGACTTGTCCTTCTTCATTTCTTTGACATTCTCACTAAGATCCTTGAAAGTCTCATTAAGTCTCTTAAAGCTCTCATTAAGACCCTTGAAACTCATTAAGATCCTTGAGCAACCTTATAACCATTGTTTTGAACTCTGTACTCAGCAGTTTGCTTACTTCCATTTGTTTCCTTTGTGACGTGTTTCTTTGTCTTCCCATTTTGGCCCCTTCCCTGTGTTTAATTCTGTGTATTAGGTAGAGCTGTTATGTCTCCTGAAATTGGTAGAGTGGCCTTCTGTATTAGGTGTCCTGTAGGGCCAGTGGCTCAGCCTCCCCAGTCACCTGAGATGGGCACTCTTGGTGCGCCACTGTGTGGGCTGTGTGCCCAGTCTTGTTGTAGTAGAGCCTTGATTGCTATTGGTATCACTGGGAGAAATTGATCTCCAGGCCAATTGGCTGTGAGGACCAGCTGTGACTATAGTGGAAGAGCTGTTCTGCAGGCGACACCTCTATGGAGCAGCACTTGCTTCATGAATTTGCATGTCATCTTGTGAGGGGCCATGCTAATCTTCTCTGCATTGTTTCAATTTTAGTATATGTGCTACTGAAGTGAGCACAGGTGGTGGGATATTAAGATGTTCTACTGAGCAGTAAAAAAATGTGTGATTTCAAAGATTTGTAAACTATTGCCTGGAACAACAGAATTAGTATCCAGCCTTTATGATATCACTCCATGAGTGTGAATGCAATTTTATTTGATGAAGAAATAAAAAGTTATCTATGTATCTTTCAGGACTTATTTTATTTCTAAAATAGAGCATGAATCCTTCTCAATCTTGGAATTGAATGATTACATTTTAATATATGTATTTTAACTTTTATTGATTTTATTGGGGTGACATTGGTTAATAAATTATACAGGTTTCAAGTGTACAATTCTATAATACATTATCTGTATATTGCATCATGAATTCACCACCCAAAGTCAAGTCTTCTTCCATTACCTTTTATCTCCCTACCTTCCCCCACTCCTCTTCCAATTCTGGCAATCACCATACTGTTATCTGTGGGATTCTGGACTCTTAATAATTTTTAAATGCTAATTTTGTTCATTCTTAAAGGGACTTTCAAATTGTCACTATTATGTAATCTATTAATTTTGTTTTAACATCTTTCAGAATTAATTGGCAATAAGATCTCTGTAGCCATGGCTAGTTCTGACATGAAACCCAAGTCAATAATTCGTGCCAAAAAATGGTCAGAAGAGATTGAAAATCTGTACAGATTTCAACAAGCAGGATATCGGGATGAAATTGAATATAAACAAGTAAAACAAGTTTCTGTGGTAAGTTTTATTCCTCTATAAATCTGAGCTCAAAATGAGTTTGTTCAATGGTGAAAGTTTTAAAATAAAACAAAGAACTAGAGGATAACTGAAAGGAAATTCTTATCCAGCTCTTTCATTTTATTGAAGAGTAGACTAAGGCCCAAAAAGTGATTTTTAGGCAGAATGAGGAAAGGGGTGGTTTCTCAGCATGGAGATATTAAGAAATTTCTAGCTTTTATTGAACAACTAAACTCTGCTAAATGCCAGTTTCATTTTAATTTTGACCACGAATTGTAAAGGGGTTAAATTCTGTTTATTATGGGGATTACATGTGACAAAAAACCATTAGAGAACAAGTCCTGACTTTGGTAGTCCTTTCTAGGTTCTCTTGACTTTGCTTTTCATAGACTAGATTAAAATCTAGACCCGGCACCAGTTTATAATGGGGTTTTAAAAAATTCATTCTTTCTACCAGATACTAAGAGACAAGAGTTTTTAAGAATATGATCTATAGTATTCATACATGTGTTTTAAATATATTTTATTGATTTTTTACAGAGAGGAAGGGAGAAGGATAGAGAGTCAGAAACATTGATGAGAGAGAAACATCGATTAGTTGCCTCCTGCACACCCCCTACTGGGGATGTGCCCGCAACCAAGGTACATGCCCTTGACTGGAATCGAACCCGGGACCCTTCAGTCCCCAGGCCGACACTCTATCCACTGAGCCAAACCGATCAGGGTCATAAATGTATTTTAATGCTCAGATTTGGGGTTACAACAAAGTATTTATTCAATTTTTTTTTATTTTTTTTTTTTAGTATTAACTCTCCATTGTTTAGAGACTAATTCACATGTGTATTTTTCAGCTCTCTATATTTTCTTTTTCCTTTGATCTTTGCTTAATACTTCCTTTAAAAGTAGATAGGAAAAGAAATTGGAGGCATTACAGAGCTAACATATGCTAGACCCTTTAATTTAATGCATATTAATTTGACAGATATTAGTAGGGCTGGTGAGGAATGAAGTTATAAACACTGATCAAATTAATATTTGATGACTGTGATTTTCATATACAGTCATCCCTCAGTGTCCCAGGGGATTGGTTTCAGGATCCCTCAAGTCCCTTATATAAAACTAGAGGCCCGGTGTGTGAGATTCATGCACTGGCGAGGGGCATGGCCTGTGGGGATCGGCCCACTGTGGGAGTGCTGCTCATCCCAGTCAGCCCAGCAGTGCTCCCACTGTGGGAGCACACTGACCACCAGGGGGAAGCTCCTGTGTTGAGCATCTGCCCCCTGGTGGTCAGTACGTGTCATAGTGACTGGTTAACTGGTTGTTCTGGTTGTTTCACCATTTGGTTGCTGGGCTTTTATTATATAGGATGGAATAGTATTTGCATATTATCTATATTTTCAGATAGGCTACAGCAGGATATACCTATACATCAATTCATTTGTGTGGATTCAGTGTAGTGCCTGGCATATGGCAAATTCAAGTTTTGCTTTTGGGAACTTTCTGAGATCATTTTTTCCAACATTTTCAGTGAGCGATTAGTTGAAACTGCAGATCCGAAACCCACAGATACAAAGGGCTAACTGTATCAATATTCTGACATCTCTTACCAAAAGGTATTCTTTTTTTCTTTTTCTTTTTAATATATTTTATTGATTTTTTTTTACAGAGAAGGGAGAGGGATAGAGAGTTAGAAACAGCGATGAGAGAGATCGATCAGCTGCCTCCTGCATGCCCCCCAGTGGGGATGTGCCCACAACCAAGGTACATGCCCTTGACCGGAATTGAACCTGGGACCCTTGAGTCCGCAGGCTAAGGCTGTATCCACTGAGCCAAACCAGTTCGGCCAAAAGGTAGTCTTCATTACTGTATTATCTATGGATTTTAGACAGATAAAACACAAGCATGACTATTTTAATGCTATTCAAAAACAAGCTTCATACCTTGCCTTAAGATTGGGATGCCCCTAAAAGGTATAAAGGACCCAGGATCACAGAGATGATGTGATCATTTGGCATAGCTGCACCTAAACCCCACCACCACCCCACCACATACACACACAATACTGTTGTAATTGAGGTAAAATCAGATTTAAGAGGACAATATGAACATCCTTAAAGTAGAAGTCCCCAAAAGCACCTGAGAAGGGTGTGTGTGTGTGTGTGTGTGTGTGTGTGTGTGTTATAAAGGAAAGAACAACCCTATTCACTGTGTGACTTACAGATATGGAGAGTTTGCATTTCACTTCAGTAGGATGTTTATTGGGTACCTACCATGTGCACATTTCTGTGCCAAGTGCTTTAGGAAATAAAAAATACAAGCACTTGCCTTGCCTGACCTCACATTTGGTGGGCCAGTGGGAAGAGTACAGGATTTGCAATTGATTTGTTCAAGGGTTGCAGCCTGGCCCTCCCCCTCACTAGCTGGGTAATCCCGCACAAGGCTTTTAACTTCACTGAGCTCAACTGCAAGATTGTGATGGCAGTGCCTCCAACAGGAAATTGTCACAGGAATGAAATGAAGGCATGTGCTTAAAGTGCCTGGCATTGCAGTGCTCAGTGATAATTTGTTGAGTGAATGAATAGTGTTTAATGAATGATAACATTTATTATTCTTATATCTTGAAGATTGAGAATGACAAAAACAATAAAACCTTATATGTCAAAATATATAGGGTATTCCAAAAAATGTATATACACACTTCAAATAATTACAAAGGCAGTGTTTATTAAATACATTTCATTTTCAAAACTGAGCTGTCAGCTGTTAAAGTGTGTATACATTTTCTTGGGACACCCTGTATGCCTTAAAAGAAGCAGCACAGGAATCCAGAGGATGGTAAATATCACTTCCTTTGGGGACTTTCTTCCCAAAAGGGTTCGTGTCCCCAGAGGCATTTGCTGTGGGCCTTAGAGGATGGATAGGGTAGTGACTGAGGGCTTGCTTGGATTGGCATGTACCAGCGGTCTAAAGGGTATGAGTGAAGTTGCTTGTCCTGACCTGAGGTGCTCACCTTATGGGCAGTATTAGTGCTATTGCTCTCCCAGCCCCGGCTGAGGGGAGTAGGGCTTGAGGACCTTATCTCTCTGCTCCATATACTTTCAGGATGAAGATTTCCTAGATTGAATGGCAGTGATTAAGTAAAAAGCTAAGAAGAAAAAATGATGAAATAGCAAAGATGTTGATAAGTGCAGGACCAATATAGCTGTTTGGAGGCCTTTTGTTCCATAGGAAGTAGTTTTGGATGTTCTGTAGAAGCAGCAGTTGTACATACTGTTTCTTCACTACATGAGATGATGTTCAAGACCCTAGTAAATGAACAAAACCTGCTGCTGGTCCCATGAGGAAGAGGGCTGTATGTGGTGACTTGAGAACACCTTCCTTTCACTGCTGAGCGCAATAGAAGATACAAAAGACAGGCCTGACCTAAGTGATAGAATTTATGACTTTTTTTTCTATAGTGTATATGTCAGAGAGCCTGCTGAGGTTTTTTAGATATGCTGCCTCCTATTTTTGCTACTTGACAAATAAATGAGACAGCAGAAGAAAATGAAAATGCACTGTTAAACATAAACGATGTGTATTCCTTTATATTCATGTTCCCATTGAAATGATGGTTTATAAGAGGGGACTATGGGAAGTGAAACTGCCTGTACAGATGGTGTTGAAGGACAGGGTTTTGTTTTCTAGACCATGAAACCTGAATAACAGACTTTTGGCAATGAGAGCACATCTCACAAAAATCCAGAAAAAACAAACATACCTAACATACCGACCTGTTTAAGGGGGGCATAACATGAATTTGCAGAAGAATGGGAGAAAAATGTCCAAACTGGATCGGGCCAGACCATACAGTAAGCCAAGCAATAAGACATACTTGAAAGAATAGTGGGGGAAGGTAAGAAAGACTGCTGTGGGCTATGTTCATGACCTCCAATTTCTATTAAAAATTGACTTTCAAGGTAAAATCAATTCAGTTTCAAGTAAACTTGAAATATAGATGTGAGGAAATACACACGGCCCTTTAAATACATGAAGTCTAGCTGCTTCCTTTAGTCACTCTCGCACCATCAACAGTCAGCTCTAGGTGCTTTCAGAATGGGATCTGGGCATAGCCCTAATCCCTCCTGGGGTATTACTTTTAGAAATTAAGAAGTAATAATGTTTGAAATAATTTTTAAACATATGAATAAAGTTTAGAGGATTTAAAATGTTTTTTCTATCTTGGCAAGTGAGTAGAAATTTAAATCTAGAAATTGGAATCTAGAGAGCACCAAATTAGTTGTTTTGCTGTAAAAGGATATGACTTAAGATGTGTTTTGGGGTGTGTGTAACACTGTCATAAGAGGTCAAGTATTTTAAAACTTAATTCTATACTTTAACTTTTTATGCGAGTTATACTTTTAACTATTTGGTAGTAAAATATTATGTAAAATAAAACCGGCATGACAATGTTTGTATTCTGGTTTTTGATGTGTAGGTAGATCGTTGGCCAGAGACAGGATATGTGAAGAAACTTCAGAGAAGGGACAATACTTTCTATTACTACAACAAACAGAGGGAATGTGAGGACAAGGAAGTCCACAAAGTGAAAATTTATGCTTACTAGGCCTCTGTTCTTTGCGTTACTTATCATTACCTTTTAATATTTCATTGTTTCGTTCTGCATCATGTAAATGTTGGTCAATTTACAAAAGAATTCAAGATGCAGACTTCAACTGAATATTCTGAAACACAGAAGCCATGAAACTTGGTATCTGTTAGTCATCTCATTCTGTTCTAAAATATAACTGCAGAAGCATTAAAATTGTACCTGTCTCGGTTCTGTTCTTTTGATTATTTTAACTGTGGCAAAATAGCCATCATGCACAGGAAAAATAGCCCCATTGGAAACCATCCCACTGGTTAGGCTTATCATGTATAGGTGACTGCTCTACCCTCACAGCCTTCAGCCTTTACTACTTTATAAGACCATGACTTTGAACGGCCAGATCTGCATTTTGCAGGCTGAGGAATCCTTTCTCTTGCCTCAGGAATCCTTTACCTCTTGCTGAGTCGACCAAAAATGTCAAGAGATGATGGCCTCTGGGAGCAACCTTCAGCCAATGACTGATGGGGAGATGGATAAATGCCCAGCAACCTAACACCTCGGCAGGAATCCCTCTCGGGTGTTTGCTTTATACGGGCACCCCATTTCCCCAGCAGAAACAAGCTTCAGTCACCTGCAGCTGTATGTGACGATCAAGTGGGATTTATTTTCAAGATGCAAGGCTGGTTCAACATTTACAAGTCAATTAACATGATACAATACATAAACAAAATGAAGAGTAAAAATTATATCAATACATGCAGAAAAGGCATTTGAAAAAATCCATTTATAATAAAATACCCTCAGCAAAGTGGGGATAAGGGAACATACCTCAACATAAGAAAGGCCATATATGACAAACTCACAGCTATCAGCATACTCAATGGTGAAAAGCTAAAAGTTTTTTCTTTAAGGTTAGGAAGAGGACAATTATTTCCACTTTCACCACTCTTATTCAGCATAGTACTCAAAGTCTTAGCCATAGCAATCAGATTATATACATATATATATATATTCCAAATTAGAAAGAAAGATGTAAAAATTGTCAGTTTTTGTAGATGACATGGTACCATACAGGGTGGTACAAAAGTAGGAAGACATCAGGTTCAGGCTGATGACTCTAAAAGCCCCTACCCAACTCCAGCAAGAGTGAAAACATCTCATACACTCCCCAAATCTGGGAATTATTTCTGGCTCCACTTCCTACTTTTTGCTTTGAATTATCTCCCTCTCCCCTGGATTTTTTTTTTAAGAGAGAGAAAGAGAAAGAGAAAGAGAGAGAGAGAGAGAGAGAGAGAGAGAGAGAGAGGCGGGGGGGGGGAGAGAGAGAGAGAGAAGTCATTGATGTGAAAGAGAAACATCGATAGGTTGCCTCCTATATGCACCCTGACTGGGGATTGAACCTGACTGGGAATTGAACCCGCAACCCTTTTTGGTGCATGCGACAACACTCCAATCAACAGAGACACTGGCCAGGGCTCCCCTGGACTTGAATCCACATTCTTTATCTCTGCATTGATGACTTTTTTGGATTGTGAATCTGACTCTTTAATTCAGAGCATCATTTCTTGCCCAAGATACTGCTTCTCAGATTGGCCCATGGCTCCATGCACTGCAGCCTAAGAGCTGAGACTGCCTCAAACCGTGAACATTACCAGGTTCTCTGATACCATGACTGAACTAGGCCTTACATGTCCAGGGGGAGGAAGCAGGGACTAAACATTAAGCCCGTGGCATGTAAGGTCATGCTACTTAAGAGATGGGAAACACTGGTAGACCCTGTTATGCTAATTTTATGCTCGGCTATGGAGTTCCCAGATATTTGGTCAAACTTTATTCTGGTGTGTCTGAGAGGGTGTTTTTAGATGAGATTAACATGTGACATGGTAGACTGAGTAAAGCAGATTGCCCTCTCTAATGTGGGTGAGTCTTGTCCAATCACTTGAAGGCCTAACTAGAACAAAAAGGCTTCCCTCCTGTGAGGAAGGGGGAACGCCTGCCTGATTTCTTGAGCTGGCCCATCTGTTTTCTCCTGTCTTCAGAGTGGAACTCCCCCAGCTTTGCTGACTGCAGATCTTGGAGCCTGTCAGCCTCCATCAATGCGTGAGCCAATTCCTTACAGGAAATTTCTTATCTCCTGTTGGTTCTTTTTTCTGGAGAACCCCAAATAATACAACCCTCCTAGATCCCACAATCCAGTTAAGATAACAAAGTAAACTCATTATGTAATGAGTAACAGGGCCCAGTAGCATGAAGAGAAAAAGCATGAATTTTATAGACTAGAGAAATTAGGGAAAGCTTTTTTTGGAAAGTTTGGGACATGAGCTGAATTTTGAACAGATCAGAACTAGTTGTAGGTGCAGAACTCCCTAGGACTTATCAAGTCAATATTAAATTGGGTTGGGTGGTCCCTTGGAGGGCAGGAATAATGGCTCATTCATGTTGGTCCCACTCTTCCTTCTCTGCTTAACCTGGCATCACTTCAGAGGAAGCCTTTTCTCATTTTCTCCAACTCCTTCCCTTGACATGTTTTCACAGCACTTATTTTATTTCAGCAGTTTATTACACGCTGTTTTAAAAGTCTATTTTCTTATGTTCCCTGACTCCCTACAGGACTGAGTTCATGGAGGTAGAAGCCTACAGTGTTTATCTGTCATTGCATCTCTTAGCACCATAGTTCTAGTATGGATGGGTAGGTAGATAAATAAATGAGTAATAGAAATAATAACAAACTAGTAATAATATTACCTATTATTAATGAGTAACAAAATATAATTCTACTAGAGGCCCAGTGCATGAATTCATGCACAGGTAGGGGCCGGCTGGCCTGCCCTGATCAGGGCCAATCGGGCCGGACCAACCAGGGGAAGGGGCTGTGGGCCGTTGGCCGGCTGGCCCAGCCTCCTGGTCAAACTTGCGGTTGAGGGGATAATTTGCATATTAGCCTTTTATTATTAAAACTTTGATAGGACCCTATGATATAAAGGTAGAAATAATTTATTACCAGAACAAATTGTATACATTGGAAAATAGAATCCAAGTCGGTTCCAAGATGGAAACATTGGATAAATATCTTTTCTTTTTCTTCTTTTCATTTGAAAGTGATACATGCTTATTAAAGAACATTTAAGAAAATACCCCAAGTAGAAAAATTAAAAATCACTTATGGTTCAATGCCCCAAACAAAGCATATTACAATTTTGTTATATTTCTTTCTGATCAAAAGTACTATAGTGCCCTAGACAGTTTGGCTCAGTGGATAGAGCATCGAACTGTTTACCAAAGGGTCCCTGATTTGATTCCAGGCAAGGGCACATACCTTGGTTGCAGGCCCCTCCCTGGCCAGGGCCCTGGTCAGGGCTTGTGCAGGAGGCAACCAATTGATGTGTTTCTTTCTGTCTTTCCCTCTCTTTTCCACTCTCCCTAAAAATCAATGAAAAAATATCCTCGAGTGATGATTAACAAACAAACAAAAAAGGACTATAGCTAACATTTGAGACTCATGATAACTCACGATAGGTTCAGCAACTGGCTCCAGGTCACAGAACTGGCTAAATGTTAGAGCCAAGCTATGGACCCAAACATCTTGGGTTCAAAGCCCTCACTATACCATTTTTATTCTTTTTATTATTGCACATAATCTATAAAACAAGGATGAAAGCTGTTTTTTTTTCATGAAAAGCCACCATGAGAGCCATCTGGAGACCCATTGCTTACAACTGCTGAGCATCTTTGTTCTATGGTCTTATTCCCCTGAAGGTACTAGGCAGTTTATGGGTGTCTTAGCATGAGACTTCTTGACCAGGCACAAATAAAACACACAAATGAAAATCACCCCACAGAGAATGTTGTGACTTGCTGTTCAAAGTGTTAGATGCACAAGGTTTCTCAAAATTGCCCTTTCTGGCACAGGAAGTGATTTCTTTCTCTTTTTTTTCAATCTTTAATTTCTTTATTGATTAAGGTATTACATATGTGTCCTCATCCCCCCATTAACCCCCAGCCCTCCCCCTCCCCCCACTCATGCTCTCATCCCCTTGTTGTCTGTGTCCATTGGTTGGGCTTATATGCATGCATACAAGTCCTTTGGTTGATCTCTCCTCCTAACCCCCACTCTTTCCTACTTTCCCTCTGAGGTTTGACAATCTGATCACTGCTTCTCTGTCTCTGGATCTGTCCCTGTTCATCAGTCTATGTTGTTCACTATATTCCACAAATGAGTGAGATCATGTGGTATTTATCTTTCTCTGACTGGCTTATTTCACTTAGCATAATGCTCTCCAGTTCCATCCATGCTGTTGCAAATGGCAAGAATTCCTTCTTTTTTACCGCAGCATAGTATTCCATTGTGTAGATGTACCACAGTTTTCTAATCCATTCATCTGCTGATGGGCACTTAGGCTGTTTCCAAATCTTAGCTTTGGTGAATTGTGCTGCTATGAACATAGGGGTGCATATATCCTTTCTGATTGGTGTTCCTAGCTTCTTGGGATATAGTCTAGAAGTGGGATCACTGGGTCAAATAGGAAGTCATTTCTGAAGTAGTTCTTAGAAGGCATGGAAATTAGCATGTTCTTATATTCAGAGAATTGGCAACTAAATCGGGCCCTATGTTTCTATCTCTTATGAAAAACAGCTTCCTTCATTCTTACATTGTTACAGAAGACCAAAGAAATACCAAGCACACTTCCTAGAGAAAGGGAGGGACCCTGTTTATTAATACTAGTGGACTCCAGGAATAATTTCCAAATCAGAGTGAAGAAACACACAGAGGGCTTCACTTTTTATAACCTTCTGGGGTCTTTGTCTTGCAGATATGGTTCCGCCCTCTTCTGTGGGCTTACAGGAAGGACCCCAAGTGTTGGGGGTCCCCAGGCCATATATGATGATCTGTCCTGGGGCCAGTGATAACAACCTCACCCCCACACCCCCCAGGGGCAGTGCATTGTTCACAGTTTTTATGGCCTGACACGCCTTGCAAGACCAGTTTCCTCCTCAATATCTATCAAGTAAGTTAAGTATTGAACTCACTTAACAATTTTACTGACTGTGATATTATATATGTAGCAGGAATATTGCTAGAAATTAGTGGTTCCCTAATTTTAGGTTTATAAATTTGGATTTCTGGGCATATTTAATCAAAATAATAGGTGATTGTACAGGTCAAATCCTTTTATGACTTTAAATCTAGGCATCTGAGCATGACTGATTCCTTTCCTTATCATCAACACTAATAAAAGAGAAAAATGGTAATTGGCGTACGAGCTAACCTTTTCATTGGCTAATCAGGGCTATATGCAAATTAACTGCCAACTAAGATTGGCAGTTAACTGCCAACAAGATGGCGGCTAATTTGCATATGTAGGCACAATGCAGGGAGGCGAAAGGGAAAGCAGGAAGAAGCCCCCTGCCACTGACAGTGATTGGAAACCCAGGGGGGAGCTAAGAGCTGGGGGGCAGGGCAAAGGCAGCCCTGGGGCTGCCTTTGCCCTGCCCCCCAGCCATGATCAGAGAATCGGGTGCCTTTGCCGCCCTGGCCAGTGATAGCAGGAAGTAGGGGTGGAGCCAGCGATGGGAGCTGGGCACGGTCGAAGCTGGCAGTCCCAGGAGCTAGGGGTCCCTTGCCTGGGCCTAAAGCGAAGCCTACGATCATGGGGCCGCTGCAGCTGTGGGTCCCCGCTGCCCGGGCCGGACGCCTCAGCCAGAGGCGTCCTGCAGGGGCAGGGGGCCGATCCTGCGATTGGAGGGTGATGGGGGTCAACGCCTGAGGGCTCCCAGTATGTGAGAGGGGGCAGGCTGGGCTGAGGGACACTCCCTGCCACACACACCCAGTGCACGAATTTCGTGCACCGGGCCCCTAGTTATTAGAATAAGTATAGTAACAAAGAGGTAGGAAAGGAGGGAGGGAGGGAGGGAGAGAGGGAGAAAGAGAGAAGAAAGAGGAGGAGGAGATATAGAAAAGGAGGGAGAAATATAGAGAGGGAAAGACAAGAGAGGGAGGGAGGGAGGGTAGAGAGAGGGAGGGAGAGAGAGAGAGAGAGAGAGAGAGAGAGAGAGAGACATCAATTGGTTGCCTCGTGTACATGTCCTGACAGGGGATGGAACCTACAACCTAGATATATGCCCCGACAGAGATCAAGCCTACGACTTTTTGGTGCACAGGATGACAGACACTCCAGCTGACTGAGCCACACACCAGCCAGGACGAAGCATTGATTGTTAAAGCTGGAGTTATTCACTGAACCTCCTAGAGGTAGGAGGTGAGTAGGAGCTAGGAGAGAATGCAGTGGGGAGGGGGGACTTCTAGGAACACAGAGAAGCAAAATTAGAGAAAAGAAAGCTGCAGAGCAGAGAAAGTTGGTTTGTTAGAATGGTGACGTTTCAAGTTCTGGGAATGGCGCAAATACCACCATCTTCTGTGCTCACCAGTCAAGAGCATCTTACTTTCTTTCTGTGGTGCAGCATTGAGACCCCAGGAGGAAGTGTGGTGGTAGAATTGAGCCCTTGGTGAGAGAGGGGAACCACAGGCACATAACCTACCATTTTCCAACTTGAAAAGTCACAAAAATCAAAGGGTGTTGTGTGGCAGGGAAGCTAGAGAAATTCCTGGGAAAGTGGAATGGGGAAACTGAGATAAGAAAATTAAACAAGGCCAAATAGTTTGGGCAGCCTGCAGCTAGCTTGTGAATTGCAAGACCTTATCTTCCCCAACTAAGGACACTTTAGAGGAAATGATTTATACCTCTCTCCCCTAACCAGAGAATATGTAGCTTAAATCATCCTGGCCCAGGAAATGTTGAATAAAGACACTTACCCAGCACCCTCCTACAGTGATCGTGTTTGTGCAGCGGCTGCAAAAGGGCCTCTTCCTGAGGGGCCCACTTGGCCACTCTCCTCCTACTTTCCTGGCCTTCCTATCCCAGTCTCCATGGCAGCTTCTTTTCCTGCCTACTATTTAAATAGTCGTGATGCCCAAGGCTCTGTCCTAGTCCACTTTCTTGTCACTCATAACCTGAAATGCACCGGCTGTCAGTGAGTCCACAGGTGAGTTTGGTGAAGAGCTCAGGACCTCCACCCCCCAAAACTGCACTGAGCAGCAACACAAACAGGCATGGCCGTTTCTTCTAGGAAGAAGGCCTATGTTGACTTTTGGTGCTCTCTGACCCACTCCCCAGTTAAGAACCTGCTTTCTGTTCTCTCCCAGACCTTCTCAGTCTTTCCCTTAGCTCCAATTTCCCCTTGATGAAGACCATCCCCAAAATCTCCTCTCAGATATGTTCCTCAGATCCAGATCCTGTAGCCAAACAGTTTCTGATAATCTCCTCTTGAAGGCCTTCAAACTTAACACATACCAAACTAAACGCATCACCTTTTCCCCAAATCCACTCCTCCTCTTGTGGTTTCTATTTCAGTAAATATGTATCCAGCTGCTCAAGCCAGAAAGCTGGGAATCAACCAGATTCCTCCCTCCCCCATCTATACTAATAAAAGAGTAATATGCTAATTAGACTGGGAGACCTTCCGGAGACCTTCCAAACGTCCTTCCGGACAAAGCCGGGGGTTTGGCCGGCCTGCAAACTGCCCCAAATGGCCCTCAGCCCCTCGCCCAGGCCCACCTTGCCCCCAGCGGGGACCCTCACCCTGATGGGGGCATGCCCAGCCTGCAAACAGCCATTAGCCCCTCGCCCAGGCTGGCCACGCCCCCTCAGCAGGGACCCCCCCATCCCGATGGGGGAGTGGCTGGCCTGCAAACTGTCCCAGACCCCTCGCCCAGGCCGGCCCTTCCCCCCAAGGGGACCCCCACCCTGATCCGGAACCCCCTTCAAGGCAGACCAGCCTGCCCCCACCCATGCACCAGGCCTCTATCTATACTAATAAAAGGGTAATATGCTAATTAGACTGGGAGACCTTCTAGGAGACTTTCCAGACGTCCTTCAAGACAAAGCCATGGTGGTAGGGCCAAGGCAGAGGCAGTTAGGGGGTGATTAGGCCAGGAGGGGAGGGCAGTTGGGGGAGAGCAGGCTGGCAGTGGGGGGCAATTGGGGGCAATCTGGCTGGTGGGGGGGCAGTTGGGGGTGATCAGGCTGGCCAGTGGGGGCAGTTGGGGGCGAGAAGGCCGGCAGAGTGGTTAGGGGTGATCAGGCAGGCAGGCAGGTGAGCTGTTAGGAGCCTGTGGTCCCAGATTGGGGATGTTCAACTGCAGATTTAGGCCTGATACCACAGGGATGGGGCCTAAACCAACAGTTGGACATCCCCCAAGGGGTCCCAGATTGGAGAGGGTGCAGGCCGGGCTGAGGGACGCCCCTCCCCCGTGTATGAATTTCGTGCACCGGGCCACTAGTCTCTAATAAATTGCCAAATCGTATTAACTCCCAGGGCTGAAGGACCTGGGGAATCCAGCCTCTTCTGCAGTCCCTTAGCATAAGAATGGAATGTATTAGTGCTTAAGAGGACAGACAGTTCCTGGGGCCAGACTCCTTGGGTCTGCTCCCTGTCCACATGTGTCTTTTAGTCAGTCAATTAACCTCTCTGTGCCTGTTTTGTTCATCTGCAAGATGCAAATAATAACACCATCATTTTTGTGCAGAATACTTACTTAATTGTGAAAATAAAAAGCTGAATACATATGAAAAGCATAGAGCAATGCCTGGACCTTAGTAAGTATTCAATAAGTGTTTGCACATTTTAGGATTCAGCCAGATCACCATCCTTTCTGTCCTAGATCATTACAACAGACTTCTTTTTATTTTATTTTATTTTATTTTATTTTTTATTTTTTTATTTTTATTTTTTTTTTGATCAAGCCTCCAACTTTATTCTCACAATGGCAGGATATATACTGTTTTAGGGATGGGGGGGTGGGTGGAGAAGCCTATTAGCTTATCAGCAGGACAACAGACTTCTAACTTACTCTTTCCCTCACTCGACCTTGTAACCCAAGCCATCATTCAGAAAAGCAACTCTGGTCATTGTACCTTTCAATGGATTCTTATCATTCTTAGGGTCAAGTCCAAGATCTTAAGATGAATTCACTGTTAAGATCAAGTTGAGGAGGGACGGAAGATGGCGGCGATATAGGCAGACGCGTCCCAGGTCCTGTCCCGGAGCAAATGGAGTGAGCAGCTGAAACTAATAACACCCACCCCGAATTGGCGAAACTGCTCAGCTGGTGAGATGGTTTGCAGCCGGGAAGGGCAGAACTCCCCTGGAAAGGTAAAAAACCCCAGGGATTTGGGCAGGAAAGTTTGCCAGACCTCTGAGCCCAGAGGGTTGGAGGGAGACCGCCTGGCAGACAGCCGCGTGCCCTTGGGACAGGCACAGCCCCTGACTGGGGAAAGGAGATCCGCGGGATTCCTGGCGCCACCGGGGGATTTGAGAGCTGGGTTTTGTGATCACGGAGGACTGAGCCTAAAGGTAGCAGCCTGAAGAGCTGACCAGACCGTGCAGTGCCGTGCCTGGTACGTGGTGCCTTGTTGTGTTGTATTTTGTGTCTTTAAATCAACGCAGCAGATCCAAGCAACAGCAGCCTTCTGAGCACCACACCCTCTGCTGAGGAACAGCAGCTGTACGTGAAACCTCCCCCCACCAGCCAGAAGAGCCACCACAGCTGTGAACAGCACCCACTAGAGGAGCTGCTGCCAACTGAAGAGCAGCTGCTACCGCAACCGCCTAAAGAGCAACCACAGACCAAGGAGTCACTGCCACCCAGGGAGCAGCCACTGAACGACTCAATGTCTAGATATGTCAGTGAGATCAAACATGGGTAGACAAAGAAACCCCCAAAGGAAAGAGAAGGAGGACTCTCCAGAAAAGCAGCTAAGTAATACAGAGGCATGCAACATGACAGAAAAAGAATTCAGAATAAGGGTCCTAGAGTGCATAAACTGGATGGAGGAAAAAATCAACAACTTCTGCAAGAAGCAAGAAGAAACAGATGAAAAAGTCAACTACCTATGCAAGAAGCAAGAAGAAACAGATGAAAAAGTCAACTACCTATGCAAGAAGCAAGAAGAAACAGATGAAAAAATCAACAACTTAAGTAAGACCCAAGAAGAAATGAAGAGTGATATAGCTGCAATAAAAAACACCATTGAAAGTATCAACAGTAGACTAGGAGAAGCGGAGGACCGAATTAGTGAATTAGAAGACAAGGAAGCAAAACACACCCAAAATGTACTGCAATTGGAGAAAAAAATGAAAAGACAGGAGGAGAGCCTAAGGGAGCTTTGGGACAACATGAAACAAAGCAACATACGAATAATAGGGGTGCCAGAACAACAGAAAGATGAACAAGGATTAGAAAACCTATTCGAAGAAATAATATCAGAAAACTTCCCTGAGGTGGGGAAGAAAAAAGTCACACAAGCCCATAGAGTCCCAAACAAGGTGAACCCGAAAAGACCCACACCAAGACACATCATAATCACCATGGCAAATGTTCAGGACAAAGAGAGAATCTTACAGGCTGCAAGAGAGAGACGGAAAGTTACATACAAGGGATCTCCCATTAGATTATCAAATGATTTCTCAACAGAAACACATCAGGCCAGAAAAGAATGGACAGAAATTTACAAAGTGATGCAAAGCAAAGGACCGAATCCAAGAATACTCTATCCAGCAAGGCTATCATTCAAATTTGAAGGAGAAATAAGAAGCTTCACAGACAAAAAAGGCTAAGGAAGTTTATCACCACCAAGCCAGCAATGCAAGGAATGCTAAAGGGACTGGTATAAAAAGAAGAAATAAAAAGCTCAGAAAGAAAACAGCCACACAAAAAAAGAAATGGCTACAAACAAGTTACTTTCAATAATAACTTTAAACGTAAACGGACTAAATGCTCCAACCAAAAGACATCGAGTGGCTGAATGGATAAAAAAACATGACCCATACATCTGCTGTCTACAAGAAACCCACCTCATTAGAAGGGACTCACACAGACTGAAAGTGAAAGGATGGAAAAATATCTTTCAGACAAATGGAAAGGAAAAGAAAGCTGGGGTAGCAATACTTATATCGGACAAAATAGACCTCAAAGTGAAGGCCATAACAAGAGATAAGGAAGGCCACTTCATAATAATAAAGGGATCAATACAACAAGAAGATATAACCCTGGTAAACATATATGCACCCAATGCAGGAGCACCCAAATTCATAAAAAAAACCTCCTGGAAGATATCAAAGGAGAGATCGACAACAATACAATCATAGTAGGGGACTTTAATACACCACTGACAGCACTGGATAAGTCCTCTAGACAAACAATCAGCAAAGATACAGCAATCCTAAATGACTCACTAGATCAGATGGACTTAATAGACATCTTCAGAACACTTCACCCCAAAGCCAGGGAGAATACGTTCTACTCAAGTGCTCATAAGACATATTCAAAAATAGACCATATATTGGGTCACAAGCAAAGTATCCCCAAATTCAAGAAGATTGAAATCATAAAAAGCATCTTCGCAGACCACGATGGCATAATATTAGAAATAAACTACAATAAAAACAACCCAAAATACTCAAACACCTGGAAGCTGAATAGCATGCTATTAAATATTGATTGGGTTACCAATGAGATCAAAGAAGAAATTAAAAACATCCTGGAAACTAATGACATTGAAAACACAACAATCCAAAACCTATGGGACACAATGAAAGCAGTCCTGAGAGGGAAGTTTATAGCTCTATAGGCCTATCCCAAAAAACAAGAAAAAATGGTAGTAAATCATCTAACTCTACAACTCAAAGAATTAGAAAGAGAGCAACAAGAAAACCCCAGAGTGAGCAGAAAGAAGGAGATAATAAAGATCAGAGCAGAAATAAATGACATAGAGACAAAAAAAAAATACAGAAAATCAATGAAACAAAGAGCTGGTTCTTTGAAAGGATAAACAAGATTGACAAACCTCTAGCCAGACTCACCAAGAAGCAAAGAGAGAGGACCCAAATAAACAAAATAAGAAACGATAGAGGCGAAATAACAACAGACCCCACAGAAATACAAAGGATTGTTAAAAAATACTATGGACAGCTCTACTCCAACAAACTAGACAACCTGGAGGAAATGGACAAATTCCTAGAAAAATACAACATTCCAAAACTCAATCAGGAACAATCTAAAAATCTCAACAGGCCAATAACTATGGAAGAAATTGAAGCAGTCATCAAAAAGCTTCCATCAAACAAAAGACCAGGACCAGGCGGCTTCACAGGGGAGTTTTACCAAACATTCAAGGAAGAACTAAAACCTATCCTCCTCAGACTACTACAAAAAATTCAAGAGGAAGGAACACTTCCAAGCTCATTCTATGAAGCCAGCATCACCCTAATACCAAAATCAGGTAAAGACAACACAATGAAAGAGAATTACAGGCCAATATCCCTCATGAACATAGATGCCAAAATCCTCAACAAAATCTTAGCAAATCGGATCCAGCAGTACATCAGAAAGATCATACACCATGACCAAGTAGGATTTATCCCAGGGATGCAAGGATGGTACAATATCCGCAAATCAATAAACGTGATACATCACATAAACAAATTGAAAGAAAAAAAACACATGGTGATATCAATTGATGCAGAAAAAGCATTTGACAAAATTCAACACCCATTTTTGATAAAAACGCTCAGTAAGGCGGGAGTAGAAGGATCATACCTCAACATAATAAAAGCCATATATGACAGGCACACAGCCAACATCATACTCAATGGACAAAAACTAACACCATTTCCCCTAAGAACAGGAACAAGACAGGGATGCCCCCTCTCACCACTCCTGTTCAACATAGTACTGGAAGTGTTAGCCATTGCAATTAGGCAAGAAGAAGAAATAAAAGGCATCCAAGTTGGAAAAGAGGAAGTAAAACTGTCCTTATTTGCAGACGACATGATATTGTACATACAAAACCCTAGAGACTCCATCAAAAAGCTACTAGACTTAATACATGAATTTGGCAATGTAGCAGGATACAGAATTAACCCCAAGAAATCTGAGGCATTTCTATACACCAATAGTGAACTTTCAGAAAGAGAGATTATAAAAACAATCCCGTTTACCATCGCACCAAAAAAATTAAGCTACCTAGGAATAAACTTAACTAAAGAGGTAAAAGACCTCTACTCAGAAAACTACAGGACGTTGAAAAAAGATATAGAGGAAGACATAAACAGATGGAAGAACATACCGTGTTCATGGATTGGTAGAATCAACATCATTAAAATGTCCATACTACCCAAAACAATCTATAAATTCAACACACTTCCCATTAAAATACCAACAGCATACTTCAGAGATCTAGAACGAACTCTCCAAAAATTCATCTGGAATAAAAAAGAGACCCCAAATAGCTGCAGCAATCCTGAAAAAGAACAAAGTAGGTGGGATCTCAATACCAGATATCAAGATGTATTACAAAGCCACTGTTCTCAAAACTGCCTGGTACTGGCACAAGAATAGGCATATAGATCAATGGAATAGAATAGAGAGCCCAGAAATCGGCCTGAACCAATATGCTCAATTAATATTTGACAAAGGAGGCAAGAACATACAATGGAGCCAAGATAGTCTTTTCAATAAATGGTGTTGGGAAAATTGGACAGATATATGCAAGAAAATGAAACTAGACCACCAACTTACACCATACACAAAAATAAACTCAAAATGGATAAAGGACTTAAATGTACGTCAGGAAACCATAAAAATTCTAGAAGAATCCAAAGGCAACAAAATCTCAGACATATGCCAAAGCAATTTCTTCACTGATACAGCTCCTAGGGCACTTGAAACTAAAGAGAAAATGAACAAATGGGACTACATCAAAATAAAAAGCTTCTGCATAGCAAAAGAAACCATCAACAAAACAACGAGAAAACCCACTGTGTGGGAAAACATATTTGCCAATGTCATATCTGATAAGGGCCTAATCTCCAAAATTTATAGGGACTCATACAACTTAACAAAAGGAAGATAAACAATCCAATCAAAAAATGGGCAAAGGACCTAAATAGACACCTTTCAGAAGAGGACATTCAGAAAGCCAAGAGACATATGAAAACATGCTCAACGTCACTAATCATCCGAGAGATGCAAATCAAAACAACAATGAGGTACCATCTCACACCTGTCAGACTGGCTATCATCAACAAATCAACAAATGACAAGTGCTGGAGAGGATGTGGAGAAAAAGGAACACTTGTGCACTGCTGGTGGGAATGCAGACGGGTGCAGCCACTATGGAAGACAGTATGGAGTTTCCTCAAAAAACTGAAAATGGAACTCCCATTTGACCCTGTGATCCCACTTCTAGGAATATATCCCAAGAAACCAGAAACACCAATCAGAAAGGATATATGCAACCCTATGTTCATAGCAGCACAATTCACCATAGCTAAGATCTGGAAACAGCCTAAGTGCCCATCAGCAGATGAATGGATTAGAAAACTGTGGTACATCTACACGATGGAATACTATGCTGCTCTAAAAAGGAAGGAACTCTTACCATTTGCAACGGCATGGATGGAACTGGAGAGCATTATGCTAAGTGAAATAAGCCAGTCAATGAAGGAAAAATACCACATGATCTCACTCATTCATGGATAATAGAGACCATTATAAACTTTTGAACAATAATAGATACAGAGGCAGAGCTGCCTCAAACAGATTGTCAAACTGCAGCGGGAAGGCCGGGGAGGGTTGGGGGGCAGGAGGTAGGGGGGTAAGAGATCAACCAAAGGACTTGTATGCATGCATATAAGCATAACCAATGGACATAAGACACTGGGGGATAGGGGAGGCTAGGGGACTGTCTAGGGCGGGGGGGCGGGGGGGAATGGACACATATGTAATACCCTTTGTAATACTTTAAGCAATAAAAAAAGATTACAAAATATTAAAAAAAGTATTAAAAAAAAAAAAGATCAAGTTGAAATCTCTTGCTTACAAGGCCACTCACAACCTGTCTCCTACTTACTGCCTTGTTTTTTCTCTCACCACCTGCTCATCCATACTCTACTTGCCGGTCATAGAGCACTCATTTTGTTTCCTCTGGGAGATGAAACATGCTGTTCTTTCTGCCTCTTTCTCAGGTCGCCATGCCCTTCTTTTCCATTGCTTTCAGATAGCTACTCCTCTCTTAGAAATTGTTTTCTCTGTGCCCACTGAATGACTAAATATTCCTCTCTTCTAGTTTGGATGACTTATGATGTGTTTCTGTTCTTTTAAGGACTTGCCTTACAAATTAAAGCGTGCATATTTATTAAAGTCTGCATTTATTAAAACCTCTAAGATAATAACATAAGGATCTTCGTTTACTCACTTCTGACATACATTATTTTTGTCTGGTATTTTAATTCCACATATATTTTAAGGCCCATTAGATACTACTATTTTATACAGTCAATGTCCTTTACACTTGCTCAAATATTTACCACTATTTACCACTCTTTGTTTTTCATTCCTTTTTACATCTCAAATCTTCCATCTGCTATCATTTACTTTCTGCCCAAGTATTTTCTTTAAATTTTTATTTAGAGAGTGTCTTCTGGCAAAAAACTTTGTTTTTACTTGTCTGAAAATGTCTTTTGTTTACCCTGTTCCTTAAAAGTTGTTTTGAGGATTCTAATTTGGCAATTTTCTCTTTAGCACTTAAAGATATCATTATACTCTCTTCTACCTTTTTATATTTCTGTCTAATTACTCTTCCTTCCAAGATAATAGTCCACCCTCACTTCCTCTTTGCCTGGCTGCTTTCAATATATGTTCTTTGTCTTCATTTCTTTTTTGTTTAGCAGTTTTATTATAATGCCTCTGTATGTAGATTTCTTTCTTTTTAAATTATTCTTCTTGGAATTCACTGGGCATCTTTTACCTTTGGACTGGTATCATGCTTCAGTTCTGGAAAAATCTAAGCCATTGTTCATCCTCCTTGACTGGGAATCAGACCTGTGATCCTTCAGTGCACTAACCACTGAGTATACTGGTCAAAGTTAAGCCATTGCTTCTTGAAAATGCCTCCTTGATTCCCTTCTCTCCACTGGGACTCCAATCAAATACACGCCTCTAGTGGTTTTCTGTTGAGAACAGTCAATATTATATTTGCATGAAGATACCTCCAGGATTAAGAAATGACCCAGGATCTTGATCATGAGCCATCAGGAAACATCTGTTAAATAAATTTGAACATTGGGTTACATTTTAATCCAAGTCCAACTGATCATGAGATGTGCCAGTCAAAAATAAACAGACACCAGAAAGACAGGTTTTACCTATTTTAATTGGAAAGTGTGGGATACATTTAGCCTAGTTTTATTGAAGCTTTGTAGATCAATAACAGCCCTCAGTTATAAACACTGAAAATGTATATTTATCACTCTTGATTGTCTATTTTCCTTCTTAGAAGTAGCCATCTTTTTCTGTATTTTACACCGTTGTCTGAGAAGCAACCTAAGGAGTCATCCAGGTGGTTCTTCTGAGGGTTTTACTGGCTCTGGGCCATCATTACAAAAAGAAGATTCTGGGGACAGATTCCCGTCTCTGTGAACGCGCTGCCTCTGGTGAAGAAGCCTTCCTGGCACTCCGGTCTGCTCGCCACCCTAAGGGCTGGGTAGGTTGAAGGATTTGCCTGGGCTCCCAGGGCTGTTCTGAGATTCGCAGCTGAGGACTGAGACAAGGTTACTACTTGGGATTCGAGGAGCTCCTATGGTGTAAAGAGGTAAAAGCCTTTACAAATGGCAGACCTTTCACTAATTATTTTTCTTTTCTTTTCTGAGTACTTGCTGCTCACTAAATTGGAAATCTGGCACAGTAATGAAGTCTTTTTTGGACTTCCTATCTCTTCCTTAAGATTGTAGAGAAAATACAACTATTTAGGAAACCAAAACATTTATATTTTAAAAACAAACATCCCCTTCCTATCCCAGTTTTCTGGTAGGCACTGTTTTCTGCTTGATTCACCTGCAGGGTTGTTCAGTTGTTAGAGTTTTAAAATGTTGCACCTTTTCTCTCTGTATTAGCTGGAGGCTCCATTGTGCTTGGAGTACATCAGTTATGTTGCTTCTAACCCACTTCTTTTTTTAAATAGGGGTTGAAAAAGTAAATACAGTCAACAGATTTAAAAAGAAATCTGGTCATTCTTCTGTGTGAGCAAGAGGTATTGAATTTGGCATTGACTCACAAGCTGCCAAGACCAGCAATTGTGCACCATCTCCTCGCAACATGGAAAAAGAAAACAAAGCTGGGGCAGCCAGGTACGCTCTGGGTGCAGCCTGGGCCTTGCCCCGCCCCAGGTGCTCCGACGCTCTGCTCTGTAAGGCCACCTTGTTAGACTGAGAGGGGCTTCCAACAGAAGCCTCATTTGGTGCCCACTGCTTCTAGTGCAAGGCATTGTACATGTCACTAACACTCACTTTGTACAACGGTATTGAATTGGAAGTGATTTAAAGTGAACGTGTACATCCACAACTTGGCTGGAGCACTTGTGTGGATGAGGAGAGGTGAAGGTGAAGTGCACTTTTCACACCAAAGTGGAGAGGAAGTTCTTGTCCCTGACCCTCTAATCCAGTGGTTCTCAACCTTCTGGCCCTTTAAATATAGTTCCTTATGTTGTGACCCAACCATAAAATTATTCTCGTTGCTACTTCATAACGGTAATGTTGCTACTGTTATGAATCGTAATGTAAATATCTGATATGCAGGATGATCTTAGGTGACCCCTGTGAAAGGGTCATTTGACTGCAAAAGGGGTCGCGACCCACAGGTTGAGAACCGCTGCGAATCTAATCCAAAGCTTCCCAAATATGCTCTCTACTTCTTGCCACTTAGTGGCCCACTTGTATATTGTGCTGAGAATATGGGAAAAGGGTTAAGTCAGGACACTGAGATCAAAGCTGCCCATAAACTGTTTAGATAAAACTAATCCCTAAATTGTGAAAAAGGCAATTTCTGAATTAACATTTTTATCATTTTAAATGTGCATATTAAATGTACTTGCTAAATGTTATGTAGAAATATTTGACTATTTTATCTATATTCTAAAAGTTTACAAATTCAAGTTGTCAAGAACAAACCATAAAACCTTTTTGCGGGGGGTAGGGGGGCGTTCTTATTGGAAAAATTGACACTCACTTTATAGTTGAACATATTCTCCTTATAACTTATAATGATTTCCATTAAAACACACCTAATTCAGTTTGGGTGAATTAATTGATATGTATAATGTTAACTGTATTTTTCTTTTCCCCCAGGAATGAAAAAGCTGTGAGCTGCTTATACCCAAAGCCTAATGCAGTGTGTAGGCTGATCTGCTTTCCCTGGGCAGGAAGTGGCTCCCTTTATTTTGCCAAATGGGGTGAAAAGATGAATGACTCACTGGAAGGTACGTTAACTTTCAACACCATCCAGGCAATTTATATGGTCAGATGGCCAGCACCTATAGGAATTCAAAGCACAGTAACGATTTTCCATATTGGGAGACATACAATAAGTTATTCAAGATTACATTCTAGTAACATAAATTTTATATTTCTAAAGTAAGAAATTCTGTTACCTTTATTTTGTTATTATTGGAGCTAGAAGGACTTTTTAGGAAATGGTATTCTAACCTTGCACTTGTTTTTAATGTAATTATTGATATGGTAAAATGGAATCTACTATCTTACAGTTGTTTTCAATTTGTTCTGTCTGTGAGTTATTCCATTTTCCATTTTGTCTTTTTCTTTTGAATGAATGTAATATTAAAACATCATTTTTTTTTTGTACTTCCTCTATTGCCTTATAAGCCATATTTCTCTTTTTAGTGGTTGTTATAGAATTTACAATAGACATCTTTCACTTACCAATGTCTATCTTCAAAAAGCATTATTCTTGGTTAAACTTATTCCTAAGCATTTTATTGTTTTTGATGCTTTTGTAAATGGAATTGTTTTCTTAATATCTTTTTTGGATGTACATTGTTGGTCTACAGAAATGCAACTGATTTGTATTTTTTTAAAAAATATATTTTATTGATTTTTTACAGAGAGGAAGGGAGAGAGAGAGAGAGTTAGAAACATCGATGGGAGAGAAACATCGATCAGCCGCCTCCTGCACATCTCCCACTGGGGATGTGCCCGCAACCCAGGTACATGCCCTTGACCGGAATCGAACCTGGGACCCCTCAGTCCGCAGGCTGACGCTCTATCCACTGAGCCAAACTGGTTTCGGCGATGTATGTTAATTTTGTATCCTGCAACTTCACTAAATTTGTTGATTAGTTCTAACCATTTGTTGATTAGTTCTAACCATTTTTTTGGTGGAGTCTTTCTATATAAAGTCATGTCATCTGCAAACAAAAACTTTTTTACTTCTTTCTTTCATTCATTTATTCTTCCTAATTGCTCTGGCTAGGACTCCAGTATTATGTTGAATAGAAGTCTTGAGAGCAGGCATTCTTGTCTTTTTTTTTTAATTATTGCTTAAAGTATTACAAAGGATATTACATATGTGTCCTCCCCCCCCCCCCGCTCTTGACAGTCCCCTAGCCTCCCCTATCCCCCAGTGTCTTATGTCCATTGGTTATACATATATACATGCATACAAGTCCTTAGGTTGATCTCTTACCCCCCCCTCCCTCATGGCATTCTTGTCTTAATCCTGATCTTAAAGGAAGAGTTTTCAGCTTTTCACCATTGAGTTTTATGCTACCTGTAGCCTTGTCATATATGACCTTTGTTATGTTGAAGTACATTTCTTCTAGGTATATCTCATTTGCTGAGAGTCTTTATCATGAAAGGAAGTCACATTCTTTTTATTCACCTATTGAGGTGACCGTATAAATTTTATCCTTTATTCTGCTAATGCAGTGGTTCTCAACCTTGGCTGCACATCAGAATCACCTGGGAATCTTTTTAAAATCCTGATTTCTGGGCCTCATCCTCCGGAAATTCTGTTTCTTAGTTACTAATGTTGTGGCCCCACCCCATAACAAAGAAACAGAATTTCTGGAGAATGAGGCCCAGAAATCAGGATTTTAAAAAGATTCCCAGGTGATTCTAATGTGCAGCCAAGGTGGAGAACCACTGTGCTAATGTGATGTATGAAATTTACTGATTTGTGTATGTGTAACTATCATTGCACCGCAGCCCAGCCTGCACCCTCTCCAATCTGGGACCCCTTCAGGGATGTCCAACTGCCCGTTTTGGCCTGACCCTGGTGGGATCGGGCTTAAATGGACAGTCGGACATCCCTCTCACAATCCAGGACTGCTGGCTCCCAACCAGTCACCTGCCTGCCAGCCTGATTGATGCCTAACTGCTCCCCTGTCAGCCCAATTGCCCCCAACTGCCCTCCCCTGCCACCTAGTCACCCCCAACTGCCCTCCCTTGCAGGCCTGGTCCCTCCCAACTGCCCTCTCCCCTGCTGCCATCTTGTGGTGGTCATCTTATGTGTTGGAGTGATAGTCAATTTGCATATTACCTCTCTATTATATAGGATTGCCAAATAGTTCTTCGAAGGAATTGCAGTGACTTACACTGTCAAAGAAGTATATGGAAAGAAAATTCTTATTGCTCTATATTCTTGACAATACTATTAATGTTAAATTTTACATTTTTTTAAATAAATCTGTGCATGAAATTACTCTGATTTTATTTTTTTCCAGTGTTATTGAGATATAAGTAATATTTAACATTATATGTTTTAGGTGAACAACATTATAGTTGTATATATAAATACATCAAAATGATTACCACAAAAAGTTAACATCTATTGCCTCACATAGTTACAATGTTTTCCGTCTTCTTTTTTTCACAATTTTTAAGAGCTACACTCTTAGCAACTTTCAGCTATACCATATAGCACTGTTAACTATAGTCACCATGCTGTACATTACATGGTGACTATAGTTAATTATAATAATCAAAACAGAATGCTATTGGCATAAAAACAGATACATAAACCATTGGAACAGAATCAAGAGCTCAGAAATAAACCCATGCGTATCTGGTCAACTAATATCTGACAAGGAAGACAGGAGTATTCAATGGAAAAAAGATAGTCTCTTCAAAACATGGTGCTGGGAAAATGGGATATTCACATGCAAAAGAATCAAACAAGACCCCTATCTTAGACTCACAAAAATTAACTCAAAATGGATTAAAAACTTAAATGTAAGAACTGAAATCATGAAGCTCCTGGAAGAAAGCAGAGAAAAAGCTCCTTGGCATTGGTCTTGGTGCTGACTATTTTTATATGATACCTAAAGCACAAGCAACAAAAGCAAAATAAACAAGTGGGACTACATCAAATTAAAAAGCTTTTAAAGAACAATTGAAACCATCAACAAAATGAAAGAGTAACCTACTGAATGGGGCAAATATTTGCAAACCACACACTTGATAAGAGTTTATATCCAAACTCTATAAGGAACTCATACAACTAAACAACAATAAAAACCAATCCAAGTTAAAAATAGGCAAAGGACCTGAATAGACATTTTTCTAAAGAAGACATACAGATGGCTAACAGGTACATGAAAAGGGGGTCAACATCACTAAACATCAGGGAGATGCAAATTAAAACCACAATGAGATATCACCTCACACCTGTTAGAATGGCCATCATCAAAAAGAAACAACAAGTGTTGATGAAGGTGTGACAAAAGGAAAACTTTTTGCAGTATTGGTGGGATTATGAATTGGTATAGTAACTATGGAAAACATTATGGAGGTTCCTTAAAAATTAAAACTATAACTACCATTTATGATCCAATAATCCCACTCTGGTTATATATCCAAGGAACAAAATGGCGACCTCAAAGAGAGGTGCGCTCAGTGTTTACTGCGACAACATGGATGGATCTCGAGAGCGTTATGCTAAGTGAAATTGAAGCATAGTGGTCCCTCCTGTGGAAAAACTGCTGTTTAAAACTGCTGTTTGAATTACTCTGTTATTTTTAGATAGTCTCTTATTCTATAAAATATAACTTTGTTTTTTAGCTTGAATAATAGAAAAGATAAACCTATTTGTCTGACCTTGCAAGCTAGCCATCTAAAGGGGCTGATACACTGTTACTAATATTAAATCACATATTTTGCCAAGTGTTTGTTCATCCAAGGTTACAGGTGTTTGATTAGATACGATATGTATTCAAGGTTACAAGCTGTCTTACACAAAGAACTAGAAGGATATAAAAAGGAAATACTCCCTCTTGTGTTTGTTCAGAATTTGACAGAGGAAATCTGCTCTGAACCTGCGTGCAACAAAGATGACTCCTAACTAATTGGCTCATTAGGCGTCTTGTCCAGCTTGCCAATTTGCAATACAACAAAATAAGTCGAAGACAAATACCATTATGATCTCACTCATATGTGGAATCTAATGAACCAAATAAACTGATGATCAAAAATAGACCCAGAGTCATAGAAGCATAAACACACCGTTGAACCTCAGAGGAAAGACAGGAAGGGTGGGTGGGAAAAGATCAACCAATGAACTGGAATGCATATATGCAGAACCCAGGGACACAGACAATGGGGTGGTGAGGGCCTGGAGGGTTAGGGGAACGGGAGCAGCCTGGAAGAGGTTAATGGGGAAAAAAGGAGGCTCTACTAGCATGTAATACTCTCAACAATAAAGATTAAAAAATAAATAAACAAAAATCAAAGTCCAGTACCACAGAGTTATTTTTTCAGCTTCATTTTCATCAGATTACCAAGATAATATCAATTTAAACTTCAAATTTGCATAAATGCAAGGCTTCTGTTAAAAAAATATAAGGGCAGACTTTTTCCATTCAGAGCCAAGGTAAACACAGAAAGTTATTATTTCCCTTTGGCATTAGGAAGATTTTTTTTCCTCGTCTACTTTTCACTGAGAGTTTAGAGCTCAGAGTCCCTGGCTTTATGTCAAGGGCTCTGTTATAGGTCACCCTTGAAACCTGATAGTTTATTTTCCTGATGTAGGCAATAGGTGTCAGAGTGGCCATTCCATTAGTACATGCTCATTACTTTTACTGTGAGCTAACCTATTATATGGATGTTTCATTTAGTATTTCTAGGTATTTTGTAGTTGGAGAGCATTTTTCAGATAGTCTGCTGTATCTTATGGTACTGCTTTTTCTCAGCAAATCCTAAATCTTTTATATCACTGGATTTGATAGTATTCATTTCTTTGAAATTATTCATGTCATGTTAACATAAGCTCCTTTACAACGTCACAGTATCTCACTCACTCACTGATGCATTCACTTGTGTTTTCTGATCTCCAGTGCACTCCATAAGGCTTGCTGGGAGAGAAAGTCGATTTGAAGAGCCTTTTGCCAGTGACATGTGCCAGATAGTTAGTGAAATTGTTTGTGTTCTGCTGCCAGTCCTCCAGGATAAACCATTTGCATTTTTTGGCCACAGGTATTAAAAATCTGTTTTAAAAGCCATTTCCTCAATCACAAGTTGTTGGCAAATATTGTTCTTTGTGTCTTGTGAGATGCATGCTTTTTGTATTGTTACACTGCTTCATCGCTGCTTAAAGGAGTGAGTGATTAAATATGGCTATAGCTATTCTCAGACAAGAAAGTTAGACTGGAATAGTGCAATAGGGACCATAAAGATATAAATGCCAGGTTGTGTGATGAATTGTGAAAATCCTGGGCTCCTGGCATCTTCTCATAGGAAAATAGTCCTAGAATATTGAACAATTATGGCCAGTCACAACTCTTACAATTGGCTGTTTGTATAGTAATTATATCTTTAGGCAAACAACAACAACAAAAAGCAGGACTTGTAAAATCAAGATTATAGCAGTAACTTATATTGCACTTATTTTTAATTTTAACAATTATATAAATAGTATGTGCTAGATGTATAATTTTAAGGTTATAATGTGAAACCTGCAGTTTTAACTGCCTCTTAGCCAGTTTGACCTGGGACAAATTCCTATGTTTTTTGAATTAGTTTCCTTCTCTGTAAAGCTGGAAAAATAATAGTTCCTTCTTATGAGGATTAAAGAATAATGATCATAAATTATTTGGTATGTGATAAGAACTCACTAAATTTTGGCTACTATGTTATATAATATTTATAGATATGGTCAGGCAAAAAATAAAAAGTGTCATCTTAGAAAGTATTTTAAAATTTTGATGTGGTTCCATAGTATGTTACATATATGGTCCTGCTTTATATCTTTTCCTGACTTTCTTTCACTTACTATTGTTGTGAAGGTCACATTGCTTCATGACCTGTTTTATCATTTTATTAATCTCCCTTTGTGGACATCATTACTTTTATCTTTTTCTGTTAGCCAAAGAGCATATATACATAGCCACGGACACAGACAAGAGTGTGGTGATGCGGGGGGGGGGGGGGGGGGGCGGCAGAGTGGATAGCGGGGAGAGGGTGGGAGCTGGGTAGAGGTGGGTAAAGGCGGGGAAGGGGGACATCTATAATGGTGTCAGCAATAAATATAATTTTTTTTTAAAAAAAATGTCTTTAAAAATTTTTCAATGAACATTTTTATAGAAAATTTTGTATATATCTCATAAGTTTCTTAGTATAAATCTTCAGAATTTCGGTTAAATGATATGCCCATTGTTAGAGCTCTTAATATACATTTCCAAATTACCTGCAATTTACGCTTCCTCAGCAATGAACATAGGACTGAGTTTCCCTTTTCCTCCCCCAAGATATTTACCAAAGTAATCCCTGGCGGTATTGTTTACAAAACATATCTACATAATGTCTACTGTAGCTCACAAACTTTTTGGTCCCAGTACTGTTTTAATACATTTAAAAAACATTGAGGACCTTAGAGAGCTTTTGCTTATGTGTGATACTATGTCAATATTTACTATATCAGAAATTAAAACTAAGAAATTTAAATATACACATGTTAAAATAATATTAATAAACCCGCTGCATGTTGTCATAAATATAGTTTTAAGTAAAAGACTGTATTTCCTCTCAAAATTAGTGAGAGGTAAGGCTTTTACACTTTTGCAAATCTGTTTATTGTCTGGCTGAATAGAAGGCAGCTGGATTCTCATTTCTGCTTCTGCATTCAAACTGTTGCAATATCCCACGTCACATACCCTCAGGGAAACTCAACTATGCACTCAGAAGAGGACGAGAGTAGGAATATAACATTCTGGCATTGTCATGAAAATAGCTTTAACCTCATAGACCACATGAAAAGGTCTCAGGAATTCCCAGGGGACCCCAGACCATACTTTGGGAACTGCTGATACATACTATCAAAGGCCTAGTGATAGAGAGCTGAAGGGACAAAAGGAAACTGAAATAAATTTCAAGGCATTATGGAGTAAGTACTAAATTTTGGCCTGAACTATCGAGGATGTCTTAAAAACACTTTTTATGCTGATATAAGTTGTTGAAAGTATACCCTCATAAATACATTTATTATTTAAGTAACTTATACTTTTCTTTGCAAATGTCACGATCATTGCTGTTTTATGATTCTTGTCTTTATATACTTTCAGTGGATTACCATGACTTTGTTGAACAGTTGTTATCATGTTTTTCTTTCCCAAATTTAGTATGGGGGCCTCCATTGCTTTTATGACTGCACTACACCTAAAAGAAAAACACAAGCTAGAACCAATGCATTTATTTGTGTCAAGTGCAACTCCTCCTCATGTAAGTAATTTCATTTTCCTTAGGGTAAGTGGTGAAGAGGAGGGAAATGAGGGGTAAATCACGATGCTATTTCCCTGTATGGTGAATTCTGGCCCAGCATGGGGATGATGGTGAGACCCTACTGGCTCATGAAAACACCCTCAAATTTCTTCCAATATCATCTCCCCTTTCCTCTGAAATGCACTTTAGCCATTTCCTGGTCAGTCCCCAGTGTCTCCAAGCCATTATCCACCCGAAGTGCTTGTTCTTTCATTCTGAGTCAGGTGGGAACTTCATCAGCGTTCAGCCAAGTAACTGGGTCAGAGCCAGGAAGAGTACTTGACATCTCTAAAGGGGAAAGTGACCTCAATGTTTCGTGCTACCCTGGCTCTTCAAGTCAGTGCTGCTGTGCTGCCCACACTCCTGCCTTGCTCTCCCTTCCCCCTCCGAAGGAAGGCCCAACGGCCAGCCCGGCGGCATTATGACACTGGGTCCTAGTGTAAGGGAACTTTCTTCTCCCTGCTTTTCAAAAGAAGGAGGTCTGCCCCGAAACCTGTAGATAAAGAAGTCCTCTTCTGACCCTGACTTAATGGCATTTCCCTGGAGAGGGAGCTTTCGGTTTATGAACGAGTAAGTTATATGAAATATTAGACTTATGTTTTTCACATTTCAAGTCAAAGGCCAGGCCTCGCATTCCTGAAGATAAAGAATTGTCAGAAGAGCACTTTCGCTCTTTCATTTTGACTTTTGGAGGCACTCCCGCGGATTTGATTAATGACGAGGAATTTTCTCAACAATATTTGCCCAGACTGATGGCAGATGTACGCATTCTTCGCGATTACACGTAAGTGACTGAAATACATGTGTTTTTGAAAAAGAAATAATTATCTGTAGAAAAATATAGGTTGGAAATTCTCTGAGGCTGCTTATTCAGGAAGATGACATCCCAAGAGTTTGATTTTATTTCCTTTAGAGCCACTGTGATATTTTTACTGGCTCAGAATGTGATGATCCACGTCCTGCGTGGTTCAGGGTTCGGGATCTGGAGAAGGGCTGTGTGCAAATGACAGAGACGAGACAAGAAATAATTGGAAATATTGGGGGCCAGGCAGGAAGGCCAATGCAAGGGGAAGGACTTCCCCTCGTGCCCAGGCCTTACCAACCTTTTATTCAATTTTGGATACACATCTAGCTCTTAGGCAGGTAGCTGTGGTAACAGACAGACTATCTTAAAGGTCAGTAAATATTAGAAAGATTTACTCTGAGACTATTTGGTCAGGAAATTGCTTGAGCCACCATTGTCTGGACTAGACAATCAGTGCATAGCTCTGGCCCCGCCAGGGCTCAAGGTTCACCAGCATTCCGGGCTCCTTGTTTACACTTCTCTGATAGTGAAGACAATGGGTGGCTTCCCACAAGAATGGAGTGTGGGCACAGAAATTATATAAAATGATATAAATGAAAGATAAATACAGCATATCTTCGTTTTAAATATGTGTGTATATGTGTGGCTCAACATATATGTTTTATCATATAACATGTATTTGTTGAATAAACTAACACCAAGGCACCCTCATCCTCTCCAAGGGCCAGAAGCAGAGCCCTACTTTCTGAACTGCGTGGAGGTGAAGCGGGGAGGAAGGAGTAGTCGGCTTTTTTTGTGAATTCTGTTCCAGAACTTGTTTAACCCCCTGGCATCTGACCATTGCTTTGGGATGTATGCATTGGGGCTTGATGTCTGGAGGCCTGGAGACCTGACATTCTATAAAGCCTCTCCAGTCATCTAAACCTGCCCCTGGCTCTAACTTCCCCATTGCAGTGAGTCGGGGCCGGCCTTCGGCCCTTAGTCACCGTTAGATTCTGTCATGCATTCCTCCGATCTTTCCTGGGCTTTGTCTCCTCCACATACATCCCTAGAAGGCAGATGCTTGGGCCGATGTTTCTTCTATTTCCTCCACAAAGGCTAGACGTAGGCATAGAGCCACCATGACAATGTTTGTGATGAGAAGTTTATACAAATATCTATAAAAAGTGGAATGTACTTGAAGCATCTTGAGAACAGAGACAATCCCACTCACCTATGACACATCCCTCCGTACACTGCCATCTCCAATCTAGCACTAAGTCCACCAGCTGCCCCTGGTGACCGGAGTCTGTTCCTCTTGCCATTCTGTCCCAACCATCTTTGCCCAAGTGTGAGTCTCACAGGGATAAGCTGTCTGTGTCACTTCTGAGTAAAGAGTCAGAATCAAAGAAACCAGTCTGACATCACGTCCTTCCCTGCCCCCAAATAGAAAAGTAATCCAAGTCACTGTGGACATTCAATGAAATACTGTAGGCAAAAGCTGGGTTTTAATCATTAAGCCTCGCACAATAGTCAAACATGCTGTCTGTACACTCTGCCTCCCAAGATCAAAACCCTCTGCCCGTGGCTTACCAACTGTGACATTCAGAGCAAGTTTCTTTAACAGTTTGTGTCCCACCTGTCAGAGAAAGGAATAAAAACTCCCCCCAGGTGTTGCGGTGAGGACTAAATGAGGTCAGGTTGGCAGCGTAACTAACTACCACAACTGAAAACACACACACAAAAATTCACTACCAAAGGCTGTTGTGGCTTTAACATCTTAGCAGAGCCTCAGGGTGTCGGTGGTGGGCCATGTTCAACCACAGCCCACCAGAGGAAGTGAAATAGGGTGATTACCCACGAGCCCCGGAGGAGGTCCATGGCACACCTGGAGGGCCCAGGGCGGGCAGGGCAGGTGTAGGCAGACAGTGTGGCAGGACGGGGGCACACACCTTTATTATAGTGTCTGTGGTGGAGTGCTTTGGGGTTCCTGGGCCAAGGTCAGATTGGTCAAGTCAAACAAAAAAAGTGGGGTTTTGTACGCTTCACGGGGGTCTTGTCTAAGGGATGCATGAGGGGAAGGCTCTGGGAGGCAGGAGAGACTGTTTATCACAAAGGTTGTTGGGGGAGTCATATCAGGGACTTACCCTTACTTGTGACTTTGCAGCTGTCATCTAGGCTAGTGTCACTCAAGGCCCCCACAGGCTGCTTAGCCACACAGTGGATGCCAAGGCAGCAACATTAGCCACACTCTCAGCAGCTCTCAGGAGAAACCTCCCCAACACCAAAGTAAAAGAGAAATCACTCACAGGGATATTGTGCTCATACAATAGAGGAAACCTTCTTAGCACTCTCCTCCTCCCCCCGGTAAATCCGAGTGTAATAGCTACTCACCACATATGCCCCCTCTCTCCAAACTCCAAACATTCTCTCCAAACCCTGCTTTCCGGATTCTTCTCCCCTCTTTACTCCCGCTCCTTCAATCTACTCCTTCAGTCGTCTCAGTCTGTTCTGTCTTCTGGTCTCTGCAGCTCTCAGCTGTTTCCAATAAAAATAAAACCAGACCTATAGCGCCCCTCTCTGTTTCCATGACCACAGGGCTAAGAGCCTAGTGCAGTGGTCAGCAAACTGAGGCTCAGGAGCCACATGAGGCTCTTTGACCCCTTGGGTGTGGCTCTTCCACAAAATACCACGTGTGGGCGCACATGTACAGTGCGATTGAAACTTTGTGGCCCATGCGCAGAAGTCGGTATTTTGTGGAAGAGCCACACTCAAGGGGCCAAAGAGCCGCATGTGGCTTGCGAGCTGCAGTTTGCTGACCACTAGTGGCCAGAATGGAAATCTGTGGCGGGTGACTCACTCAAGTTCCTCGTCTCCTGCCTGAGCATTCGTGCTGTTCTCTTGTCTCCTCCTAGAACCTGATTGTATACTAGTACATGTGAGGCTGTTGGATTTTGTCCCTTTGGGTCTGGAATAGTCTTGCCTTTTTAAACTGTCTTTCTTTGCCTTTCAGTTTGGATAATTCCTGTTGACCATCTTCAGGTTCAGTGATTCTTTCCTCAGCTGTATCCAGTCCACTGCTGGGCCTGTCAAAGGAATTCATGTGGGTTACAGTTTGTTCCTACAGTTCCACTTGACTTTCTTATAGTTCTCACTTCTCTAATAAACTTTCCCATTTGCCTACGCATGTTGTCCACCTTTTCCACGACACCCTTTGACATCTCACACACAGGTATTTTAAGTCCCTGTCACATAGTTCTAACATCTAACTCTTATTGAGTCTGATTCTTTTCGTTGCTTTGCCTCTTGACAATGGAGTTATTTTTTGCTTTCTTATGTCTGATAATTTTTGTTTCTTGAAGGCCAGCTATTATGCATAAAACAGAGACTGCAGGATATATTTTTACACCTGGACCTGAGCACATCTCATCAGGCTATGCGTATGGGGAGTTGAGTCGATGTAGACTGGAGATGACCTGTTTGGCTTTTGTTGTTACTATTGTTCCTCAGGGCAACGCTAGCTTCCAAGTCCCCTAGTGTTACGTGTGCTCAGCATGGAGACTGGGCTGCTGGAGAGTTTTCCTCAATGCATCAGTCTTTCCTGTGACTCATAGAACAGTCTGTCCCCACTGACAGACAGTTGTTACCCGAGGTGTGGTGTCAGCTTTTGGGGTAAGACAGGGAGTTGTTGGAAGTGGAGTCTTGAGCTCCCATCTTAGGCAGGTCCCCTGTGCCTGGGCCCTGTGAGTGGGACTCTCAGCATGCCTGCCCCTTCTCCCTGTGTCTGTGGTTGGTAAAGATGTGGGCCCTCCCCAAGGGTGGAGGGTCAATGCTTCCGGGCCCTGCAGCCTTGGTCTTCAGCTGTAGGGAAGTGAGTGTCTGATGCCCCGCCTCCAGCAGCTTGAGGCTTTTGCTTAAGAAAGAAGGGTCTGGGTAGGGCTGGGATTTAGTGCCCATTTTATGGCCTATCTGCCCACCTGCCCCACCTTGGGGACACTTTCTGGCCTCCTGCCTTGTTCCCAGTCTTTCTTTCTTTTTGATTTGTGGTTTTTTTTTTTAAATATGCTTTTATTGATTTCAGAGAGGAAGGGAGAGAGAGAGAGAGAGAGAGAGAGAGAGAGAGAGAGAGAAACATCAATGATGAGAATGACTGGCCGCCTCCTGCACGGCCCCTACTGGAAATCGAGCCTTTAATCTTGGCATGTGCCCTGATAGGGATCCAACCCTGACCTATGAACCTCACCACTGAGCCACACCGGCCTGGCGAGTCTCTATTGTTTTAAGCCCCCTGGTTTGTGGTCACTGTTAGAGAAGCCCCAGCAACAGACAAGAGAAGGTCAGCGGGAAACGTAGTCAGGACCATCCTGTGCCTCACCGCCCAGGGCCCCCGCAGGCCTCTGAGGGGGGAATGCTTGGAGGATCCTAGTGGACCACAAACACTGCAGGCTGAGTGGGCAGCGACGGCAAAGGTGAGGCAACCAACCGCGCTCTCTGCCTCGTAGAGGCATCCGCCTGCTGGCCCCGTGGGTCCCCTCCTCCCTACGCCCATCTTACCAGACAGCCAGCAGCGCCCACCCGACAGCGTGGAACTCCAGGCAGCTCTTGGCCAAGTGGCCGGAGCCCAGGCCAAGCAGAGGGAGAGGTTTGCTAAAATAAGGCCAGGCCACGGGTGACCTGTGAGTTTCCATCCGCCAGGAGAGCAGGTTGCTCAGTTACCATGAATAACCCAGACGGGTGTCTATTCCAAGGTACATGACACTACCCCGCCCGCCCCCCCCCCACACACACACACACAGAGGGCACTGGCCTGTCCATCTCCTGCGGCAGACACAGCCGCCCCCACCCCCCAACACACACACACACACACACACACACACACGCCGTCGGGGAGGGGTGACCTCCGGGAGACGACCGCCACCCGGCACTGTGGCCCTGGGCCCGCCCGTGCGGGGGCCACACCTGCAGAGAACACGCCGGGCGGTGCTCCGGCCCGTGGGCAGCACCCGGCCCCGCGCGGGCGCAGGCACCGGCTGAGGTCCGAGGCCCTGTGACGGCAGCGCCACCCCGCCGCTCACACGCACTTCCGAGAGGGGGCGGCCCGGGCCCGCCGCTCACACTCCCGCTTCTGCACCGGCCCTGCTGGCGAGAGCCCCGCCGAGGGCGGACGGGAGCCTCCAGTTCCCTGAGCAGGTCTCGTTCCTCAGAGCTGTGACCCCCACTTTGTGCCCCGCGCGCGCCTTGGCAGGGAGCCCTGGCCCTGCTGGCGGCTGCCCACCCGGTAGCTGCCCGCGCGCCGCTGGTGCTGGAAGTCGCGAAGCCGCTCGCGGGGCAGCCGCCCACCCGGCGGAGAGGAAACTTCCTTCGCGGGCCGTCCCGCCGCCGCCGCCCGTTCCTCCTCCGGCTCCGGCTCGGACTCCTCCCGCCGCCGCCGGGCCGGCCCCGCCGAACGCGAACGCGCGCGGGCAATAGCTGCCGCCCCCGGCGCCCGGGGCCGAGACCCGCCCCCAACAAGTTCTTCCTCGGAGGGTCTCCGGGCCCCTTTCATGGGAAGGGGGAGCGGCGGGGGGCGGTCCGGGGCCGGGTCCCCGGTGCCCGCGCCTCCGCAGCTTCCGCCCCGCCGCCGCCCGTGCGCGCGGGCTCGGGTGCGCTCCTAGCCGGGCTGCAGGCGCCCTCTGGGCGGCCGGGAAGGAACCCCCTTTCCGTCTGGATTTGCAGAGATTCAACCCGGGCGCGGGCAGCGGGAACAGCCTTCCCAGTCTTTCTTGTGAACCCGCAGTGAGGCCGGTGGAAAAAAGCCGGCGAGCAATGTGGATTCTATCTGACGACACCTCCCGCCCCGCCCCCCCCCCCACCCACACACCTCCTGCTTGATCTCCTGCATGCTGTTAACATTTTAGCTGATTTCTTCTTCCTTGAATGGCCAGCAGACACCCCCTCCTCCTGTGCTTTGTGCATGTGAGCCCGTCTGCACGCCTCACATCTCCTTAAAGGTGCCTGACCCTCGTTGGAATTTCTTTTCTAGTTTGCCTTGCAGACCCAGCTCTCTGATGAGTTCAAGGAGTTGTGATCTTGTAGTTTGTTGGGCTTTTTCTCATCATCAGGTTGAGCGTGGCACTTCTAGTTTTCTACTTTCTGGGCAAGAGTGGAGATTTTTTTTTTTTTTTTAAGAGTGGGAATTCTGCCCTAACCGGTTTGGCTCAGTGGATAGAGCTTCGGCCTGCAGCGTCGGCCTGCGGACTGCAGGGTCCCAGGTTCGATTCCGGTCAAGGGCATGTACCTTGGTTGCGGGCACATCCCCAGTAGGGAGTGTGCAGGAGGCAGCTGATCGATGTTTCTAACTCTCTATCCCTCTCCCTTCCTCTCTGTAAAAATCAATAATTTTTTTTTTTTTTAAAGAGTGGGAATTCTTGCCTGGACTATTGAAAGAGCCAGTGAGCTGGTCATAGACCCTGTGTCCCACATTATATCCAGATGTATGAAGTCAGCTTTTTTCACAGCGCACTTGCCTTAAATCCTTTGGGTGGCTTCCTGTCATTCTAAGGGTGACCAAAATCCTCTATGAGGCCTAGACTTGGACCTTACCCACCTCTTTTACCTTAATTTGTCCCAATCCCCCCTTTACTCTCTGAAAGTCATTGGTTTGTGCTCATTCTCCTCCCTCTTCCCCTGCCGCCTCTCTCCCCGTTTCCAAGTTTTGTCCTATTAATTCAGATCTCAGATTCAACTCCTTTTCCTCGAGACCTTGCTTAATGCCACCTCACCCCCAAATGTCAAATGTTCGTAGGTCCTCCTTGGCAGCACTTACACATCTCTCTAGTTATCTAATTATTTCATTTATGTCTGTCTCCCCAGCCAGTTTCTAAGTTGCAGGAGGAAAGAGACCGTGTTTATCCACAAGTTCTTAGTGGCCAACATGGCAGCCAGCACCACACTCAATACATGTATGTTGCTGTTGGGATTAAACTAAGAATGGGCGGAACCGACTCAGGGAACCTGCTGGCACAAACCTGCTTTTGTTCTGCTGGTTGCAACTCTCTCTGGCCCATGGAGAGCTGGTTGTCTCTGGGGAATGGCAGTTAAAGGGCCTAGTTGTAACCAGCCTCACCCTGAGTTGGACTGGGGGCCCAGGTGCCATCCAGCTGCCATCTGTGTTGTTCTAGAAGTTAGATGGCCGGAACCACAGTCTGACATGTGGAAATATAGCTGGTAAAAATTTTTTTGAATTGCTAGAAACAGCAAAAGAGAAAGAAGTGAGGACACACCCGGTTCCATTCAAGTGACACTGGTAATACTTCAGGAAAGATCCTGGGGAAAGTTACTAACTGGCTCTTTTCCGTTTACAGCTTTAATGCACCATCTGAGGCCCTTCTATCTTGTGACTTGACATGCTTTGTTGGATCTGAAGATGTAGTAGAGGATATAGAAGGTGAAATAATTTTGAGTATTTTATTGAGATAAAGTTCAACCAGCAGTTACTGCAATGAGTAGAAAATGGGCCCAAGTTTTAGCTATACTAATAAAAGGGCAATATGATAATTAGACCAGGAGACAGGACATCTTCCGACCATGCGACTTCCTTCCAGACAAAGCCACAGTGGTGGGGCAGAGGCGGTTAGGGGCAATCAGGCTGGCAGCGGAGGGCAGTTGGGGCCATGAGGCCAGCAGGGGAGCGGTTAGGCAGCGATCCAGCTGGTAGGCAGGCAAGTGGTTAGGAGCCAGTGGTCCCGGATTGCGAGAGGGATGTCCGACTGCCAGATTGGAGAGGGTGCAGGCCGGGCTGAGGGACCACCCTCCCATACATGAATACCGTGCACCGGGCCCCTAGTTTCATATAAATGGAGAGATGTTGGTCATATGTAAAATGAGAGAATGCAGGTACTACTACTATATACTGATAGGTCTTAGAGAAATTAAAAATGCAGGACTTATAGAACATGAGACCTTGAAACCAACTTGCCACTGGGCTCAGATCTTTGAAAGGTAATATCTGGAAATAAATGTTTTGTTGTTTTTGATGTCACTTGTTACTAAATTTATAATTTTGTTTATTTTTAGCCTGGAAAGATGTAATCAGTGGAAGTTTTCATATTTATGTGCGTCCAGGAAATCACTTTTATCTCATGGAAACTTCCAATGAGACCTTCATCATGAACTACATAACCAAGTGTCTAGAAATATCGATGCTTGCCTGACTAGACGTTTTTCCGGTCTTAAAAAGTCAAAGTGATTATATGATAGTTTGAAAAATTTTTTTCAGAAGTAGTTCTTTGTTTTCATTCAGAAATTGGAAAGTTATACATTTGCTCCTGCCAGGGGATTTGTTATATATATATACACCTGTATCTGGGGACAAAAGTCAGATGGGTCAAGCATACTTCTGGTAGGGCCTTTGTCTTTGTATTAGAATCTCATCTGAGTCTTATCTGTGGGAAGTTTGTCAACAAAATTCCTGCTTAGTAAATGATCCATGTTTACATTCAATTATTTTAACAGTGAAAATGGCAGACAGGGCATATGCTTGAAATTAAATTATTGTTTCATCCGCACAAGGGTTCAAAGCTTGATCTAATCTTTTAAAATGTAGGTTCATTCCATTTAATAAGAAAATGTAACCTACTGCTTGGTTAAAACAAGATGGTCCTAAGCAATCATTGCCGGCTGCTCTGTTGGTACTCAGGGTGCCTGGGAGCTCTTGCCCTCTTCTGCTGGGTTCCTCCTACATTGACTGCCCTTTGGCTCTGGATGGCCCTGCTGCCACCCTGGCAGTGACTAACTTTGGCCGAGGGGGAATATGGAGTGGCCAAGTACAAACGCCATGTCCCATAGGCACCTCAGCCTCACCCTGAGAGCGTTTGATGTTGACAAGAGGAGGAAGTAGAACAGCTGGAGCTAACAGGGGGAAAAGCAGAAGGAGGGAAAATGAGCCCAGACAAAACAATGAAGCCTACAAATGGGAACCGCAGACGCAGACACTCCGGATGAGAATGAAGAGGCCCCGTGTCTCTGAGCCGTGTGGATCCTGCAGCCTCCGGCAATCCCCAAACTGTTTGTCCTTGGAATCCTGGCTCTCCTCTCAGACATCCTGATTTCCTGATTTCCTGTGGATCTTCACAATAAACTCTAGTACTTGATGGATGTAACCGATGTCTCTTGCTTATGGCTAAAACTGCTTAACCCAGCATCATACATTAAAATGTTAACTTTTAAAGCATTGATATGTTTATGATCACATAATATGGGGTTCATGTTTTTTTAGCAATTTTAAAATCATATATAAAGTCTTAGTAAATAAGATAAAAGGAAATGCATACAGGGGATATTTTTCAGAATTTACCAGTACTTTTTAACAAAGTACAAATAAAATAAAATTTATTATGGAGAAAGGGCTTTGAGCTAGAATTCACATAATAATAAATTTGGGCTAAAAATAGCCTCAAGCAAATGATGTTAAATGTTTAGTACGTGCTGTGCTGTGTTTTACTCTCTGGTATATGACTTCCAGGGTTCCCTTACAGAAGAACTGGTGCTAAAGTAATTTAGATTCTTGATTATTAGTTTAAATAACTTTTAGCTATTATAGTCCACAAATGGAAATCCCATGGAAATGCCAGGCTTTTGGGGTGAGCTTTCTCACCTGCCTTTCCACCTGGGGAGGTGAGGTCCACATGGGGAATAGCTCTGAGAGTTTTCAAGGCCTCGATTGGAAGGACCAGGCCTCCACTGCTGATGTCTTCTCATTGTTGGATTTGGACGTTGACTCATCGTGTCTTTAGGCAAACTTAATAGACATGAGAATCACTGTTACATCTACAAATTTTCCAAATTAGAAATCAAGCTAGATTGGTTAATTAAACTTTTTATTTTGAGACGATTGTAGATTCACATGTGGTTGAAAGAGATAATATAGAAACACTCGGTTTCCCCTAACACTAACATCCCACAAACATCTAGTGTAACATCACAACCAGGAAACTGTCATTCATATCATCAAGATACAGAACATTCCTGGACCACAGGATTCCTCCCACTGCCCTGTTAACAACACCTGTGTCCCTCCTCCCTGGCAATCCCTGGTCAGCCTTTTAGATCTGTATCAAGAATGTTACAGAAATGGGGCAGTATGTAACCTTTAAGGGTTACCTTTTTTTTTCCATTCAGCATAATCCCCTGGAAATTCATCTAGTGAATCTAGATTTTTTTTTAAAAGTCACATGAAATCAATCTATCCCTCTGGTCATACCATACCAAACCTGAACCCTCATGCAGGCAATAGAGGGACACTGTTTTGGGGAGATTTGTAGCCTATGAAATCTCAAACATATTTTAGAACTATTAAAATGAGACTATCTTCATCCTGGGTGGCTACGGTTGGTTGGAGTGGTGTCCTGTAGACCAAAAGGTTGTGGGTTCCATTCCTGGTCAGTGCACATACCTAGATTGTGGGTTCGATCCCTGATCAGAGTGTGTACGGAGGCAACAAATCTATATTTCTCTCACATTGATGTTTCTCTCTCTCTCTAAAAATCAATAAACACATATATCCTCAGAGAGTCTGTGTACCAGCAAGAAAAACTGAGTATTGGGCCAATATATTCCAGACTCTACACTTTCACTCTGATAAAACTCAACATAAGAGGTATATTACCACTAGATAGTATATTTCAGGACTGGAATCAGGCCTGTGTCAGTGTCGACCCCAAAGCTACATGGTGCAACAAAAGAATAGCTTTGTTATTGGTTCTTTAAAAAATGTTGATTACACCACTATAGAAAAACAGATAAGCCAAAAAACAAACAATCATACCCAGCCAGCATGGCTCAGTGGTAGAGCATCAACCTATGAACCAGGAGGTCACGGTTCGACTCCCAGTCAGGGCACATGCCCAGGTTGTGGGCTTGATCCCCAGTGTGGGGAGTGCAGAAGGCAGCCAATCAATGATTCTCTCTCATCATTGATGTTTCTAGCTCTCTCTCCCTCTCCCTTCCTCTCTGAAATCAATAAAAATATATTTATTTTAAAAAAAGAGCAAACAATTGTTAATGTTTTGTGCACCCACTACCAGAGCAATACTTTTTTGAAAGTGTTTAAAATCATCTCTTTATATTGATTAGTCTTTGACACACAATGAATCAGAAACCTAAATAAATTTAAATGTAAAAAAAAAACAACCCACCTGGTTTTTAGCAAGTAAAATTTCCTTAAATATATAGTTTCATCATACCTCTAATTAAAGATTATAATTCATGTTACTAGCAAAAATTTTCATGAGATGTAATGAGTTAACAGTGCATTTTCTCCTCTAAATGTTAGGTCATGATACCATTATGAAGTCTTCAAAAGGAAAGTTTTCTCATACGCTGAATTCTAAATTCCATATTTTTCTATCAGCTCTTTTGCTTTAGAAATATAGGCATTCATGGCATCTTCCTTGGATAATCCTAGAAAGATACAAACAGATCATCTCACAAACAGATGCACTGGGAAGTTAAAAAAGTTCACTGAACTTAAGAATTAACAACCTTTTTGGAGGTTCCATGCTTCCCACTTAGCCTTGCCTTTTAAATCTAGCATTCCTGGACATTCTGCCAAAAGAAGGATAGACATATTGTCAGGTTTACTTTTTACTCTACGCTTCTATAATCATTGATCAAAGTATATTACTATTTTAAAGATGACAATAAATACCAATATTGATGTCTCCAATTACAGATTGTTTGTAGAGCCCGTAAAGTTCTTTCAGTTCTTCATCATCTGGCCTTGCTTTCAGCTTCCTCACATCTTCCGCTGCCCTATCAAAATCAGCCTAAAGCAAAGGAGAAAAGGCACATAGTCCATTCGCTAAGTGTATGCAGGCCCGTCTGTTTGGGGGCTTTTACCACCAAGCAGTGGGAACTCAGAGGAGCAGGGGGAGGGAGAGGCAAACAGAAATAAACTACTATTGCTCTGGCTCGACCAGAATTATCATAACTTATTCATGAACCCCAATCCAGGTATTTATGTGTTATACAGACAAGATATGGTGAATAAAATATAATTCTGAATACTGAAAATGTTCAACTTATCAATGTTAAAGAATTGAAGATGACACAAGTAAATGGAAAAATCACCTGTGTTTTTGGATTGGAAGAATTAATATTGTTAAAATGTCCATACTACCCCAAGCAACCAAGCAACCTACAGATTCAATTCAATCCCTATCACAAGTCCAGTGGCATTTTTCAGAAATAGAAAAAACAATCTTAAAATTTGTATGGGACCACAAAAACTCCAAATACCTAAAGCAATCTTGAGAAAGGAAATTATATCCAGAGGCATCATGCCTTCTGGTTTCAAACTATAATACAAAACTATATTATTCAGAACAGTATGGTACTGTCATAAAAACAGGCACCTAGGTCAATGGAATGGAAAAGAGAGCCCAGAAAGAAACCCATGCATACATGGTCAATTTAATTTAGAACAAATAAGCCAGTCTCTTCAACAAACGGTGTTGGAAGAACTGGACAACCACATGCAAATGAATGAAACTGGACCACTATCTTACACTGTACACAAAAATCAACTCAAAATGGATCAAAGACTTGAACGTAAAACTTGAAAGCATAAAACTCCAAGAAGAAAACACAGGTGGCAAGCTCATTGAAACTTGTTTTAGAGGTAATTTTTTTTGGATTTCACACCCACAGCAGAAGCAACAAAAGCAAATGTAAACAAGTAGCATTACATCAAACTAAAAAGCTTCTGCACAGCAAAAAAAACCCACCAACACGAAAAGACAGACCTACCAAATGGAAGAAAATATTTGAAAATCATATAGCTGATGGGAGTTAATATCTAAAATATCTATTAAAAAGTCATACAATTCAAAAACAAAAAACAAACAACCCAATTAAAAATGGGAGGTAGATCTGAATAGACATTTTTTCCAAAGAAGACATACAGATGGCCAACAGATAAATGAAAATGTGCTCAACTTCACTAATCATCCGGGAAATGCAAATCCCATCAGTAGATGAGTGGATAAAAAAGCAGTGTTACATCTATACCATGGAATTCTATGCAGAAGTAAAAAAGAAGGCTCTCTTACCCTTTGAGACAGCATGGGGGGGGGGGGCGGGGGCTAGAGACTATTATGCTAAATGAAATAAGCCAGTCAGAGAAAGATAAGTATCACATGATCTCACTCATATGTGGAATCTAAAGAACAAAGTAAACTGATGAACAAAATAGATCCAGAGACATGGAAGCATGAAACAGACTGTAGAATCTCAGAGGGAAGGGAGGGGTGAGAAGAGATTAACCAAAGAACTTATACGCATATATGCATAACCTATGAACACAGACAATAGTGTGGTGAAGGCCTGGGGTGAGGAGCAGGAGCAGGCTAGAGGGGTCAGTGGGAAAAAAGGGGACATATGTAATACTTTCAATAAAGATAAATTTAAAAAACACACAATGAGATATCACTTCACACCTGTTACAAAGGCTTTTGTCAAAAAGATAAGAGATAATAAGTGTTAGTAAGGATGTGGAGAAAATGGAACCCTGTACTCTGTTGGTGAGAATGTAAAATGGTACAGCCCACTATGGAAAACAGTATGAAGGTTCCTTAAAAAGTAAAATAATAGAACTATTATATGATCCAGCAATCCCATTTCTGGGTATTTAATGAAGGAAAAAAATTGCTATCTTGAAAAGACATCTGCACCTCCATTTTAATTGCAGCAATATTTATAATATCAAGACATGGAAACAACCTAAGTGTCCATCAACAGATGAATGGATAAAGAAGAGATATACAATGAAATATTATTCAGCCATAAAAAAGGAGACAATATTGACAATTGAATGTACACTGAGGGCATTATACTATGGAAATAAGTTAGATGGAAAAAGCCAAATACTGCATGATCTAACTTATACATGGTATATAAAAAACAAACGCAGGAACAAAGAACAGATTGGTGGTTATGAGAATCAGGGGCTTGGGAGATGAGGAAATAGGTGAAGGTGGTCAAAAGGTTAAAAAAATTGTAAGACATAGTTTTCCTGTAAGGTAAAGTGCATAAATAAATTTTTCTATTAAAAACTGTTTAATCGCATTACACTCAATGCAGCTCGATCAACCTAATGGACACCGTCTTCACTTCTTCCTAAATCTACACTTCACTATATGTAATAGCTTTGCTACCAATTAATATCTTGTCCAGGGCACATGCCTTTCACAGTCTTCAGCATCAGTATTATTTGTACCCATTTAATGGACTAGCTAGTTTCTGAGGGCAGTATTTCTGCTTTCATTGTGTAGATTCCTTTAAACAAAACTTGTAAGACTTATTTCAACTAGTTTACAGAAAAAGGAAGTTGTTCAGCCAACTTAGAGCTGATTAGTGAAAAGCAACTGGCTTCCTGGGGACTTTGTATACAAATATACTGACTTATAAACTTTGTCCTCCTCAGGACTTAACTCTGCCTAACTCCCCAGGGCCCTCAGCTCAGGACTTGGCCTGAAGCTGCCTCGTGGCATATTCCTCCTGAGACACAGTGCACCTAGAAACTTGGTTCCTACCCCTGTTTTAACCTCTTAGTGAATGTACAAAGGCTATTGTGGTTGTTCTCCTTAATAGAAATTTTCCATTCTTTTTAAAAAAATCATTTTTATGTCTCAATTATGGTTGACATACAATATTAGATTAGTGATTAGACATTACATAACTAAGTGATCAACCTGATAAATTTCACACCTGACACCATACAAAGATATTAGAATATTATTGATTATATTCCCTATGTTGTACTTTACCTCCCCCCATGAATATTCTGTAACTATAAATTTGTACTTCATCCTTTCACCTTTTTGCCTATTCTCCCAATCTACCTCCTATCTGGCAACTATCAAAATGTTCTCTATATCTATGAGTCTGTTACTATTCTACTTCACTTGTTTTTTGGTTTTTTTTAGATTCAATCATTGACATATATGTATTTATTGTCATTTTATTGTTCAAATTTTTTATCTTTTTTTTCTTTTTCTTATAGAAGATCCTTTAACATTTCATGCCATACTGGTTTAGTAGTGATGAACTCCTTTAGCTTCTTCTTGTCTGGGAAGCTCTTTAACTGTTCTTCAAGTCTAAATGATAGCTTGGCTGGGTAGAGAGAGTAATCTTGGTTGTAAGCCCTTGCTTTTTATCAATTTAAATATGTCCTGCCAATCCCTTCTGGCCTGCAAATTTTCTGTTGTGAAGTCAGCTGACAGTCTTATGGAAGCTCCCTTGTAGGCAACTAACTGCTTTTCTCTTGCTGCTTTTAAAATTATCTTTGTCGCCCTAGCCGGTTTGGCTCACTGGATAGAGCGTCGGCCTGGGGACTGAAGAGTCCCGGGTTCGATTCTGGTCAAGGGCATGAACCTTGATTGCAGGCACATCCCCAGTGGGGGGTGTGCAGGAGGCAGCTGATAGATGATTCTCTCTCATCAATGTTTCTAACTCTCTATCCCTCTCACTTCCTCTCTGTAAAAAAATCAATAAAATATATTTTAAAAAAAATAAAAATAAAATAAAATTATCTTTGTCTTTAACTTTTGCATTTTAATTTTGATGTGTCTTAGTGTGGGCCTTTTTGGGTTCATCTTGTTTGGGACTCTCTGAGTTTCCTGGACTTGTATGTCTATTTCTTTCATCAGGTAAGTGAAGTTTTCTGTCATTATTTTTTCAACTAGGTTTTCAATTTCTTGTTCCCTCTCTTTTCCTTCCTGTACCCCCATGATGCAAATGTTGGTACACTTGAAGTTGTCCCAGAGGCTCCTTACATTATCCTCCTTTTTGGGAGATTCTTTTATCTTTTTGCTGTCCTGATTGGGCATGTTTTGCTTCCTTACATTCCAAATCACTGATTTGATTCTCAGCTTCAACTCTACTGTTGATTCCCTGTAAATGATTCTTCATTTCAGTTAGTGTAGCCTTAATTTCTGACTGGTCATTTTTTATGCTGTTGAGGTTCTCACTAAGTTCATTGAGCATCCTTATAAGAAGTGTTTTGAACTCTGCATCTAGTAGATTAGTTGTCTCCATTTTGTTTAGTTCTTTTTCTAGAGTTTTGCACTGTTCTTTCATTTGGGACATGTTTCTTTATCTCCTCATTTTGGCAGTCTCCCTGTGTTTGTTTCTATAATTAGGTAGAGCTATGTCTTCCAGGTTTGGCAGAGTGTCCTAATATAGTAGGTGTTCTAGGTGTTCTATAGGTTCCAGTGACACAGCCTCCCTGATCACCCAAGTTGCACATTCGAGGTTTGTCCTCACCTCACCGCCCCCCCCCCCCAGTGTGGTCTGTGTATACCCTTCTTTTATAGTTGAGACGTTATTACTGTTGGTATGTCAATGGGATGGATTTCCCCCCATGCCAATCAGCTGCAAGGACTGACTTCAACCACCAACCACTGAGCTCTGACCACCAAGCTCCAATCACCATTGAAGATCAACTGTGCAGGGACCCATTCAACAGAGCAGGACTTACTTCAATGGGGCTCTGGTGCCTGCTGAGTCTGCCCCTTGAGTGTGTTGCTTGTGGAGGTGGTTGGGTAGTGATGCTTCAACATGGTCTAAAGCTGCTTACTGGGTGCACTGGCCCTGGGGCCTCCCAGGAGGTGCAGGCCACGGTCAGCCGCCACCTGTATTCTGCTCTGGACCACCTGGCATGAGCTACAAAGTGATCTGTAGATGGCTGCTACTTGTGCTGGGCTTGGAGGTGCTCAGGTAAGGCCACACTGTGAACCAAGGCTGGCTGCTGTTAGTGCCGGGCTCAGGGCCACTTAATGAGAGGTATTGGGCATGCTGATGCTAGATGCTACTTGTTTGATAGATTTTTAAAAGAAAATCTGAAGCATGAGCACAATAAGCCATTCATATGAAAAAGCCACTGGAAAAACAGCAGGGGTAGGCCTGAAAGTTGGGTGGAGCAGGGCCTCAGGAAACCATCTGGGCAAACTGTGTGAGCCAGGTTGATAGAATCTCAGATATGGTGCCTGCCTGTGGGCTCTGTAGGGTGAAAGCTCACCAAAGGCACAATGGCCTCTACTAGCACTTCTGTCTGGGAGAAAGATGTCCCTCCAGCTCTTGCTGTGATGCTAGACAATTCAGTTCCTCTCCATATGTCCCTTTTGAGTTGCTGCCCCAGTGCTGGAGCTCAGAGCTAAGAATAAATCTGTGTGAGGGCCCTTTAAGAGTAATTGCCTGGGATTCCAGCATCCCTCTGTTTCCCTCAGCCTCAATCTCCCCTGGTTTTTGCAGCCAGAAGTTATAAGAACTACTCTTCCTGGCAATGGAACCCTGAGCTGGGAGCTTGGAGTGGGGTTGGGGCCCCTCGCTCCTCAGGGGGGACCTCTGCAGCAGAGAGATCCCTCCCAATTTTTATCTGCCAGATGTGGGTATGGGACTAGCCCTCACATCTCTGCCCCTCCTACCAGTCTCTATGTGTTTCTTCTTTCATTTCCTAGTTGTAGGACTTCCATTCAGCCAGTTTTCAGGCAGTTCTGAATAATGATTGTTGAGTAGTTTAGTTTTAATTCTGATGTGGCTGTGGAAGGAGGCAAGTGTTTACCTCAGCCACCATCTTTTTTTTTTTTTTTAATTGATTTCAGAGAGGCAAGGACAGGGAGAGAAAGATGGAAACATCAATGATGAGAGAGAATCATTGATTGGCTGCCCCCTGCATGCTCCCTACTGGGGATCGAGCCCGCAACCCAGTCATGTGGCCTGACCGGGAATCGAACCGTGACCTCCTGGTTCGTAGCTCAATGCTCAACCACTGAGCCACGCTGGCTGGGCTAAGCCATCATCTTTACTGGAAGTTTCCCATTCTATTTTTTAATAGACTATATTTTACCTAGTGTTATTTGTTTTAAACCTGGGATAAGCAGTAATTGTCGAGTATCAAACACGACAGTCTCAGGGAGGCATTCTCTCCCCACCCTGCATTTTCTTTCTCCAAACCCAAAGAACCAAATGCCCGGCAGAGAAAGAAGATAGCCCCACTGTAATTTCAGAACCCCAGTTATCTCAGCAGAGCTGCAAGATAAAATTTCTATCCAGCACCAAAGACAGGACAGTAGCACAACTGAATAGTTGTTTTGTAATGAACAAAAATCCCTTGCAAATGGGAGACCAGAGTCTCCAACCTAAATAACCTTGAAAATGACCCCAATTATTCCAGGAATCTGAGAACCATGGGTCCATGTGACAAGGGACAAACCCCTGCCTCATCTTCCTGAATATTTCTAGGAAACTGTCAGTTCCATTATACATAACATCATGGTTAAGAACACAGACTTGAGCTGGACTTGGTGGTTTGAATCTAAGCTTCACCACTTCAGAGCTGTGTGACCTTGGGCAAGTTACTTGACCCCTCTGTTTCTTCATCTGGAATATGGGCCAATAACACCACCTATCTACAAGGTTGTTAGGCAGATTTAAATAAGTTAACATATGTAAAATATTCAAAATAGTGCCTGGCACATAGTGAGTGATCAGTAAAGTTTAACTACTATTATTTTTATTACAAGACTCTTTTAGGAAAAATAAACTAGTCCTAGAAAAAAAACGAAAAAAGTATTCACAATGAAGCAAGACATGAAAAAAAATTTAAAAAATAATTTAACAAAGAATAAAAAATTGTTTTCATACAATCAGCTTTGTAAGTAATATGGAAAAAATAAAGACTAGAAAAAATGTAATAAAATATGTAAAAATTACCTTTGGTTACTGGTAAGTTTTCTGGTTGTTTTAATACTTTCTATACTCTCCAAATCTTCTACAATGTGCATGTATTGTGTCTATAATTAGGACAACATAAAAACGCTACAATAATGGTGGGGCTTCGTAAGGGCAAGACAGGGCAGGGCTATTCAGAGAGGTGTGGGTTCTTCCCCTTCGGTTTACCAGGAGTCTCTGGTGTCCTGTTGTGAAGTTTCATGCCCTTTTCCAGGAACAGCAACTCAATTGCTTTTGGCAAGCCAAACCTTGATTAGAATTCTAAGGCTCGGTACCTGCCTTCTAGGAAGAAGTTTCTGAAAAATTGTTCTTCATATTATGGACAGGCTAATGAATATCTGAGACCCTCTCCACAGAGGAGTTCAGCCCCTGACACAGTTTCACAGGCAGTGTCAGGGGTCCTTGTCCCTTCTCCCTTCCCAGATAAAGAAACCCATTCCAGGGCAGGGCCCAGGATCCTTTTCTTTCCAGCACGCCCTTCCCTGGCACCCTGACTTGGTACAGTCCTGCTCTACGGTGTGGTTCCCAGGTGCCCTCCTCTCTAAGGACTTTCCCATCCAGCCATGATGAGCTCTAGTGCAAGGAACACTGTGAGAGACACACTGCTATGGGATTCTGCGCAAGCACCTAGGCTCCTCTGAGCCTCGGCTTTTGCTGAAAAAAAGATCCTATCAATCTAAAGCAGGGAGGTGTTAGGGTTAAATACAATTAAGAATGTAAATATTTTTATTTTATTCTGTTGATTCTGCCTGCCAGAGCTCATCACCTGAAACATACTATTTAACACACGTATTGGCTAGGCAGCCAGGGATGAACAGGGCAGCCAGTTCTCAAGGAGCTCAGGGACCCCTGGGAGATGAGCAGGTCAGTAATGATCATGTGATATTTGGGTGCTCTAGGAACAAAGAAGAGGGAACAGCAGTAGGGGCAGGAGAATCCTTCCCAGAGGAGATAGAGCTGAGCTGAGCTGGAGGTCAGCGCTTGTGGGGTGGTCTGGAACAGGGAGGGGTTGCAGGCAGCATGGACAGCAATTATCAGGGCTCAACATAAAGGCTGGATGGGACTGTATATGCTTGTTCCCTCATAGATCCACAATAGAGGGCAGACATAAATATTCATCTTGGTAGCAAGAGCCGTGCCTTACAGAGTGCTGGCAAGTGGTACAGCCTGTGTGCGCTCCTTATCGAGTAAATGACTACGTGAGAGGATATGAGGGGGGTCTGAAAGTTACCATAGGTGAGAAGCAGCTTCAAATGTACAGCTGTTACATTGAATTCTAAAGTACTCTGGGCAAAGGGGAACGTTTAGTAATATTCCCGTGCTTCTGTGGAGCTGGGCTCGCTGCTGTCAGTGGAGAATTTCTGCCTCATCAGAGCTGCCTGTCCTGGATGAGCCCAGTCCTTAACATCCTGGATGAATGCACATGTGCCTCATTCCCTGGCAACTGTGGTGGAGAGTCTTTGAAACAACTGCATTCAGGCCTCTCCCCGGACCCTTTCCTGCTCATGTGTTCACCACAAGGACCCCTGGCCACACCCCTGGTGGTAGCAGTGTGCCCAGTGTCCCTCCTGTCTCTCACAGTGGGTGCATCCTGCCTTCCTGGAGACGGACACAGTCTTTTACTGCCTAGGAGCACTGACCACCCTGGCCTCTGTGTAAAGCTCCCGAAGACGGCCCCCGAGGGTGACTCTCGCCTACTCTAACTTTACTTTCTGCAGCCAAAGAACATGGTCACTGCATATGGTGTTGACGATGCCTTTGTGAGCAATCCGTTCCCACCGAGAAACTGAATTAGGAAGATCAAACTGCACAAAGGTGTGTGCGAAAGAGGTTAGACGTGTGCCAATTGTAAAATAATGAATTCCCTAGCTCAAAAAGATGTGTTTCTTGAAGAAGCAGTCTGCCTTTTATTTTCTAAGAAAGAAATATGTCCAAGTTTACAGCACTGTCAGCTTGCCTAAAAACTTTGCTGCAGAAGTAAACATATTGTAATTCTAAAATACAAATTTGAGGTTATAGCTGAATCAGCAATACCATGTGTTTTGCCAAACAAAACTAAGCAAAGTACCAAGCTAAAAAGGAAGAAAGTTTTGACATTGAAAGATTTGATTATTTGGGGAAAGTTCAATATGAATTATGTCACATATAAGAGAAAAATATCTAAAGGTTCAAGGACATGCTTATCCTTACTGGACACTTAGCACATGCCAGGCACTTTTAAATGCTCTATACATGCAGCAAATTTAGCCTTAACAATCCCTCTCTTCCATTTTTAGACGAGGAAACTGAGGCACAGAGGGGTTAAGTATGTCACAGGCTAAGAAGGCGAGAGGTTTGGATTTGAAATGGGCTGGCTCTGGAGGATGTGCCTTTGCCCACCATAACATATTCCTTAAAGAATCGTTAATGAAGTGAGCCATGCTCGTTCCAAGAAATTGTAAGCAAATATTTTTAAATTATATTTTAGAAAAATATTTAATAACTAGAGGCCTGGTGCACAAAAATTTGTGCACTGTGGCGGGGGGGGGGCTGTCAGTCCAGCCTGCCCCTTCTCACAGTCTAGGCGCCCTCAGGGGATGTCCTACTGGGGAGTCCCTCTGTGGGAGACAATTGGGCTGATCAGGGGAAGGTGCCACCCCCATTACCCCACTGCTGCTGCCACTGCTGGCCGCCATAGCTGTGAGGCCTGAGCCCCAGGCCTTGCAGCCACTATGGCTTTGTCTGGATGGACTTCTGGAGGACGTCACCCTAATTAGCATATTACCCTTTTATTAGTATAGATGAGAAAATGCTGGTAACATAGTGTTACATAAAGGAACAAATGTATATACATAATAGCACAATCAGTGTCTATATATGCCCACATATTTGCACATAGGTACATACACATGGCCATGCCTGGGTGCACACATACATATTTTTGGCATACATGTATAAGTAACCTATTAAGTCAGCAGTGATCACCTGGGTGAGGAATTTCTGATGGTTTTGTTTGTTTGTTTTTTGTGGTTTTTTTAAAAAATATATTTCATTAATCTTTTACAGAGAGGAAGGGAGAGGGATAGAGAGTTAGAAACATCGATGAGAGAGAAACATCGATCAGCCGCCTCCTGCGCATCTCCTACTGGGGATGTGCCCGCAACCCAGGCACATGACCTTGACCGGAATCGAACCTGGGACCCCTCAGTCCTCAGGTTGATGCTCTATCCACTGAGCCAAACAGGCTAGGGCTGATGGTTTTTTATTTACTTTATATCTGTTCTCTTTCCCAAAACTTTTCACCCTGAACATATATATTTTTCACATATCAGAAAAATCGTATTTTTAAATTGAGTTTTACAGATATTTGCCCTTGCCCAAGAGACCCCTTGTTTGTACTAAAAGCAAAGGGGCGCGAGTGAGACCCCAAACGTCCTCGCCTCCACCTCCAAGAAGGAGGCAGGGCAGGGCCACGCTGTCCTCCCCGATCCACCCGGCGACCAGCTCCCTGGGGCCGGTGCCTACTTAGCGTTTAACCAGTCCATGGGGTTCACAGGAGTTGCCATAGGGAGCCCCGGCTCGCCGTCAAAAGAACGGCGCCGGCATGGTCTCCACTGCAGTAAGGGGGCGCTGGCGAAGGGATGGGAGCGTCCTGGGGATCAGCGCGGACCGCTCTCGGGTGGCGAGGACGCCGGCAGCAGCTGCCCAAAGCGCCGGGTCCGAGATGCACAGCCGCCTCGGGGGCGTCCTGCCCGCCCCACGTCCCCTGAACACTGCCCTCTGGGGAGCTGTCCTCCCGCGGCTGCCCACCCTCCGGCTCACCTGCAGGGACATGGTGGTGCGCTCCACCGCTGCTGCACCCAGACGCTCCCCGACCCGGCTCCCTCCGCTCTTTAAAGGCCGTCAGTCCGGGAGGGCGGGGCCGGGAGGTGAGTGGCACTCGCCCGCCCGCCTGAGGCGACCGCTGTGGTCCTCCTGCCTCCTGGATGCGCTGGGCTCTGGAGGATGGCCAGCTGCAAGTGCGGCGGCAACTGGAAAAGCGAAAGGAAGGGAATTTAAATGAGTTCTTCTCCACTCAGGGCTCGCTGCCCGATTCTTTCTCAAGAGGCTGTTGGCAGGAAATCCGACGAGGCCTCCCTGGGCACGGACCTCACTTATGATTCTTCTTTTTTTATGTATACCTCCATCCTCCCCATGATGCCTAGAACCCTGGACGGTAGACAGTCTTTGTTCAGACCTTTCACGTCTCCCCAGCTGCCTCTAGACACACTTCATCAGGAGTGAAAAAGGCTGGTAGTTTGGGTCTTTTCTTTGTAAAGCAGAAACACATTCTGAACACGTGCTGCAACCACACTAACTTTCACAGGCACAAGACTACAGACTGGCCGCATTTTTTTTCTGGGGGGAAATCAGTGTCACTCCAAGTTTGCAGCCACACAGAATGGGATTGTGATCCACATTGATTAAATTTTCAAAGAGCTGGGACCGCATTTCTCGGTCATATGAGGAGTTCATTTACAGCTCTTCGTTTAAATAGGAACATTGTGCAGCGAGGTGACAGGAAGAATCCACAAAGTCAGGGTCAAGACAGTTACTAATTTGAAACGTCTAAGGATACAACGATGTCTAACAATGCAAGGGACAGAGAAGAAAAGCCTCAACACATTTTAGCAAAATTCATTTTAAAAATATTTGCTACTTTTTCATGTAAATCCCTTGGTTTGTAATTTTCTCCTTGAAAATACTTTCATAGTGATATCAGTTGAATTTCCAAGGAAAGAACAAAAAGCAAATGTCAGAAAAACTTAGTGGTCACGATTTTTGTGTTTTTATTTTCTAAATTCCTGGGCTCTGGGCAATACACACTGGGTTCAAAGGCAAACGACAGCTTCAGAAAAGTGAAATAAGCAGCTTCACAGGCAAAAAAAAAAAAACCCCAAAAGACAAAAAACAACAACAACAACAACAACAACAACAAAAACGCGAAGGGAGTTTATCACTACCAAACCAGCAATGCAAGAAATGCTAAAGGGACTGGTATAAAAATAAGAAATCAAAAGGGAAGAAGGAACACAGGCATAAAAAATAAAAATGGCTACAAACAAGTACCTATCAATAATAACTTTAAACATAAACCAACTAAATGCTCCAATCAAAAGTGGCTGAATGGATAAAAAAACATGACCCATATATATGATGCCTATAAGAGACTCACCTCAGAAAAAGGGACTCACACAGAATGAGAGTGAAGAGATAGAAAAATATCTTTCAGGAAAATGGAAATGAAAAAAAAGCTGGGGTAGCAATACTTATATCTAACAAAATAAACCTCAAAGTGAAGGCCATAACAAGAGATAAGGAAGGCCACTTCATAATACTAAAGGGATCTAAACAACAAGAGGGCATAACCCTGGTAAACATATATGCACCCAATGCAGGAGCACCCAAATACATAAAAAACCTCCTGGAAGATATCAAGGTAGAGATCGACAACAACACAATCATAGTAGGGGATGTTAATACCCCATTGACATCACTGGATAAATCCTCTAGACAAAAAATCAGTAAAGAAACAGCAATCCTAAATGAGTCACAAGATCAGATGGACTTAATTGACATCTTTAGAACATTTTATCCCAAGCCATGGAATATACATTCTTCTCAAGTGCACATGGGACATTTTCAAAGGTAGACCACATATTGGGATACAGGCAAAGCCTCTCCAAATTCAAGAAGATTGAAATCATAGCAAGCATCTTCTCAGACCACAATGGCATAATCTATAACAATAAAAGCATAATATGTACCTGACTGAACGGCCAAAGAGCAGAAGACCACCTGGACGACCACGCTATGACACCCACTGGCACCAGGCCAGCCAAGGCGAGTGCGATGTGATTGGTCGGGGGTCTGGTCATTGCCCCATGATTGCCCTGCAGAGGGAGGCCCAGGACACTGGCCAGCAGGGCCATTGATCAATCAATTGGAGGGCTCCATGATCGCCCCAAAGAGGAAGGCGCAGGCCACCAACTGGCAGGCTGTGGTGGGTGGGCAGGGTCTCCGTCTGTGGAGAGATCCATTGAGGAGCCTTGACTGGGTGGGCAGGGCCTACCTTTTTGGGGTGATCGATTGCGGGGCTCCTGGACTGTGTGAGAGGGCACAGGCCAGGCTGAGGGACCCCCGACCCCGAATGCACAAATTTTGTGTACTGGGCCTCTAGTATTAGAAATAAACTACAATAAAAACAATGAAAAAAAAGTTCAAACACTTGGAAGCTGAATAGCATGCTATTAAACAATGATTGGGTTACCAAAAAGATCAAAGAAGAAATTAAAAACATCCTGGAAATGAATGACAATGAAAACAAAAGAATTCAAAATCTGTGGGACACAGTGAAAGCAGTCCTGAAAGGGAAGATTATACCTCAGGCTTACCTCAAAAAAACAAGAAAAAATGGAAATAAATTATCTAACTCTACAACTTAAAGAATTAGAAAGAGAGCAACAAGAAAAGCCCAGAGTGAGCAGAAGGAAGGGGATAATAAAGATCAGAGCAGAAATAAATGACATAGAGACAAAAAAATAATACAGAAGATCAATGAAACAAAGAGCTGGTTCTTTGAAAGGATAAACAAGATTGATTTTCTTGTTTATTCTAGTCAGCCTCACCAAGAAGCAAAGACAGAGGACCCAAATGAACAAAATCAGAAATGAAAGAGGCGAAATAACAACAGACCCCACAGAAATACAAAGGATTGTAAAAAAAAAAAAAAAAAACACCAAAAAACTATGAACAATTCTATTCCAAAAAACTAGACAACCTAGAGGAAATAGACATATTCCTAGAAAAATACAACCTTCCAAAACTCAATAAGGAAGAATCTAAAAACTCAATAGGCTGATAACTATGGAGGAAATGGAAGCAATCATCAAAAATCTTCCAGCAAACAAAAGCCCAGGGACAGACAGCTTCACAGGGCAGTTTTACCAGACAGTCAAAGAAGAACTAAAACCTATTCTCCTCAGACTATTCCAAAAAATTCAAGAGGAAGAAATACTTCCAAGCTCACTCTATGAAGCCAGCATCACCCTAATACCAAAACTAGGTAAAGACAACATAAGAAAGAGAATTACAGGCCAATATCCCTCATGAACATAGATGCCAAAATCCTCAACAACGTCCTAGCAAATCAGATCCAGCAGTACATCAGAAAGATCATACACCATGACCAAGTAAGATTTATCCCAGGGATGCAAGTATAGTACAGTTTCCGCAAATCAATAAATGTGATACATCATATAAACAAATTGAGAGATAAAAACCACATAGTCATATCAATTGATGCAGAAAAAGCATTTACTGAAAAATACCCTCAGCAAAGTGGGAATAGAGAGATCATACCTCAACATAATAAAAGTCTTATATGACAAACCCACAGCCAACATCATACTCAATGGACAAAAACTAAAACCGTTTCACTTAAGAACGGGAACAAGACAGGGATGACCACTTTCACCACTCCTGTTCATCATAGTACTGGAAGTGCTAGCCATAGCAATTAGACAAGAAGAAGAAATAAAAGGTATCCAAATTCGAAAAGAAGACGTAAAACTGTCATTATTCACAGATGACATGCTACTGTACATAGAAAACCCTAAAGACTCCATCAAAAAACTACTAGACTTAATAAATGAATTTGGCAATGTAGCAAGATACAAAATTAATGCCAAGAAATCTATGGCATTTTTATACACCAAATAGTGAACTTACAGAAAGAGAGATTTAAAAAAACAATTCCATTTACCTTGCACACAAAAAATTAAGATGGCTAGTAATAAACTTAACTAAGGAGGTAAAAGACTTGTACTCGGAAAACTACAGGACACTGAAAACAGAGATAGAGGAAGACATAAATAGATGGAAGAACATACCATGTTCATGGATTGGTAGAATCAACATCACTAAAATGTCCACACTACCCAAAGCAATCTATAGATTCAATGCACTCCCCATTAAAATACCAATGGTATATTTCACAGACCTAGAACAAACTCTCCAAAAATTCATCTGGAATAAAAAAAGACCCCGAATAGCTGCAGCCATCCTGAGAAAGAACAAAGTAGGTGGGATCTCAATACCAGATATCAAGCTGTATTACAAAGCCACTGTTCTCAAAACTGCCTGGTACTGGCACAAGAACAGACATATAGACCAATGGAATAGAATAGAAAACCCAGAAATCGACCCAAACCACAATGCTCAATTAATATGTGACAAAGAAGGCAAGAACATACAATGGAGTCAAGACAGTCTCTTCAATAAATGTCGTTGTTGCCAAAACTGGTTTGGCTCAGTGGATAGAGCATCAACCTGAGGACTGAGGGGTCCCAGGTTCGATTCCGGTCAAGGTCATGTGCCTGGGTTGCGGGCACATCCCCAGTAGGAGATGCGCAGGAGGCGGCTGATCGATGTTTCTCTCTCATCGATGTTTCTAACTCTCTATCTCTCTCCCTTCCTCTCTGTAAAAAATCAATAAAATATATTTTTAAAAAAATAAATGGTGTTGGGAAAATTGGACAGATACATGCAAAAAAATTATGGTTGACCACCAACTTACACCATACACAAAAATAAACTCAAAATGGATAAAGAACTTAAACGTAAGATGGGAAACCATAAAAATCTTAGAGGAATCCACAGGCAGCAAAATCTCAGACATATGCCGAAGCTATATCTTCACAGATACAGCTCCTAGGGCAATGGAAACTAAAGAGAAAATAAACAAATGGGACTACATCAAAATAAAAAGCTTCTGCACAGCAAAAGAAACTATCAACAAAACAACTAGAAAGACCACTGCATGGGAGAACATATTTGCCAATGATATTTCCGATAAGGGTTTAATTTCCAACATTTATAGGGAACTCATACAACTTAACAAAAGGAAGATAAACAACCCAATCAAAAAAATGGCCAACAGACATAAATATACACTTTCCAAAAGAGGACATACAGAAGGCCAAGAGACATATAAAAACACTAGAGGCCTGGCACATGAAATTCATGGGTGGGTATAGTCTGTAGACCTGGCCTGTGATTAGGGCCATCTTCCCCGACTGCTGGCAGCTGGCCCTGCCCCCCGCCACCACTCACCCCCAGTTCCCCATTTGCCATTGGGCGATCAAAGCCTGCCGGCCAGTGGGGAGGGACCGAGAGGTGGTCAGTGTGCCTCACAGTGACTGGTTGAGCCATCATTCTGGTCGTTCTGCCATTTGGTCAATTTGCATATTACTCTCATATATATTTAGATGTTCAAAGTCACTAATCATTGCAGAGATGCAAATCAAAACAACAATGAGGTACCATCTCACACCTGTCAGACCCGTCAGAATGGCTATCATCAACAAATCAACAAATGACAAGTGCTGGTGAGGGAAACCTTGTGCACTGCTGGTGGGAATGCAGACTGTGGAGAACAGTATAGAGTTTCCTCAAAAAACTAAAAATGGAACTCCCATTTGACCCAGTGATCCCACTTCTAGGAATATATACCAAGAAACTAGAAACACCAATCAGAAAGGATATATGCACCCCTATGTTCATAGCAGCACAATTTACAATAGCTAAGATTTGGAAACAGTCTAAGTACCCATCAGTAGATGAGTGGCTTAAAAAGCAGTGGTACATCTACACAATGGAGTACTATGCTGCTGTAAAAAAGACGGAACTCCTACCATTTGCAAAAGCATGAACGGACCTGGAGAGCATTATACAGTTGGAGAAAAATAAATATCACATGATCTCACTCATTTGTGGAATATAATGAACAACATAAACTAACGAACAAAAACAGATCCAGAGACAGAGAAGCATCGATCAGACCATCAAAGTTCAGAGGGAAGGCAGGGGAGGGTGGGGGTAAGGGGGATAAATCAACCAAAGGACTTGTATGCATGCATATGAGCATAAGCAATGGACATTGACACTAGGAGCGTGACAGCATGAGCGGGGGGTGGCGGGGACAATAGGGGGATAAGGACAGATATGTAATACCTTAATCAATAAAGAAAAAAAGTAAATTTTTAAAAAAGGACAAAAAATTGTGCTATCCTAACTGTAATTGAAAAATAAATAAATAAAATGGTTCTATCTTGTTCAAAGAGGAGTAGATGAGGTAGAAAGAATAATCTCTTTAGGAAGTAGCTCAGGTGTTTCACAATTAATATTTAGATGCTATATCCAGCCATGCTTGTCTTGCCTGCGTGCTGGAAACCCGCCCTGCTTCGTGCCTGTGATTGGAACTACATAATTTTTACTGAGATAAGTCTTTTCTGGCCTTGACACTAAACCTCTCTAACCTGCTCAGGCAACAGTCTGTCTTGCTTTGGGCCACTATCCAGAGCAAGTTGACGCTCCCCTCTAAAATTTTCAGGTCCTTATAATTATGCAACATTTCCCGACTACCCTCACAGTCCACCCTATTCAGAGCAGCAGCAGCAGCCGGAATTTCAGGCAAAAATGTTTATTTTATTATTTATATATATTTTTTAAAATATATTTTATTTATTTTTTACAGAGAGGAAGGAAGAGGACTAGAGAGTTAGAAACATCGATGAGAGAGAAACATTGGTCAGCTGCCTCCTGCACACCTCCTACTGGGGATGTGCCCGCAACCATGGTACATGCCCTTGAAAGGAATCGAACCTTGGCCCTCTCGGTCCGCAGGCCGACGCTCTATCCACTGAGCAAAACCGGTTAGGGTAAGGTAAAAATGTTTATAAATAAAATAGCCAGACTTTAGGAAGCAGTCCTTGAAAATTCAACATATATCAATGATAGCAAGTGCTACAACCTGTTTAGCTCTTGGTGAAAAAAAGAATGGTATGGTTTGATAAATAGCAGGCACTTATGTTTGTACCTCAATTGTACCTTTCCAAGTAATACTGTACTGTTGATGCCGAGGATAGGAAATTCAATTTAGCGGCGGAGGTTAGGCAGGTATTTATGATGTTTCCCTGAAAATCTTTCTTCTACCCTCACCCACTGCCAAGTTGTGGAAGGTACTAAAGTTGGATGAGGCTTTATATAAACCTGACTTGTTCATTGATGGCCAATTGAAGGATATCCTGTGTACATTAAACTGGGATTGAGCTATGAAACAATACTTATTTATTTGTTCATTCATTGCTCATCTACATAATTAAAATTTACAAAATCTCTGTTGTGTTTTTGTTTTTGTTTTGTTTTGTTTTGTTTTTAAAGGATCACTCTTGCCCTGGCTGATGTGGCTCAGTTGGTTGAAGTGTCATCCCATACATGGGAAGGTCTCGGGTTCGATTCCCGGTCAGGGCACATACCCAGGTTTCAGGTTTGAACAGGGCATGTACAGGAGGCAACCGATGTTTCTCTCTCTTCCTCTTTCTCCTTTCCTTTCTCTCTAAGATCAATAAAAGTATGTCCTTGGGTAAGGAAGTAAATAAACAAACAAATAAAAAATAAATAAAGAATCACTCTTGTGGAAAATAGATTACAAGGGAACAAGGTTGGAAGCAAGATCCTTACTGTCATGATAATCCAGGGAAGAACTTAGGGTGCTTCAAACTCGGGTGGTAGCAATGGAGGTAGTGAGAAATAGTTCAGATTCTGGGTATATTTTGAAGGTAGTCAACAGGAGTCCCTGATAGAGTCTACATGGGGTGTGGAAGAAAAAGAGGAGTCAGGATAACTATAACATTTTTGACCTGATTGGTTGGGTTGGTGGCAAAGATCAGAAGTTCAGTTTTGGACCTGCTACTTTTGAGATATCAGACATCCAAGTGGAGATGTCAAGTAGGAAGTTTGATATCCAAGTCTAGTCTGGGTTGGGTATATGAATCTGGGACTCATGGACATAGAGATGGTATTAGACAGTGAGACTGGATGGCCCAAGAAACTGAATGTATATAGAGGAGAAAAGGGAAGAGGAATGAAGATTGAGCCATGGCAAATTCCAGCCTTAAGAGTTCAGGGAGAAGGAGCAAAGAAGACAAAGAAGTGACCATTAAAGAAACAGAAGAGAGAAAGAGAGAGAGAGAGAGAGAGAGAGAGAGAGAGAGAGAGAGAGAGAGAATGTGGTGTCCCAGAAATCTAGTCAAGAGAGAATAGCAAGTGAGAAAATATATTAAATTAGGTGAGGACTGAGAGTTAATGATTGGATCTAGGTTATTGTCAAGATCATTGATGACTTGAAGTTTTAATGCAGTGATGGAAGGCAAAGCCTCATTACAGTGGTTTTAAGAGAAAATATCAATAGCAATTATAGAATAGTTTTTGGGTGCTGTTTGTTTATCCCTCTACCTATATCACTCTGTCTTGATTATTAAATCCTCCCAATTGTGTTCTTCTTCAGGAAGAGTTCTTTTTGGCACTTTGCTCTTGTATGTAAACTTTAACATCCATGAGTCAAGTTCCACAAAAGAAAATTTTTGACGTTTTCTTGGAATTGCATTAAAACTCTACATCAATTGGGTGGGGGTAGGGAGGCAGGTATCTTTTAAAAAATTCATCTTTATTGTTAAAGGTATCACAGAAGACCCTTCTTTTATCCCCAATTGACCCCCTCCTCCCCACTCCTGCCCCCCTCCCCAGGCCTTCACCACCCCTATTGTCTGTCTCACTGGGTTATGCATATATGCATATAAATTCTTTGGTTAATCTCTTCTCCCTCCCCCACCCACCCCCATAAGAATCCTCAGTTTGTTGCATTCTTCTTCATTTCTGGCTCTATTTTGTTTGTCAGGTTTATTTTTTGTTCATTACATTCCACATATAACTGAGATTATGAGATGCTTGTCTTTCTCGGATTGGCTTATTTCATTGAGCATAATCATCTCTAGGTCCCTCTATGCTGTCTCATTGTATCAGTGAAAATTCTATGTTTTCTTCTAGGATGTTTATGGTTGCACAACTAAACGTTTAATTTTTTTTTTCATTTTGAGTTTATTCTTGTGTATGATGTACATTGGCAGTCTGATTTAATTTTTTTGCATGTTCCTGTCCAATTATCCTAATACCGTTTATTTATTTTTCTTTTTTTAATATTATTTTTTTGCCGTTTTTATTTTTTTATTTTTTCGCATCATTTTACTTTTTTAAAAATAATTTTTATTGCTTGAAGTATTACAAAGAGTATTACACATGTCTCCTTCCCCCCCCCCCCCCGCCACCTTGACATTCCCCCGGCCCCTAGCCCCTAGTGTCTTGTGTCCATTGGTTATTCTTATATGCATGCATATAAGTCCTTCGGTTGATCTCTTAACGCCCCCCCCCCCCCTCCGGCCAAACCCTCCCCAGGCTTCCCACTGTAGTTTGACAGTCTGTTCAATGCTGTTCTGCTTCTGCATCAACCCCTGCTCATCAGTCTATACTGGTCCCCACTATCTGTCCCAACCTCACTGGGGCCGTTTTGTCTTCACCAGGGCCCTCTTGACCTCACCAGGGCCCTCTTGACCCTGCCGGTGCCGTACATCGCCAGGGTCGTTTCGGCCTCACCGGGGCCGTCCCAACCTCACCGGGGCCATCCCGACCTCACCAGGGCCGTTTCGGCCTCACCAGGGCCATTTCAACCTCATGGGGGCCGTCTCCACCTCCCCGGGGCCATTCCAGCTTCACCGGCGCCGTTTCAGCCCCACCAGGACTGTCCCAGCCTCACCAGGGCCGTCCCGACCTCACCGGGGCCGTTTCAACCTCACCAGGGCCGTCCTGACCTAATACCATCTATTGAAGAGACTGTCTTCACTCCATTGTATGCTCTTGCCTCCTTTGTCAAATATTAATTAAGCATAATGGCTTGGGTTGATTTCTGGGTTCTCTGTTCTGTTCTATTGATCTATATGCCTGTTTCTGTGCCAGTGCAGGGCTGTTTTGATTACAGTGCGTTGGACTTACTGCTGACCTTAGAGTTAAGGTGTCCCAAGGTGAACTTAAAATTAGAAAAAGCTGGTGAGAAGCTTGGCCCAAATCATCTCAAAAGAAAGACACTTCCTGAATTCACCTGATGAACTGATCTTTATAATGGAATCAAAACACAGTGCCAACCAAATATAAAAATAACAATAAACACTAACAAACCAAATAAAATAAAAATGATAAAAAGAAGCTTAAAAGGAAAAAAATGAGAAAAAAGAAAAAAGAGTAAAGAAAAATAAATAACAAAATAGACAAAAACCTCTTCATGTCAAGGAGAAACTTGGGTCAGATTTCTTCCCGTCATTAAAACCAGCTTCTGGAGCTATAAAAACAACACAATGTGGGCCCAGCCAGGGACTTAAAAGGGGGCTTGACATTTCATAACAATGGCTCTTTCTGAGGCCAGTCTAAGAAATGGACCTATCAAAGCTGGATTGTCTATTGTAGTTTACGTTCTGGACTCTAGAATACTTTACTCTTTTAATAAATTATTGAGGATCCCAAAGAGCTTTTTGGTTAGATGGGTTATGGCTATCAATATTTATCTTATTAGAAATGAGAATCTGATGCTACAGTTGCCTTTTCATTTCCAGTTTGAAAAGCTATAATACTTTTTGGTGTTGAAGAGCTCATTATCTGTACACACACAAAAAGTTATATATGAAGTAAACTGCATTTTTCTTTTTTTATTATATATATATATTATTATTACATATGTGTCCTCATCCCCCTGTAACCCCCCAACCCCCCCACTCATGCCCTCACCCCCCTGTTGTCTGTGTCCATTGGTTAGGCTTATATGCATACATACAAGTCCTTTGGTTGATCTCTCCCCCTTACCCCCACCCTCCCCTACCTTCCCTCTGAGGTTTGACAGTCTGATCGATGCTTCTCTGTCTCTGGATCTGTTAAAACTGCATTTTTCAAAGAATTTTTTTTAAAAGATTAAAATTTTTCTGCCTGTTTGATATTCCTTCCTGCTTTGTGACATTTTCTGTGATGAGTTTAACATTACTTAACAGAGATGTTAGCTTTTTAAAAAAAATCTAACTAGTTTAAATGCTAAATCAAATACTACAATATGGTTATCCATTTCTGTTATATGGTTTCATGTGATTGGTTGCTGGGAGCCGGTCCATCCTTGCTGTTTCAAGGGACCTGGCATATATGGCATACGGTTCTTAATATGTTTGCTCACCTTCTTGGTGCTGTGTTTTAACCAAGGTCACCTCTCCGAGAAAGGTTGTTTCTCCAGGTAGGAATTTTTCCCTGAAGTCAGGGAGGGGATGAAACTACTTAACTAAGTGCCAGGCGGGTAGTTAATCACTACAAACAATCATGCTTAAGCTACATAATCTTTACTCCCTGGAATGGAGATAAGAAACGCCCTAACCTTTGTAATAGAGATTGATAGGATTGAATCAACTGGTATAAATACAGATGTAACAAGACAGCAAGAGACAGAACTCAGAACACAAAACTGAGAACACAGGGCTTGGAAGACAGGACCAAGAGAGACAGAGCCTAGGCACAGAACCTACACAGAACGTTCTCTAGAGACAGAAGAACTTCGCTGGAGAGAGCATGCCGGAGGATCCTGGACAGGGACTGGCCTCGGAGCCTGGAGGCGGAGCCTGGCGAGAGAGCATGGCAGGGGATCCTGGACTGAACCTGACTGCGGAGATTGGCAGGAGAGCCTGACTAGAACCTGGTGACCGAACCTGGCTGGAGAACCTGAGCAGAACCTCTCTGGAGATCCTAACCAGAACTTCGCTAGAGATCCTGACCAGACCCTGACAAGAGAACCCGGCTATGATGATCAACTGAACTCAGTCTTCGTGTCATTCCTTCTTCGCCGACTCCGTCCACACCTTTGGGGACCCCTGGACCTGCTGGGGTTGGACCCCAGCAATTGGTTGAATTTGTTTATGGTCTGATTGGTCTAAACATCTGTCAATGATGAAGTTTCACAAAATGCAAGGATGGTAATCAGGGTCAGCAAAAACATTCATATTTGTGTTGTTTATAAGAAATGAATCTATTACTGCTTGCTATCAGATTCATTACGAACAGATCTGTAGGCAGACAATCAAAACAGGAGTCTTAATACTTTCTGACTAAGCAATAAAATGAAGCCATCTCTATAATAGTAAAGTTATAAATTCAGTGATGCCAGAATATTGAATTAGTGATTACAATGCTTGTGGTTATATTACAATTTAGATAAGTAAAGTTAGGATGTTCTAAGAGAATTCCTTGTAACGAAACTATCCAGGACTGCCGGACTGGTGTGGCTCAGTGACTGAGCATCAACCTATGAACCAGGAGGTCATGGTTTGATTCCCAGTCAGGATGCATGCCTGGGTTGTGGGCTTGATCCCTGGTGCGGGGTGAGCAAGAGTCAGCTGACCAATGATTCCCTCCTCCTCCTCCTCCTCCTCCTCCTCCTCCTCCTCCTCCTCCTCCTCCTCCTCCTCCTCCTCCTCCTCCTCCTCCTCCTCCTCCTCCTTCTTCTTCTTCTTCTTCTTCTTCTTCTTCTTCTTCTTCTTCTTCTTCTTCTTCTTCTTCTTCTTCTTTCTCTCTCTCTCTCTCTCTCTCTCTCTCTCTCTCTCTCTCTCTCTCTCTCTCTCTCTCTCCCGCTCCCTTCCTCTCTGAAATCAATAAAAATATATGTTTTAAAAAAAACTACCCAGGACCATTTTACTGTCAACATATTTCAGAAAAAGATTGTACCTGACAGGAGGCACTTTTACCTTAATTTGGTTGAATATCGATACTTTTAGAATATTCAGAGTAAAGGCCCATAAGTATCTTGCAGCCTCACGCAACCTAGCAAGATATAATGACTAGTTCAGGGCTTCAACTTCTCAAAGCACCACTGGCAACAATCTCTCATTTGTTGTGAAATTTTTAGCCTTTAGTTTCAATAACAATATGTAACCAGGACTAAATTAAAGTATACAGGGCTTATAATTTTCTCTTCACTCTGCTCTTTTGGTTATAATATTGCATGTGTCTTACCTATTAATAACCAGTTAATGTATTCTGCAACTGAGCTCCAGAAAACAATATGTCTTTCTCCTGGGGAAGCCACTGCTCCCCACTTAGAAGCCATCTCCTCCTATTTTGTCAACAACCCTACTTCTGCTTAGTTCTGGAGCCCAAAGATGCTCAGGGAAGGTGGGTCCACCTTCAGGAGAAAAATCATAGTTGGCCTAAGCCGGTCTTGCTTGACTCATTCACCTCTGCAGAGACTGGTTTAGGCGTGGGCTTATGGCTAATTCTGTCCAATAAGCCACTAAGGGAAAGATGTTGGGGCTTCTCCAATTTTTCTTTCTGGTAAAAAGAAAGAAATTCATGAGGCAAAACTTACTGCTTTATACAAGGTGATTGTGTAGGATGTGATGATTGGAATTGTGACCTTGAGAGGACAAGCTTGAGGGCAAATGCCAACATTCTGAGGATGGCAAATGGAAATATAGAAAGCCCGTGGGGTTTTGATGAACTGCTGTGTAGCCAAATGAGCCAGTTCTGGAAAACCTCCAGACTTCTGTGACAGATAATCACCCCTATTGAATAACCACTTTCAGTAGGATGCTTTGAAAAAGCATCATCATCCCTTCAACTGGATGGAAATACATGCACCTTTAGACGATATTTAACACAGCGGCACATGTGGGTATGAAGAAACACAGTCTATGCAACAGGGTTTTCCCCACTTTCCTTTTTGGCAAATAGGATCTTTACTGTGCTCCAGCCCAAGGCTTCCTGTCAAGTGAGGGACTGACCATGTCTGGGACCACAGACAAGTACTGTTTGTGTATATGGTACAATATATATATAACATAAAGTTATTTTAACCATTATTAAGTGTGCAATCCAGTGGAATTAAATACATTCACAATACTGTTTTACCACCACAACTATCTACTTCCAAAACTTTTTCATCTTCCCCTACAGAAGCTCTATATCAGTGATGATGAACCTATGACACACGTGTCAGAGGTGACACGCGAACTCATTTTTTTGATTTTTCTTTGTTAAATGGCATTTAAATATATAAAATAAATATCAAAAATATGTCTTTGATTGCAAATATCAAAAAATTTCTATATGTGACATGGCACCAGAGTTAAGTTAGGGTTTTTCAAAATACTGACACGCCGAGCTCAAAAGGTTCGCCATCACTGCTCTATATCCATTAAATAATAGTTTCCCATCCCTTCTTCCTCTCAGTCCTGGTAACCTCAATTCTACTTTCTGTCAGTATGAGTTTTCCTATTCTTGGTAGCTCATATAAATTTAATCATACAATATTTGTCATTTTGTGACTGACTTCTCTTTGCATAATGTTTTTCAAGATTCATCCATGTTGTAGCATGTGTCAGTACTTCATTCTTTCTTTTATGGCTGAATAATGTCCCGCTGTGTGTATATATCACATTTTGTTCATCCGTTCATCTATTGATAGGTGCTTTGAGTTGTTTCCACCATTTAGCTATTGTGGATAATGTTACTATGAGCATTGGCATATAAGTATCTGTCCAGTGCCAGCTTTCAATTCTTTGGATTATACAGGAGTGAGCGAGAGTAGGCATGTTTCTTCCCTCAAATCACCCTCATCCCCCATTTAGCTTTCTCTGTGTGTGTGCCGCTCCCTTCTGGATCCTCCATTTATCTTGATTTTTATGGAGCTGGGGATTCCCACAGGGATTCCGTGAAGATGAGGGCACTGGGCCGGGGTTAGGTGTGGCGTCCCTTAGGCAAGCCAAATACGGAAAAGCGGGGAGAGAGAGGGGACTGCACTGCCAGGCGCTGAAAAGTAGAAATTGGGTCCGAAGGGAGAGGGTGGCAGGTGAGCGGACCAGCTTCAGGAGACAATTGGCGTCGGACTGGCTCCCACATCAGGCAGTCCAGCCAGCTAGCGGCGGGTTACCGTGGCAACCGTGAGATCTCGCGAGACAGACATCGCGCCTGCGCAGCGCTGCTGCCGGCCCCTCTCCGGAGCTTCCCGCCTCCACCCGGCTCCCGAACTCCAGGTGTTTACAGCTCGGTCCTCCCGCTGACCCCCTCGGCCGCGGTGGCAGTGAGCCGACTTTTCCTGTTGTGAGTAACGCAGAAGGATGAAGTGTGGCGCTCCGTGAGCGTGTGGGAGGCGGAGCCGGCAGGGCGAGGGCTGTGCGCACGCGCACGGCGGCTCACGCGGAGCCGGCGCTGCCGCGATCGGGAGTGAGGGCGCCCGGACCGCGGAGGGCGGGAGGGGGCTCACCCGGGTGGGTCGTGGCTGGGACGCACGGAGCGCGGGCCCCACGGCACGCAGGGTCTCCGGGGCTAGCCCTGGACCCCGCCGCCCCCGCCTGGCGGCCCTGCCCATGCCCCCCGGCCTCGGCTCCGTGCGCGGCCTGGGGTGGAGCCTCCCTCTGGCCGCACAGTCTGGGGTGGAGGCGGGCAGCAGAATGACTGCGGTCGTGTAGGCTAAACCGTGACGTACCGAAGGCACCAGACACCAGGAGAGGGTGCACACTGCGCCAGAGGCCGGGAGTGGCCCTGAGGCCATTCTCTGCTTTCCTCCGGGTCGATCACTGTGTTTGGTAGATGTCACCTCTTAGCTGCTTTAATTAGCATGCATTTCTGTCCATCCCCTCTGCCGCTATTCATCTACAGGCCACCATCACTTTTTATTTTTTAAAAAATATATTTTTATTGATTTCAGAGAGGAAGGGAGAGGGGGAGAGAAACATCAGTGATGAGAGAGAATCACTGAGCGGCTGCCTCCTGCACGCCCCTCACTGGGGAAGAGCCCTTCATTCCGAGCCAGCGGGGTAGGGCCCGGCATCATTTCTTACTAGGACTTCCCGCTGGAAGGTCCTCGAGGGCCTTCGCCACCTGGTCCTTACCCACCTTCCCGAGTATCTCACTCCTCTCCCTAGCATCTGCCCCTGACACTGACTTACCTCCTTTAATGCTGTTCCTTGGACACTCTCCTTTGGTAGGCATTCTTCAGGATTTAGTCAAAGGGTCACTGCCTCCAGGAGGCCCTCCTGACCCCCTCCACGAAGCCAGGCTTCTGCTACGTCCCCTTAGGGCCCTGTTGGTCCCTGGTCTGAATGTCTTACTGGATTATCTGCTGGTATGTCTTCCTCATAGAGTCTAAGCTCAGTGAGGCCAGTGACTGTTTTTCTGTGCTATTTCATGGCTTGTACTGTGGGTAATCCAGAAATACTTGAAGTAAGAAAGGGCGCTGTGAGGCTGAGGATGGGAGTAGTATTCCAGGCAGAGGGAATAAAGTGCATAACGACACGGAGAGGAGAAACGGATGACCTCATTAAGTAGCATGTGGCCCAGTGGCGGGATGTAATGTGTGTTGGGGCACCTAAGGAGAAAGGCTGGTGGGGAGACGGGCCAGTGTGTGGGGGGCCTTAAAGGGTTTGCACTTGATCCTATAGCAGTGATGGCGAACCTATGATACGTGTGTCAGAGGTGACATGCAAACTCATTTTTTGGGTTGATTTTTCTTTGTTAAGTGGCATTTAAATATATAAAATAAATACCAAAAATATAAATCTTTGTTTTACTATGGTTGCAAATATAAAAAAAATTCTATATGTGACACGACACCAGAGTTAAGTTAGGGTTTTTCAAAATGCTGACACGCCGAGCTCCAAAGGTTCGCCGTCACTGCCCTATAGGCAGTAGAGGCCTCCAGTCAGCCCAGAGGCACCTCCGCAAGGGCTTCCTATTTTTCTCCTCCAAAGCTGTTACTCCCCTTTACCAGTGAGTATTTGTGCATTATAGGGCATTAAGGTTCTGCTTATCTGAACTTGGTTCTCATCTCCCCAACCAGATTCTGAAGACAGAAGGAGTTAATGCATATCTTGCTTTCTCTCCAGAGCACATCACTGTAAGTATTTATTCTGTCTTTGAATGTTGACACATTAACTGACTTGCAGTTTGGCAAGAGCTCTGTTAGATCATTGTTGTCTTTTTAAAAATATATATATATTTTATTGATTTTTTTTACAGAGAGGAAGGGAGAGGGATAGAGAGTTAGAAACATCGATGAGAGAGAAACATTGATTAGCCACCTCCTACTGGGGATGTGCCAGCAACCAAGGTACATGCCCTTGACCGGAATCGAACCTGGGACCTTTCAGTCCGCAGGCCAATGATCTATCCACTGAGCCAAACAGGCTAGGGCAGACCATTTTTGACTTGCTTGTCTTCCTGAGCACCTTAAACCTGCTACCAGCCTTGGATTTGAATGAGCTCCTTCCCAGTTCCCTGAGCTTGAGTGGAGCTTGTAGAGAATGGGCGTAGGGGCGGGCTGTGCAGTGTGGCTGGTTTGAAGACTGCAGATAGTCTCTCGCAGTGGACATGATACTGATATGAATGAGATCTGTGGGGCCCAGGAGAGGTCAGGAGACCATTTTTAGAGCTATCCAGTGTGTATAAGCCTCCTGTCCTACACCTGTGGTTCCTTATTCCAGTTCTGCATCACATTCACCCAGGCAACTTTTTACAAGTCCAAGTGCACCAGTCTTATTCTCAGACTCCAATTGAGTAGATCGAGTGTAAGGACCAACCATCTCTATGTTTTAAAGGCCACAGATTATTTTTGAAGTGCAGCCAGGATTGGGAGAGCATAAAATTTAGATTTGGGAACCAGCTGTGACTTCAAGCAAGGTGTTTGACCCGAGTCTCTTTTCTCATCCACATGCTGGGCAATTATACAGGAAATTTGTGAGACTCAACACATGGAGCAAGTACCTTATAAATTCTGACATTCCACAGAGACACTTGCTTGTCAATATCAGTAGACAGCCCAGTACGTAGGAGTTCAGTTGGAGAGGATTAATTCCTAACCCTGCCTGCAGTGTTCCAGGGAGGGGAGGCTCAGTGGTATAAATGAGGGAATATCTGGAATGAGAAACCTGAAAGTAGGGGTAGTTCCAAACTCCAGATGTCTTCACAGCTGGCTTAACTTCCTTGAGTTTTGCCATGTGGGTCCCTATGGTTGTTACCTGAGCTCCAGAAAGAATGTGAGGAAGAAAACTGAGTGAAGAGAAAGGATATGCAGTTGTCTCTGGGAAGGAGAAACACGATATACTCCCTAGACTAGTGGGTTTTGTTTTTTCTGTTTATTGATTTCAGAGGCAGATAGAAACCTTAGTGAGAGAGAAAAATTAATATTGACCGCTGCCTCTTACAGGACCCCGTTGGGGACTGAACAGGAGACCTCTTGGTGTATGGGTTGATGCTCAGCCACTGGGCTACACCAGCTGGGCTAGACCAGTGTTTTGTAACATTTTCCCAGTAAGGCTCCTTCTGGTTATTTTCCCTAATGGATTAATATCTTTAAATTTCGTTACAAAATCTTGCTAATTTTCCTCAAATTGCCAGCTGGAGGAGCAGTTGGCTTGGAATAACTATAGGAAGGGGGACTGTCCATCTGTATGTGTATCAAATGTTTTAGGGAGATATATAAGAAACTCAGAGTCCAGGGAGGAGGACTTACAAGAGGCATAAAATGAAAGTACCATTTGAATTTTTAATCATGTGCAGATGTTACTATTTAAGTTTTTTTTAAAAAAATCACATGTAGTTAACCATTAATGGCAGAAACTTCCAGGGCCCTCACAGATTGTGAGCTCCATGCAGGTGAACAAGGGGACTTATGTGGGTGGATGTGGGGACTTTTTCATGCTGAACCCCAGAGCCTAGAACACTGCCTGCACATTTGGAGGTGCTCAGTGAATATTTGTTGAATGGATGAATGGAAGCCTAACTAGAGAGGAATTTAGAGAATGGTAACAAATCTATGAGATTAATATCATACAGCCATTAAGAGGTTAACCGCTAATTCTGAACATGTAGAAAATTTTTATTTATTTTTAAATAATATTTTTATTGGTTTTTACTGAGGAAGGGAGAGAGAGAAACATCCATGTGAAAGTGAAACATTGATTGGCTGCCTCCTGCACACCCCCTACTGAGGATCGATCCCACAACCCCGACTGGAAATCAAACCAGCAACCCTTAGTGCATGGGACAATACCCTAGCAACTGAGCCACACAGGTCAGGGCAACATGAAACATTTTTAATAAACAAATAGAATTTCACTGTGATTGCAATAATGCAAAACATTCATATATGGCCTATATATGAATAAAAACAGTCATAAAAAAAATGGGGAAAATTACTGAATCTTAAAAAGAGAGGTTAAGTGTCTGGTCACATAATTGGTCCTCTATGATTAGGCCTGCTGTAGCCTGTAAAGAATCAGAATAAGTATAACCAGGATATTCTTAAGACATGCGCTGCTAGTTAACAATTGTCCTTTGTCGTTTTGCTTCTCAGTGAAGGATTTTTATAATGGCTGCAGCTCCTCAGGCACCAGGGAGGGGCTCGGTTCGGAAGACAAGACCTTTAACTGTAAAGACATCATTGAATAACCCGTATACTATCTGCTGGAGTGCTCTGGAGAGAGAGGATTTGCACTTCATCTTACAGACACTTGAAGACAGATTTAAATCAATCGGACTTGAGAAAATTGAGAATAAGAAAAGAAGTAAAAAGCAGTTTTTTAAAAAACAAGGCAGAGACAAATGTAGCATAGATGTTCATATGAGTGAGGATCTGAAGGAGAAAAAAACAGAAGATAATGAACAAGTATCAGGGTGGACTTCTGTCCAGGTGAGGAAGCAACTTGCCATTGGCGTTAATGAAGTCACCAGGGCTCTGGAAAGGAACGAACTGCTTTTGGTTTTAGTGTGTAAGTCAGTCAAGCCTGCGATCATCACCTCACACCTGATTCAGTTAAGTTTAAGCAGAACGGTCCCTGCTTGTCAGGTTCCCCGTCTCAGTGAGAGAATTGCGCCTGTCATTGGCTTAAAATGTGTCCTAGCTTTGGGATTCAAAAAGAACACCACTGACTTTGTCAATGAGGTGAAAGCTATAATCCCCAGAGTACCCAATTTAAATGTACCATGGCTTCAAGACAGACTTGAAGACTCCAGGGAAAATTCAGAGTCCGAATCTTTGGAAAGCCAAGACAGAGAGATTTGGGACACTTCCTTTGAAGACCTCTCTAAACATAAGAGAAAGCTCACTGAAGGTCAGCAGGCTGCAGTGCTACAACCCCTTAAAATAAAGAAACTGATTCCAAACCCTAATAAAAAAAGGAAACCACCCAAAAGTAAAAAAATTACTTCAAAGTAATCATGTATAAACTTGTCACTACATACAATTGGAAAATGACTCCTTGTAAAAAACCTTGAAGCTAATAAACTGAATTACTTTTACATAGATCTGTGGGAGATTGTTTGGTAAATGTTCCTTTCAAATGCATAAGACTTTTTAACAGCACAGATATGCTGAAGCTTAAAAACACTAAATGCAGAAAATATTCAGAAGTATGCATATCAAAAGTTTATTGACACTAATGTCCATGCTTGTATAGATTCACTTTTTAAAGGTTGGTACAATGCTTGTGAGCAAAAACATCTGTATCCTACAGCACTTAACATCTTTCTCTCAAACTTAGAAAATGTACCACAGTGCACATGGTCTAAATTAGAGTAGATGAAACTGGACTGCAGATACGCCATCAGTTTTAAAGGAAAGATACTAAATGCTAAGCAATACATTGTCTTCAGAAACAATACATCAGGTTTTTATTTCCTTCTATTTTACTTCCATTGGGTAGGTCTAAGCATTGGCTTGGGAGAAAGGCTTGACACCTTTAGGAAAAGCCAGATAAGGTCTTTTGACTAGTTAGAATTCACCACTTTACATGGTTAACATTTCCTTGAAAACATAACATGTATAAAAAGTATGATGGTAATCAGGTGCAATGAGGCAGGAAGAAGATAAAAAAACAGCTTGGATTCTCAGAGGCGAGTCTGTACAATGATGGGCATCCTTCATGTTAAGAAATGGAGCATAATCAGTACTCTATGGTTATGACAGTGTCTGCTACCTACAGTGTGTGTTTGAAAAAGTAACTTTTTCTAATTTAAGGGGAAGAGTGGCCAGAGTTTATTTTCAGCTTTAATTCTGTTTGATGCATGAATTATGCTACTTCCACTCATTTAAATTTTACTGAATACTATCGTGGCAAAAAAAAAAAAAATCCCTTAAGAAATTGAGTATTTTCATTATTGACAAAGGATGCAGGACAAATGTAGGTTTTTTGAATATTTAAAACACTATATTACACTGAAATTTAGTTCTGATAGCTACTTAAACGCAGCAGTTTTACATAATTTGCTTAAATTATAGAGGCAAATGTGCTAGTTATTTTTAAATGAGAAAAAAAAAAGATTTTAATAAAATTGGAATTTTAGCCCGTGACAAAATTTCTGACTGGCAATTCTGTAATTATTTGAAAACCTCCCTTTGTATGACTCTGTGCTATAAAAATGAATGGAACATAATTCCCAACTGTGCCTTGGCTTCAGATTAAGTTAAAATCTCATTTATTTAACTCTGGTAAATTGGTTCAGTTTTGCTTCTTGAAGTTTTCATCTTCTGTTAAGGAAAAATAGTAATACCATTGGGTTGAATCATCCTAAATGAGAACTCTTCCTTTATGTCTTCAAGAAAGTACACAGTTATCTGAGTACGCTCTACTGTGGGGCCCACGCACGCCCTCTACCGGTAGTCTCAAGGATACCACAAGCCTTGGGTTGGCCTGTTGGTTAATGGCAAGCTGCAGAAAGTAGCATTCAGCTCCTTAATGTAAATCAGGATCAACAACTTTTCTTTCAGGGCCAGATAGCATATATGTTAGACTTTTTGGTTCATACAACCTCTATGGAAACAAATCAACTCTGTCTTTTGTAGCATGAAGCAGCCATAGGCAGTATATAAGTGAATAAGTGTGTGTTCCAATAAAACTTTATTTATGGATGCTGAAATTTGAAATTCATATAATTTTCATGTATCCCAAAATGTTGTTATTTTCCTCTAACCACTCAAAAATGTAAATACCATCTTTAGCTTAGGGTGTACAAAAACATGTGATGGGCTGGATTAGGGTGATGGGCTATAGTTTGCTAGCCCCTGCCTGGTATAAGATAGGACTGGTTTCATTTGACTACTTATAACATGAAGGAAAAGCCATCATGTCTAAAATAATTAAAATTTTCTGGACAGAACAGCCTAGGCACTGGAAGAGGGAAGGCAGAAAAAAGTAATGACTTCGTGGAATGAGTCAAGGCCAGTTTATATGGCCTCATTTAGCATCTTTTTTCTCCTTGGACTATTGACAATATATATATATATATATGTACACTGTGAAACTTGTTTTTTCAAATTCTAGATAAAAACACCATCAGTAACAAAAGTATGAATACTTATTTACAAATAAGACATTTTCTATTAGCATGACAGCTTTCATGATAAATTAAAGTCAGCATTAAGGAATATGTGCAATTTTGCATAAGTAATAAAAACATTCAAACTATCAATATCCTGATAGCACTAATAAATTCCACTGGGCAGTTCCTTTGACTTTAGCACTTTCCTCACATATCCTTGCTGTTCCTGAAAAGAAACGACTTTGTGCAGCAGCAGCAAAGTCTAGTTAGTCATGGTGAATACTCTTTCAGAGAGCACATTTCATATTTCCACAAAACTTTGCTTTTGAACCCAATCACCAACCTGTTGAACATTAAAGTACAAATTTGTGTGTTTATTGATTTGGCAACTTTGCTTCTGGAGAAATAAATGTACTAGTCACCAGTACATTTTTATCTTGCTCTACACACAAACACCCACCACTCATCATGGAGTTGTGGAAATGCTGATTCCAGAAATGTCTCCAATGATAGCATGGAAGATGATAGGAGGAAAAATTTCCCAATTGGATCCTTTATTCTGTTACACAGACAAAAAGACCATCACTTGATAAATAGAAATGTAGCAGTTTATCTCCATACATTAGCAAAGATTTTCTTACACAAGTCTGTGACTTCTGTTCCGTCCATAAAAAAAAAAAAAAGGCCCTTTCTAGAGAATGGAAAAATACCTTCAAGAGATGGTCAAAAGTTTGAAAATTAGAGGAATGTGCTCTTTGTACTCTTTCATCCCTCCTTCAAATGGGTAAACAGTGAAAAAAAGGAAGAATGTTAACATTCTAGCTAGACATATGTAGTATTGGTCACATATGGATGTTTTTTCATCTTTTCCAATTATTACTGACTGCATCAGTTTCACTTGGGTTGTGCTTTTATTCTTTGGAATGACAGTTCCAGGAATCATTAAATAGAATATTAACAAATGATGGATGGTATCAGAGTTCTAGGGATGGAAACATCCATCTATTGTAATACAAGTCCAACCTAAAGGAAGGTAAGAAATGGAATAGTAAGGACAGGTAAGCAAGAGACAATAAAAGCATAATATGCGAATTAGACTGAACATCCTTCCTGACAAACTCCGGACGAAGCTGGGACTGCGAGGGAAGCCCGGATCCCGGGTGCCTGCCAGCGGCTGGAGGGAAGTCAGTGCCGGCAGCTGGGAGAAGGTAGGCCTACTCTTGCACGAATTTTGTGCATTGGGCCTCTAGTTAAGTTATAATGTAGTACAATAGACCTGTGTTTTTTAAAAGCTACTAAAAAATTAATAATCCTAAGGGAAGTATGGAATTTCCTAGATAAATATATTAAGTTTATAAAGCATATATCAACTTTTCTTACCTTTTCAGAATCTGTTCCTGGACACCTCCAATTGTACAAGTAATACTGTAAATTGCCATCTCCTATTCCAAACTTGAGTTTTTCCAAGAATGTCTTATTTTCCATCAAATCTAGTGCATTGAATACATCAAATCCTTTCTGCCAATGTAAAAAAGATTGAAAATTTCAAAAGACTAGAGTGTTTTCTGTATTAAGTATTTCAGCATAACATTGAATTCCTATAACCTGAATATGCACTTATAATAAGATTCAATGTCTGTAATATATATAATATAGGTTAAGAATTCAGTTATATATAACTAGCAGTGAATCTGATGAAGTCAGCTATCCAGCAATGCTGAATTAAAATACAGTATGCTGGCTCACAGTGACATAACAAAATCTATTAAAAGTTCAGAAAATATTTGTTCCTGTTTTAGAAGGAACAGTTGCCTAGATGGCTCCATCTCCAAAACTGTTACTGGTCTTTCTAAGTTCTGACTTAGTTCAAGTTACAGCCAAGAAACCAAAGTTGTAAAAACTTTAAATAGTATATTTGTCTTGGGCTGATAATGGAAAATAAATTTTCTAAAATTTAATAATAGAAATCTAATGTCTTTAAAATGTTAGATAATAATATGCAAAAGGTAATATAGATGAAGCACCTAAATTTCTATGTCTTAGGGCTTTTACATTAAATAACTAATTACTGGCCTTCTAGGGGAAGTAGTTGAAAATGAGCAATAGGATGAAATAATCAGGATAATGTTGATTTGGGGATCCATTAGTAATGGGTTTTTTATGTGTTTTTTAAAAAATTGACCAAATACTAGTAAATGCAAGGAAGACACTTTTGAGGTGTTGTTCCCAAATTCTCATGAATATTTTCTCATATTCAATAATTACTTTAAAATGTATAAAATGTATCTGTCTACTGATTTTATTTTTAAAGGAAAATGTGTATTTGCAGCAAGAATTTAAATTGTCCTAACCATGACACTGAGGAAATAAAAAAAAATAAGTATAATAAGGCATATTTTGAGTTTAATTCCTTTCATTTTATAGTCTAATTTTGACAATAATCCCCTTTAAAAATAAAGTCCCTTTCATTTTAAAATTCAGAGACCATTTATTTAAATCAAAAAACTGGTTGATGCTAATTATTCACTATAAAACAAACACTCATGTGTTTTCCTTATATCATGGGATCATGTATTTATCTTATATTTCTTATGGGTTTTATGTACGCTTATGTAAATGTTTAAAGTATCTACTTTATACAAAATGACTTTTTGGTTAAGTTGCAATAGAATTAATGATGAAAATAAGCCACTGAAGTTTTACAAGAAACTTCTCAAAATTCTTCCTTTGACCGATGGTCAAAAGTAATAAACATTCAAATTAATTCATCTTGTGTGAAAGAAAATACAGTAAGATGCTTTATATACTTACACACACATATTTGGAAAAACACAGGACAAAAATAAATGAATTGCTTACCAATTTAGCTATAATGAGCGCATCATTCATGAGGTCTAACAGGGGCGTCTCCGTGTGAATGTTGTAGAAGGAGTAGGCAGCCTTGAGGCTCTTATGAGCAGGGTGGTGCATGACTGTGGAGGGGAGTGTGTAGAAGCTCAGGAAGTCAGTAAGTTTACCACTGGAGTTCTAAAGAACAAAGGTAGCATCAAGTAAATACCTTCTGGTTCTCAACCGTCCTAATGCCGCGACCCTTTAATACAGTTCCTCATGTTGTGGTGACCCCCAACCATAAAATTATTTTTGTTGCTACTTCATAACTAATTTTGCTACTGTTATGAATCGTAATGTAAATATCTGATATGCAGGATGTATTTTCATTGTTACAAATTGAACATAATTAAAGCATAGTGATTAATCACAAAAACAATATGGAATTATAGATGTGTTTTCCGATGGTCTTAGGCGACCCCTGTGAAAGGGTTGTTCGACCCCCAAAGGGGTTGCGACCCACAGGTTGAGAACCGCTGGTCTAGAACAAATATTATCCATGCATTTAAGCTAACTTTTTGATCTTTGACTCACTTTCTGTTAGAATAAAAGCAACAAGTCATACTTCTCCCTCAGCAGTCTGATATGGAGCCTTGTAGAATATGTTCTGTAGAGGTCGAGAAGGGTTTGGGGTTGTAACGTTAGGCTAAATGCTGATTGATGATTTGCATAAAGATCATTATCAATAGAAAGTTTTAAAAGGAAAGCTTCCTTCGGGATGATTACTGAGTCTCTTCAGACTTACGGAAAAGTAATCAAAATAAAATCATTGCTTTTACAGAAATAAGAGTGTTAAGGATTAGACGCTGCCTTTTCCAGCTAACAGACATGTATAATTTTAACATCTTCTTGGCACAAGGGGAGAATTTTATTTTATTAGCTTAAAGGAAAGTTGGATAGAGTTTGGAAGCTGTTTTTAGAAGCTTATGGAAGGTACTGGTATTATACCAAAATATACATATGTGAGTAATAGAAAATCTGAAGCTATCAAAAATTATAAGGGATATAATAGTGATCTTTATTTCATTATCATTGGTATACTCTTCAATACAAGAAATTAGCTGGTGTTATTTGGGTTGTTTTAAGAGCTGTGGTAACCGGAGAGACAAGATGGCGGCAGAATAGGCAGACGTGTCCCAAGGCTCGTCCCGGAGCAAATAGAATGAGCAGTTGAAACAGATAACATCCACCCCCGAATTGGCGAAGTATACTCAGCTGGTGAGACAGTTTGCAGCCAGGAAGGGCAGAGTTCCCCTGGAAAGGTAAAAACCAGGGACCTGGGCAGGAAAGTTTGCCAAATCTCTGAGCCCAGAGGTTCAGAGGGAGACCGAGCAACACCCAGCCGTGTCCCTTGGGACAGGCACAGCCCCTGACTGTGGAAAGGAAATCTGCAAGACTGTTGGCACCAGGGGATTTGAGATCTGGGTTCCATAATTACAGAGGACTGAGCCTAAAGGGGGCAGCCTGAAGCGCTGACCAGACCATGCAGTGCCGGTAAGAGAGGAGCTTACAGAGACTCAGTCTTCCTCGTTTCTGCGGCCGGCATTTGTTTGTTTGTTTTCACTGAACCCTGTTCATAGGACATTTCGGATACAGACACTCACCCGTGCTGAGGAGCAGGAGAAGGTGCAGACGAGTGGAATATGGGAAGAGGCTGGGGAGAGAAGGGGGTCCAGGAGAGGTGGCAGCAAATTGAGTGATGAGTCACCCCTGAGCCCAGGACTTGGGCAGCCATTTTCTCCTGAGGATATAACTCCTCCCTCCAGCCCCCAGGCAAGGAATACAGCCACACCCAGATTCCACCCTGAATGCTATGAAGGATTAAACAAATCTGATTAGTCCCTGGGAGTTAACAGGGTCTGGCCTATAGAAGGGCCTTTGGTCCCAGCAACAACAAAAAAACAAACAAACAAAAATCAGACACTCCAGAAAACTGGGATCTTAAGCCAGCCAAAGGAATGACATTTCAATTTTTCATTTTTCTTTTTTTTATTATTATTTTATTAGCTCTTTTTTCTTTGTTTCCCTTTTTTTGTTTGTTGCTCTTTTTTGTTTTTTTCTTTGTTCTCCTTTTTTGTTTGTTGCTTTATTTTCCACTTCTTTTCACATTATTCTTTTATCATTCAATTTTATTTTATTTTTACTTGTTATTTTCTATTTTTATACCATTTTTTTAAATCAATTTTTTTTGTAAATATATTATTTTGTTCCCTTTCTGTCTCTTCTTATCCACTCATCTCTTTTCTACCTCCGCTATACTGAAGTGAGGTCCTCTTCATATTTATCCAATTCTTAACCTTATTTCCTGTATATCAGCTCAGCCTCTACAGATTCTGCCCCCACCCACTTTACTGGGTCTTTGGTGTTTGTATTTGTTTGATTTATCTATTGGTTCTGTGGTGTTTTCTCTCTCTCTTTATCTCTCTCTCTCTATATATATATTTCCTCCTTTTTCTTTTCTCTCCTATCTTTTTTCCCCCTTTTTTCTCTCTCTCTTAGATATCATTTGTACTCACTTTTCTCTCCCCTAATTCTCTTTTCTCAGGTGGTCACTTATATTGGGGTTATCGGTGTGGTGAGTACATTCATGCTTTGTTCCCCTTGAGTCATGTCTTGTTAAGGTGAATTTTATCCTGTCTGGCTAAAGTGCTAGAGAGCAAGCCACATAACCAAACACCTGGAGAGGAGGAGCAGCGATGCGTGCAGCACACTCCCGTCCAAAGAGCAGCAGCCGTGCAAGCAGCCCACCCCCATCCAAGGAGCAGCAGACTTGCAATCAACCTGTGCAAGTCCAAGGAGCAGTAGCCCAACAAGCAGCCCACCACATCAGAGGAACAACAGCAGCATGCAGCCAGCCCCCATTCAAGGAACAGCAGCCACATGAACAGTCCGCCCCAGTTCAAGGAGTAGCAGCTGCGTGTGTAGCCTGCACCCATCCAAGGAACAGCAGCCTCGTGATCAGCACACCCTCTGTCTGGGGAACAGCAGCTGTGTGAGAAGCCTCCCCCCACCAGCCAGAGGAGCCACCACAACTGTGAACAGCACCCACCAGAGGAGCTGCAGCCAACTGAGGAGCAACTGCTACCACAACCGCCCAAGGAGCAACTGCAGCCCGAGGAGCCACAGCCACCCAAGGAGCAGCCCCTGAACGACTCAACATCTAGATCTGTCGGTGAGATCAAACATGGGTAGAGAAAGAAACCCCCAAAGGAAAGAAAAGGACTTGCCAGAAAAGCAGCTAAGTGAAACAGAGGCATGCAACATGTCAGAAAAAGAATTCAGATTAAGGGTCCTAGAGTGCATAAACCGGATGGAGGAAAAAAAATCAAGAACTTATGCAAGAATCAAGAAGAAACAGATGAAAAAAATCAACAAGTTATGTAAGAATCAAAAAGAAATGGATGAAAAAAATCAATAACTTATGTAAGAACCAAGAAGAAATGAAGAGTGATATAACTGCAATAAAAAACACCATTGAAAGTTTCAACAGTGGACTAGGAGAAGCGGAGGACCGAATTAGCGAATTAGAAGACAGGGAAACAAAACACACCCAAACTGAACTGCAATTGGAGAAAAAAATTAAAAGACAGGAGGAGAGCCTAAGGGAGCTATGGGACAACATGAAACAAAACAACATACGAATAATAAGGGTGCCAGGACAACAGAAAGAGGAACAAGGGTTAGAAAACCTACTGGAAGAAATAATATCAGAAAACTTCCCTGAGGTGGGGAAGAAAAAAGTCACACAAGCACAGAGAGTCCCAAACAAGATGTACCTAAAAAGACTCATGCCAAGACACATCATAATTACCATGGCAAATGTTCAGGACAAAGAGAGAATCTTAAAGGCTGCAAGAGAGAGACGGAAAGTTACATACAAGGGATCTCCCATTAGATTATCAAATGATTTCTCAACAGAAACACATCAGGCCAGAAAAGAATGGACAGAAATTTACAAAGTGATGCAAAGCAAGGACTGAATCCAAGAATACTCTATCCAGCAAGTCTATTATTCAAAATTGAAGGGGAAATAAGAAGCTTCACAGACAAAAAAGGCTAAGGGAGTTTTCACCACCAAGCCAGCAATGCAAGAAATGCTGAAGGGACTTGTGTAAAAAGAAGAAATTAAAGCTCAGAAAGAAAACAGGCACAAAAAATAGAAATGGCTACAAACAAGTACCTTTTAATAATAACTTTAAACGGACTAAATGCTCCAATCAAAAGACATCGAGTGGCTGAATGGAAAAAAAGACAAGACCCATATATTTGCTGAATAAAAGAGACCCACCTCAGAATAAGGGACTCACACAGAATGAAAGTGAAGGGATGGAAAAATATCTTTCCGGCAAATGGAAATGAAAAAAAAAAGCTGGGGTAGCAATACTTATATCAGACAAAATAGACATCAAAGTGAAGGCCATAACAAGAGATAAGGAAGGCCACTTCATAATACTAAAGGGCTCGATACAACAAGAAGATATAACCCTGATAAACATATATGCACCCAATGCAGGAGCACCCAAATACATAAAAAAAACTCCTGGAAGATATCAAGGGAGAGATTGACAACAATACAATCATAGTAGGGGACTTTAATACACCACTGACATCACTGGATAAATCCTCTAGACCAGGGATAGGCAAACTTTTTGACTCGAGGGCCACAATGGGTTCTTAAACTGGACCGGAGGGCTGGAACAAAAGCATGGATGGAGTGTTTGTGTGAACTAATATAAATTCAAAGTAAACATCATTACATAAAAGGGTATGTTCTATTTTTTTTTTTTTAGTTTTACTCATTTCAAACGGGCCGGATCCGGCCCGCGGGCCGTAGTTTGTCCACGGCTGCTCTAGACAAAAATCAGCAAAGAAACAGCAATCCTAAATGACTCGCTAGATCAGATGGACTTAATTGACATCTTCAGAACATTTCACCCCAAAGCCATGGAATATACATTCTTCTCAAGTGCCCAAGGGACATTTTCAAAAATAGACCACATATTGGGTTACAAGCAAAGTCTCCCCAAATTCAAGAAGACCGAAATCATATCAAGCATCTTCTCAGACCACAATGGCATAATATTAGAAATAAACTACAATAAAAACAACCCAAAATACTCAAACAGTTGGAAGCTGAATAGCATGTTATTAAATATTGATTGCGTTACCAATGAGATCAAAGAAGAAATAAAAAAAACATCCTGGAAACTAATGACAATGAAAACACAATAATCCAAAATCTATGGGACACAATGAAAGCAGTCCTGAGAGGGAAGTTTATAGCTCTACAGGCCTACCTCAAAAAACAAGAAAAAAATGGTAGTAAATCATCTAACTCTACATCTCAAAGAACTAGAAAGAGAGCAACAAGAAAAGCCCAGAGTGAGCAGAAGGAAGGAGATAATAAAGATCAGAGCAGAAATAAATGACATAGAGACCAAAAAAACAATACAGAAAATCAACAAAACCAAGAACTGGTACTTTGAAAGGATAAACAAGATTGATGAACCTCTAGCCAGGCTCACCAAGAAGCAGAGAGGACCCAAATAAACAAAATCAGAAATGATAGCGGCGAAATAACAACAGACCCCACAGAAATACAAATGATTGTTAAACAATACTATGGACAACTCTACTCCAACAAATTAGAATACCTGAAGGAAATGGACATATTCCTAGAAAATACGACATTCCGAAACTCAATCAGGAAGAATCTGAAAATCTCAATAGGCCAGTAACTATGGAAGAAATTGAAGCAGTCATCAAAAAGCTTCCATCAAACAAAAGCCCAGGACCAGGCGGCTTCACAGGGGAGTTTTACCAAACATTCAAGGAAGAACTAAAACCTATCCTCCTCAGACTACTACAAAAAATTCAGGAGGAAGGAACACTTCCAAGCTCATGCTATGAAGCCAGCATCACCCTAATACCAAAATCAGGTAAAGACAACACAATGAAAGAGAATTACAGGCCAATATTCCTCATGAACATAGATGCCAAAATCCTCAACAAAATCTTAGCAAATCGGATCCAGCAGTACATCAGAAAGATCATACACCATGACCAAGTAGGATTTATCCCAGGGATGCAAGGATGATACAATATCCGCAAATCAATAAACGTGATACATCACATGAACAAATTGAAAGAAAAAAACCACATAGTTATATCAATTGATGCAGAAAAAGCATTTGACAAAATCCAACACCCATTTCTGATAAAAACTCTCAGCAAGGTGGGAATAGAAGGATCATACCTCAACATAATAAAAGCCATATATGACAAACCCACAGCCAACATCATACTCAATGGACAAAAACTAAAACCATTTCACCTAAGAACAGGAACAAGACAGGGATGCCCCCTCTCACCACTCCTGTTCGACATAGTACTGGAAGTATTAGCCATTGCAATTAGACAAGAAGGAGAAATAAAAGGTATCCAAATTGGAAAAGAAGACGTAAAACTGTCCTTATTTGCAGAACACATGATATTATACATAAAAAACCCTAAAGACGCCATCAAAAAACTATTAGACTTAATAAATGAATTTGGCAATGTAGCAGGATACAAAATTAACGCCAAGAAATCTATGGCATTTCTATACACCAATAGTGAACTTACAGAAAGAGAGACTAAAAAAGCAATCCCATTTACCATCGCACCAAAAAAATTAAGTTACCTAGGAATAAACTTAACTAAAGAGGTAAAAGACCTCTACTCAGAAAACTATAGGACATTGAAAAAAGAGAGGAAGACATAAACTGATGGAAGTACATACCATGTTCTTGGATTGGTAGAATCAACATCATTAAAATGTCCATACTACCCAAAGCAATCTATAAATTCAACGCACTTCCCATTAAAATACCAACGGCATATTTCACAGATCTAGAACAAACTCTCCAAAAATTCACCTGGAATAAAAAAAGACACCGAATAGCTGCAGCAATCCTGAGAAAGAAGAACAAAGTAGGAAGGATCTCAATACCAGATATCAAGATGTATTACAAAGCCACTGTTATCAAAACTGCCTGGTACTGGCACAAGAACAGACACATAGATCAATGGAATAGAATAGAGAGCCCAGAAATTGACCCGAACCAATATGCTCAATTAATATTGGACAAAGGAGGCAAGAACATACAATGGAGTCAAGACAGTCTCTTCAATAAATGGTGTTGGGAAATTTGGACAGATACATGCAAAAAAATGAAACTACACCACCAACTTACACCATACACAAAAATAAACTCAAAATGGATAAAGGACTTAAATATACGACAGGAAACCATAAAAATTCTAGAAGAATCCAAAGGCAAGAAAATCTCAGACATATGCCGAAGCAATTTCTTCACTGATACAGCTCCTAGGGCACTTGAAACTAAAGAGAAAATGAACAAATGGGACTACATCAACATAAAAAGCTTCTGCACAGCAAAGGAAACCATCAACAAAACAACAAGAAAGCCCACGGCATGGGAGAACATATTTGCCAATGTTATCACCGATAAGGGCTTTATCTCCAACATTTATAGGGAACTCATACAACTTAACAAAAGGAAGATAAACAATCCAATCAAAAAATGGGCAAAGGACCTAAATAGACACTTTTCAAAAGAGGACATTCAGAAAGCCAAGAGACATATGAAAACATGCTCAAAGTCACTAATCATCTGAGAGATGCAAATCAAAACAACAGTGAGGTACCATCTCACACCTGTCAGACTGGCTATCATCAACAAATCAACAAACGACAAATGCTGGAGAGGATGTGGAGAAAAAGGGAACACTCGTGCACTGCTGGTGGGAATGCAGACTGGTGCAGCCACTATGGAAGACAGTATGGAGTTTCCTCAAAAAGTTAAAAATGGAACTCCCATTTGACCCAGTGATCCCACTTCTAGGAATATAAATCCCAAGAAATCAGAAACACCAATCAGAAAGGATATATGCACCCCTATGTTCATAGCAGCACAATTCACCGTAGCTAAGATCTGGAAACAGCCTAAGTGCCCATCAGCAGATGAATGGATTAGAAAACTGTGGTACATCTACATGATGGAATACTATACTGCTGTAAAAAAGAAGGAATTCTTACCATTTGCAATAGCATGGATGGAACTGGAGAGCATTATGCTAAGTGAAATAAGCCAGTCAATGAAAGAAAAATACCACATGAATTCACTCATTTATGGGTAATTAAGACCATTATAAACTGATGAGCAAAAATAGATACAGAGGCAGAGCAACGTCGATCAGACTGTCAAACTACAGTGGGAAGGCTGGGGAGGGTTGGGGGGTGGGACGGGGGCGGTAAGAGATCAACTGAAGGACTTGTATGCATGCATACGAGCATAACCAATGGACACAAGACACTGGGGGGGCATGGGAGGCTAGGGGAGGGTCAAGGGGAGAAAAAAAAAAAGGAGACATATATAATACTCTTTGTAATACTTTAAGCAATAAAACAATAAAAAAAATTAAAAAAGAGAGCTGTGGTAACCTATGCAGTTTGCATGTAATTCAAACGAAATGTTTGAATTACACAGCTGAGGAGCCCAGTCCACATGTATGCTGTTGTTAGTATTGCTTTCAGCAGAAAAGACAATTCTATAGGGATGGATGATCTGGTCTTTGAGTTTTTCTGATTTATTAAACCTTGTTTTAGACATTAAGAACTTAGAGACATTAAGCTAAAGTTATTCTCTATTGTGTTGTATTAGCAGCTCAGTATTAGAGATGAATTAGAGACCTAAACTATCAGCTTTAATAAATACTTTCAACTTAAAAAGTAATATAACAGAAATTTTTTTAAAAACCTTAATAGATGGGCTTAACAGTAGAGTGGAGATGACAGAGGACAGAATCCCTGAACTTGAAGAATTTAGTAGAATAAACCCACTCTGAACAAAAAAAGAGAAAACAGATTAAAAAAACATGAATTAAGTCTCAGGATCTGTGGGACAGTAATAAAAGATCCACAAAACTCTTGATAGGAGTCATATCATTGAAGTCCCAGAAGGAAAGGAGAAAGTGTGGAGGCTGAAAGAGTATTTGAAGAAATAATGTCTAAAAACTTCCCAAATTTGGTAAAATTCACACAACAGATTCAAGAAGCTGAGTGAGCCTTAACAGGATAAACTAAAAAAAAAAAAAAAGATGCACCATAGTTGAAGTTCCAAAAACTAAAGACAAAGAAAAATCTTTAAAGTAGCCATAAAAAACAATACATTATCTATATAAAACCAATTAGACAGAAGATTTTGCATCTGAAATCATATAGGCCAGAAGGAAGTTAACAACATCTTTTTTTAACTGCTGAAAGAAAAGAACCATCAACTATGAATTCTATATCTGGTGAAACTATCTTTCAGGAATGAAGGGGAAATGACATTCTCAGACAAATGAAAACTAGAAGAATTTGTTGCTAGTAGACATACCTTTAGGAGTAGCCAAAGGAAATTCTTCAAGTAGAAAGGAAATAATAAGAAATCTTGGTGCATCAAGAAGAAAGAACAAACAACAGAAACAACAGAAATTCTGGTATACAGTTAACCCTTGAACAACATGGGAGTTAGAGGCACCAATCCCCTGGACAGTTGAAAACCTGCAAGTAACTTTTAACTCCCCCGAAACTTAACTAATAGCCTACTGGACATCTTACTAATAACATAAGTAGTCAATTAACACATATTTTGTATGTTATATGTATTATAGACTATATTCTTATGATAAAATCAGCTAGAAAAAATATTATTAAATTAAAATCATAAGGAAGAGAAAGTGCACTGATACTACTGTACATATTTACTGAAAAAAGTCTGTATATAAGTGGATCTACACAGTTCAAACTTGAGTTGTTCAAGGGTCAACTGTATACTATAAATTATGCTTCAACTTTTAAGTTTTATAAATTTACTTGATGACTGAAACAAAAGTTAAGACACCATCTGATACTCAAGACTTTGATAATTAAAAGTCAAGAATGTAAAGGGACCTAAATGGAAGTGAAGTCACTTAAAGTGGTAAAATGTTGATACCAATAGACTACGATCAGTCACACATGTATATTGTAATAGCCAGAGCAACCATCATGAAAACTATACAAATACACTGAATGTACTAAAAATAAATCAAGACATAATCCTAAAAAATTCTTCAAGCAATGCACAGGAAGGCAAAGAAAAAGAAAGAGGAACAACATTAGAGTAAACAAACAGAAAACATAATAAAATGGTTGAGTTAAGCTCTAACATATCAATAATTGTCAAATGTAAATGGTCTAAATATACCAATTCAAAAAAAAGATTGGCAGAGTGGACAAACATGGCCCCAACTACATGCTATTTACAAGAAATTCATTGCAAATTCAATGACATAGACTGAAAGTAAAAGGACTATAAAAGTTATACCATGCAAACATTAATTTTTAAAAGTAAGAGTGGCGTCCAGCTGGTGTGTCTCAGTGGTTGAGTGTTGGCCCATGAAACAGGAGGTCACGGTTCAATTCCCAGTCAGGGCACATGCCCTGGTTGCGGGCTCAATCCCCAGTATGGGGCATGCAGAAGGCAGCTGATTGTTTCTCTCTCATCAATGTTTCTATCTCTCTACTTTCCTCTCTCTAAAATCAATAAAAATGTATTTAAAAAAATTTAAAAGTGACTATATTAATATCAAATCAAGTGACTTGAGAGCAAAGAAAAGTACTAGAGACAAAGAGGAGTATTGCATGATGATAGAAAGACTGATTCTCTAACACAACACAAAGGTCCTTAATCAGTGGTTCTCAACCTTGGCTGCACATTAGAATCACCTGGGAATCTTTTTAAAATCCTGATTTCTGGGCCTCATCCTCCAGAAATTCTGTTTCTTTGTTATGGGGTGGGGCCACAACATTAGTAACAAAGAAACAGAATTTCCGGAGGATGAGGCCCAGAAATCAGGATTTTAAAAAGATTCCCAGGTGATTCTAATGTGTAGCCAAGGTTGAGAACCACTGTCCTAAATGTATAGGTACCAACAAGACCTTCCAAAACATCAAGAAGAACTGATAGAGCTGCAAGGAGAAATAGACAAACACAATTATAGTTGGGGACTTCACAGCCCCTCTCATCAACTAACAAAACTATTAGAAAGAAAATCAGCAAGAATACAAAAAATCTGAATACCATCAACAGGATTTAATTGGTATATATAGAACATGCCACCTAAAAGCAAGAGAATATACATTTCATTAACACATAGAACATTCACCAAGATGGACCACATGGGCCTAACACAAACCTCAAGAACCCTACCAAAGTTGAAATAATAAAGCGTGTTCTCCAATCATAATAGAATGAAACTAGAAATTAATTGGACTTCTCAAACACATAAAAATTGAACAACAGAATTTAAGTACATGGGTCAAAGAGAAAGTCTCAAAGAAAATTAAAAAAAAAAGAATGAAAATAGAACATACCAAAATAATTAAGCTAAAGCAGTACAGAGAGGGACATTTATAGAAGTAAATATTTACATTGTAGCAGAGAAAGATCTCGATAATCTAAGTCCCTCCCTTGAGGTATGAGAAAAAGAAGAGCAAAATAAACTCAAAGCAAGCAAAGGAAAGAAATAATCATAAAATCAGAAATCAATGACATTGAAAATAAAATAACAATAGAGAAAAATCAATGAAACAAAAATCTGTTTCTCTGGAAAAATAAAATTGATGTAATGCTAGCAAGACTGACAAAAAGAGAAAGTATAAATCATCAACAAAAGGAATGAAATAAGGGTTATCACTATAAATCCGGCAGCCATTAAAAGAATAACAAGGGCCTGGCCAATGTGGCTGAGTGGCTGAGTGGCAACCCATGAACCAGGAGGTCACGGTTCGATTCCTGGTCAGGGCACATACCCTAGTTTCAGGCTCTGTCCTCAGTGGGGGGCATGGAGGAGGCAGCTGATCAATGATTCTCTCTCATCCTTAATGTTTTTATTTCTCTCTCCCTCTTCCTTCTTCCCTCTGAAATCAATAAAAAAAATGTACACTATTTTTTTAAAAGAATATATCCTTTTAAAAAAAGAATAACAAGGAAGTGGTTATGAACTTTACTCTTATAAATTTGACAATTTAGCCCTGACCAGTGTGCTCAGTTGGTTGGGCATCACCCAACTGCACCAAAAAAGTTGCAGTTGCTGGTTCGATTCCTGGTCAGGACACATGCCTGGTTTGTGGGCTTGATCCCAGGTAGGGGGTGTGCAGGAGGCAGCAAATCAATGTTCTGCTCTTATATCCATGTTTCTCTCTCCTCTCCCCCCTCTCTTAAAAAAAATCAATACAAAATATAACTACATTTGACAATTTAGAATGGACCAATGCTTGAAAAACCACAATCCATTAAAACTCAATCAAGATGAAATAGATTATCTGAATAGTCCATTATTTTAGCAAAAATAGTTCTCTAAGGTCAGATGGTTTTAACTAAAGAATTCTAGCAAACGTTTAAAGAATTATCACCAATTCTATGCAATCTTTTCTGGAAAATAGAAGAAGTAACACTTCCCAACTCATTTTTATTAAGCCAGTATTATCCTGATGTCTAAACCAGACAACATGGTACCAAGGAACAAAACAAACAAAAATCACAAAATATTTCCCAAACCCTGTAGACCAAGTATTTATCATGAACTCAAAAAACTCAACAAAATATCAGTAATCCAAATTTTAAAATGTACAGAAAGAATTATATACACCATAAATAATTAGATATTTTTCCAGGAATGCAAGAGTGGTCAAACATTTAAAAATCAATTAATATAATACACCAAAATAATAGACTAAAGGAGAAAACTCACATGATCATATCAATTGAAGCAGAAACACTGGACAAAATAATTCAACACCCATTCATGGTAACAACTCTCAGCAAGTTAGGAGTAGAGGGGACTTATCTCAAATTGATAAGGTGCATCTACAGAAATTCTACAACTAACACACCTCATAATGGAAAACTGAACGCTTTCCCCCTAGTATGAGGAATGAGACAAGGATGCCAACCTTCACCACTCTTACTGGAAAGAGTACTGGAAGATGTAGCTCCTGCAGTAAGTCAAGAAAATAAATAAAAGAGATACAGATAGGTTCTAGCCTGTTTGACTCAGTGGAATGGGCATCGGCCTGCAGACTGAAGGGTCATGGGTTCGATTCCGATCAAGGGCATATACCTTGGTTGCAGGCTCGATCCCCAGCCCAGGTTGGGGTGCATGCGGGAGGCAACCAATTGATGTGTCTCTCTCATATCGATGTTTCTCTATCTCTCCCTTCTCTTTCACTCTCTCTAAATATCAATGGAACAATATCCTTAGGTGAGGATTAACAAAAAACAAACAAAGAGATATACATAGGAAGAGAAGAAAAAAAAATTGTTCCTATTTGCAGATGACATGATGTGCTATGTAGAAATCCTAAGAAATCCACAAATAAACTGGAACTAATAAATGATTACAGCAAGATATCAGGATACAAGATCAACACACAAAAAAACAATTGTATTTGTATATAGCTGTGGTCGGCAAACTGCGGCTCGCGAGCCACATGTGGCTCTTTGGCCCCTTGAGTGTGGCTCTTCCTAAACCTTAGGAGTACCCTAATTAAGTTAATAACAATGTACCTACCTATATAGTTTAAGTTTAAAAAATTTGGCTCTCAAAAGAAATTTCAATCGTTGTACTGTTGATATTTGGCTCTGTTGACTAATAGAGTTTGCCGACCACTGGTATATAGTAATAATGAACATGCAGAAACCAAATTTAAAAACACAGTACCATTTATGCCCAGCTGTGGTGGCTCAGTGGATAGAGCAACGTCCCATGGACCAAGAGGTCCTGGTTTCGATTCCCAGTCAGGGCACATGCTTGGGTTGTGGGCTCAATCCCCTGTAAGGGCATGCAAGAGGCAGCCAATCAATGAGTCTCTCTCATCATTGATGTTTCTATCTCTCTTCCTCTCTGAAATCAATAAAAATATTTAAAAAAATAAAATTAATAAAAATACAATACCATTTATAATCACTCCAAGGAAAATGAAGTATTTAGGTATACACTTAAGAAAACATGAGGCCCAAGATACATTATAATTAAAATGGGAAAGCTTAAAGACAAAGAGAGAGCCTTGAAAGCCGTAAGAGAAAGATAGTTTCCTACAAGGGAGCTCCCATAAGACTGTCAGCTGATTTCTCAACAGAAACATTTCAGACACTAAGGGACTGGCATGAAATATTCAAAGTGATTAAACACAAGGACATACAATCAAGACTACTTTACCCAGCAAGGTTATTATTTAAGCTGAAGGAGAAATAAAGAGCTTCTCAGACAAGAAAGAGCTAAAGGAATCTTTTGTTACTACCAAACCAGTATTACAAGAATGTTAAAGGGCCTGCTTTAAAAAGAAGGGAAAAAAACACACACCACAAAACAAAACAGAGGAACATAGTTAAAAGAATAAAATGGCAATAAATGTGTACCTATCAATAATCATTTTAAATGTAAATGATTTAGGTGCACTCTCCATCCCAGGAGCACACTTGTACTGTTCCCTACCCTGTCTTCTTCCTCCACAGGCATGCATCTCCTAAACTCTTAAGGAACCCAAAAAGGTTCCTTAACCCTTGTGAACATTTATGCACCCAACATAGGAGCACCTAAGCAAATCTTGATGGACAGAGAGATTACCAGTAATACAGTCATCATAGGGAGCAGTGGGCAGTAGGGGCTCGTTTCAGGCTACCCCCATACCTGTCCACAAAGCCTGCTTTTCTCTGACTTCTTAATTAACCAAAGCAGTCTAGCCTAGGCTCATTCCCCCACCTACTCTCTTTCCTGTTGCTTCTTCTATGCTAGGCCTTCCCTTGTTTGACTGTGCCAGCTTTAATAAACATTCCCTAAAAATGAAATGAAATGAATGAATGCATGAATGAATGACTGAATGAAAGAAAAATGGTTAAATGCTCCAATCAAAAGGCCACAGGGTAGCTGAATGGATAAGAAAACAAGACCCACATATATGCTGTTTACACGAGATCCATGTCAGAACAAAAGAAACATACAAACTAAAAGTAAAGGGATGGAAAAAGGTATTTCATGCAAATGAAAGGAAAAAGCTGGGGTACCAATAGTTATATCTGACCAAACAGATTTTAAAACAATGATTAGAGTAAGAGCCAAAGAAGGACATTACATAATGATAAAGGGAGCAATCCAATAAGAGGTTATAACCCTTGAGAACATTTCTGCACCCAACATAGGAGCATCTAAGCAAACCTTGATGGACATAAAGAGATTAATAGTAATACAGTCATCATAGGGGATTTTTTAACACCCCGTTGACATCAATGGATAGATCTCACAGACAGAAAATCAACAAGGAAATGTGGCCTTAAATGACATACTAGATTAGGTGGATTTAATTAATATCGCCAGAGCATTTCACCCCAAAGCAGCAGGAAATACACATATTTCCCATGTGCATTTTCCAGTATAGACCACATGTTAGGACACAAAACAAATCTCAATAAATATCGGACTGAAATCATATCAAGCATCTTCTCTAACCATAATGGTATGAAACTAGAAAGCAATCATAAGAAAAAAAATGAAGACCACACAAAAACACGAAAGCTAAACAATATGTTACTAAACAAGGAATGGGTTAACAATAAAATCAAGGAAGAAATTAAAATATACCCTGAAACAAATGAAAATGAGAACACAACAACCCCAAATCTATGGGACAGGGAAAGCAGTCCTCGGAGGGAAATTAATAGCATTACAGGCCTACCTCAAGAAACAAGAAAATTCTCAAATAAACACTCTAACTTTACACTGAAAGGAAATTGAAAAAGAACAACAAAGCCCAAAGTGAGTACAAGGAAGGAAATAATAAAGATCAGAGAAGAAATAAGTAAAATAGAGTCTAAAAAAATACAAAAGATCAATGAAACCAAGAGTTGGTTCTTTGCAAAGATAAACAAATGACAAACCTTTCATCAGATTCATCAAGAAAAAAAGAGAGAACCCAAATAAATAAAATCAGAAATGAAAGAGAAGTAACAACTGAATACAGAAATACAAAGGATTGTAAGAAACATTATAAACAACTATATGCCAACAATATGGACAAAGTGGATAAATTCCTAGAAATATATAATCTTAAACTGAATACGGAAGAATCAGAGAATCTGAACAGACATAATACAACTAGTGAAATTGAAGCAGTAATCAAAAAACTTCCAACAAACGAAAGTCCTGAACTGGATGGCCTCACAGGTAAGTTTTACCAAACATTCAAAGAAGAACTAAGTCCTATTCTTCTCAAACAAATCCAAAAAATTCAAGAGGAAGGAAGACTCCTAAGCTAACTTTATGAGGCCAGCATTAACTTAATTCCAAAACCAGATAGACACTACAAAGAAAGAACATAGATGCGTAAATCCTCAACAAAACATCAGCAAACCGTATCCGGCAGTACATTAAAAAGATCATACACCATGATCAAGTGGGATTTATTCCGGGGATGCAAAGTTGGTACAATATCCACAAATCAATTAACCTAATACACATCACATAAACAAAACGAATGATTAAAATGACATGATCATATCAATAGATGTATAAAAATCATTTGATCAAATCCAGCACCCATCAACACTAATAAAAGAGAAAAATGGTAATTGGCGTACGAGCTACCCTTTTCATTGGCTAATCAGGGCTATATGCAAATTAACTGCCAACTAAGATTGGCAGTTAACTGCCAACTAAGATTGGCAGTTAACTGCCAACAAGATGGCGGTTAATTTGCATATGTAGGCACAATGCAGGGAGGTGAAAGGGAAAGCAGGAAGAAGCCCCCTGCCACTGACAGTGATTGGAAACCCAGGGGGGAGCTAAGACCTGGGGGGCAGGGCAAAGGCGGCCCTGGGACCATCTTTGCCCTGCCCCCCAGCCATGATCAGAGAATGAGGTGCCTTTTCCGCCCTGGCCAGTGATAACAGGAAGTAGGGGTGGAGCCATCGATGGGAGCTGGGCAGGGTCGAAGCTGGCAGTCCCGGGAGCTAGGGGTCCCTTGCCTGGGCCTAAAGCGAAGCCCACGATCGCGGGGCCGCTGCAGCTGTGGGTCCCCGCTGCCCGGGCCGGACGCCTCAGCCAGAGGCGTCCTGCAGGGGCAGGGGTGGAGCCCGCCGATCGCGGCACCCCCCGCTGCCACTGCAGGTCCCCGCTGCCCGGCCGGACGCCTAGGCCAGAGGTGTCAGGCCTGGGCAAGGGGCCGATCCTGCGATTGGAGGGTGATGGGGGTCAACGCCTGAGGGCTCCCAGTATGTGAGAGGGGGCAGGCTGGGCTGAGGGACACTCCCCCCCGCCACCCAGTGCACGAATTTCGTGCACCGGGCCCCTAGTTTGTAATAAAAACTCAGCAAAGTGGGAATAGAGTCAACACACCTCAACATAATAAAGGCCATATATCACAAACCCACAGACAGCACCATGGTCAAAAATTAAAAGCGTTTCCCTTTCGATGAGGAACTAGACAGGGATATCTGCTTTTACTATTCTTAAAGTCCTAGCCACAACAACCAGACAGGAAGAAGAAATAAAAGGCATCCAAATAGAAAAGGAAGAAATAAAACTGTCATTATTTGCACATGACATGATACTGTACATAGAGAACCCTACAGATTCCACCAAAAAACTACTAGAACTGCCCTCATCATCATGGATCAGTGGTTAGAGCACTGGCCTGTGCACTGCAGGGTTGAGGGTTCAATTCCTGTTCAAGGGCATGTACCTGGGTTGCAGGTTAGATCCCCAGCGGGGGAACATGCAGGAGGTAACCAATCGCTGTATCTCTCTCATATCGATGTTTCTCTCTCTTTCTTGCTCTCTCTCTTACTCCCTCCCTCCCTTCCACTCTAGCTTAAAAAAAAAAATTCAAGGGAAAAAATATCCTCAGGTGAAGATTAACAACAAAAAAACAAGATAGACCAATGGATTTTAATCTAATAGTATCAAAAGTTCATTAATATGATTTGAGATACATAATATCCACAATTACCTGAAAAGGTTATTAAAATACTCATTCTTTTTCATACCTCCAATACTCTGTGTGAAGGATTTTTTTTATATACTTCAATCAAAATATTGAATCAATATATCACAATAGACTGAATGCAGAAGATGTGAGAACTCAGTTGTCTTCTATTAAGTCAGACATTTAAGAAGAGACTTGCAATAATATAATATAATACAATACCATTCTTTTCACTAATTTTGTTACTTTGGAAAAGTTATTTGTCATACAAAATATGTCATTTAGGTAAAATGTAATGGGTTTACTATTGTTATATGGTTATTAAATAATATATGTTTTTTCCAATTATTTCTTGTTTTTCTTTTTTAACTGAGATATAATTGATGTATAACATTACATTAATTTAATATGAACAATATGATTTATGTGCATATTATGAAATGATCACTACAATGTCTACTTAATATCCATCACCTCACATAGTTACAAGTTTTTTTTTCTTGTGATGAGAACTGTTAAGATCTACTCTCTTAGCAACTTCCAAATATACAATACAGTATCATTAACTATAGTTACTATGCTGCACATTACATCCCCAGGACTCACTTATTTTATAACTGGAAGTTTATACCTTTAACCACCTTCACCCATTCCCCTCTTCCCATCTCTGACAACCAACAATCTGTTATCTGTGCCTATGAGATTGTTTTGTTTTTAAAGATTCCCTATATAAGTGACATTATATGGTATTTGGCTTTGTCTGACTTACAAAATAATATTTAAAATTTGTTTTACTTTTGAATACCGTATATATCTGTAGATATAATCCACAAAAATAAAAATCTCAATAATTCTTAAAAGAGTAAAGGAGTCCTGAGATTAAAAAAACTTTGAGAACTGCTGCTCTGGAGAAACTTACGAAAGTGCATAAAGATTTGTACACAGAGATATCCACCCCAGCACTGTTTCAGAAAGAAAAGTTTAAAAACAAAGACTGCTCAACTGTTTTTCAGAAATGTCCTCTGAATTCACTCTGTCTGCTCCTACCATTACTGCCCTAAGTTGGCCGTGATTTTACATTCAAACAATGCCTGACAATGCTGAAAATACACTTTCGGCTCAATTCTCACAACGAATAGTGGATGGACTGCTACAGCACCCCCTCGCTCCTCTCTCTCCTCCAGGTCTCACCAGTTTAAATCCCAACTGCTCAACTTCACCTTACTTCCACCAAAAGAGCTTTTAAGCGAAGCAGCATTTGCACAACCAATTCTAAGCTTCTGAAAACATGGTTTAAAAATCACTGTTAAACTCATCTAACCAATAATTAGAAAATCTAAACTGTTACTTTTCCTTCCTTCATTTGGATTAAGTGGCTTAATCTTAACCAAATGCAGTTCCGTTCCAATTTTGCAAAACCAAAGGAATATTAAACTTTGGAATGTATCTATCACAAAGGAGGTCATCCAAATTGGCTTTTTTTTGCAAAATGAGAAAAGCAATTAATAACACAGGTAGCAACAGAAAAGTATAGTGATTTCCCATTCATAAGTAGTAAAAGTGTGCTTTTATCTAGTAATGGAAACTGTATGAAGAAAACCTGGTTCTAGTAGGGTGAGCAGAAATCTGGTGTAGAAGCGGCAAGTCATGGAGGAAGAGGAAAGATGGCACGGTGTGATCTTTCTGGAAAACGGACTGCGGCATATAGTGTCTTCCTATTTCTCTGACCCATCACATCACCTTATCTTTACCTCCACTACAAACGTGTCAATAATGTGCTCCTGGGGGAGGAACCAGTGGGCTACTTCCTCTTCATCCATCACTGGGGCAAGGTGAAACTGCTTCAGGTAACTGTTGGTTAATTCTCGAACTGCTTTGACATCTCTTGGTTCCATTGGTCTCAAGCCTGAAGTCTTTGTCACCTTGTTAGAGTGAAAACAAAACCAATTGGGCAGTTTAAGTACAGAGAAGTAAAAAGCACTTTGTGCTGAAGTGTGATCTGCAGACCAGCTGTATAGTGTCACAGAGAAGCTTGTTAGAACTGCAGACTCTTGGCCTTGCCCCAGACTTAGCAGGTCAGAATCCGCAAGTTAGCAGGATTCCCTGGTAATCTGTATACACATTAAAGTTTGAGAAGCACTAAGTTAGAATATATGCTAGACCATGTGTTATATACCCTATCGCTGTGTGCCAGGTCTTTGGTGAATATTGCCCAGGACACAAACAAAATCAAAGGAAGACTCCAAATTGATGTGTATACCAATGCCAAGGACTTTAGCAGCCTACACGGTAGGGCAGAGCAAGTCAGCATGAGTTCTGTAGTATTGGGCTTTAACACTGCCTTGTCTGACAGCCTGAAACACAGCTGAAAAGAGTTGAGAAGCTTATTTTATTCAATGGCCTGTGAAAAGGATGTAACTATTTTATTCTCATGAGCAACAAAAAAGAAATAATACTGATCAGAATGGGAAGGAAAGTGTTTTAATAGTAAGATTTTTCTGAAGGCAAATGGCTGCCTGCCAAGGACTGTTTGGTCCTTTCATGCAGTCTCTTGATTCAGGGTGATGAGAATATGCATTTGAGTCCTTTCTTCCAAAGCATCACACTTTTTCCATTAGGTCACAGGAATAAACCTAAAGGTCAGGACATTTGGATTTGTTCAACTTCCCATCCTGACAAGAGCTCCAGACACCACTTAGCTCTCTAGGAACTGTCCAGACACCAGGAAACTTGAACCTGGAAGTGAAAAACCCACTCCATTTGCTAGTTTGTACAAACAAAACACTGAAAACTTAGAAATGCAATTTCGTTTTTCCAGTTCACTTGATTTTTTTTTTCTTGAAGAAATAGTGGATACATTTAAGCAATAACTTGTACTGCTACTCTACCTTTTCCATCTTAATTATTTCTAAATATATGAAAATTAAAAGCTGCCTCTACTGGTAAAATTAGATCGGTAGTATGGCAGAAGCCCAAGGTGGAAAATACGTTTTCATTTGCATGTGGCTCTTCTTGATGTTAGTTGTGCTGAGGTTTCTAAGGCTCTGTGACAAAGAATGCTGATTGATTATTGATTAGGGTGGGAGGAGATGGCAGGCGCGTTCTTTGTATTTACAGGCCCGATAGCTCTTCGCTGAGTATTTACTATGTACAACTCAGTTGTGATTTACGTAATCCATAAATACATAGTAATGCAGCTAAAACAGTTCAATAGTCAAAACTAAAAGAATTTAAGTCCTTAACATTTAATACAGAACTTGTCCTAGCTTTCTGTGGATCTCAAAGCCAAAGGACAAGCAATCTCCAGGTCCTGGTCTCCATCCTAGGCTAACCCTTCAGGCAAGCAGGGCAATAACTTCGATATGTGTTGAATGAATACCTATGTTTTACAAAGTGAGGTGAAGGCTACAAACGTGGAAAAAAGTCACCATCGGCTATGTGAAAATGACACTTCTGTGGCCTGGCATTTATATGCAAACCAGGTGTGAAATTACATTTTTCTTTTGTTTCCCCCCAAGCCAATTTTAGCATTGGTAGCATTTTTAGACTGCAATTCGTGGGAAGAGGGAACCTACGTGTTTCCAAATACTGTTAAATGTAATAAATATATATTTCTAAATGCTAGTCGGAAGAGCAAAACCTTATAGGATGCATACTGCAGTCATTAATAAAAAAGATTATTTTCTGCTATAAGGATGACCTTGGAAATTTTAAATAGCCTTTCTCAATATTAGACATTTTCTTTTGCTATTGGTTCAGTAACAACAATACCAAGCACTTAGATTTATCAATGAAAGCAACAGGACACGTGCCATGTTAAAAGAGAACACTCAGAAATGAAGAAAAGGCTTGCCAGATTCTCTCTAAAGTAAAATATTCTTCTGCAGCACAGTTGTCATGCATTCAATATTTACACTGCGAAATCACCAAAGTACACATCCTGAAAGCAACTATTAGCCTCCCCTTCATACTATGAAAGGTTATTGCATACTTCCATAGAGCTTTACTAATGTGGTTATATCCACCCATATTTGTCACACTAGAAGTTAGAAATTTTAAAACAAAAGAATATATAAGGCTCTCATGTTGAGTGATGTGAGAGGAATGGCGGCGTGAGAGCACACCTTGTCCTCTCCCCCTGAAGTTTCAACAAGTTAACCAACTATAATTCAACAAAGAAATCCCTACTTAACACAGACACACACCTGAGAGACCTGCACAATGAAACATCAAAAGATGGGCATCCGGGAATAAATGGGGAGATGAGAAGGGAGGAAAGTGCACCCGGCCCGCAGATGCAGCCCTGCAGCTGGGAACTCTCGGCTCAGCTGGTAGATTCAAAGTACAAGGGTGAAAAATGATTCTCCAAGCAAATAACATCCACAGAAAGCACATGTAGCCATACTTATATCTGACAAAATAGATTTAAAGATAATAAGAGACAAAGATGGACACTTTATAGTGATAAAGGAGACACTACATCAAGAAAACATAACACTTCTTAATATATATGCATCCAACCAGGGAGCACTGAAATATATAAAACAACTACTCACAGAAGTAAAGGGAGAAACAGATCAAAACACAATCATAGTTGGGGATCTCAATACTCCTTTACAGCTCTAGAAAGATCAAATAAAGAAATATTGGCCTTAAATGAAACACTAGACCAAATGGACATAATTGAAATTTACAGAACCTTTCATCCCAAGTGCACATAGAGCATTCTTAAGAATAGACCATATAATAGGTCACAAAACTAGTATCAATAAATTCAAGAAGACTGAAATTATACCAAGCATATTCTCTGATGGCAATGCCTTGAAATTAGAAATCAACTGCAAAATGGAAGTAAAGAAACCCACAAATACATGGAGCTTAAACAACATACTACCAAAAATGACTGGGTCAAATAAGAAATAAAAGATAAACGACAAATGCTGGAGAGGATGTGGAGAAAAAGGAACACTCGTGCACTGCTGGTGGGAATGCAGACTGGTGCAGCCACTATGGAAGACAGTATGGGGTTTCCTCAAAAAACTACAAATGGAACTCCCATTTGACCCTGTGATCCCACTTCTAGGAATATATCCCAAGAAACCAGAAACACCAATCAGAAAGGATATATGCACCCCTATGTTCATAGCAGCACAATTCACCATAGCTAAGATCTGGAAACAGCCTAAGTGCCCATCAGTAGATGAATGGATTAGAAAACTGTGGTACATCTACACGACGGAATACTATGCTGCTCTAAAAAGGAAGGAACTCTTACCATTTGCAACGGCATGGATGGAACTGGAGAGCATTATGCTAAGTGAAATAAGCCAGTCAATGAAGGAAAAATACCACATGATCTCACTCATTCATGGATAATAGAGACCATTATAAACTTTTGAACAATAACAGATACAGAGGCAGAGCTGCCTCAAACAGATTGTCAAACTGCAGCGGGAAGGCCGGGGAGGGTTGGGGGGCAGGAGGGGGAGGGTGAGAGATCAACCGAAGGACCTGTATGCATGCATATAAGCATAACCAATGGACATAAGACACTGAGGGGTAGGGGAGGCCAGGGGATTGTCAAGGGCAGGGAAAAAAAAGGAGACATATATAATACTCTTTGTAATACTTTGCAATAATAAAAAAAAAGAGTTCATAGCAAAAATAAATAAATAAATAAAATGGGGAAAAAACAAAACACAAAAAAACAACAACATACTACCAAAAATGACTGGGTCAAATAAGAAATAAAAGATGAGATCAAAAGATATATAGAGACAAATGAGAATGACAATACAACATGTCAAAACATCTGGGATGCAAGGAAAGCATAATAAGAGGGAAGTTTATATCATTACAGGCCTATTTCAAAAAACAAGAGAAATCCCAAGTAAACAACCTAACATTACACCTTATAGAACTAGAAAAGGAAGAACAAAAGCAACCCAAAGTCAGTAGAAGGAAGGATATAATTAAAATTAGAGCAGAATTGAATGAAATAGACAACAAAAAGACTATACAAAAAATAATACAACAAAGAGCTGGTTCTTTGAAAAGATTAATGAAATTGACAAACCTCTAGACTAACTAAGAAAAAAAGGAAGAAGACCCATATAAACAAAATCAGAAATGAGAGAGAAAAAATTACCACAGACATCACAGATATACAAAGGATACTAGAATATTATGAAAGATTATACACCACCAAATTCAATAACCTAGAAGAAATGTGTAAGTTTCTAGAAGTATATAATCATAGACTGAATCATGGAGAATTGAAAAATATTAAATAGAACAGTCAGCAGTGAGGACATTAAAAAAAACAGAAAAACAACAACAAAAACAAAAGTCCAGGACCAGATGGTTTCACCAGTAAATTCTACCAAACGTTCAAAGAAGACTTAAAACTTATCCTTCTCAAACTTTTCCAAAAAATTGAAGACTCTACCAAAAAACTATTAGAAACAATAAACAAATACAGTCAAGTTGCAGGATACAAAATCAATGTGCAAAAATCCATTGCCTTCCTGTATACTAACAACAAAACTTCAGAAAAAGAAATGGGAAAAAATATTCCATTTGCAATTCCAACCAAAAGAATAAAATACCTAGGAATAAACTTAACAAAGACTGTGAAAGACTTATATACTGAAAACTACAAAGCATTATTAAAAGAGATTGAAAAAGACACAATAAAATGGAAAAAATATCCTGTGTTCATGGATTGGAAGAATCAACATAGTTAAAATGGCCATATTACCCAAAGCAATATACAGATTTAATGCAATTCTTATCAAAATCTCAATGTCATTTTTTAATGAAATAGAATGAGAAACCACGAAAGACCTCAAATAGCCAAAGCAATCCTAAGAAAAAAAGAACCGGAGGTAAGATGCTACCGGACTTCAAATTATACTACAGAGCTACAATAATCAAAACAAGATGGTATTGGCAGAGAAACAGACACACACCTCCGTGGAACAGAAGAGAGAGCCAGCCCAGCTATAAAACCACATGTATATGGACAGATAATTTTTGACAAAGGAACCAGAAATACACAATAGAGTAAAGAGAGTCTCTTTAATAAATGGTGCTGGGAAAACTGGAAAGCCACATGCAAATTGATGAAACTGGATTACAGTTTGTCTTTATGTACAAAAATTAATTCAAGATGAATCAAAGACCTAAATATAAGACCTAAAACAATAAGTTACACAGAAAAAATATAGGTACCAAACTTATAGACCTTGGTCATAGAAAACATTTTATGAGCTTGACCCCAAGGCAAGGGAAGTAAACGTAAAAATAAATTAATGGGTCTATATCAAACTAAAAAGCTTCTGCAAAACAAAAGAAACTGACAACACAAAGAGATAGCCAACCAGATGGGACATGATATTTACAAACAGTAGTTCTGACAAAGGTCTAATTTCCACAATATACAAAGAACTCATAAAACTCAACACCAAACAAATGAACAAACAACCCAATCAAAAAGTGGGCGGAGGACTTGAAAATACACCTTTCCCAAGAAGACATACAACAGCCAATAGATACATGAAAAGATGTTCAACTTCACTGGAAATCAGGGAAATGTAAATTAGAGCTACAATGAGATACCACCTCACACCGTTAGAGTGGCCATTACCAATAAGACAAGCAACAACAAGTGTTGGAGAGGTTGTGGAGAAAAGGGAAGCCTCATCATTGCTGGTGGGAATGTAGACTGGTACAACCACTATGGGGAGATTCCTAAAAATATTAAGAATAGAGCTACCATACGAGCCAGCAATCCCTCTCCCGTGTTTATACCCAAAAAACTCGAACTCATGTACTTGCAAAGATATATGCACCCCTATGTTCACTGCAGCATTATTCACGGTGGCCAAGATGTGAAAACAACCAAAGTGTCCCGTGATAGAGGACTGGATAAAGAAGATGTGATACATATACACAATGGAGTACTACTCAGCCATAAGAAAGGATGAAATAGCGCCATGTGTAACAACATGGATGGACCTTGAGAACATTATGCTAAGTGAGATAAGTTGGTCAGGAAAAGCTAAGGACCATATGATTTCACTCATATGTGGGGTATAAAACTGAAACTTGTGAACACAAACAGCAGTGGGTGATTACCAGAGGGAAGGGGGTGGGGGGGACAGGGGGTCTTAATATATTGTGACAGGAGTAGGTTTGACTTTGGGTGGTGGATACATGGTGCAATATACAGATCTTATAACATAGAAGCCCACACCTGAAACCTATATATTCATATCAACCACTTTCAGAACTGCTACCTCAAGTCTCTGAAGGTTAGAAAATTGGGTAGTAGGATGTAGATGAGAAACAGTGAAACAGTAAGCCTGGGCAAATAGTCAGGAGAAAGTATATAAATTTTGCAATTTATAAGCACTTCAAGTTTTCACAGAAGCAGTAAAGCACAAGAGAACAGACTAGTCAGCTATCCTATATAATAAAAGGGTAATATGCAAATTGACCTTAACGGCAGAATGACCAGGAACAATTGGTTGCTATGATGTGCACTGACCACCAGGGGGCAGACACTCAACACAGGAGCTGCCTCTTGGTGGTCAGTGCGTTTCCACAGGGGGAGCACCGCTCAGCCAGAAGCCAGCTCATGGCTGGCCAACACAGCGGTGGTAGCAGGAGCCTCTCCCACTTCCGCAACAGCACTAAGGACATCCGACTGCCAGCTTAGGCCCGCCTAAGCCAGCAGGTGGACATCCCCTGAGGGGTCCCAGACTGCGAAAAGGTGCAGGCCTCTAGTAAAATAACATAAGGTCCTAAGAAACAGGGGGAGAATATTTACTTTTGCTGACCAACAATGGCTTATGGATCTCAGGGCCTAAACTTGCTTCTTTCTGACATCGTGAAGTTACATACTCTTCAAAAAAAAAAAAAATCTAGAGAAGCGTGAAATAAAATTTAAAATGTAAACCAGAAACACTCAAATTTTAGCTGTTGTCTTCAGGAAGAGATGGGAAGAACACAAAGCTTAGATAAAAATGGTAACTGGCATAATCTGAAAGAGGGAAGTGGTAATGTTTTCTGAGTGTGCAATAAAACACAAAAACTATTTTCCAGTAACTAAGAAAATCTTAAATTTCACCAGCAAATTCTTATCTCAATCAGACTTACTTTCCCACAGTCCAACTAATATGCATTACTCATTGGACTCTGTATATGAAATGTGTGTAACATCTGCTTATACGGGCATAAGGAAATAAAGCTCAGAGTCTATCAAAAAACAGAAGCAGTGTCGTATGTCAGACTATGAGGCATGTCTGCTTTAGAGGCAAGATCCCAGAGTGGAGATGTAAGCAGTGATTATGGTTATTTATTTGATTTAAAAAAGGAGCAGTAGGACACTAAATACTAAAAAAAATAAAAAATAAAAAATAAATCGTCTACTGCTACTAAATCTAGAACATCTTGTGTGTCTCCACATGTCTTCAGAGGCGTGTCCTTGCAACACAGCAGAAAGCTGGGAGATTAATCTGAATCCTGTTCTTTATCTGTTTCTTAAAAGTCTAACAAAAAGAATCAAACTTTGTTTGGAAATGCTCACAAACCAGCATTTAAAGGGTAGAAAAATACATTAGTCTTGGAAAAACCTTAGTGTTTGAGTTAGCAATAGTTAATGGCATGGGCTCCTGCATAGTTCTGTCTTGACTTTAAACCTCTGGGCACATGAGTCTGGTGTTTCCATGTCCTTTTTTGCAAAACAGGGTAAGGGACCTGCCCACCTATGACTGTTCTAAATAAATAAATAAATAAATAAATAAGACTACAGATGTGCAATGTCTAGCATGATGCTGGCCACAGTGAATGTTAACTCGTATTCAGAAATCTATGAAAAAGACATAAAGCAGCACCGTAAGCAGAAACAGTAATAATGAATCAAAAAATAAGACATCCACAGGGCAAAAGTTGCACTCAACAAAGTTTTTCTCTTTAGGCTTAATAATACAAACCTACTCTTAAATAACATGATTGCTAGCAGGGGCAGCATCCATCTGGGCCTGTGAAGGAGGAGGTCTGGTGTACGCTGCATTGTCCAGCTTCTAACTCAAGAGACTGCTGTCGGCACCTGCCAATTTTCCAAATTCTGTACTTTCATCTCTTCTACCCCCTCTTTTTTCTCATTTATTTACTCTTTATCTTTCTTCCCTTCTCTATGACTGGAACGTGCCAATGAGAGCTGTTTGGACCTTGACAATCGTCCTTGCCTGTTTTAACCTACACTCTAATGACTATACAGAGAGACATGTGGTAGGACTGAGCAATGATGCCCCCACAAGAGGTGTGTTAGAGTTGATTGCAGAAGTAAAGAGATCTAACAAGCAAAAAATGGAAGTCTGGGGCCTGCATACCAAGACCACCACTTATTAATGACACGCCCTATCTAAGTGTTACATTTCACAAGACTCGGCCTTTTCATCTGTAAAATGGGGATAAGAAGTACCAACTTCAAAAGGTTATTGTAAGAATCCTACCCTATATAATAAAACCCTAATATGCGAATCGACCGAACAGCGGAACGCTATGACGCGCACTGACCACCAGGGGGTAGACGCTCAATGCAGGAGCTGCCCCTGGTGGTCAGTGTGCTCCCACGGGGCTCTCATCGTCCAGCACCACTCAGCCAGAAGCCGGGCTCACAACTGGCGAGAGCCTCTCCTGCCTCCACTGCAGGCAGGTGGTAAGGAGTGAGGGGTCACGGACTGTGAGAGCCCCAGACTGTGAGAGAGATGTCTGACTGTGGGTCTAAGCTGGCAGGCGGACATCCCCCAAGGGGTCCCGGACTGCGAGAGGGTGCAGGCCGGGCTGAGGAAACACACACGCGCGCGCACACACACACACACTGCACAAATTTCATGCACCAGGCCTCTACTATACTGAATAACATATGTGAAAACCCTTTATAACTAGTTTATTGGGAAAATAAAAACCAATTCCTGACCAGTGACTTTTATCAACTGTTATCTGTGTTGATTAATTCTTGTTCAAAAACATAAAGGCTAATGGACAAAGTCAAGTCAAAAAGTCAAAATATTGTTAGCAGCTCAAATTCTAATCATCCTGAATAAGCCCATGATAGGTACTAAAACTCCTTATTCTTCATTCCATTTTGGGCAACCTACATGTAAGTGGGCACTTTCCTTAGATACAAACTAGAGTGCCTTAGTCAACAAGCTGAAATCTGGGGAGACCAAAGTGGAAGAGCATTAGCCTCTCGTGAGAAAAGCAGGAGAGCTTCAAGTTTTAAATTCAACTGACAGGTAGCAAAGCAGTTAACAATGGCAAGGGGGACGTTGAGAATGAACAGTGCCTACTGAGGGCATGTTTTATCTCAGCTGGGTGTGGTGCCCTTTTTTCTCACTGCCATCTGTGCCCCTGTGACTGTGCTGCTCAGTTGCTCTGGGTCTTGGCCATTACCATAAACTGTTTCTAGTTTCAAAAGAATCAGTAAATACTGATTGTCATGGCAACAGTGTGACCTCTCTGAACATCTTCCTATTTCTTCATTTCCTTTTTGCCCCATAGCTGGAGAGGCCCGCTCCTTCCTCCCCAGGTTGTGTGCACCCTCCTTCTTCATGTCACTGAGTTTTTTATTTCCATCTGCTCTGATCTACACTGCCCCTCCCTGCTAAGCCTCAAAGAGAGGCAGTGAGCTCCTTAGTCCGAGCCCCACTTCTGTAACAGCAGCTAAGACCGAGGGAAGAGCATGCTTCTGATCCCGCCGCCAGGTCGTGAAGCCCGAGAATGATGACCCTGACACTTCCAACACCTGCTTTCCTTCAGCTCCACTCCTCTCCTGATTAAGTTCTGCCTAAGGTCAGACATTAGGTGATTCTCGTCTATTATCAGGAAAAAGACATCAACTCTGCAGCCACTGATTACCTGCATTTGGCAAACACATAACTGGCCAAAAGGCAGAAAGAACTGGAGTGTGCTGCACCAAGAATAGTCACAGTTCGAGAGGAGCATGGCTATATTCTACATGACTCCCTCAACCAAGTTAAAATACCGACTAAACTGCTTTGTAAATACCCCCAAAACAGAATAACTCTGAAGAAATCCAACTTCAAACAAAAGATCCCATCTGTGGCAGAGAGATTCTAGATGCCTCCTGGTACTCACACCCTGGGGATCACCCCTCTCAAGTGCGGGTGGACCTGTGGCTGGTGTCTAGCCAATGGGACGTGGCGATGGAGACTGGATGCCACTTTTGTGAATTGGGAGTAAGGTTCTATTGTCCATCTGCTAAGAGAGTCGCTATGCACGCTCTCCTCACTGGTTCTGATGAACAAGCTGCCATGCTGTGAGCCCCCGTGGGGAGAACCCCATGTGGCAAAGAACTGATGGCGGCCAGGGCGGACAGTCAGCAAGGAACTGAGCCCTCGTCCAGCTGCCCGCGAGGAACTCAAGCCTGACAACAGCCATGTGAGCTTGGACGTGGATCCATCCCTGCAGGTTTCCGGGTGAGACCTGGCTGACGCCTTGGTGGCAGCTTCATGGGAGACCCTGAAGCAGAGGCCTCAGCTAGCTGTGCCTTCATTCCTGGCCCACAGAACTGGGAGACAGTAAAGGTTTTGTTTTAAGCTGCTACATTTGTAGTCATTTGTTACACAGCAATAGATAACTAATACACCATCCAAGCCAAGATGGTAAACACTTAAATTTTTACAATAGAATATTACTCAGCAATAGAAAAGAATGAAATGTTGCCATTTGCAACAACATGGGTGGACCCAGAAAGTATTATGATAAGTGGAATAGTCAGAGAAAGACAAATACCGAACGATTTCACTTATATGTGGAATCTAAAAAACAAAGCCAATAACAAATGAATAAATTAAACAAAACAGCTTATAGAAATAAGCTGATGTTTGCCAAAGGGGAGAGTGTTGAGGGGATGGATGAAATTAAAACAAAAAGTTTAAATAATAAGAACAAATACATTTTCCCCTATTAAAATACAGACAATTTTTCATGTTGGGAATTTGCTAGTTTAAAAAGATAATTTATTTATAAGACATTATTTCCTCTCCCAGGTCTCTCCTTTTAACCTTATACCTTAGTTCCATTGCATTAAGATTTCATCAGAAGCCTGAAACTTTTCTTCCCTTTTACTTAACAAACCATAAGTACTCAAAATTTCAAAACTTACGTCTTGAGTTTAATCCCATCCAACCAAAAACTGAACAACTTAGATTTAAAATACAAATTGGTATTTCCAAGTGAACTTCCTTATTTTTCCTCACCCCTGAATTCTATGCAGACCTTTTAGCTACCTATTCATATCTTCAGACACATAAGCCAGTATTTTAGACTCCTGTAAATAATTCTTTTCTACATTGAAAGTTTCAGTCATTATAGTCTTGAAAAACTGCAAATTGTTTTTACTTACATCGGGAAGTCTGTACAGCTTCATTGTTCTCTGTAAAGTCATATTTCTACTCAAGTGAGAAAATTTCACCTCTACCAATTTTCTGGGGTTTAGTGACCGATGCCAGTATCTGGAATACAATAAAGTTTGAAAGTCAGACTGATTTCTGACTCTCCAAGTTTTTACTCTGTCTAGCTCAGCTGTGGTAGAATATTTAATGAATACTTATGTTATGCCTGGCACAATGCTGGATGCGGTCCCTCTTCCAATGCAATGATTTCTTTCTTTATTTTATCAGTCATTTTTTACCTCTAAAATGTGCCCTGCATCCCTAGTTATGTCCCTCTGTAGTTTGTGATCTTTCATCTCTTTCAGTATAGAGGTATCTTAAAATTGTAAAAGTCTTATTAATAATGACCAGTTTGCATGTATTTCATAACCATCCCTGATTCTATAGAAAGCAACCCCAAAATTTAAAAACTTGAAAATATTCCCCCTAAATTAGTACAGCCTTCATATTTATCTAACAAACAACCAATAAAACAACTTTTTTTTTCTTTTTTTAAAAGTTGGTTTCAGAGAGAGAGGAAGAGAGAGGGAGAGAGAGAGAGAGAAACATTGATCAGTTGTCTCCCATACACACCCTGATGGGGGACCAAACCCGCAACCGGGGCATGTGCTCCAACTGGGAATCAAACTGGCAACCTTTAGTGCACAGGCCAACACCCAACTAATTGAGCCACACCAACCAGGGCAAGAAAACAACTATTTGAGAAACGAGGTTAGATTTCTTAAGTGATCCCAGTTTAGGTACTGGGCTAAATGATTTGTATTAACATGTACCTATAAGTACCAAGCGCCACCCAATTGCACCACAAGAGCTCCAATATGCACCTGTAAAGTCTTATTTATCCTGTTTATTTATGAATAATTTCATAGGACATAGTAATTTTATGGTTTAATTTTTTATACTATATTTACCTGAAGTTTCATTTTATTTGAATAAATGAAAATAGTGGAGGGAGAGAAACTGCTTCTTCAGAAACAGGTTAGTCAAGTGACAACTTGACACTCAATTTTCTCCCTGGACTAACCTCTGGAAGCTTGGTAAGAGCAGACTGAGTCATAAAATCAGAGCTTACGCCTTTTCTTATTTTTAGCAAACAAGAATGTCTAGGCTTTTTCACCAGACATTTGGAACAGCACTGCAGAGCACGTATAAGACTGAGTGTTAGAGGAGAAAAGGAAATGGTACCACCCTGGATATTTCCACATCACAATACCCAGGGTTTCTCTATGTGTTTTTCCTGTAATGTATACCATTAGGGCATAACTGGGTCACCCACATGCAGAATCAGATAAGATGTTGCTCTGGATATAATGCAATCCCCAGGACCCCTGAGAGGTGCCTCGACCAGACCAGACATTCCAGTCTTTCAAATGGAAGAGACACTGAAATACAGCTCCTGATCATTGGCATACAAGTGGCTGTACGGTAACTGGAAAGAAGACTGGATTCAGTGGTTCTTGCTTCTAGTCTCCATCTCTGCTATCAACCAACTACATAATCACAGGTCAGCCCAAGTCCCTCTGAGCTACACAACTCACAAGTGAGAATAACACTTCCAGCAACAGGGTAGAAAGGCTCAATGTTTAGGTACAGGAAAGATGCAAGGTAAGGGTGTTGCTATTACCTGCACGTGGCCACTGGCTTCGGAAGAACCACGCCAGCAGTATAAACGGCCTGGAAAATCCCTTCCAGGTTCACTCTTCTAGTTATTTCTCGAATTAACACTGGGGCTACCCGTTTTGATCTCAATTTTTTATGAACACAAAGAAAGTTGATTTCCACCATCTTCTTCACACTAAGAAATAAAGAACATCAGAGCAAACATAAGATGAACATGTTTTTTAAAATAAGACACCCATAAAATTTCAAAGAATAAAAATGGAAAGACCTCCTTATATCTAATATTAAAGAAATATATTCTTTCCTCTAGACATTTCACAAATTCAGATTGATACACTATTTCCCATACACCCCTACTTTATAACTCTAGACTCTATAAATCTAGAGATGCAAACCTCTTATTCTAAATAAATTTTAGGACTTTGTTTGAAGTTTTTAAAAAGTTTTTGGTTTAGAAACGGGACCTGAGGTGCCTCAGAGTTTCTCTATGTGTTTTTCCTGTAATGTATACAATTATGGCATCACTGGTCACCCACCTGCAGAATCTGATAAGATGTTGCTCTGGATATAATGCAATCCCCAGGGCCCCTGAGAGGTGCCTCGACCAGACCAGGCCTGGTGCTATTCTGAGCTACACTAAACCTTCTAGAGCTCCAAAGCCCATTCCCGGGTATGCAGGTATGCAAGCATTTCATTCAGCACACAGCATTCCTTGGGAGCAAATGTTTTTTTCGCAGCAAACAACCCATTGTATTGAAAGGTAAAACGATCTATTATGCAAGATCTTTGACTTTCAAGAGCTGGGTCTTTGACTTTCTAGACCAGTGATGACGAACCTTTTGAGCTCGGCGTGTCAGCATTTTGAAAAATCCTAACTTAACTCTGGTGCCGTGTCACATATAGAAAATTTTTGATATTTGCAACCATAGTAAAAAAAGATTTATATTTTTGATATTTATTTTATATATTTAAATGCCATTTAACAAAGAAAAATCAACCAAAAAAATGAGTTCGCGTGTCACCTCTGACACGTGTGTCATAGGTTCGCCATCACTGTTCTAGACTGAAGACCCAAAGCAAAAATGCAACACACTTGTCCTATGGAAAAGACTTAAAAACCTCTCCTAAAACTTTCTAAAGTAAGTTCCCCAGAAATAAATCTAAAATACCAATTTACAGCTTTATTTCACTACGTACATATACACATGTACATGTATGTTCATATATGTACACAAACATATGTGTGTGTGTGCATGTATGAGAGACAGAGGAAGAAAAAGAGAGTTGTCCTTTTTGTTGTTCAGAGACCAATGTTTAAAAAATTAATAGACATTATTTTTTAGAGCAGTTTTAAGTTCAAAACTGAGGAGAATGTGCAGAGTTCCCACATACCCCTGCCGGCGCAACCTCCCTTCTCCCCCCCCCCCCCCCCCCCCCACACACACACAACCTCCCCTCTATCAATAGCCTGGATTAAGTCACTTTTAAAAGCCTCTTATAATTGCAATCCTTGAAAAAGCAACACATCAAAACTGACACGGGCAAGCTTTCATATGTACCTGTCGTAAATCCGAATGTTTGCTGGGATGGCACTTATGAACCCTACCAGTTTTTTGTTCGAAGACACTCTGACTCCACAGTGCCACTGAAGAAGCCAGCCTGGGGGACGCAGAGCCCTGAAGTCAACATAGGCAAGGAAAACGGGGGCCAGTTAGAGTCCAAGAATACAGGGACAGACAGAGACGCGCCAGCCCGCCGCCCCACCACAGCCAGTGAGGCCAGCAAGACTCACCACAGCAGGAACTCGGGCGAATAGTCAAACCGGAACATGTTGTCATCGTCCTCTACGTAATTCTCATTTAACAAGGTGTACAACTCCTTGAGCTGCAAGACCAAACAGGTGTGGGTTTATGGTGCTCAGAACCCACTCAGAAGCAATCCGCATGAACTCAAGTGTTGAATTTGAGCGTTTTACTCACCACCTCTGCATTACCCAAATCTAACGTGTCCCACATAAAGCCCTGTGGCAAGGAGTACGGTTCTTGGCGCACATTGTCTTTATCTGCTTCAATGGCACCATGAGATGTTATCACTTCATCTGAAGAGGAGAGAATAGAAGACAAAAAGAGAGAATATTCAGTTACAAAGCATTCTGATGATCCAAAACGGTCCGTTACATAAAATAAAACCATGTTTAGGGCCCTTGGGGTTAATATAATCATTAACATACTATTTATTTCAGCTACTTCTAGAGTGAAAAAGGGTGGCTAGGTAGTGGTGGAGAGTAACAGCTATTTCACCACTAAAAGGAGAATTCCTCTGTCATACAATGACAAAGTGTACAATGAAACGATGGTGATTTCTGTCTCGACCCCGAGATTACAGATTAATTATACAGCAAGCACCATGGGAGACAACAGAGGTTTGATGACAGGCTTTCATTCTGCACTTCAAGTAACTGGAGGAGGGGGGGACAGGGGACGGAGTGAGGGGAGAAGGCTGCAGCGACCTCTGACCACTTCCAGCAAAATCCAAAATTAATTTCAGAACTGTTACTGTCTCTCCACCTGGATTGCTGGCAGCACAGTTCAAGTCATCGATGTCTTAGCAATTTCCACAAAGGTGCCCTTTTCCCATTTCTTCCCTGCAGTTTCCCAGTGTGGCTGGGATAAACCCAGACTCCGACCATGGCACTGCCTGCCTGGCCCCTGGGACCCCCACCCGGCCCAGCTCCCAGGCTTAGCCACACTGACTGCCCTCATGCTGGCCCCAGCTCAGAGCCCTCGCAAGGCCCTCCCCATGCTCTTCACTCGGCTGGCCACTTGAATTTTTTCAGATATAAGTTTACACATAGCTTTCTCACAGCATCCTTCCCTGACTAAAGCTTTTTCCTACCTGGAGTATATCCTCCTCCCAACCCCTACCTGGCCACCACTTACCCTACTTTCATGCCCCTATTTCCCCAATATGTACCCCGGTGCCTGGCATTTAATAACAAACACACAACAAATATCTGCTAAATATAATTCAGCCATAAAAAAAGAAGGAAATCATGCCATTTGGACAACATGGATGGACCTTGAAGGTGTTATGCTAAGTGAAAAAAGTCAGACAGAGAAAGACAAATTACCATATGATCTCACTTATATGTGGAATCTAAAAAAATAGGAAAACCAAAACGAACTCATGGATACAGAAAACAGATTGGTGGTTGTCAGAGGCAGGAGACGGAGGGTGGAGAAGTGGGTAAAGGGAGTCAAAAGGTACAAACTTTCAGTTATAAGATAAGTCCTTTAATGTATAGCATGGTGACTATAATTCATAATATATTACATATTTGAAAGTTTGCTAAGAGAATAAATCTTAAAAGTTCTCATTACAAAAACAATTCTGTAACTATGTGTGGTGATGGATATTAACTTTTAAGAAGAAAAGTATTACTTTTGTATAAATTTCTAACCTGCGGTATGAAACAAGTTAGATAAGTGAAATAAAGCCTCTTTTGTGTTTTTTGATTGTTGTTAACCCAGCTTTGTTCTGCGGAGGGCGGGAGGAGAAAGGCAGAAAAGCTTACTTAGTTTGGGTACCGGCTGTGTGTCCCAAAACTGGTATTTGTGCTTGGCAGCCTCACCGATGTTCCTGGTGGGGCCCTGGCACGCCGACAACAGCTCCATTGCTCTCTGGATGTCCTGCAGCTTCTGCACTGGTATGGCAGGATTCTGCAACAGCAAAGACACACAGACACAGACTGTGAGGAAGCTGCCGCCGCTCCAACACGGGCAGAGACACGTGCGTCTGCCTTGGAGACTACAACACCGAACAACGAGCAGTCTTCCTCTAAAGCTGGTCAGGGCCCTGGCCTCATGTATGCTAACACATTAAGATGTAAGCAATATTCTGTTAAAGATAACCACGGCTCTATAGTTTTACTGGGGCTCTGACAGTCTGGGAAATCTACAGTAAATAGAACTACCCTTCACTCTAGTTTCCCAACCATCTGCAAATGGCCTTGACCATTACTCATCTGAGCGGAGCAGCAAAAAGGGGTGACATGCAACACATGCATTACTGTCATTCGGCAGCCAGCCAGCCACTAGCCTTGCTTTTACTGTCGGGGTTAATGCTCTGCAGTAGCAACGTGGGCACAAAGGAAATAACTTCCAGGATGGAAACTATGCAGACAAGTTCATTAAGAAGAAGAACGAACGGAATCTGACTTTAGTACGAGCTGGGAAGAAAGTGAATCAGGAAAGGAAACCTCTAGGGATGCCTTCCTCCTGGACCACACCCCTCTCTCCTCACCTGACACCCCGGAAACAAACCTTCCAACAAGGACCAGCAGTTCCCTCTGGGAATTCAAATCAGGGGCCACCCTCGCCTGTTCGAAACTAAACTCCTTTTTATAAGGTAAAAACATATTTTCAGTCTATAAAGTTGACAATACCTTTAAATTCTAAAGTTCCTTCCTCAAAGCCAATATTTCTGTCATCTGAAGAGTCCCCAGCTCTTTTTTTGTAAAGTCCCTCAACTAATGTCACACTGCCTGCAAAATGAAACTATTCTCGAAATTAGAGAATGAATAGTATGTAGGACTGAATATAGACATCGGGTTTGCCATATGCTTTTGATGCCATCCAAAGAATGCTAGCTCTTCACTGCAGTTCAGAAGGGGTTATAAGGAGTTTCAGAGCCCTTAGGCTGCCTGTATGCCAACACACCATGGACACCAAGGAAAGGGACCACTGACCCTCAATGGTGTGTAAACAGTAGCTCTGAACTTCTGCTCAACTTTGACCCTCGTGTGTGTGGTCTGGAGCAAATCTTCTAACCTGGACGCTTACTTGTTTGGCCAGGTACAAAACTGCCGGGGTCCAACCCCAGCGGGTCCAGGGGTCCCCAAAGGTGTGGACGGAGTCGGCGAAGAAGGAATGACACGGAGACAGCGTGGCTCCCGGCACAAAACGGGGTTAATTTAATACAGACTCCTGTGTTGCTTTGCTCACTGGATTCCCTTAAGATTCTTGCCACCAATGTGATTCAAGGAAACAAAGTGCTGGACTCTAACCAGAGGTAGGCTATAGTCTTAACATCTTCCCTTATAAGTCTAACAGCATCAGCCAGGACTGCCGCGAGTTTTGTAAGTTGTTTATCTTTTATTTTGACTAAAGTCTAAATCATAAGGGACATAACTCAATTACACATACTAATTTAACAAAATACTTTTGCTGTTCTAAAAAGGCTAGTGCATGTCTTAATTTCTCATTTGCATCTCTTTGGAACCTCCAAAATAAAGTAACTAGTTTCTAGCAAAGTGAAAATCTATAGTCAAATGGACCCTCAGAAGCACAGCCTGTTAGGAGACCTATGCCCCAAACAGGAACTAAGAGCACAGCACATCAGCTAATAGTGCTTGAACATGCGCCCATTTATCTTTAAAAAGGCAGAGTAGAACCCACTCTTTCAGAACAGACCTCTAGTGTCTTCCCTGAACTTGTCATAGTAGTTCTTCCTCCCTAATGCGAGTTAAATCCCCTAACACTAACGTAGCAAACTGCAACTATTTTATAAGAAATACGAGTCAGCATCTTTGTGCCAAAGGAGCCAATGATATACATTAAGAGGCACTGAGAGTGCTTTCTACTCCGCCTAATTAGCCTCAATGGGTTGACCAGTAGTGTTTACATGAAATCGCCATTTATGAATTAATTCCATTGCGATTAATTTATATCCCAGTAGCATATGATTAATTTAAATGCTTTCTTAAAGTAGATTAAAGTAAGCACAATTTTCAAATCCATGGTGACAAAGCAGTAAGGAAAACTCAGCTAGGATAACTTCTTAAACCTAGCCATCCACCTTCAGTAGTAGCACCACCTGGGGAGGAATGAATTAGTGTTAGGAAAGGTGAGAATGTATACCAACCCACATTAGCTTCCCACTAAATATGCCTAAGAGAGTCAGGCAGGCCTCTTTTCCTCCTTATCTGCTCCTGTGATATAAGCACAACTGTTCTCTTCACCTATTCTTTTCCAAATCTAATACTTTGAAAATCTACAAGAACCCAGACAAATATTTCATTCTGGTTCTTGAGTGTACACCAGCATATTCTCTAAGCAGGGTCCACAGCAATTTACAGTGTTATCTAGAGCTGGCATCAGCTTAAAAGAAATGAGCCTAACCTTGAAAAAATTCTATGGAGAACAGCCCACATTTAAACAATTTTAACTTATTCTTAATTTTAAAAAGAAAAGAATTTCTCTACCATATAATGCTAACAGTTCCTCCAGCCTTAGCTGGCTCTAGTTTCTTATAAGTGACCAGAAATAGGGGGAGAGCTCAAAATAACTAGGTTTCAGAGATGAGAAGCTGATGGTGATGATAGAAGCAATAAGGAAATGGTCACAACTGCATATATGTGACACCGTGTTTATCTGACGAAGCAACGTTTAGAAATGTGAAAAAAAATCTTGCAAGCTTATGGTGTACCTTACATGAATTACCTTGGAAATTTTGTCCGGTGGATAGAAAATTTATTACCTGAGAACCAAGGTGAAAAGCTAGGGAAGAAGACTCCATTTTCTTCTTACCCCACAAAGGCAATCAGGGGAAAACTGGGGCAATTAATTTTCCTTCTCAGTGATTCCTGGTCCTTAAGTGTAAAACAGGCAACAACAACAAAACTACCTGCAAGATTCACTTCACACGATACAATGCAAACAAACTTTGTACAAGAATAAAAATTTTAACCCCACAAAACTTGCATAATGGTTTATAACTGCCAGGTAGACAGAGTGCTTTACAATATAAAAACCATTTTGTAAAAATGATCTAATTATAACTTCAAAACAACCCTGTGAGTTGGGGAGAAGGCATCATCCCCATTTTGCAGATGAGGAAATGGGCTTAAGGAGGGGCGGAACCCTGTGCAAAGGCCAAGCTTGAGCGCCATGGGTCAGGACAGAGCCTGGGTTCCCCAGGGCACCTCCTGAACCCCTCCCATGACACACACTACACGCATCAAAATAGCTCTCTCTCATTATACTTCTAATTCTATCCCTGCGAATTTCTTGCATCAAGAAGGAAGGCTCTGTGCTTCGCAGGGCCCAGCACACAAGGCCTGTGTTCACAGCTAGGGTGAGTGGGGTTGGCTCTCCAGAAAGGGTGCCTGCCAGCTGCACCACCAGCTGTACCAATCTGCCAGCACAGTGCCCAGGCAGATAACTTCCAGTTTGGTTAAATGGGTGTTTCTTCAGGAAAACATTAGGCACTATTTCCCACCCGTAGCAATGGAATTAAGAATGGCCACTGAAGACTGTTCTGATTCAAAGTCAACGTAAGACTTACCCGTGGCTGCTCCCGCTGAAATCTGCTGCCAGATGATGTTGTGCTATTCAGATAATTAGACAGACACCCAGAAAAATTAAAATGTGAATATCTTCTGAACTAATAGTTATCAAATATCAAGTGTAACTTAAAAAAAAACACAGCCTAATAGCTCACACTGAGACTTTGTTCTATGATTATAACCTATATACTAATTTGCTGAGAAATATGCAGGCGGTATCCTAGTACACACAAAAGCACAAAATGTACCTCTCTGTTATCTGGGTGCAGACGTCAGATTTAAAAAGGCTTTAAGTACCCTCTGGTTCCTGTCACAGCACAGGCACAACAAAACCCTCACTACATCTCTGATCCAACAGGGGGCTAAGCTGCACAAACCTGCTCTCAAATGCATGAGGAACCACACAGATTAAAATAAAACAGGGCTCTCACTTTTGAAGGCTGTTGAATCTTAATCTCCTGGGAATCAGATGCAGAGTCTGACTTGGTGCCTCCGGAATTTGGCTTCTCCTTTTTTCTCTTCTGTTTCTTCTTCTTCTTTTTGGCCCCCAAGTCCCCTCTGGAACCTCTGTTAGGAAATTCACAGAGGGTAAAACAATAACAAATCATTATGTAAAATTAACCATTTAGAATAGTATATGTCATAATAGGGAAAAACTATGTTAGGATGTATGACATTGTGATTTATAAGAAATACACACACACACTTTAACAGCAGATAACTCACTTAATTTTCACTCCTTTTCAGTGTTAAAAAGCACTAACGTTATAATCCTTTGAAGTGTATATACATATTTTAAGGCATCCTGTATATATATTTGATTATATATATTTGGTTTTCATTGATGGTTCCTGGCCTACAGCTCCTAAAATCCTTGGAATTTCCTGGGTGATGAGCACTTAAAGCAGTGGTTCTCAACCTTGGCTGTACATTAGCATCACCTGGGAATCTTTTTAAAATCCTGATTTCTGGGCCTCATCCTCCAGAAATTCTGTTTCTTTGTTACTGATGTTGTGGCCCCACCCCATAACAAAGACACAGGATTTCCGGAGGATGAGGCCCAGAAATCAGGATTTTAAAAAGATTCCCAGGTGATTCTAATGTGCACCCAAGGTTGAGAACCACTGGCTTAAAGATGTCTCTTATGTTAATGAGGTGACTTTTGGAAAGCACCTAAGTAAGGGCTGGTTGTGAAGAGAGTCAACCATGTGATTAGACGGTTGGAACTTTCAGTGCCAAACCCCAACCTCCGGGGATGAGAGAGGGGCAAGAGAACAGCCAATGATTTAATGGTCATGCCTATGTAATGAAACCTTCATAAAACCCTTAGGGACAGGGTTCAGAGAGCTTCCAGGTTGGTGGAGGTGCTGGGAGAATGGTGTGTCTGGAGCGAAAATGGAAGCTCCATACCTTTCCCCAGGCCTTACTCTATGCATCTCTACCATCTGGACGTTCCTGAGTTATATCTATAATAATAAAAGCGTAATATGCTAATTAGACCAGATGTCCTTCTGGACGACCTTCTGGACGACCTTCCAGACGAAGCTGGAGCTGCCAGGGAAGCCCGAGTCCCGGGTGCCTGCTGGCGGCTGGAGGGAAGCCGGTGCCGACAGCTGGGGAAGGAAGGCCTACTCTTGCACGAGTTTCGTGCATCAGGCCTCTAGTTCTTTTATAATAAACCAGTGATCTTTTAAGTAAAATATTTCAAAGTTGTGAGAGCTGCTCTGGAAAATTTATTAAACTCAAGGAGGGGTCTTGGGAACCTCTGATTTATAGCTGGTCAAAAGTCCATGTAAAAACCTGGACACGTTACTTGTTCCTGAAAGTGGGGGCTTTGTGGGGGTGGGGGGCGGCACTCTTTCAGGACTAAGCCCTTAACCTGTGGGATCTGAGGCTGCCTCTGAGTAGAGAGCGTCAGAATTGAGCTGAATTCTTGGATACACCGCTGTTGTCTGAGAATTGCTTGTTGTGTGGGAATCTCCCCCACTACACACATGTTGGGATTGGGTCCAGGAACCCAAAATAGGATGTAAGCAGGAAATGAAATTTAATCAGACAAGACGAGTAACTTAGAAGTCTACACTCAGTCATCCTGCAGAACACTTAGATGTCATTCCAGCAGGAAAACTGTAGACATAAACCATACTTTGTAACAGAAGTCAAACAGTTTTCACAGTTATTACTGCGCCACTAATCTACTACTTAGTCAGCTTTTTAAATTGATCTTTAAAAAATATTTTTTATTGATTTTGAGAGAGAGCAAGGGAGAGGGAGAGAGAAAAACATTGATGTGAGAAACATCAATCCCGGCTGCCTCCTGCACGTCCCCCACTGGAAGTTGAACCTGTAACCCGGGCATGTGCCCCAACTGGGAATTGAACCGGCAACCGTTTGGTGCACAAGACAATACCCAACCAACTGAGCCACACTGGCCAGGGCACTGCAGCTTTTTTTTTTTTTAATATATTTTATTGATTTTTTATAGAGAGGAAGGGAGAGGGAAAGAGAGTTAGAAACATCGATAAGAGAGAAACATCGATCAGCTGCCTCCTACACACCTCCTACAGGGGATGTGCCCGCAACCAAGGTACATGCCCTTGACTGGAATCGAACCTGGGACCTTTCAGTCCTCAGGCCGACGCTCTATCCACTGAGCCAAACCGGTTAGGGCGGCACTGCAGCTTTTTAAAGGGAGAGATATATGTTGTCAAAATTCCATTATAAACATCTCTTGGGTACAACAAACCACTAATCTTGACATACAGAACCAAAGAAACTGCTTCTCAGCAGAGGGGGAAATTTTTCTTGATAAAAATTTTTACTAAAAGGATTAACAATAAAAAACAACAACTCTACATGAAAACATTCACTGGTAAAACACTTTTATTTGGAACCTTTGTCATCTATGGCTGCTTCTGAAGAACAAAAGAAACACAAGGGATTTAAAATTTCTATTTATTTGGGCCTATCTTTACCTATTCTCAGACAGTAAATTAAAATTTAGAGTCAGAGATTATTATTGCACTTTTGCCTGATGTAGGAAAAAGTGATGGAAATAATTAGTTCCGTTCTGTTGTTCTCAATTAGCTCTATCGGTCCCCACCCATTTTCTTTCTTGAATTTTTACCTAATTTTAAAATACATATTCACCATAGAAAACACAATTGTCATTAATATATTAACATCCTTCTTATAACATTGTTCCTAAAGACAACCAACAGTTTTTCTGATATGTATTCTTTCAAAATGTCTTTCTTTTCTAAGCATGCTTTCGTTTTTACTTTGACTAAGTTTTAAACAAAAATTGAATCTTAAACATACCATTATGAAACCTCCTTTTTTTTCTCCTTTCACTTTATAATATGTCTGGACTTCTTTCCATGTCAGGATATACTGAGCTACATCATTTCTTTTTAGTTACTGGGTAGCATTCCATTGTGTAAATACATCATATTTCATTCCTATATTAAAAATACTGCTGCCAAAAAATATTCTGATACTTACGTTTTTGTTCATCATGCTAGTATGTCCACAGGTGGAAATGCTAGGACAAGGGGCACGCACAGCTGCAGCTTTAGTAGATAATTAAGACTGCTTTAATAAATGCTAGACCAATTTCCACTCCACCAATAGCAAATCGGACAGTTTCTGGTTCTGCATGTAAGGAGCTTAGAAGTCATTACTGCAGCCTAACAAACTGAAAAATCAACAATTCTTCTTAAATCCGTAAGAGAGGTGAGGACACAGGACAAACTGCTGCCCCCAAAACTGGAGAGACAGAGAGGGGCACACAGAGTCCCCTTTCCAGGAGCACAGACTCAGCAGCTGAAACCACCACAGGAACATCACCCAGGCAGGAACACCTCCACGGGGACTGACCGTGTGCTGGAGGCCACACGTGGACAAGTCTGAGAGTTAGAAACTCCAGGGGACCCGTCACAGGGGTCGCTCACATTTTTGTGAGTTTTACCTCCAGGAGCCCAAGCAGGTTCCCACAATATGTATCGGAGGAAAGTCCCCTTCTGCTTCCACCAGGGGGGAGAGAAAATCTTGAAAAACCCAGAGCACTCTGCTCTCCTAACAAGGTCTGCCCTGAGGAGAGCCTAGTTGGCCACAGCCTACCTGCTGGGAGATGACCAGACCCTAACAGACCTGGGAAGGGAAATACCCAGCTCTGACCCACATGAGCCATTCTGTGCCACCTAAGGGGCGTGGATAAAACAGAAGTCCAGAGGCACAGGCTCACTAAGACTGAGGCCTGATTATAGGGCTATAGAGCACTTCCCCTCCCGCACACCTCACCACCACCAAAAACCTCTTTATAGCAGTTCCTTTTATCCAGTATATAATGTCCAGTTAACAAGAAAAAATTACAAGGCATACTAAAAGACCAAAAACATAACTGGAAAAGGCAGAGCAAGCATAAGAACTAGACGTAACAAGGATGTTGCAATGATCAGGCTAGGAATTTAAAACATCTATGATTAATAAGGGCTCAAATGGACAAAGTAAAAAGCATAAAAGAAGAGGTGGGCAAGGTTAACACAGAGATGGAAATTCCAAAAAGAACCAAAGAGAAATGATAGAGATCAAACACACTTAACTGAAACGAAGAATGCTTTTTTTAAATTAAATATATTTTATTGATTTTTTACAGAGAGGAAGGGGAGGGACAGAGAGTTAGAAACATCGATGAGAGAGAGCATCGATCAGCTGCCTCCTGCACACCCCCTACTGCAGCAGTTCTCAACCTGTGGGTCGCGACCCCTTTGGCGGTCGAACGACCCTTTCACAGGGGTCGCCTAAGACCATCCTGCATATCAGATATTTACATTACGATTCATAACAGTAGCAACATTACAGTTATGAAGTAGCAACAAAAATAATTTTATGGTTGGGTCACAACATAAGGAACTGTATTTAAAGGGCCAGAAGATTGAGAACCACTGCCCTACTGGGTATATGCCTGCAACCAAGGTACATGCCCTTGACCGGAATCGAACCTGGGACCCTTGAGTCCATAGGCCGACGCTCTATCCACTGAGCAAAACCGGTTAGGGCAAGAATGCTTTTAATGGGCTTGTTAGCAGACTGGGCACAGCCGAGGAAAGAATTTCTGAGTTAAAGGATATAGCAATGGAGACCTTCATAGAAACCTTCCAAACTGAAAAAATCCTGAAATAAGCCGGAGGGATAACAGAGAGGGTTAAAAAAACACCTAGTCTATAAAGGAACAAAGAACAGTAAATAAGAACGTCAATTTCCCTACTTCTTTGCCATCACTGAAATATTGCATCCTTTTTAACCCCTTCCCCCACAGTTTTATAGGTAGAAAGAAAACTCACTGTAGATTAATTTTCTATATTTAAACAGGAGTGAAGCTACATGCTTATTGACCATTTATATTTTTTCACAAATTGCTCATTCATATGCTTTTTCTGTTAGTCATATTTTTAAAAATTGATTGTAGGTGCTCTTCATTGAACGTATGGATAGAAATGATAATTTATTAGGTATTTTTACTTTGGGCACTCTAAGGTCATTTAATCCTTTAACAGCCCTATGAGGTATTACTTTTTGCCTATGTTACATTGCCTAGTTTGTTGTCTATTATGTAGATTACAAATACTTTAACCAGTTTGTTTTTTAGCTTTCAGTTTTAGTTATGGTATATTTTCCTGTACATGCAAATTTTTATGGAGTCTAATATTTAAATATTTTCCCTTGTGGGTTCTTGGCTTTTAAATCTTGCTTACAAAGGTCTTCCCCATTACTGAAATTACACAGCCATCCTTCTATACTTTCCTTTCTATATAAGTTTCAGGGGGAAAAAAACACATTTAGCTTCATAATTCATTTGGAATAAAGGCGTATAATGTCAAGTATAGTGTTCTCATTTTTTAAAATATGTTTTTATTGATTTTAGAGAGAAAGGTAGAGGAAGAGAGAGAGAAACATTGATGAGAGACAGAAACATTGATTGGCTGCCTCCTGCATGCCCCCTACTGGGGATTGAGCCTGCAACCCAGGCATGTAGCCTGACAAGGAAATCGAACCAATGAACTCTTGGTGCATTGAACGATGCCCAACCAACGAAGCCACCCCAATCAGAGTATCGTGTCCTAATTTAAAAAAAATACATTATAAATACAAGAAGCCCCATTATAACATAACTCATTATGAATGGGGTAACACTGTATTGCCCAAAAACTAACAAGCAGATATACTGAGAGGCAAACATGCCTACTTCTTGGATGCAATTTCATAGTGAGTTCTCTTTTTGCCAGAAAATGCTCCAGGTGCAAGCAGTTTCAAAACAAGTCCAAAAATTCTTTGATACTTCTCCCATTAAGAGGTGGGTTCTCTTTTCCTCCCATAAATATGGACAGACTTGTCACTTTGCTCTTAACACAGAAATGACATCATGTGACTTCTAAAGGTTAGGTCACAAAACACACAGTTTCTACCTGGCTCCTTTGGGATGGGGCAGCCAGGAGTGATATAAGAAGTCTGACTGCCCTAACCACCAGGCTGATGATAGTGCAGTGAACTTCCAGGCAGCAGCTGGCACCAACTAGCAACCGTGGGAGGGAGCGCTCTTGGACGATCAGCTTGGTCAGTCTGTGGACGATTCCTCAAGGCAACACCTGACTGCACCTGTGCAAGATGCCCCAAGGGAGAAGTTGCCTTTCCAACTTCCTCACCCATAGAACCTACAAGCATGATAAAATAATCGTTCTTTTAAGTCACTAGGTTGGTAATAAAAACCAGAACAAAAATTTGAAACCTGAAAATGGAGGGCTGCTCTAACAAAAACCTAAAACACAAGGCGCATTGGCATCAAGACCAGGTGGAAAGACCCTGAGGAGACTGTTAGCAGAAGCCTGATGGCTTCAAGGAGGCTGTTGGTAAGGGCTCCAAGAAAATAAAGAAAATATTTCATGTAACGATTATTTCAAGAATTACTTCATATTCAAATAAAAGACTGAGGAAAAGAGACCCTTGTTATGTAGTAGAGGAGCATTTATAAAACTGTTGCCAGCAATAATGTAGAAAGCAGAAAATGTTCCTCATGAACTTGATTGTCTAAAAAGATTTGTGGACAGAGGGCTGAAAGTGCTGGCTTCTCCCAGCTGTCTATAACAAAACAAGAGAGGAGAGATTAAAGGATGAGCTACTCGGTTTTTGACTGAAAGTTAGAGAATATACAAACCCAGTCATACTTTCTAGATTAAAAAATAAAACTGTTCCTCATCTCTAACATCTCCTGCAGCGAAAGAATTTGCATATTAAGAAATGGCCTCAGGATAGACAAACAAATCCAGGCTGGCCCTTTTAGACCCTTCCTTAGGATCTTGGAAAGATATAAGGTGCTACCTTCCTGACCATTCCAGACAAAAGGCCTTGTATGTTTCTGAAGGATACGCCTTGTATATCCTCTCTAAACACTATGGCTTCTAAGAATCTTTGCTCCACAGTAGCCTCACCAGGAGCCCAAGGAAGAAAGAAGCTTATCTGGAAGAGATCTGTGGCTAACTTTTGTCTAATAGAGTGAATTAAAAATTGAAAGGCAGGAAGCCCATGATATTTTTATTTTTTAAAATATATTTTTATTGATTTCAGAGAGGAAGGAAAGGGAGAGAAAGATAGAAACATCAAAGACGAGAGAGAATCACTGATTGGCTGCCTCCTGCACACCCCCACAGGCATGTGCCCTGACCAGGAATGGACACTCAACCACTGAGCCACACCAGCAGGGCACCCATGATATATATATTTTTTAATTACATCAGCTTGAAAGAGACAGAGCAGAACAAAATGAAAAAAGGCCTTTGGATCCTCAGCCTTTTTAGGCAGGAAGCAGACAGAGAAGGTGACTCACTCAGATGCAAAGTCAGTTTTCTTTTGGAAGAATGTCTTAAAGGGCACAACAAAGAGCCCAAAGGGCAGAGGCCACAGCCAAAGAGAACAGCTCCCAAAGAATAGGGCTGAACTCAAGTTAAGGAACTGGCAACACATTACTAAACAGATTTCAGATCTGTTATGAACAAGACTGGGGTATGCTCTCTATTTTCCCCTTTTTGAATGAAAATATCTACATTGGCTCTTCTACTTCTGCCCACCATTTCACGAGGGATATGTGGAGAGCAGACAATGTATCTGCTCAGTTCATGGGTATTCAGATTGACTTGTGGGCGGGGCGGGGGGGGGGGCGCAGGGAAGAAGGCTCATCCACACCTGGACTTGGTTTAGATCAGTGGTCGGCAAACTCATTAGTCAACAGAGCCAGATATCAACAGTACAACGATTGAAATTTCTTTTGAGAGCCAAATTTTTTAAACTTAAACTATATAGGTAGGTACATTGTTATTAACTTAATTAGGGCACTCCTAAGCTGGCCTTTGCTAAAAACTTCCTCAATCTGATGGAGGTACGTTCACTGAGGTCGACCCCTTCCAACTCTCCCATCCACACTCGTCTTGTATACTTGTTTCGTCTATCTCCTTTCCGAAAACCGACTTCTGCGCATGGGCCACGAAGTTTCAATCGCACTGTATGTGCGCGCCTGCACGTGGTATTTTGTGGAAGAGCCACACTCAAGGGGCCAAAGAACCGCATGTGGCTCACGAGCTGCGGTTTGCCGACCACTGGTTTAGATGATGAGATCCTGGACTTCAAGCCTGAGCCCAATAGATAAGCTAAAACACAATAGGATTTTGGAGAGGGAATTAGGGAGGGTAAATATATTTACATATGGGAGAATGTACATAATTTTGGCCAGAAGATAGACTGTGGTAGTTTTCAACATGTCCTCAAAATTTGTAAGACTCCTCCCAATGAAAGATGGACTCCAATTCCCTTCCCCTTGAGTGTGGACAGGCTTATGACTCACAGTCAGTCACTTACAACAAATGTGTCAATATATGATTTTCCTGTCTAGGTGAGAAGAGCCCATGTAGCTGCAACCCACTTCTCATAAAATGTACTTTCCATCAGATAACCCTGAGATCCGCCATGCTGGTGAGACCACAGGCAGCCACACTAGAGTGAAAAACAAGCTGATCTCTGGCCAACAGCCAACACTGACAGCAAGCCATGTGAGCGAGCCACCTGGGATGTCCAGTCCAGTGCGGCCTTCAGCTGACTGCAGCCCAACCAAAATCTAACTGCTACCACATGAGAAACCCCTTCCAATTGTGCCCTTTCCAAATTCCTAACCCACAGGATCTGTAAGTGTGATAAATCAGTTGTTGGTTTGCTATACAGCAATAGTTACTGGAACATAACGCTACAATGAACAAAATAAAGTCCTATTCTATGAAACATATTCTTAGGTGACAGACAATACACAAATGGGAGGCCTGGGGGAAATTAATGAGATAGGGCCTATACGTGTATAGCCTAATGGCTGCCATGGAGTAATTCAATAAATAATAGGGATTGTTATTATTACACATTTGAACATGTTGCTGCCCCTGCCAGGACACCATTCTCCCCCTCATTTCCTGGCAAATTGCTTGTCATTCAAGATGCAGGCCAAAAATCCCTTTTTCTGAGACAGGTCCCTCCTTCCCTAATCTGAATCAGGCACCCCTAACTCAATGACCCCCTGCCAACTGAGCATCCTCTCATCTAGCACTCTAAACTTGGTGTTCTTATCTGCTTTTCTCACTAGAATATAAGCTCCTTCAGAACAGAATGTCTCTCATTTCTCTAGAGAGAAAAAATACATATTGGTCTTTCCCCCATTTCCTGGCACAGACTCCTAAAACCCTTGTAATTTTCTGGGTGAAAAGGAATGTCTTTTGTTTCACTGAGGTGACCTGGTGGCTTCCTGGATGGGAGCTGGTCACCAGAAAGACCAAGCACCACGGTTAGAAGCTTGTTATTTTCGGTCCTACCCTCCCATTCTCCATAGTGGGGAGAGGGACTGGAAATGGAGTTAATGATGGATCATGCCTATTCATGAAGCCTCCATAAAAATCCCAAAACTACAGGGTTCAGAGAACTTCCGGTTGATGAACACGTGGATGTCTTGGGATGGTGGCATGGCTGCAGAGAGCACAGAAGCTCCACAGCTCTTCCCACACACCTTGCCCTACGCATCTCTTCCATCTAGGTGTCCATCTGAATCATTTAGCATAGCCTTTTGTTTTATTTTTAAATATGTTTTTATTGATTTTAGAGAAGAAGGGAGAGGGAGAGAGAGAAACATTGATTGACTGCCTCCTGCACTCGCCCTACTCTGGGGAACGAGACCACACCCAAGTATGTGCCCTTACTGAGAATCGAACCTCAACCTTTTGGCGCATGGGACAATACTCAGCCAAGTGAGCCACACCAGCCAGGGCTATCATATCCTTTTTCTTTCTTTTTTAAAATTCTTGATTGTTGAAGTATTACATATAACCCCTGTTCCCCCCACTGTCCTCTTCCAGCCTGCCCCCACCCCCCAGGACTGGCCTTCACACACACCTCCCCTCCCATTGTCTGTGTCCATTGGTTATGCTTATACGCATACAAATCCTTTGGTTGATCTCTTATCACCATCTCCCCACCCACTGACCCTCCCCTGCCTTTCCTCTGAGGTTTGACTGTCTGTTCAATGATTCTGTGTCTCTGGATGTATTTTTGTTCATCAGTTTACATTGTTCATTATATTCCACAAAAGAATGAGATCATGTGATATTATATTTCTCTGACTGGCTTATTTCACTTAGCATAATGCTCTCCAGGTCCATCCATGCTGTTGCAAATAGTAAGAGTTGTTTTTTTTTTACAGCAGTGTAGTATTCCATTGTGTAGATGTGCAGCTGGTTTTTAATCCACTCATCATTTAATCCACTCATCATTTGGACGCTTAGGCTGTTTCCAAATCTTAGCTATTGTAAATTGTGCTGCTATGAACACAGGGATGCATATGTTCTTTCTGACTGGTGTTTCTGATTTTTTGGGATATATTCCTAGAAGTGGGATTACTGGGTCAAATGGGAGTTCCACTTTTAATTTTTTGAGGACACTCCATTCTGTTTTCCACAGTGGCTGCACCAGTCTGCATTCCCACCAGCAGTACATGAGGGTTCCTTTTCTCCACATCCTTACCAGCACTTGTTGTTTGTTGATGAGAGCCATTCTGACAGGTGTGAGATGGTATCTAATTTTCGTTTTGATTTGCATCTCTCGGATGGTTAGTGACTTTGAGCACTTTTTCATATGTCTTTTGGCCTTCTGTATGTCCACTTTTGAAAAGTGTCTATTTAGGTCCTTTGCCAATTTTTTGATTGGATTGTTTATCTTCCTTTCATTAAGTTATATGAGTTCCCTATAAATTTTGGAGATTAAACCCTCATCTGAAATAGCATTGGCAAATATATTATCCCATGCAAAATACCACGTGCAGGAGCGCATGTACAGTGCGATTGAAACTTCGTGGCCCAAGCGCAGAAGTCGGTATTTTGTGGAAGAGCCACACTCAAGGGGCCAAAGAGCCGTAGGTGGCTTGCGAACCGCAGTTTGCCGACCACTGGTCTAGAAGATTTATCCAGTGATGTCAATAGGGTATTAAAGTCCCCTACTATGATTGTATTGCTGTCAATCTCACCCTTGATAACTTCCAGAAGTTTTTGTTTATGTATTTGGATACTCCTGTATTGGGTGCATATATGTTTACCAGAGTTATATCCTCTTGTTGTATCAATCCCCTTAGTATTATGAAGTGGCCTTCCTTATCTCTTGTTGTGGCCTTCACTTTGAGACCTATTTTGTCAGCTATAAATATTGCTACCACAGCTTTTTTTAAATTTGTTTGCCTAAAAAATTTTTTCCCCATCCTTATACTTTCAGTCTGTGTGAGTCCCTTCTTCTGAGGTGGGTCTCTTTTATGGGTCATGTTTTCTTATTCCTTCAGCCACTTTGATTGGAGCATTTAATCCATTTACATTTAAGATTATTGATGATAGGTACTTATTTGTAGCCATTTTTATTCTTTATGCCTGTTTTCCTTGTTCCCTTTCTATTTCTTCTTTTCGCAACAGCCTCTTTAGCATTTCTTGCATTGCTGGCGTGGTGGTAAATAAACTCCCTTAGCCTTTTTCTGTCTGCAAAGCTTCTGATTTCTCCTTCAATTCTGAATGATAGCTTTGCTGAATAGCGTAGTCTTGGGTTCAGTCCTAAAGTGTATTTCATTCCATTCCCTTATGGCCTGATGTGTTTCTGTTGAGAAATCATTTGATAGTCTAATGGGAGACCACTTGTAGGTAACTTTCTGACTCTCTCTTGCAGCCCTTAAGATTCTCCCTTTACCATTAACATTTACCACTGTAATTACGACGTGTCTTGGTGTGGGTCTTTTTGGGTTCATCTTGTTTGGTACTCTCTGTGCTTGGGTGACTTTTTTCTTTCCCAAGTCAGGGAAGTTGTCTGTCATTTTTTCTTCAAATAGGTTTTCTAATCTTTGCTTCTCTTCCTGTCCTTCTGACACCCCTATCATACGGATGTTTTTGTTTCATGTTGTCCCAAAGTTCCCTTAAACTCTCCTCCTGCTTTCTAATTTTTTCTCCAATTGCTGTTCAAATTGGGTGTTTTTTCTACCCTGTGTTCTAACTTGCTGATTTGGTCCCCTGCTTCTTCTAGTCTACTGTTGAAACCTTCCATTGTGTTCTTTATGGAAGCTATATCATTCTTCATTTCCTCTTGATTCTTACATATGTTGGTGAGCTTCTCATCCAGATGGTTTAGCATCTTTAGGACCATTACTCTGACTTCTGTCTCTGACATATTGTTTGCCTCCATTTCAGTTAGTTCCTTTTCTGGTGCTTCCTCCTTTTCTTTCCTTTGGGGGTTGTTTATTTGTCTCCCCACTTTTTCTTTCTCTTTCTGGCCCTGGGCACCCTGCTTGGGGTCCAAAAGGTTGAAGCCCCTAGTGATCCAATGGTCCGGGACTCACTAGCCAGGAGGCTGGGTCTGCCTTGAGTTTCACACCTTTATTGTCTCTGCTATGAGTTGTACCCCCTTCTCCCACAGCTCTGGTCCTTCAGTTGTTCACTTCCAATACTCAGGGTTGGCGGGGGCATGTGCACAGTTCCTCTGGTGTGCGACTCCCTGTGAGGGTCCAGAGCCCTCTGGCTTGCAATTCACTGTGCGGCCCCAGCACCCAACAGAAGATGGTGCTCTAGGTCCCTCTGGCAGCACACTTGCAGCATGGTCCTATAACCTGTGGCTGGGTACACCAGGTCACACTGGCAGCTCTGTCCTGGGGCCAGGGATGAAGCGCACACTTGGCAGCCACTCTGTCTTGTGCCAGTGGTGGAGCACATGCCTGCCAATGGTCTGTTCCTGGGCCAGGAGTGGAACATGCACCTCTAATGAACTTGTAAACAATAAATAAACAGTTTTCCTAAATTCTGTGAATTTAAATTAATCAAACCTGAGGATCTGGTCAGTCAGAAGCACAAGTGAAAAACCTAGACTTGCAATTGTCATTTGAATTAGGGAGGAGGCAGTCATGCAAGACTGAGCCCTCAACCCCTGGGATCTAAAGCTGTCTCCAAGTAAAGAGTGTCAGAATTGAGTTGAACTGTGAGACACCAGCTGGTATAGGAAAACCCCCCTCACATCTGGTGTCAGAAGTGCTGTGGGTGTGACAACAGAGAAACACAGGGTTTTCCTACTCACACGCGTGGTAAACATCATTATTGCTCACCAGTATTTTTCCTGCAAGCAGTTGGAAGTATGTCACATATGCTTTGAACCCCTTGAAATGAGGCACTGGTGGGCAGTTTGTTTAACCAAAGGAAGAGGAGTAGAGGTAACAGGTGCTCCTTCTTGTGAAAGCCTGGAGAGCCATTAGACTTGTCTCTCTGCTGAATTTCCCTTCCAGCCAAGTTCTGCATAACCTTGTCAAGATAATGGCATCAGGAGTTGATGGTGCCTGCTTTAGCCTATGCCTGTGAGTCCTGCCAAGGAAGCAGGGGCTCCAGCCTGCACGCATGCAGTGTAGGTGGGAGACAAACTTTTCCTAACTTATGCAATGGAATTGTAGTGTTGTTTTTACCACATCGTAAGTTGGAGTAGCCTAACCGATACAAAGTGCTAGCCTCATCACTCAATATCTGGGTCATAAAGGGGATTTTCTTTCTGTCAGTTATTAATTATTAAAAGCATAACCTTTTTAAATTTAAAATGGATAATTTTTTTCCTCTACAATGTCAAAATATGAAAGGTATGTTCAATAGTGAGAAAAAATATTTAAGAGACAAGCATTTGAGCTACAGCTTCATATTTCCCTGTTCCAAATCCTAGAATAGACCGTAGCACTCATTTTTGGAGACAGATTGAAACCCCGCCAAATGGCACCCTGGTGGTCTAAAATTAGCAATGCATTCCCACCCCAAAATGGGAAGTTTATTTTCCTCTGTAGAATCAAATCTGTATATTATGGTATTTATATTTAAAATCATCTGGTAGCTAAGGACTCCCATAAATATCTGACTAGATTTCAGGTTTTCCTCCATCAATGTTTCCATGGCTGACACTTTTTAAACTAGTGAACTTGCTGTATTGTGAATATGTGATTTATGTATGCATTGGGGGGGAGGGGTCAAGTACAAAAGAAAACCATATTTGTATCCCTAAGGTTTCTAATGCTTCCATGCCCAACACAAGTAGATTTTTATAACAAAGGCTTGTTGAATAAATGAGTGAATAATTCTGGCTCTTGAGCTGGCTCCAGTTACATATTGTCAGGTGGTAAAATACCTTAGAAAGCTACAATGCTCCCCACCTGGATGGTAAAGTCTATCACAGACATATTCATTGAGCATCTACTATATGCTCAGCATTGCACCAGGGGGATGGTAGTAATTGAAGTCACCCAGGACATGGCTGTAGCTTCACAACCCAGAGAATTATCCCTCTCCTGCCTCAGTCCTTTAGTTGCTGTTGGCTATGGCTTTTTTTAGACGCCACTAGCATCCCAGGATCTCACAGCTTTTCTGTCAAATACACCCAGTTTAAAATATCTCAAAATTTCCCAGAAGCTTTCACCCAGAGGGATACAGGCTGAGAACTTAGGACTGATATGGATGCCTATCCAACTGGATGGAAATATCTCCACCAATGAAAAATCCAGGAATGTTTGTCCTGCGTGTGAATCAATTTTTTTCTAAAACAGATAAATTAGACTCATGGAAACTGGTGAGGATATAGAGACATAAAAGATAAAAATATATTATTTCACCAAAAATTTCTTAAATGTGTTTATATCACTTATTCTATAACTTATAAGACACTTGTGCAAAGAAGTTTCCTCTAGGTTACATTTTGGTAGTTAATTGGGAGTAAACACCAACTGTTTTGTTAAAATTTTACTACCTTATTTTGGTGTGATGGAGAAGCTAACCTTTTTGTTAACTCTAGTTTGTCAAGATTTTAGTTTTTCCTCTCAAATATAAATTGGTAGGGACCAACAGAAATTGCACTAAATTAGCCATCCCCTCCTCCAAACTCCCAGACATATCTGATAGTATTTATACAGTGATGAGAAGCAGAGCTGCCCAATCCTTGAATAAGAGCTACTTATTCAAGAATGAGAGCTGATAGGTGCACCAACTCACACTCATCAGAGTAACTATACTCAAAACAGGTAATGACCTTTTTTGTTGGCGAAGATGTAAGGAGATCATACCCTGCTGGTGGGAATATAAAATGGTGTAAGAGCTAAATAAACAAATAAAGTAAAATAAAATAAAATGGTGCAAGAGCTTTGGAAAAGCAGTCTGGCAGTTCCTCAACATGTTAAAAAAAACTAGTTACCATATGACCCAGCAATTCCACAAACAGGAATACATACCCAAGAGAAATGAACATATGTCCACACAGAAATCTGTACATGCATATTCACAATAGCATTATTCTAATAGCCAAAAAGTGGAAACAACCCAAATGTCCATCAACTGGTGAATAAAGAAAATATGGTATATTCATACAATAGAATATAACTCAGCAATAAAAATAAAGTACTGTCCTAGCCGGTTTAATTCAGTGCGTCAGCCTGCAGACTGAAGGGTTGAGGGTTCAATTTCAGTCAAGGGCAAGTACCTTGATTGCAGGCTTGATGATCCCCGGGGCATGTGTGGGAGGCAACCAATCAATGTGTCTTTCTTTCTGTGTCTCCCCATCCCTTTCACTCTCTCTTAAAAAAAAGAAAAAGAAAATCAATGCGAAAAATATCCTTGGGTACAGAATAAAACAAAAAACAACAAAAAAAATGAAGTACTGCCCTAACCAGTTTGGCTCAGTCAATAGAGCATCGGCCTGCAGATTGAAGGGTCCCAGGTTCGATTCTGGTCAAGAGCATGTACCTTGGTTGCGGGCACATCCCCAGTGGGGAGTGTGCAGGAGGCAGCTGATCGATGTTTCTCTCTCATCGATGTTTCCAACTCTCTATCCCTCTCCCTTCCTCTCTGTAAAAAATCAATAAAATATATTTTTTAAAAAATAAAATGAAGTACTGACACATGTGATAGCATGGATGAACTTTGAAAACATGCTAAATTAAAGAAGCCAGTCACAATGGACACACAGTATATTATTCCATTTATATAAAAATTCCAGAACAGATAAATCTAGAGATAGAAAATAGATTAATGGTTGTTCATGGCTGGGACAATGAGGGGGGTTGGAAGGTGTCAGCTAAGGGATGTGGGGTTTCTTTTGGAGATGATAAAAATGTCCTAAAGTTGATTGTGGTGTTGGTTGTACAACTCACTGAATATATTACACTAGAGGCCCGATGCATGAAATATGTGAATGTGCGGGGGTAGGCCCTCAGCCCAGCTTGTACCCTCTCCAATCTGGGACCCCTCGGACATCCCTCTCACAATCCAGGACTGCTGGCTCCCAACCACTAGCCTGCCTGCCTGCCTGCCTGATTGCCCCTAACCGCTTCTGCCTGCCAGACCGATCACCCCCTAACCACTCCCCTGCCAGCCTGATCGATACCTAACTGCTTCCCTGCTGGCCCAATCGCCCCCAACTGCCCTCCCCTGCCAGCCTGGTCACCCCCAACTGCCCTCCCCTGCAGACCTGGTTGACCCCAGTTGCCCTCCCCTGCTGGCCTGGTCACCCCTAACTGCCCTCCCCTGCTGACCTAATCACCCACAACTGCCCTCCCCTGCTGGCCATCTTGTGGTGGCCATCTAGTGACCACATGGGGGTGGCCATCTTGTGCAAGGGTGTGATGGTCAATTTGCATATTACCTCTTTATTACATAGGATACTAATGGATTGTACATTTTAAATGGGTGAATTGTCGGGTATGTGAATTATAACTCAACAAAGCTGTTAAAAAATTGGGAAGTGAAATTCCTGTCCCTGGGGGTGGTTATGATGTTGCTAAGGCTTCAGGAAAATACCTACTTGAGAAGATTCTTCTTGGAAATCCTGCAAAGAAAAACTGACTCAGAACCCCAGTACTTAAGGTTGATTACTGCATCATAGAAGTTTAGCCATGGATATTTTGCAGCCCTTTTATAGATTTCTCTTGGATCTTTAAAAACAAAAGTTCCATTTCCCACTTCCCCAAGAATTCATATGAATGATCCACAATGAAAGCCTCTCAATTTTGCTGTCCCAGGAAGGACAACAGATACTTTGATCTATGTCTAGAGAGAATCTTTGGCATATTCAAATTCCAAGTGTAAACCAATAAATTCCTTCTTAACCACGCAGATGTCAAATTTTTAATAAGCACATCCAGCAAATCCCTTGAAAGAAGTAGTCAAGGATCCTACAGAGATAACTTACTGGAATGAACAAAGGAACACATTTTATAGTAAAGTGTAAACATGTTACATTGCTCCAGGAGAAATAAGACAGAGACTGCTAGCTGCCCTCCAAAATCCACCTCACCCTCTCTCCTTGAGCTCATAGCAAGATATTTCCCAGCTCCCTGTAGTGAGGTATGGCTATGCGAGTGAGTTCTGGGCAGTAGGAAAGGAGTGGAAGTGGTATCTGCCTCTTCGCTGGCCCGGAGACCCTCTTGGGCGTGCTCCTCCACACTCCTCCTTTCCTGTGCTGACTGGTTGCAGGTGTAGGATGAGACACGAGGCTAGCCTCTGACTGACAGAACAAAGGGAAGTCCCTTGGCCATCCATCTGAATACCTTGCCCTGTGAATAAGAAGAAAACCTCGACTGTGTAAACCTCCAATTACACGTTAGGGTCTACTTGAGCCGATTAGTCTATAACTAATACATTAATTGTTTTTAATGTTTTTAATCCTTACCCAAGGACATTTTTGCCATTGATTTTTAGAGAGAGTTGAAGGGAGGAATGAGTGGGGAAAGAGAAAGAGAGAAACATCGATGTAAGAGAGAGAGACATTGATTGGCTGCCTCCTGCATGTGTACCAACTAGGACTGGGGATCAAACTTGAAACCAAGGTCCATGCCCTTGACTGGGAATCGAACCTGAGACCCTTTGGTCCTCGGGTCAATGCGCTAACCACTGAGCAAAACAGGCCAGGGCACTAATACATTAATTTTAAAAATGACATCAAAGGAGCTCAATTTATGGCATGTGAATCTCAAATATAAGAAACAATTTTGGATTTCATAGGATTCCAGCAGGAAGATCAATGAGCTCCCCCCCACACTAGAACCATTCGTAGTTTGATATTATAACTATTTTACAATTTTCCCCCTTGATTTCCAATTTCCTGCATAGAAAATGGTGGGATTATAGTTGATTTCAATCTTCATTGTATTTTAAAGCATGTTCTAAATTTTCTATAATAATCACACCCCTCTAATCGCAACTAAAATATTAAAAATACAACAGAGTCCAAGAAAAGATAAATAGATCAGCGAAACAGAACAGATTTCCTCTATGGAGAAAAATTTAATTATTTTGCTACTTCCCACAAATGACAAAAACAAATTCCAAACGAGTTATAAACCCAAACTTGGAAACAAAACCTTAAAACTTTAGCTGGCTCCGTTAATATTTATCCAGTGCCTAGAACAATGTCTGGCCTCTAGTAGATGCTGAAGTAAACATCTATTGAATGGGTAACTGAAAGAGTAAGGTAATAACTTCATTATGTCAGTGAAGGAAAGAATTCCTTAAACAAGGACCCAGAAGTACAAACCATAAGCTAAAAGAGGATAACCTGACTATATCAAAGTTAAACATTTGGTAGCAAAGTGATTATAAACCAAATTTTAAAATGACAAAATGAGGCAGCATGTTAAAGTTTTAATAGTCAGAATATATAAAAAGCTCTTTGCCCTTCACATTTTACCTCCAGTACAGTAGAGAGAGGAACATAATATCCTGTCCAAGATTGTAGGCATTAGCTAGAGTCTGACCATCTGGTTTTGAATCCTGGCTCCACTACTTCCGAGCTGTGTGACTTAAAGCATATTACTTAACCTTTCTGGGCCTCTGTTTCCATATCTGTAAAAAGATGAAGTTTTCAATAAATAGTGTTATAAAAATTGTGAGGATAAAATGAATTAATACATTAGTATTAATAGTTGGCACACAGAAATCACTGAGATATTATTATGAATAATCTGCTTTACTTTCCTTCATATTGCTAGCAAAAAAATGTATTATTTATTCATTTGTCTTCTCTAACTAGAACAGCATTGTCCATTGTATTCTCAGCACCTAAAATATGTTCTGACATATAAAAGGTCCTCACTAGATATTTGCTGGATGAATGAGAAATCAATGTAAAAATCAATTAGAAGAAAACAAAAGACTGACAGAAGAATGTGCTGAGAATACGAATAAGCAACTCACAAAAGAGGAAGCCCTAACAGCCAATAAACTTACAAACAGATGCTCAACCTCACCAGCAGTAAGGAAAAGGAAACAATCTCAGATTCTACCTTTTATCCACTGACTTGCCAAACATTTTGAAGTCTAATACTATTGAGAAAATGTGAGTAAAGGGAACATTCATATACTGCTGGTGAAATGTAAATTGATGTAACCACTTTGGAGAACAATCTGGCATTGCCACCATCACCATCATCACTGTCATCAGCCCAGCAGCTAACATTTAACACACTTACTATTGTCAGGCACTGTTCTAAGCACCTTATAGACAACAATCTTGTAAAATGTCACAACTTTGTGGGGTAAGTCTTTTTATTATTATTATTATTATTATTATTATTATTATTATTATTTCCATTTTATAGAGGAGGAAACTGAAATGTAGAGAGATTAGGTAACTTATAGAAGTCACATGGCTAATAATGGCACAGCCAGGATGTGAATCCAGCCAGCCTGGTTTCCAAATCCATGTAATTGCTACACTATACTCCTGTTTATGTATTTCTATTGGCTGAACATTGTTTTAGGTATTTATTGGCAATTTTTAGGTCTTCTCTTGTAAACTGTTTAGGATCTTCGAAGACTTTTTATTAGCCTATTTTTTATTAACTTGCAGCAGATCTTTAGCCTAGCCCTGGCCAGTGTAGTTCAGTTGGTTGGATGTCATCCCATGCACCAAAGGGTTGCTGATTAGATTCCCTGTCAGGGCACATGCCCAGATTGTGGGCACGATCCCCGGTGGGGGGCTGGGGAGGGTGTGCAGGAGGCAGCCAATCGATATTGTGCTCTCACACTGATGCTTCTCTCCCTTCCCTCTCTCTCTAAAAATAAACTATTGTTTAAAAAAGATTTAAAGCAGCAGAGGTAACTCAAAGGTACACCACAGAAAAAAATTCACACACATACAGCTGTGGGGATTTGGCGAAGGCACAATTTCTCCCATGTACCGGCTATAAGCCTGTCCTCATGTTGGGTCAAGGGCACCCATCTTACACAAGTTGATCATGTAGTCACCCAATTCAATAATGGATTCTACTTGCAGTTCAGGTTCTTAAAGAAATTATGAGTGAGTTTGTTTCTTCACTGGCTCATCTTTGCAATTCCAGTAATGACTTCTTCCACTTTCTTCTCCCCAACGTAATGCACAACCCAGAGTAAGAAGCAAAGCTGCCAGCTGCCAGCATCTGGCTTTAGTGCAGCCTGACCTAAAGTAAGATTTCAACTGTTTCGTAGGTTGGGTAGCTTCATCCCTTTCTCAGCATGTCCCTTCTCCTTCTGGGATTGATATAGAAAACATCTGTCAGAGTATCTTCGAAGCCACATCATCTCTGGTCAAAGCAGAAAGTCCTAGAGAAGCCCTTGGAAGGCTCACAGCTCAAAGATGCCCTAAAGTTTATGGCCAGTGAGGGGTGGAACCTGATAATGACCTTTATCATTATAAAGATCAACAAGGAGGCAGGTGCAGCTACTGAGGCTGAAGCCTTGGGCAGAGGTCATGCCAACAACTTCAATATTTACATGGATGTCAGGAGCAGAGGGTGGCTGCCTCAGGGCAGCGACTGAACCAGAAGCCCTTGATTCAATGCAGGCCTGGCTGGAGTAGAACCTGGATGACTCCATTGGCCGGCTTCTGAGCTATACTTTAACTAATCCCCTGAGCTGTTTGATCTAGACAACCTGCAAAGACAGGTCTTCACTGAGCTGTTTCCAAGTTTTCAATTCTTTCCACTCTTACCATAATCTAAATACGGGGAATGTTATATCTCATTAGACTTCTCCTTCCATGATTATTACATTACCAACAAACACATCCGATGCACCCTAAAAGCCCAATTCTAATGAGTTAATGTTAAATCATAATAAAATTTTATCAAGACTCATTGGCCAGAAACTAATCTAGTGTGAAGTTTAGTTTGTGAAGACCTGTCTTTGCAGATTGTCCAAGATCAAAAGAAAGGAGGACATATTTTAAATGCCAGAGATTTGTTACGAATCTTTAAAATCATTATATTTAATTGAAAGACTAAATACGAATTGCTCAGCTATTTAACAAACAAATTTCTTAAAGGCTTACTTATTTGCCTCTTCAGTAAAACTGCTTCCTAAATATGAAATGATGAACAAAACAATTAGAAAAATCAATTAAAAAATAAAAGCTTGAAGGAATTGGCAGAGTATATCCTTCATGATAGTCCAAATTAGTAAAAAATTACCCTATTTCCTACAGCCTTTAATCACTCATGCTCACAAATGTTTTTCTAAATTCCTTGCATATCTAATTTTCATTTCATCGATTGGGAGGCAACCAATCGATGTGTCTCTTTCACCACTCCCTCCCTCCCTCCTCCTCCCTCTTTTGTATATCCCAATGCTAATCATGGACCTAGTCAATTCTTTCATTAAAGGAATGTCCCATATTTAAATTAAAATCCTTGTAGTTACAGAATGTACCAAAAAACAAAAAATGCTCCCCCGCCCCCTGAAAAAATCTTGTGAAGGATTAAGGGGCAAGCTATGAATGGTATGGAAGGAAAAATGCCATCTCAGGCAGTTAAATATTTGAGGAGGAACAGTGAGGTTGCGATAGCAATAAGATAATGGTCAGTTCCTAACTCAGAACAGATCCACAGCATATGCAGGCTAAGGGATTCCAGGGACAGATGGCTCAGAAGTAGAGAATAACAAAAATAGAGAAAACAGGGTAGTGCAATTGAGAAGGGCTGAGAGATAAGACTGTAACATGTGACCAAGAACAAAGGTCAGAAGATAGAAAACAGGATTTCAATGGGCAAAGTAAAGGGTCACAGGCAAAGGTGAGGCTGTGCAGAGGGCACTTCTCAATGGCAATCTCAAAGGCGAACCTGGAGTTCTCCAAAATAAAAGGATATGACCCACCAAATCCAGAAGGGAGTTAAAGGTTATCGCCTACTTTGGGATGGTAAAGAGAAAAGGACAGAAACATACCAGAACTCAGAGAAATGGGCTGATGATGTCTACAAGGGATAGCTTAAAGTTGGGACAAGCCAAGAGAGAAGGCAGGACTGGGATCTCTCTTGCCAACATTTATCTTTTCCCTCTTACCCCTGGGCTGTAATAGCAGAAAATTAATCCAAGAAGATCAATGGGGCATGATGGGCACCTGAGGCACAAGGTGTATGGTCCACCCATGGGCTTATGTACTGACTGTTCAACTCAGTTTCTTCCCAGACTCTGTTATCCCTGAGGATAGGGATCGGGCCAGGACAAAGTATGTACTTATTAAATCATAAGACTTTGAGAGACAAACTCTTCAATTCACTAATGAAGACATGTATAAAGAGAGGTTAGGTGACTATGCTAAAATCAAAGTGAAGGTTAGTGGCAGACGTTCCTGCCTCCAGCCTTACTACTCATTTCAACATATCACACTGACTCCCTAAAACTTGTTAGTTGGAAAAGATTTTAAAATATTAAGAAATAGGCCCTGGCCAGTTGTGCTCAGTGGTTAGAGCGTCCAACCTCAGATCGAAGGTCTTGGGTTCAATTCCCAGTCAAGGACACATACTTTGGTTGCAGGTTCAATCCCCGGCCGCAATCAGGGTGCATGCGGGAGGCAACCAATGGGTGTCTCTCTCCCATGTCTTTCTCTCTCCCCTTCCCCTCTCTCTCTCTCTCTTCCTCTTTCCCTTCTCCTTCCACTCTCTAAAACTCAATGGAAAAAATCCTGGGGTGAGGATTAAAAATAAATAAAATATTAAGAAATATTCTGAAATTTAAAAAAATATTCTGGAGAAGTGATATACATTCAAGGATATTAATTTCAGCACTGTTTTATTAGCACAAAGGATTGGAAGCAACCTCATGATGTATTAACAGGGGCAGATTAAAAATAATGGTACAACTATTCAACAATATGACATGCAGCTTTAAAAAATGAGATCTGTCTATATGGTTCGATATATAGATAATGACTTCCAATATACACTGTTAAGTGAAAAACTGAAGAGCAGCAATGGAACATCGAATGCACGTGCAAGCACAACTGTGCATGCACACATAACCCTGGGTATGTAGAGAACACCACCAGAAGACAAGCCAAAAACTGGCAAGAGTAGCTGCTTATAGGAGGGGAACTCAGTGGTGAGAGAATGAGACTTACTTTATACTGGATACCCTTTTGTGCCTTTTGAATTTTGTACCATATGCTCATACTACCTATTCAAAAATAATTTAAAAATTAAGGTGTTGATAAAGCCAAAGCTAATATACAGATGTAATATTATTTAGCATACAGGTCAGACTGTGAGTAGTAGAGTCCCAAAATAATAGCAACATCTGACACAGGAGCTCAATTTTAATTGTTTCATGGAAAAGTCTCAGCTTCCCTCACGGGGGATTCTGCAAAAAGAAGATGAGCCAGGCTCTCTCTACCTTGCTCTTGGCCATCCCGAGGATGTTGCTGGGCTCAGTGGGTCCACAGTGACTTCCCACTGCATGCATACTCTAGCCCAGTGGTTCTCAACCTTCCTAATGCCGCGACCCTTTAATACAGTTCCTCATGTTGTGGTGACCCCCAACCATAAAATTATTTTCGTTGCTACTTCATAACCATAATGTTGCTACTGTTATGAATTGTAATGTAAATATTTGAAATGCAGGATGTATTTAGGCGACCCCTGTGAAAGGGTCGTTTGAACCCCAAAGGGGTTGTGACCCACAGGTTGAGAACCGCTGCTCTAGCCAATGGGAGAGAGGAGAAAAACACTCCATGTTCCAGGGAAAAACGGGGTTATTTTGGAGAAGGGTCCCAACAATAGCTGCCTAACCAAATGATGATACTCTCTATAGAGTCACAGATGGACTGGCGAGCAACTTCACATGATCAGAAGAGGGCTTTGAAATGCCTTGGGAAATTGTTCAAGGTGTACAGAATGACAAACAGGAACTTCTAAGACAATAGGAATGGTATATCTGCAATTTTGTAAATATGTGAAAAGGAAAATGTACATATGAGTAGACCATGGCATTGTCTTTTTTCCTTGAGGATACAGTCTAACACTCTACATTAAAAATGATGTGATTCTGCAAAAAGATTAAAAAAAAAAAACTTCAGTTGGGAAAACAAAACAAAATTCATTCCCTGGTTCTTTCTTCATTTTCCATAAAATGTTAATAAATTCCCAGAGGGTAGTGAAACACAAGTATTACTCCTACCCCACCCCATCATGAAAAAAAGAGAGAGAGCCCTAACCGGTTTGGCTCAGTGGATAGAGCATCGGCCTGTGGACTGAAAGGTCCCAGGTTCGATTCCGGTCAAGGGCATGTACCTTGGTTGTGGGCACATCCCCAGTGAGGGGTGGGTGTACAGGGGGAAGCTGATGGATGTTTCTCTCTCATCGATGTTTCTAACTCTCTATCCCTCTCCCTTCCTCTCTGTAAAAAATCAATAAAACATTTTTTTAAAAAGAGAGAGAGAGAGAGAGAGAGAGAAGAAACTATGGGAAATTATCATATTAAATGAATCACCACCTTTATCTCGGAAAGTACTACATGAATTTGAACACTGAGTGAACACAGCTGTGGGAATAAAGGAGCCCATATTTCCCTGATGTTTGTGTATGAAGCCAGTAACAGAGCCAAATGTGCTAATAAAACAGAAACTCTAAAATTAAATCCCGAGTCAGGAAGGGACCCCCAATGGGTGCCCTGCATTTTCTTCTGCAGCTAGGAGAGCATGATAGGCCACTAACTTATAGGGATTCAAAAGCACTCAACAATACTGTAATAACTATGTATGGTACTAGCTGTGTACTTAAAATATTGGGGGGAATCACTTTGTAAATTATATAATTGTCTAACCACCATGGTGTACACCTGAAACTAATATAAAATAATACTGAATGTCAACTGTAATTGAAAAATAAAATTTAAAAAAGAAAAGCATTACCCTCCCACCTCGAGTGCTAAACAGGCTGGGCATGAGAGCTGGGTACCTGCTTGCTGCACAGGTTTCCTCTAGAAGCGCTGTCACCCAGAGATGCTCAATACCACATTCCCCCGCCCACTTGCTTCTTACAGGAAACTGACACTGTAGAGGCCTACATGATTGCAGTGCTGGGGGAAGGGACACCAGGAAAACGATGCTGATATGTATGAGGCTACACTTGGGCAGCTACTGAACCTGATCCAAAAAGGAGATGAGACACCCGGGAAAGAAAAAGAAAAGAGATCTCACTGCAGATTGTATTGATGCTATAATTAAAAGCAGTCCTTTAGGAGACCCGAAGAGACACTTAAAACGGTTCTCTAATCAAACTGCAATATTTTTTAAAACAAGTATATACAAAGTAGGAAGCGCAAACCAGGAGTTCATAAAATTAGCTATTATTTTCATTTATTCATTTATTTTAAATTCATTGACATTACGGTACCCATTACATTGATGAATTTTGCTTCAGAAGCACTTAAGTTGGCAATCTAGGACTTATATGGAGATAACCTTGAAACATTATCAAACAAATTACTCTATTTTACTTATTTATGGTCTATGAGACCATGTAGTTTATTACAACAGCAAGTTTTTATGGTCAGTGAAAGGCCCATGATCTAAGTTTTAATCTGAGATGTGGTCTGCATAAATTATTTAAACTTGAATAAGCCTCAGTCTCCCCATCCATTATAATCCTATATAATAAAAAGCTAATATGCAAATTGTCCCCTCGTCTGGGTGTGGCCTAAGTGGCCTTGTTGTACCACATGATAATCCCCTCCCTCCACCTTCCCACCCTCTACCACAGCTGACTGGACCATGCCTTGCTGTCCAGAAACCAATGAGATCCTTTCTGCAGAATGTGAACCAAGGAACAGTCTTCAAGGAATCAGTAGCTAACAGAAGAAGGCTAGAGAGATAGGTAGACCCTGAATTTGCAAACTGCTGGTCCCAATTCTAGTCTAATACAGCTCTACCATACTTTATTTTGAGGTAAACTGCTTATAAAACACTCTTGCCCTGGTTGGTGTGACTCAGTGGTTCAAGAGTAGGCCCGAGCACCAAAGGGTCTAGGGTTCGATTCTTGGTCAAGGACATACATGTACCTGGGTCTCTCTCACATCAATGTTTCTCTCTTCTCCCCTTTCTTCCTCTCTCTCTCTGAAAATCAATGGAGAAAAAAATCCTCGAGTGAGGATTAACCCCCCAAAATATAAAAAATAAATAAAATAAAACCTTCTTTAATTTGAGTCCATTTGTAGATGATGTTACACACACACACGTTAAATAACAGTCACAAAAAACTCTCTTGCCCACTTACCAGCCATGTGACCCTAGACAAATCACTTATCTCTATGAGGCACAGATTTTTTTGCAGTAAGACAATGATCTGCCTTAGAAGATGACTGGGGAGATGGGGGCAGGGGGATGTGACTGGTGGAAAGGTGCCACGTAAAGGATAGATTCAGTAAAGGCGAGAGGGCCTTGGGTTATAATGACCATGGAAGTTTTCATAAAAGAAAGGACAGTGGAGCTGGACCCTGAATTTGGAAAAGAGGTGGAGAAGAATTTCTCACAGCCAATCTCAACAACGCACAGAAGTAACAACGTACTGTGCAGGGAATCACTTCAACTTTGTTTGTTTGTTTGTTTGTTTTTGAGAAAAGGGCAGTGGAGCTAGACCTTGAATTTTGGACAATTAAGAGACTGCTCTCAGAGGGAGAGAGGACTTCCCAGAACACTGCAGAAGAGATGGCCCACAGGGGGCAGTAATACATTCCCTTTGGTGGACGATGATGTCTGACATTGAATTTGAAGTTGTTTTCTGCCTATGCTATAATCAAACCTTCCCTCTCATTTACAAAACCATCAGTAAATGATATGCACAAGCAAGTGGCTTATATTAGTAATTCTTGGAGTGGGGTAGGAATGAAAGAGAGCTAAGTGTATTTAGACAGGGTAATGTCTAAGGAGAAATACTAAAAGGGCCCAAAACATGGAGCTAGTGATGGGAGAGCTGGCAGTAGCATGGATGTGCCAGAGGACCAAGAAAACCTCAGTCCCCATGTATGACTCTAAGCCATTTTGTTTACTTATTAAGGAAAACAGCGATCCTAGAAGGTAAAAGGTTGTGGAAACCCTTGGGTTATAGAAAGAGAGAAAAATCCTAGATACTTCTAGACTAAACACAAATCAAAACAAAGAAAAAGAATAAGGTTTCCTATATAAGAGAAGCAGATTGGCAGAGAAACAACATCTGTGACACTAAAGGCTAGAAGATAATAGAACAATGTTTATGGAGATTGAAGGAAAATTATTATTACAGAACTAGAGGCCCAGTGCATGAAAATTCGTGCACTTGGGGAGGTCCCTCAGCCCGGCCTGCACCCTCTCACAACCCAGGACCCCTCGGGTAGGGTCCCTAGGCCTGGCCTGAGATCAGGGCCTATCGGGGGCTTCCCCTCCCCCGATGCAGGCAGCTGGCCCCACCCCTGCAGCTGCCACTGCTTGCCATCTGTGCGGTGCTGCACCCCCCCTCCACTACCACTGGTGGCCGCCCTCTGCAGGCAACAGGCTGGGGTGCGATAGCTTGGCTGGCCTGGGCCTCCCTCTTTTTTTGCTGGGGGGCAGGGCCAGCCATAAGGGGGCCATCTGCCTACCTGATCACCCCTAACTGCTAGCCTGCCTACCTGATCACTCCTAACCACTTGATTGCCTACCTGATCACCCCTAACCACTTGATTGCCTACCTGATCACCCCTAACCACTTGATTGCCTACCTGATCACCCCTAACCACTCTGCCTTCCTGCCTCCCCTAATGGCTAGCCTGCCTACCTGATGGCCCCTAACTGCTGGTCTGCCTACCTGGTCACCCTTAACCACTGGTCTGCCTACCTGATCACCCCTAACCACTGGTCTGCCTACCTGATCATCCCTGCCTGCCTGCCTGATTGCCCCTAACTGCTTGCTCAGGGGGCAGGGCCAGCCCAGCGAGGGGCCGTCTGCCTACCTGATCTCCCCTAACTACTTTCCTGCCTACCTGATCACCCCTAACTGCTGGTCTGCCTACCTGATCACCCCTAACCACACTGCCTGCCTGCCTGACTGCCCCTAACTGCTTGCTTGGGGGCGGGGCCAGCCCACAAGGGGCCGTGGTGGTCTGGTCTCTGGTCGTTTTGGTAGGGATGCCTCTGGCCTTTTATTATATAGGATTACACCATGTAATTCATGAGAGCAAAAGAAAGGCATCTTCAAACATACAAGAATTCAGAAAATAAATCATCTGTACATTCTAACAAAAAAATGAGAAAAAGTCCTCAAAAAAAGAGGGTGTGGTTTACAAAGAATAGAGGTAAGCAATAAAAATAGTGAAGCTGCCCTGGCCTGTTTGGCTCAATGGATAGTGCAACCCTCAGCTTGCGGACTGAAGGGTCCCAGATTCGATTCTGGTCAGGGCACGTACCTTGGTTGCAGGCTCCTCCCCAGCCCCAGCCCTGGTCGGGGCTCGTGCAGGAGGCAACCAATCGATGTGTTTCTCTCACATCAATGTTTCTCTCTGCCTTTCCCCTCTCTTCCATTCTCTCTAAAAAGCAATGGAAAAAACATCCTTGGGTGAAGATTAAAACAAAAAACAGTAAAGCTGTCAGGAAAAGTGTAAGATGTTTTGATACTATGGATGTGACTATAACTGTTATGAAAAAAGCTTTCACGAATATAAGGGCAAAAACAAAAGAAGCCACATGGAATTAAAATTCCAGATTATTTCAACAAAACCTAGGAAAAGTAAAGAAGGGAAAGTCAAAACATTCTACACATTTTTTTCTTATTCAGTTAAATATTTTGGAGAATAGTTAATTTTTTACATTCCTAGAGAAATACAGATAAGTCATGCCTGTTCAAAATTTAAAGATAATTCCCTGAAGAACAAAAGTAGGCTATAGAGCTTCTAAATCACCAAAGGAAAAAAAAGAATGAAAATCTGACATATTCTGCAAAAGACAAGAAAAGAATAAAGAAGTATTCTGAGTACCACAAAAGCTTACAAAATTCAAAGGTAGGATATGACGTGAGCTGTCCAATATGCGAGCCACTGCCCACACTGGGTTATTTAAATTAATTATAATTAAATGAAACTAAAAATTCAGCTTAGTGACCTGAAATTTGTGGCTAGTGACCTCTGCTTTAGATATTTCCATCAACATAGAAAGTTCTACCAGAGAACACTACTAGTCAATGAAAAATACAAGGTAACAAAAGAGTATATGTAAAATATGATCCTATTTATGTTAACTACACACTTTATATGTGTATTAAAATATGAGTTGATTAAACTGTAAATAGTGGTAATAAGATACCAGGGGCTTTCACTATACACTTTATTGTTTGAAATTTTTTTGAAATGTTTTTATTGATTAAGATATTATATATGTGTCCTTATCCCCACACTACCCCCCCATCCCTCCCACTCATGCCCTCACCCACCCTGTTGTCTGTGTCCATTGGTTAGGTCTATATGCTAGCATATAAGTCCTATTGTTTGAATTTTTAATGAGCATATTTTACTCTTATAATGAGTAAAGGCCATTAACATATTTCAGATGGAATAACAACATACCAATCAACCAACCTCTTTCTTGAACTTACTACAGAATTTGGCTCCAATCTCTGAGATAACCAGTGACTCCTTTATTTATATATATATATATATATATATATATATATATATATATATATATATATATATTGCGTATACTTGTGTTAATGAACAATTTCAAGACGGCACAGTACGCATTCTATACTTAGAAAGCTTCTATAGCTTAGCCAAGCTCTGGGAAGGATTTGTTCTGGGCTCAAAGGTGGTATCACCACTTCACATGCAAGTCTGAGCAGCCATTTGATAACTTCAAACTGTATCGTGCTTGACTTGGGAAGGTTCCTTGTACAAAGGCTGTTAACACACCTTTCCATTTAGATTTATAGAACTGATCACAGATCAAGTTCAGAAAGGGCAGCTTTAAATTATCTCTTAAATTTTCCATCATAAAGAGAAAAACAGAAAAAATGATTGAGAGTTGCAGTTATTTTTTAAATCGTCACCCAAGGAGTGAGGATATTTTTGCCAGATTTTTAGAGTGGAAGGGGAGAGAGAGAGGAAGAAGACAGAGAGAAAGAGGAGAGATAGGTCGATCTGAGAGAGACACATCACAGTGATTGATTGGCTCTAGCAAGCGCCCACAGAGTGGGGGGAGAGGGCCTGCACCGGTTGGAACCTACCACCCTCTGGTGTGCAGGCTGACATTCTAACCACTGACCCCTGCGGGCCAGGGTGCAGTTATTTTTGCATTGTCCCATTGATTTCACAGTTGACAAAGGAGAAGGGTCCCACAACCAATCTCAACAGAGAAAGTCAGAAATAACAAAATACTGCACAGAAAATAAGTTCTTTTTTCTTTTTCTAAATTAGGGGTGAAAGAAGAGAGATTATATTCTTTGTTAAAAGAATTCCAAAGTTTTAATGTTTGCCAAATACCACATCTTTAATTTTTCTAAGGCGAAAAAAAAACATTTGAAAGGTATGGGAATAGCCCTCAAATATTAAAAAATCTTTTATATATCCCGGGGAATAATTTAGTCATTTATCTTCCAACAAAGGCATATTCATATGTGCTTATTTTGTTTCCTATATAAATATTCTTGGCACGTGCTCCTGTTCTACCATCGTGAATATTGAGGGAGAAGCTCTGTGCATGGAAAGAAGATGAAAAACATCAATGTGTTGGAAATGTACATTCTGAAAGTCAGTATTGGTAAAGCAAGAAGAGAGTTTTGGTTTTGTTGCCAACTTAAATGCTAATTTTTATTTGGGGCCGACTGTGTGACCCTGTCCCAACACTGGGCAATAAGTATGTTTAATGTGGGATGGTAGGCTGAGTAAGAGATAATGACCATGGCCCAATGTATTTGACAAATGGAGAAAATGCGTATCAATGGTGCAAGGACAAGAAGATAGCTGAAGTTAATTTTTACCTATAGAAAGTCCTTGCTAAGGAAGTAACAGTATTTTAAACAAGATTACCTTAGAGCTTTTAATTTGCTTTAAAGTTTTCAAGTTCCCTCATGACCTTTACAAAGACCTACTTACTTCCCCTAGTTGTAAATTATTTGTTAAAGCAAGTTACTTAAAGAATCTTTCTAGGTACCCTTCCTTCTGTTAGTCTAGTTGTAATTGTTGCATATTATTTGAAAATAAAAAAACTACACATTTTCAGCTATAGAGAGTCTATTTAAAATGAACAATCCCTCCCCTTCCCCATGATTTTTAGAATTTTGTGGAATTTTTATAGTGATATGCCACTTTTGTACTTGGATGGGCCAAAAAATTAAACAAAGAACACATTTTCCATGAAAAGTAAGATATAAAAAAAGTGAGATGCAAGTATAATACACAAGCCATTGCTTTTAATTGAACATAAATATTTCATTCTTGAACTTTCACCATTACCCACAAAATGAAATAATCTTTTTAGTTCATAAAGAAAATCCTATGAAAATGAAAGGAAAAGCACATACAGTAATATGTATATTGGGAACAAAATCTAATGTGATAATTTCCTTTTTATCTGACACTCTAGTTTTAACTTAATATGTCTGAAACAACTAGTAAATACATTATATTCAATTGTGGGGGTAAATTAATCGTTTCAGGCCACAAGAGTACTAATTAGTAAATTACCACTTTGTGTACTGACCTATACCTAGAGGTAAAAAAAAAATCTCTTTATTTGTCATTCAATTTACATTGGTGGAGAATAAAGAAGCCAAGAATAGAAAAAGAGAGTCTCAAATTTTTACATTTACAAACGTGAGCTACTTTAAAAAAAAATCTAAGTTTCTATTGAGCCATATCATCAATGCACAAGCCAAAAAAAAACCAACAAAAAACCACATAATTACTCCCCCAAATTTGGCAAATATTATCTAACTTTAAATTTTAAAAAACAGCCCAACAAGCACAGCAACTTGGATTTTTATTAATCTCCTTATAATCTTAATAAACTATAAACCCATGAAATCAATCTCTACCACTAGGAGCTACGTTATCTGCTCTGGGTTAAAACATTTCAGTCCACTGGGTGTTCCTAAATTCTGAGTAAGCATGCTAACATATATTTAATGTGCTAATGTACAAAACTAAAAACTGAAGAGGGCATGGAGATGACTTCGGGTGCTAACTTGGGAACTTCACGGAGCCTACAGCAAGGCTGCTAGGGACAGGCCCCAATCAACAGGCACAGAGATGAATAATTCTTTGTACTGTGGATATTTTTGACTGTTGTAATAAGCAAAGAAGTATTAGCCAAACTTTCAAAGAACAAGAACAATAAGCAGAATTACAGGGGAGAAGGAAAAGTCCTAGGCTTACTCCAGAAAGATAATGGACAGGTGCTGAAGTTTTGGGGTAATCTACCACATTGCATCTGGGCCCATTTCTGGCCATTTCAAAAACATGTCTACACTTAGACAGCTATCATAGGCAAATTTCTATCACTGTGTAAACAAAACTCAGTCTCAGATTTCTGTAGAATTTCCTTTCCTCTCTTTTAAAAAAGCATTCTAGACTTGAATTATAGCATACTAGTAGGGTACTTGCAGCTGCCACTGAAGTATTCACTGCAAATATAATAAGAAAAGCAACTCGCAAATGGGATTTACAGCTAGTCAGCTTTTCTTTTTGATCTCTTTTAATATTTCATAACACATTAAAGCTCAGTGAAAGTTCCTATCTTAAATAAATCTTCAAGCAGACGTTAAATAGAATGCAAATGCTTTACACTTAAATCACCGATCATTTAAAGAATCCTCTGCATGAACTGAATAAATAAGCCATCTGTGACTAAGGGCTCCCTTATCATGGTTTTAAGCTGACCCACTTCTTCATCAGTCACCACAGTTTCCAAAATCTTACTTATCAGGGGCAGCATGAAGTGTTCTGTGCCTGCGCATAGTTAGAATCCAACGGGGAAAGGCTGGTCACTGCAAACACCACCTTTAAGGACGCCAGTCTTTATTTAAAATGACCCCCCGCCGCTGAAAAGAGAACTTCAATACCACCCTTAACCGGAAGCAATCTTTTCTCCGACGGAGAGCAAATCCAGTCCGCGGGCGAGAAAAGGGACCCTGTGAAAAGGCAGGCGAAACCCGACCAGGTGTGAAAACGCACTGTGTGTTTGGCCTTGAGGATCGAAAGCTGTCGCTACAAGCTGGGTCTGGTGAGGGCTGCGGGACCTGACCCCAAGGCCGACATGCAATCAGGGGGTAGCCCTGCTCTGGAGAGCTAAGCAGACAGGGTCTGCGGACGCGCTCGGCGCGGCAACCCTGCGCGTCGCCAGGGGCGCCCAGGCCGGGACCCCAGGGGCGCCCCCTGCCCGGCGGGGCGCGAGGCGAGAGGCGCAGGGGAAACACAACTTTCTGCAGCCCCCGCCGGGGAGCGGGGGCAAATCTGCACCACTCGCTGGCCAGCAGCTCAGCTCCTCTTTCATTTCTGGCGGTGGCGGCAGCTGGAGGCGGGGTGGGAGGGTCTGGAGGACTTCGGGAGAGGATACGGAACCGACAGAGAAGGACGACTCCCCCCACCAACCGGACCACCATAACGGGAAGGGGGCCGCGCCTCCCTCGGTCCCATCGAGACACACACGGGGCGGGCCGGCGGCGGGAATGCGCGAGGGCCGGTGGGCCGCGTGGCAGGTGACAGCGGCGCCGCCGGTCGCCGGTCCCCCGCACCGGGCCCCGGCCTCCCCGCCCACCACGGGGCCTCGCTGCCACGGCGCAGCCGGCCGCGCGACCCGCCCTCACCACGGTCTGGGGCCGGGCGCACCCACGCGGGGACCCCCGCCCCCTCGGAGCGGCGGAGGGCGCCGCCCGCGCCCCAAGACCCGCGTCCGAGCGGAGCCCGAGGCTCCCGCGCTCCTACCCTCTGGCGTGCTCGGTCTCCTCCTCATTGTCCCCGTCTATGCCGCAAGTGTCCTGGTCGTCCAGCTCCAGGCTCTGCTGGCTGGCTGCAGACTCGCTGTCCTCCGCCATCGCGGCGGCGCGGGCTGCGGAGGCGGCGCCAGGGGCCGCGAGCGCGGGGGCCAGCGCGGCGGCCGCGGCGGCGCGAGCAGCTCCCTCTAGTGCCGCCCGCCGTCCGCTCAGAGCCCGAGCCCCGGCGCGCGCCCGCCCCGCCCCGCCCCGCCCCGCCCGGCCCGCCCACCGCGCGCAGCTCCGCGCCGACACCCGGCAGGGGGCGGAGAGGGCGGGCGTGGGGGAGACCCGCGGGCTGTGGGATGTGAACTGGAGGCGGGCCGCCAGGGGCGAGCCCTGGAACCCAAGCCAGTCCCGCGACTCAGCCCCGCGTCGGTCTTTGAATGCCGCAGCCTGCAGATGTCAAATCCTGCGGGTCTTCATTTTTGGATCACAGGCCACGCGATGTTACATCGCTACATGTTGGCGAGCGCTTTGAACCACGGCAGAGATTTCTGACTCAGGAGCAGGCGTGCCAAGAGATTTCCAGAAGCCTTCCCCGCACCACCCACCATGTACACTTTTAAAAAATTCCATATATCTATACCTAATTTCCAATACAGTAGCAAATCAATGTCAAAACAGGGCTTCCAGCCTTTCCACCTGTTCCAATCTGGCTCGAAGCCCTTAAACTCTTGACAGAAAAACTCTGGAGCGGCCCCTGTTTTCGCTGGACGCAGACAGTTGGCTCAGACCACAGCAACCCCGTTGGGGGGAAATGGAGATGTTGTCCACGATGATAGGGAGTTATGTAGGGGATTGGGCAGTTTCATGCAGACCACTGGGGCTTCCCCAAGTGAAGGTCATGACCTAGACCTCCAAGCAAAAGTCGGTGGCTTTTAGGTTAAAACAATCTCTTCCCGTAAACGGAGGAGGGAAAACAGGTGCTCCATGGATTGCCACATAAGAGGCGAATGAAGTTCAGATTCCTATTTGTTGTTGCCATCTGTACACAGCAGCGCTTCCTTTGCTTTCCTGTGCTGAGTGGTGTTCAAGGTCTCGCCAGGCCACAGAATGTTTTACAGAGGCAATGGAAAGATAATCATCAGAAACGACTCAATGAGGGGAATAAGACTTTTAAAAACCACCTGACATTTTTTTGCAGAAGGTATTAGGAACATTTTGTGACATTTCCCCCCCCCCCACCCCCACCCCCTCAAGGGAGGCTATGCCCTTAAAATGCAACGCAATAGAAGTAGCTAAAGACAAAAATTACAGAGCGATTTCAAAGTCCATCAGCCTTTTATGACTGACTGATGTTAAGCCAGCTGAGGTTCTGAACATAAGAAGTGCAAAATTGGGCCAAAACCTGAAGGAATACAATACTGCTTTTCACAATTGCAACTATTTCTGAGGTAGAAAGTTACATGTGGCCTCTGGCTTCAGACTTTAGGATAAAGGCAAATGTAGATCACTGAATTTCCTGCAGCTTATTCCTGTAAACATGAAGAGTTGGGTTAACAGTAACCTGGTTGAGTAAGCAATAGGGTGCTGACCGAGTCTATTAGATCAGTCACTATAGCCTACCTGAAGGGGTCTCTAAAAGATACCTAAAATGCAACCCTGGCTGGTGTGGCTCAGTTGGTTGGGCATTGTCCTGTGCACCCAAAGGTTGCCCATTCGATTTCTGGTCAGGGAACATGCCTGGGTTTCAGGCTCAATTCGCAGTAGGAGAGTGCGGGAGGTAGTAGATTGGTGTTTTGCTTACATCAATACTTTTCTTTCTCTCTTTCTCTCCCTCTCTCTCTAAATATCAATAAAAATATTTTTAAAATAAAAGATTTCTAATACAAAGCAAAGGAAGCATAGCAGATATATATTTATTTGAATTTTAAAAATACTTTGACTAAGAATCTCTCAAAATCAATAAGAAATATAATCTCAGAGAAATAAAATGAGAGCATCAAAAACCAATTAAACACTAGAAAACAACAAGAGAGGACATCTGTTCCTTGGAATGGAAAAGAATTGGCCCAGATGTCTGTTCAATACTGGATTAAGGAATTATATATATACACACATATATATATATATATATATATATATATATCGATATCCTATCTAATAAAAGAGAAACATGGTAATTGGCGTACGACCGCTACCCTTCCCATTGGCTAATCAGGGCGATATGCAAATTAACTGTCAGCCAAGATGGCGGCGGGCAGCCAGGCAGCTTGAAACTAAGATGAGGCTTGCTTGCTTTAGTGACGGAGGACTCCAACGTTCCCCGCCTGCCGCTGCAGGCCTCTGAGCTGGCAGTCTGAAACATTGTAACAAATATAGAAGATAAACAAAACCCCAGAAACCAGCTTTCAGTGAGCCGGGATCTCAGAGCTGGAGTTGATACAGTGTCTCGATTATAGAACCCAGCAGAGGCCTCAGAGCTGGAGTCAGAGCTAAAGCTGGCCCAGAATAAAAAAAAAAGAAAAAAAGGAGCGTTTGGGAGCTTCCGTCTCCCGCCAGCCTGAAAACAGCCCTCAGCTCCTCACCCAGACTGGCCAGGCACCCCAGTGGGGACCCCCACCCTGAAGGGGGTGTGACCAGCTGCAAACAGCCATCATCCCCTCACCCAGGCTGGCCAGGCACCCCAGTGGGGACCCCCACCCCGAAGGGTGTGTGACCAGCTGCGAACAGCCATCATCCCCTCACCCAGGCTGGCCAGGCACCCCAGTGGGGACCCCCACCCTGATCCAGGACACCCTTCAGGGCAAACCAGCCAGCCCCACCCATGCACCAGGCCTCTATCCTATATAGTAAAAGTGTAATATGCCTCCCAGCACCGGGATCAGCGTGACAAGGGGCAGCGCCCAAACCCCCTGATCGCTCTGTGGCTCTGTGCATGACAGGGGGTGGTGCCCCAACTCCCCAATCGGCCCTGCTCTGAGCCCGACCAGGGGCTGCACCTAGGGATTGGGCCTGCCCTCTGCCACCCGGGAGCAGGCTTAAGCCAGCAGGTCGTTAACTCCCGAGAGGTCCCAGAAGGCGAGAGGGCACAGGCCAGGCTGAGGGACCCCCCTTCCCCGCCGAGTACACAAATTTTGTGCACCGGGCCTCTAGTAGATAGATAGATAGATAGATAGATATAGATATCAATACTAATAAAAGAGATACCCTTTTCATTGGCTAATCAGGGCTATATGCAAATTAACTGCCAACTAAGACTGGCAGTTAACTGCCAACAAGATGGTGGCTAATTTGCATATGTAGGCACAATGCAGGGAGGTGAAAGGGAAAGCAGGAAGAAGCCTCCTGCCACTGACAGTGATCAGAAACCCAGGGGGGAGCTAAGAGCCTTTGCCCTGCCCCCCAGCCATGATCAGAGAATCAGGCGCCTTTGCCGCTCTGGCCAGTGATAGCAGGAAGTAGGGGTGGAGGCAGCGATGGGAGCTGGACACGGTCGAAGCTGGCAGTCCCAGGAGCTAGGGGTCCCTTGCCTGGGCCTAAAGCAAAGCCCACGATTGCGGGGCCGCTGCAGCTGCAGGTCCCCGCTGCCCGGGCCGGATGCCTCAGCCAGAGGTGTTAGGCCTGGGAAGGGGCGGAGCCTACAACCGCGGGGAGCTGGGGGTCCCCTGCCCAGGCCTGACACCTCTGCCGGAAGCCTCAGGCCTGGTCAAGGGGCCGATCTGGTGATTGGTGATCAGAGGGTGATGAGGGTCAACTCCTCTGGCCAGAGGCATCAGGCCTGGGTCGGGGGTGGAGCCGGGGATTGGGGGGATATGATGGTCCCCTTGCCCAGGCCTGAAGCCTGGGTCAGAGGCGTCAGGCTTGGGCGGGGGGTGGAGCAAGCGATCAGAGGGAGATGGGGGTCCCCTGCCCAGGCATGATTCCTGGGCCAGAGGCCTCAGGCCTGGGCGAGGGCCAGAGCCAGTGACCGGGGGGAGGTAGGGGTCCCCTGTTTAAGCCTGACACCTCTGGCAGAGGCGTCAGGCCTGGGCAAGGGGCCGATCAGGCGATCGGAGGGTGATGGGGGTCTACGCCTCTGGCCGAGGCATCAGGCCTGGGCAAGGGGCAGAGCCAGCAATCGGAGGAGTCTGGGGGTCCCCTGCCCAGGCCTGATGCCTGGGCCAGAGGCATCAGGCCTGGGCTGGGGGCAGAACCAGTGATGGGGGGAAATGAGGGTCCCCTGCCCAGGCCTGACGCCTCTGACAGAGGCGTCAGGCCTGGGCAAGGGGCCAATCCTGCGATTGGAGGGTGATGGGGGTCAACACCTGAGGGCTCCCAGTATGTGAGAGGGGGCAGGCTGGGCTGAGGGACACTCTCCCCCACACACACACCCAGTGCACGAATTTCGTGCACTGGGCCCCTAGTTTATATATATGAAAGTCAAGCAACCAAAATGACTAGAACAACTAGAACAACCCTTTGCTATGACGCCCACTGTGGCTGGCCAACCAGACCAATCAGGAGTGGGGCTGGCCAGCCAACTTCCTGCGGCCCCTCCCACTGGCTGGCCAACCTCCAGCATCCCATCCCCCCCTGCCAGCCAGCCCTGATCAGCCCCAATCGGAGCAAGCTGGTCGGACCCAACCCATGCACAAATTCATTCACCAGGCCTCTAGTATAATATACTGGTAAATGTTTGTCATTATTAATAGTTTGAAGGAGGACAAAGTTTTCAGATGACCTGGAGATGACCCTAAATCTTACTGTCATGTATAAAAACTCACTATGCTTCTAAAGTATTTGCTTCTTTCCCTGGTTTACTTCCAAAGTTTGGGGGATTGGAACCAAGTGGCATCTTCCAGACTCTCAGATCCAAGATTTATTTAGGGAAAGAGAGTACGGTAGAGCAGCTATCAGTGAGCTAAAAGAGGCCCTTGGGAATTTCTTATCTGCTTGGCTCATCTGCTGTTACAGATATAGGACCATAGTTGTATAATTGATCTGGTTTTATTTAGACTACTAAAGGCCCGGTGCATGAAATTCATGCATGGGCGGGGGGGAGGGAGGGTTGTCCCTCAGCCCAGCCTGCACCCTCTCCAATCTGGGACCCCCTGAGGGATGTCCGACTGCCCGCTTAGGCCCGAACCCACTGGGCCCACCAGGCAGTCAGACAGCCCTCTCACAATCCAGGACTACTGGCTCCCAACCACTCTCCTGCCTGCCTGCCTGATTGCCCCTAACCGCTTCTGCCTGCCAGCCTGATCACACCTAACCACTCCCCTGCCAGACTGATCGATGCCTAACTGCTTCCCTGCCAGCCTGATTGCCCCTAACTACCCTCCCCTGCTGGCCTGGTCACCCCCAACTACCCTCCCATGCAGGCCTGGGTACCCCCCAACTGTCCTCCCTTGTAGGCCTGGTCCCTCCCAACTGCCCTCCCCTGCTGGCCTGATCACCCACAACTGCCCTCCCCTGCCGGCCATCTTGTGTCCACATGGGGGCAGCCAACTTGTGTTGGAGTGATGGTCAATTTGCATATTACCTCTTTATTATATCTACACTAATAAAAGAGAAACATGAAAATTAACCATCACTCTGCTACACCCACAACCCACGCCCACCAACGAATCAGGAGTGAATATGCAAATTAACCCAACTAAGATGGGGGTGGCCACAGAGCTGGAGCGAGCAGGATGCTTGGGTTGCCCCCGGCGGTGGAGGAAGCCAAGCTTCCCACCTGCCCTGGCCAGCCCTGGGCTCCGCTCAAGGCTACAAAGTTTCCATTATAGAAGATAAATAAATACCAGATACCTGCTTCCAGCCCTCCCTGGCCTCCACTCAAGGAGGCACTGAAAAAAAAAGAAAAAAGAAAAAAAAGGAGTTTGGGTTGCCAGGGGGTGTGGCCAGCCTGAAAACGGCCATCAGTCCCTCACCCAGGCTGGCCAGGCAACCCAGCGGAACCTACCCACCCTCAAGGGGCTGTGGGCAACCTGAAAATGTCCCTCAGCCCCTCACCCAGGCTAGCCAGGCACCCCAGCAGGACCCCCCCACCCTGAAAGGGCTGTGGCCCGCCTGCAAACAGCCATCAGCCCCTCACCCAGGCTGGCCAGGCTCCCCAGTAGGGACCCTCACCCTGAAGGGGGTGTGGTCAGCCTGAAAATGGCCCTCAGCCCCTCACCCAGGCTGGACAGGCACCCAAGTGGGACCCCCACCCTGATCCAGGACACCCTTCAGGGCAAACCAGCTGGCCCCCACCCATGCACCAGGCCTCTATCCTATATAATAAAAGGGTCATATGCAAATTGACCCTAACAGCAGAACAACTGGGAATGACTGGTCACTATGACACACACTGACCACCAGGAGGCAGACACTCAATGCAGGAGCAGCCCTCTGGTGGTCAGTGCGCTCCCACAGGGGGAGCTCTGCTCAGCCACTAGCCAGGCTGACGGCTGCCAGCACAGCGGTGGTGGTGGTGGGATCCTCTCCTGCCTCCTCAGCAGCACTAAGGATGTCCGACTGCAGCTTAGGTCTGCTCCCCGCTGGCAAGTGGACATCCACCGAGGGCTCCCGGGCTGCCAGAGGGATGTCTGACTGCCAGCTTAGGCCTGATCCCCCAGGAAGCAGGCCTAAGCCAGCAGGTGGACATGCCCCAGACTGCGAGAGGGCACAGGCCGGGCTGAGGGACCCCCCTTCCCCATCGAGTGCACAAATTTTTGTGCACCAGGCCTCTAGTAGGATTATATAATTTTTGCTTTCTAAAAAAGTGACAGTAAAATACACATAAAATTTACCATCTTAACCATTTCTAAGTCTGTAATTTAGTAGTGTTAAGTATATTCACATTGTCATGTAACCAATCTTTAGAGTTTTTTCATATTGAAAAACTGAAACTAGCCTGACCAGCATGGCTCAGTGGATAGAACTTCAGCCTGCAGACTGAAGGGTCCCAGGTTCAATTCCAGTCAAGGGCACATGCCTGCATTGCAGGCTCAATCCACAATGTGGGGTGTGCAGGAGGTGGCCAATTGGTGATTCTCTTTCATCATTGATGTTTCTATCTCTCTCTTCCTTCCCCTTCCTCTCTGAAACAAATCCTATCTAATAATAGAGAAACATGGTAATTAACCATAACTTCGCTACCCTTCCCATTAGCTAATCAGGGCAATATGCAAATTAACTGCCAACCAAGATGGTGGCCGGCAGCCAGGCAGCTTAAGCGAACAGGAGGCTTGCTTGCTCCAGTGATGGAGGAAGCCAAGGTTCCCTGCCTGCCACTGCCGACCTCTGAGCTTGCACTTTAAGCAACTATGTTGCAATTATAGAAGCTAAACAATCCCCAGAAACCTGCTTTCAGCCATCAGAGCTGGAGTGAGCAGGACCACCAACAGTGTTACAATTATAGAACCCAAACAAACCCAGATAACTGCTTTCAGCAGCCAAGGTCTCAGAGCTGGAGCCGAGCCTCAGAGCTAAAGCCCGCTCTCAGCTCCAGTGACAGCCATAGAAGGTAAATAAATCCCAGAATTAAAAAAAAAAAGAAAAAAGGAGAGGTTGGGAGCTTCAGTCACCTGCCAGCCTGAAAACGGCCCTCAGCCCCTCACCCAGACTGGCCAGGCACCCCAGTGGGGACCCCCACCCTGAAGGGGGTGTGACCAGCTGCAAACAGCCATCATCCCCTCATCCAGGCTGGACAGGCACCCAAGTGGAACCCCCACCCTGATGTGGGACACACTTCAGGGCAAACCAGCTGGCCCCCACCCATGCACCAGGCCTCTATCCTATATAGTAAAAGGGTAATATGCAAACTGACCCTAACAGCAGAACAACTGGGAATGACTGGTCACTATGACACACACTGACCACCAGGGGGCAGATGCTCAATGCAGGAGCTGCCCTCTGGTTATCAGGTCACTCTCACATGGGAGGAGCTCTGCTCAGCCACAAGCCAGGCTGATGGCTGCCAGTACAGCGGTGGTGGTGGGAGCCTCTCCTGCCTTCTCAGCAGCACTAAGGATGTCCGACTACAGCTTAGGTCTGCTCTCCGCTGGCAAGTGGGCATCCCCCGAGGGCTGCCGGGCTGCCAGAGGGATGTCTGATTGCCATTTTAGGCCCAATCCCCCTGGGAGCGGGCCTAAGCCAGCAGGTGGTCATCCCCCAGACTGCGAGAGGGCACAGGCTGGGCTGAGGGACCCACCCCCCCGCCCCAGTGCACAAATTTTTGTGCACCAGGCCTCTAGTAAAAATATATTTAAAAATAAAAAGATTTTTTTAAAAAAGAAAAACTGAAACTATACAGATAAACAACTCCCATGTTCCCTTACCCCCCAACCCCAGGAAACCTCCATTCTACTTTCTGTCCCTATTAATTCTGACTACTCTAAGTACTTTATATAAATTTAATCATATAGTATTTCTCCATCTGTGACTGGCTTATTTCACCTAGCAGAGTATCCCCAAGGTTCATGTATGTTGTAGCATGTGTCAGAATTTTCTTCCTTTTCAAGGCTGAATAATACGACTCGATTGTATCTAAATACTGCATTTTGTTTATCCATTCATCCATCAATGGACACTTGGGTTGCTTCCACCTCTTGGCAATTATGAGTAATTCTGCCATGAACATAGGTATATGTACCTGTCCGTACATACCTGTCCGTAGCCTTGCTTTCAACTATTTTGGGGATATACACAGAAGTGGCATTGCTGGTCATGTGGTAATTATATTTTTAATATTTTTAGGAACTGCCATAATGTTTTCCATAGCAGCTGCACCATTTGCATTCCCATCAACAGTGCTCAAGGTGGAGGTGAACCAAATTTTTAATAATGGGAAGTAAATTGTCTGAAGAGGGACACCATCTCTCTCTTCCAAGGCTGTTTGCTATATAATTATCCTTGTAAAGATAATCCAGAACAAAGAACAGTCAGTGCCTTGCTTTCAAGACATGGAGAAATGTAAGTGATTCCTGGAGAATTGCCTCTGAACAGTATGCCTTGGCTCCTCAACCCCATCACAATCTTCTAGAAGCCAGCAACCATGTCGTACAATTTCATAATTCACATCTGAGGGGAGTTGATAGTGGTCTCCAAAAGATATGTCTATGTTCTATCCCACTGTAAATGTGCCCTTATTTGGAAAAAGAATCTCTGCAGATGCAATTAACCTCAGGATCTCAAGATGAGATCATCCCGGATTACTCAGGAGAACCCTAAATCCAATGACAGGTCCCTCTAAGCATGAAGCAGAGGGCAATTAGAGAGACAAAAGAGGAGGACAGCTACTCACTCCCAGTGGGAGGTCAAAGGCATTCAAGTCTCAGCCCCTACTAGCTATGTAGCCTTTGCAAGTCTCTTAACCCTATAGAGCAGGGGTCCTCAAACTTTTTAAACAGGGGGCCAGTTCACTGTCCCTCAGACCGTTGGAGGGCAAGACTATAGTTTAAAAAAAACTATGAAGAAATTCCTATGCACACTGCATATATCTTATTTTGAAGTAAAAAAACAAAACGGGAACAAATACAATATTTGTATTTGCATGTGGCCTGCGGGCCGTAGTTTGAGGACCCCTGCTATAGAGTGTCAGTTATCTTAGCTATAAAATGGGACAATATTAGCTACCCTACCCATTCCATGTGGTTGCTATAAGACTGCCCAGCTCATACAGGAAGTGGTGCAAAAGAAAGCACTTCAGAGATTGTCAAGCACAACACAGATGCATAGAGACAACACAGGCTAGGAATGATATATAGCATGGCAGCGCTTATCTTCCATGTCAAGACTGTCTGTCACAGACTATTGGAGTTTTTTTGTTTTGTTTTTAGCCCTGTTGAAGACTAAATGTTCAAGTGGTCTTGTTTAGTGGGACAGATATGACATAACAGCATTGCTGGCATGAGTTTCCTGGAGGAGATGGGCTTTGAGATGAATTTGGAATAAAAGAAAGACTTCTTGGATCTTGGGTGAGAGAGCAGGTGTCTCTGATGGTATGTCAGAGGAGAAAGAAGGAAACCTAATGTCTCTTGCATAATTGTCAGGGAACAGATCCATGAGTGCAACCAGGAGGGGATGTAATGAGGATAATTGGATAAAGAGTCTCAAAATCAAATGTGAATAAATTGGATCCACTGAAGAAGCATCCACTGACTATGTTGTCAAGAATGCAGGTGGGAGAAATGAAATTAACTGCAGTGTTTGAACCTCTCACAAGAAACAAGTCTGGAAGCCAAACTGCCATTTAGTGTAATCTATTTCATATGAGAAATGGCTTCAGACTGTCCCAGAGACTTACTAGTAACAAACAGTGCAGGACAAAAACAAGACACACACACACACACACACACACACAAACACACACACACACAGACAAATTTTAAAAAACAACAAAAATCCCTTAACATTTAGCAATGAGCCAGTTTGGAGGAAGAAGGAATGGGAGATATTCAGAGGTTCTGTGCCTGAGGGAGAGTGACAATGGTTAATCAGATGATCTGGGGACATGTGTTGGAGGTGTAAATGTCGTTACTGAGCGTTCTTGTCAATACAATAAGACACGATTGCATTTAAGCTAATTCCTAGCATGCCAGCCTTTCAGTTTTGTTTTGTTTTTTTTTTGCCTTTCAGTTTTTTATGTACTTTTATTTTCCATGTCAACTGGATTTATATATATATATATATATATATATATATATATATATATATACACACACACACACATATATATAATAAAATTCAAGAGGATGTGTTCAAGGTAAGCTATTAACTATTTTATTAACAAGTATGTATTTTCTCTGTAGGTGATGGGGAAGATGAAACAAATGTGTATGGCAGGTATCAGAGACTTCTAAATATATTATTTCATATTAATCTCTACAACAGTTCTGTGATGTAGGTATTATTCTTATTTTCCATTTTGGAATCTAGGCCTCAGAGAGGTTATGTAATTTACCCAAAATAGTGTCTTAGCAAATTCTTATAGCACTGCAGCACAATGTGGCAGTTGCCTGCTTTCTTGTTAGAGCAGACGCTTGTCTACGCAATGTGCCACCTGCATCAGAACCACGGGCCCCTGTGGACATTGCAAATGCCAGCTACTCACTCTTGTCACCTTTCTCCCACTCCGAGGTGGCACTTAGATTCAGTTTTTCTTTTTTCTTTTTTTTTTTAGATCCTGTTTTGCTAGTGACACTTAAGGCGCCCCCTGGGGGCTATCAGGGGAATTTTAAGATGTTCTTCATTGACTTGCAGCAACACTGTCCAGATACCTGGCAGAGGGGAAATATGTGAACAGCCTGGTCCTCAGGGGTCACAGAGCCTCTGAGCCGTAGAACTGCCACCTGTTGGCTTCTCTTGTGGGAGGAAGAGAATCTCCTAGTGTTTTGGTTCCTTGTGTTTGGATACTGTCTTACTTGCAGCTGAGAGCATTCCACCCACAGAGGCAGGGAGGCTTGCCTGGGAGCCTGAATTGTCACCACCAGCTCGGAGGCAGGAGTCACTGCCAGGGAGACCAAGGGCAGCCTGCCTACAGCTGCAGGGCCATCAAGCCGCCCTGCATGAAAGCATCTCCCAGAAGAAGGTGTGAAGACCAAATTAGGTTCTCTTTAGGGGGGATTTGAATTGGAGTTGTGAGGAGATGGTTGTTCACTCAGCAGAGGAGGGAGTAATAAAAACAAAAGAAAAATTAAAAAACAAAGGCTAAGCGAAAAGCTGAGTCATGTCAAGGCAGAGCAGTGCACTCCAGTGAATACCACTCATAAGCCCCTGATGCTCAGGGGAGGACGGGTAACCAGAGGGGAGGGAGCACAGTGGGCCAGTTCCCCTGTTCACTCCGTGTTCTGCGATGTTAAGGCCAGTACTCCCCCAGCTCAGGGACTCCTAGGCGTTCCTCTCCATCATCAGTACCTTGTTGTTTCCTTGCCAAATCTCTAAACAGACCAGCACATTCTTAACTAGCTTCAGACTTCCATGTCATTCATCACCCCAATCAGCCCCTCAACCTGTACACAGATGCTACCAGGGTCCTGGACCCAGAACAGAGGCCCAGTTCCTCAGCTGTCTCTGTGAGGCCTGGTGGGAAGGCCTATTCTTTCTGGCCTCTTGCTTGCTTCTCTGTCACCAGGAGCTATAGGGGTGGAAGGGCGAGTGCTACACCCTCCATCTTTCTCCAGATCCTCCATTTTTGGGAAGCAGCCATTAGCCATGTGCTCAGCAAGGAGCTTCTTCCCAGAAGCCCAAGCCTCTGATAGCCACACCTAGGATTTCTTTAAACTAACCAATGACAATCAAGGGAAGTGCGCGCCATAGACACAACCACATCCTGTGTAACAAGACCCCGACTTGCACCTGGCCAATCGGCAGGGCCCACCGTCCTCTCTGCTCCCCTTACTCCAACCCTCCTGTAAAACCCGTCTCCCCACAGAGCTCTCTCTTTCTGCCCCCTGCCGCTGCATCAGCGAGTGTTGTGGACGGGGAGCTCAAGCTAGCTTGAATAAAGACTCTATGCTTTTGCATCGGACTCGGGGATCCCTGGTGGATCTTTGGGGGATCTTGAAATCTGGGCATAACAGGGGAAGCCCACCAATCTGATGTAGGTTGAAATGCATCCTGCACACAAACAGCCTGCCGAACAACTCGTCTTCCCTTTCTACTAAACCACGACCTCCTTATGTATTAGCCTGCTGGGGCTGCCATAGCAGGAGAAGTGGCTTAAGCAACTGAAATTTATTTTTCCATGGTTGTGGAAGCTGGAAGTCCAAGATCAAAGTGCTGTCAGGGTTAGTTTCTGGTGAGAGCTCTTTTCCTGACTTGTAGATGGTCCCCTTCTTGCTTTGACCTCACATGTCCTTTCTTCGACCTCACATGGCCTTTCTTCGACCTCACATGGCCTTTCTTCAACCTCACATGGCCTTTCTTCCGTGGGCAGGAGCATGGGTGAGTTCCGGTGTCTCTGCTGGATCAGGGTTGTTGAGTGTTTCCTTCCACGACTCGCGTGGAGTAGGGTTCAGTATCTGAAAGAGGAGCCGCACAACAAATGAGAGAAAAAGACACGAGATAATTTTGCAATATTGGGGGACCAGGCGGCAAGTCCCGAAGGACTTCCTCTCTGTGCTCAGGCCTGACCAAGCTTTTATTGATCTGGGATGCACCCATAGCATAGCCCTAGGCAGGTGACCCCCTGCAACAGGCAGACTAGCCCATCAGCAAGGATTTACATAATAATAAATGGGGGAGTAGTTTCAGCTACCACTGTCTGGACAAACAGAGGTGGCGCCTAGCTCTGACCTTTGGGAGGGCTTCAAAGGCACCCAGCCTTCGGGGGGTTCTCTGTCTATGCTTATCAGATAGTGAAGGCAATAAACAGTTTCCCACACAGGGTCCCTCCTTTATGATCTCATTTAACCTTAATTTCTTTCTTAGAGCCACCATCTCCAAACACAGTCATATTGGACATTAGGGCTTCAGTATATAAATTTATGGGAGACATGATTTAGTCTGTAGTGCCTTGAAAGTGGTAGCCATACCTGATTCATCTTTTAGTCCCCCATCAGAGCATAGTCCTGATATACATCGGTGCCCAGTAAATGCTAGTTCGGGGAAGTCATGAATGAAATGTCAGAGCTGGGACTTTAACTCAGGTCTTCCAACCAAATCAAATGTTGGAGTTAAAAAAGAATAAAACATGGTTTGCCCTCTGAGAGCTTAATCTTGTTATGGTGACAGGCCAAATAATTGAGATAAATTATATTACAAAGTATCATGCCATGATGGGCGGGGCCATTGGGAAGCACAGAAGGGAGTTCTGGAAGGGGTAGGACATGAGCTGGCCCCAAGAGACTGGTTTGCTTTGGGACTTTGGGGAGGAAAAGGAAGGTCAATCCAGGCAGAAAACCTTGGGATTTGAGCTCTGCGATGGAAGTTGGAGATTTAACATGTGGTCCAAGATGCAGTGAGGAGACCAGCTAGGCTGGACAGCAGTGCAACATGGGGTGAGAGTGCAAGAATAAACGGGGCAGCCCTGGTTGGGTATCTCAGTTGGTTAGAGTATCCTCCCAATATGCCAAGGTTACCAGTTGGATCCCCAGTCAGAGCACATACAAGAATCAACCAATGAATGCATGAATAAGTAGAAAAACATCTCTCTCTCTCTCTCTCTCTCTCAATTAATAAAATAATAATAATAATAATAATAATAATAATAATAATAATAATGGAGGCAGGACCAGACAGCAGGTCAAAGATCTAGAGTGTTTTTAGAAGATTCTGAATGTGAGGATGGCACCTTAAAGTCTAAAGTAACCTTTTCACTCAGACCAATAGTTCTGACATTTTAACCAACCATTTAAAAGTTGCTTGAAAATGTAATCCTGTTTTCAGTAAAAGAAATTATTTCATGGCTATCATATTATTTCATGGATAATCAACAGAGAATAGCTTAGGAAAGATTTTTTTAATCATATGGATTATTGATGTGGTAGTGCAGAAGGTGCTATAGTTTTTTGTTGTTATTGTTTTAATTTTAGAGAGGGAGGAAGGGTGAGAGAGAGAAACATCAATGTGAGAGAGACACATTGATCAGTTGCCTTCGTCTGTGCCCCGACCAGGGATCAAACCTGCAATTAGGTATGTACCCTGACCAGGAATCAAACCTGGGCCTTGCAATGCATGGGATGATATTCCAACCAACTGATCTACTCCTGCTAGGGCATTAGTGCTATGATTTTAAAGTTATAAGTGCATTCAATATTCATGATGAAATTTTAAGTAAATTCTTTATACAACTAAGCATAACTTTTCATACATATTTTTCAACCGGTATACTGAATTGTATAATACCCATAGTCATACCTTATGTTGTAACTTGATTTTTTATTCTTTTTTTAAGAAATATATTTTTATTGATTTCAGAGAAGAGAGAAAAGGTAGAGAGAGATATAAACATAAATGATAAGAGAGAATCATTGATTGACTGCCTCCTGCACATCCCACACTGAGGATCGAGCCTGCAACTCAGGCATGTGCCTTGACCTGGAATCAAACCATGACCTCCTGGTTCATAGGCTGATGCTGAACCACTGAGCCACACTGGCCAGGCACTTTTTTGTTCGTGTAAAATTATTTATTATTTGGAAAAAGTGAACTCACAAAAGTATATTTCAGAGAGCAAGCCCGATTCCAGAATTTTCATATATATATTTCAGGAGAAAACTCTAAGAACATTATGTTTTCCAAAAGAGAATAACATGAAAGACTGCATCTTTAGCTACACACAATTCCTTAGGAAAACTATTGAAAACCACACCTACTCTTGGGGAAACATTCAGATAGAGTGATAAAATAAACTGCTCGCTAAATGTGAAGAAATTCAAAGCTTGAAGGGCATTCCACTCCCACTCTCCACTGTCTACAGCAGTGGTTCTCAACCTTCCTAATGCCGCGACCCTTTAATACAGTTCCTCATGTGTGGTGACCCCCAACCATAAAATTATTTTCGTTGCTACTTCATAACTGTAATTTTGCTACTGTTATGAATCGTAATGTAAATATCTGATATGCAGGATGTATTTTCATTGTTACAAATTGAACATAATTAAAGCATAGTGATTAATCACAAAAACAATATGTAAATATATATGTCTTTCCAATGGCCTTAGGCGACCCCTGTGAAAGGGTCATTCGACACCCAAAGGGGTCGCGACCCACAGGTTGAGAACCACTGGTCTACAGTGTGTCATCATATGGTCCCCCAACACCCACCAAGGATCTGTCCATAGAGCCAATGATGTTTGAAAATTATTGTGAGATATTTTGAGTTTTTTGTACAAATATAAGTAAGTTAGAAGCTTTTAGGTAGTGTAGGTATTTAAGAGAGCTCCTTCCTGTGTAGGTATGTGTATGTCCGTGACTCTTAATGGCATAGAATTAAAAGAAGTTAGCTTTTTAATTCTTACATTGCTTTAAGAGAGGATCTTTTTTGATGATGTCACACAACCTTCTATATTTAGTTGGTACATTGGTTCTATTTATTCTTTCAACATCTGAATGCATACCATTACCCCACCCTTGTGCATATTTGGGGCTTAGGAGAATAGCTATTGGGGCTATAAGTATTACGCTAAATGCCCCCTCAGTGTTAAGCTTAACAGTCAATTTTGGATCAAATGGTCTACACTCCATTATTTCACATAAAGCCCTTTCTTACTTTTACTTTTTCCTCATTCAAATCAGCATGTAGTTGCCCTATCAGTTTCTGTTCATAGCCTTCTCCCTTCTTTCTCTCCCCTTTGGGTAATGTAAAAAGAAATGATGACAGGAGTCATTCTACTTTTTGGAATTCTTCAGGAACCAGACCTACCCATCATACAGTATACTAGATAGTGAAGGTCACGTTGACTATGTGAAGCTCGGGCTTTTGTTTGGCTATCCTGTGGGTCCTTCTACTGTAGCTCAGAGCCACTGATTGCTACAGCTTTAACAGAGAAAGAACAGCCTGGCATTGACAAGTCCTTCTGGTGCTTTCAACACAGATCAGCCTGAAGGAAGCGACAAAGAGAGCGTGTGTGGGTTTCGAAGAAGCTGAATTTCCAGTTCTCTTTCAAACTTCTGGTGAGCCATCCTCATTCTTGGGTAAGTATAAGTAAGGACACTGAGCAGCTTGGGGTAGACAAAAATGCTGGTTCCCACCCTAGCTGGTTTGGCTCAGTGGATAGAGCGTCGGCCAGCGGACTAAAGGGTCCCGGGTTCCATTCTGGTCAGGGGCACATGCCTGAGTTGTGGGCTTGTTCCCCAGTGGGGGGCTTGCAGTAGGAGATAGCCAATCGATGATTCTCTTTTATCATTGATGTTTCTGTCTCTCTCCCTCTCCTTTCCTCTCTGAAATCAATAAAGCTATATTTGTTTAAAATGCTGGCTGCACTTACCACCTGTCTCCCGCCTGAGCATTCACAGTTCCGAACCAGGTCCTGGCTCTGACTTGACACCTTGAATCTGGATTGTTCAGTCAGGGTCATTTAATCCTGGCTCTGAACTGCCTGCTTCTTAGCTTACCCTTGTCTGGCGTCTTACCGCTGGCTTTGATCCTGGATTTCAGAACCTGATACAGCTTCCTTCCTGCTGATCTTCTAGCCTAGATTTATTTCCCTGCTGTTCTAGATTCTCAACCTTCTGACAGGACGGGGCTGGGAATCATAGCCAGGTCCCTGGTGAGTATGTGGGTCCTTGGCTCACCGTGCAATCGGCCATTGGACACAGCCATGCAGAAGCATTGTGGCTCTTCGGCTCCAGTCGCCTCAGATCCTTCAGTCCAGTCACCCCACAAGTGGCTGCAGTTGGTCCCAGCTGTACAAGGTCTCAAATGAGGCCCTGGTGGGGATTTGAGGGGCCAACATTATTGGCAAAAGCCTGGTCAGACAGACAGTGTCATGGAGGCAGCAGAATGCCTGCCACGAACCTGGTGGCATCAGCTGTGAAGGCCACCTTTCTGCTTCCAGACTGTGGTCAGGAGCTGTAAACAATGGCTCCCCCTGTTTGGGGCGCCCCCTGGCCTTAGGCCTGTGCAAACAAAGAAGGGAGGGCTTAAGCCTGCATTGGCCTCTTCCTACTCCTGGCATTTGAAATTTTATCCTTGAATTCCATCAAGACAGCATGCCATCCCACCCCCTACGTTTCTAGAGTCCTGTAAGACTTTTATTTCAACTCAGCTTTACAAAATAATGCCAGAGCCCCAGAGTGTCCCCATGCTCCGTGTCCGCCCCACAGCACATGATAAGCAGGAAAAGGTCTAACCTGTCCCTCTCTCTAAGCCCTTCTGTTCCCCACTATGGCTAGGAATCTCTGGCCCCGGACTCGCCAGCCCCATCCCATCTTGCTGAAAGGCTGTTCAGACATGGAGTTGGAGAAGGTTTCAACATCACCTAGAAGGTGGTTACTTCAGAACAGGCCTCTCTGCTCCCACAGCCTGCATTGAGGGAATTCTGTTCTCCACTCCTGGTGTTGACAGGAATGGTCTACATTTGGGGTTCTCCTAGACAACCCCATTCCCTGGGGTGTCAGCCTGCCCCCAGGAAAGGTTCTGCCACTTCCTGGACAGAACCACTTCTGCCTTGATTTTTCCTTCTGACCCAGAGCAGTGCCTATTCACTGGTCTCATTTCTTTCAGTTCTCATGGTCATTTTATTCAGAGATCTTTCAGACCTTTATTGCTTTGTGGGGTCTTTCCTCCCATAAACACCAGGCTCCTCCACAGGTCTCCCTCACTTTAACTTCTGCAAAAAAGGGACATTATGAGTCAGTCAAATGTCGCTAAGCACCTTAAGCAGGTAGGGCCACTCCCCAGGAAGACAATTTTGCCAAGACAAAGACAGAAGGTCTTACTAGGCCTTCCTCCCAGGCCAGTGGCTGCTACTTGCCTTACATTTATACAAGTTGAATGATTCTTCCAAGAACTGAAAAGGTCTAACCAGCTCTACCTCTAGTCATTGTGATGATGTAGGAAATTTAAATAGCAGCTTCTGCCTGTATAAAAATGTGGGTAGAATACCTTTCTTTCTGCTGAAAGGAAAGGATATCAGAGTCTTACCTCCAACATCCATGAGCCATATATGCCTGTCTTACTTTCTATTCCTTTCTCTTTTACAAGGTAGAGAGGGTTCTCTATGTCTGCCTGTGAGTAGAGTAAATCCTTTGTGTGGTGGGTAATTAGAGATGAGGAAAGAAGTTTTACTTTCATCAAATATTCTAAATTACCTGTTGTACTGATAGCTCCAATCACACTTTGCTTCTTTTTAAATAACTGTGACAGCGCGCGTTATCACATAGCACATTCTGCACCTCTCTATTGTGGCACTTCGCAGCATTGTAATGCATTAGAGGTGACTTCTGGGGACTTGTGTGAACAATCCACAGACATTCCACTTCAGTTCTCTCTCGTACACCAAGTGGCTGACTCAAATGCAGTGTTCTTTAACGCCAAGCTCTAGGAAAATAAAAAGCCTATTACAAGGATGTGAACAAAAGGAAAAGAAAAGTATTGCAAATGAAAAGCATTGTCCAAACTCTAATTTCATAACCCTGGCTCCACAGGTGAAGTTTCACAGAGGCTGGACATTTCTGCTCAGGCAAGACTTGGTGGGAGAAGAACGCAATAATGGCAATGAATTTCTTATGCCAGAGTTGGCTGCCCTTGGCTTCCACTCCCTGATACTTTTTCTGTTCTTATGAAAGGTTGGGAAGGGCCAAGTTCACTCTCAAGATATCATCTGAATAAGCAATATGTCGCTGCAGCAACCCCTACATGGGCTCGGCCCTCTCATAGATCTCTTCTCCCAGCCTGGGATCTTCGGAGCATCCTGCTGGTCCTTCTTCCCTAAGGCAATTACAGCGCATGGGAATAGCTTGTCCTTTACCATCCCATTTATTTTTACATAGAGGTACAATATCTACTAATACCAGACCTCAATTCATCTCTGTACATCTTGTGCTAACCACTGTGTTCCATGGAGTGTCTTGAAACCTTTCTAGATGAACCATGGACATCAGAGTGGCCACACCAACTTACATAGTGTGAGCAGCCCACACACAGGAACACTGCTCTACCTTTCATGGCTCTAACAGGGTGAGAGAGTCACAAACAGAACTTGAGAAGGATCCCTTACACTTGATGCTGTGGCTGCTTGCATGTGTGAGCTTTGCAAACAGAAACCTGTCACATTTGTCTCTGATTCCCAGAACTTTGTTTAGTACTTATCACATAATTGGAGCTTGAGAAATAACTTATAAATATTGAATGACACTGCATGAACTAAAACAACATACACTGTTATTAAGAATTAATTCTCTAGTACTTCAACCTTTAAGGATATAGATATGTGCAAGAGGAATCATTAGAGAAACTGGAAAGAGCCTTGGCCGGTGTGGCTCAGTTGGTTGGACCAAAAAGTTGCTGGTTTGATTCCCCAGTTGGGGCACATGCCTGGTTTTCAGGCTCAATCCCCAGTGGGAGGCATGCAGGAGGCAACCAATCCATGTTCTGCTCTTGCGTTCATGTTTTTCTTTCTCTCCCTCTTTCCCTTCCTCTCTCTCTAAAAATCAATAAAAAATATTTAAAAAGCTGAAAAGATAAAGATGGATAAAATCTAACCCTTATCCAACAGAAAATCATTGCTTAGCAGAATTCATCCACCTTCTCCAATGAAGAAGAGAATAGGGACTAGTTAATGCAAATTCAAATTAAAAATAGCAACATAGATATACATATTTTTTCAGTGCTCACAGCTCCCCAAATATTTTGGGTATTGAATGCTTTGGACAGATTATGCCAGGGAATCCATATGTGGGGCAAATAGCATGGGAAAGATTTCGCCAGCTATCTCCAGTTCCTGATGTATTGTTTTTCAAGGTCCTCAAATAATTCTGTCTTTAGAGTAGAATATCTGTTTTTAAAGGGCTCAAACTTGGGCTGGTTGCCCACTACTGCTGTTCACAGCTGTATATATGGAGAGTGAAACCAGACTCTGTCTAACCTTTCATTAAATCGGCAACTGAGGAAGTTGGACCAGGTGATGTCATCGTTCCATGATGACATGAAACCATCAGACGAGATATGACAGCAGCGTGCGTGTGTGCGTGTGTACGTGCTTGTGTGTGTGTGTCTTTCTTTGCATGTTTTCCCCCCCATTTCTCAGTTACAGCTTTGAGGGCAGTTGCTGAGGTTAATTTTTAAAATCCCTTAAGTGGCTCAATTTTAGTAACTCCTGCTCTCCCTAATCCTTACCTGGGAGCCAATGTGCAGATCTTGCTGCTACTCCAGAAGGCAGAGAGTAGATGCAGGCTTCCCACATCTTTCCTCCTTCTGGATGTGAGCCCCATTCTACGTGCAGCAAAACACCCTCCTCTACAGTCACCCTCCACTTCCCCTTTCTACCCGGTTCTCTCCTATTTTTTAAAAAAATTTTTTAATTGATTTTTAGAGATAGAGGAGGGGAGAGGGAGAGGGAAAGAGAAACATCAATGTGAGAGGGAAACATAGATCGCTGCCTTCTGCATGCTCCCTCATGGGGATCTAGCCCACCACCTCAGCATGTGCCCTGACCAGAAGTGAACAGGCAACCTCTCGGTGCACGGGATGACACCCAAACAAGTGAGCTACACCAGTCAGGGCCCCCCTTCTCTCCTTTTGATACTTTTTAAAAAAGCATAACAGTACAACCTCTAGTTAAGAACAAATCCTGTTGCTGCTGCCTAGGACAATAGTCTTCAAACATTTTTTAAAAAATGAAGTCATTTTAGAAAAAGCCATCCCACCCAGGCCCCTATATAAGTCAGTAAGGATTGTAAGATCCTGTCCTGGCTTCCTATATCACAGAACCCCAGAAAACTTTGGAATAATTTTAACACCAATTGCTTAGGATACTGAAGAAATGGAAATGATGGAAAAATTCAGCATCAGGGAAGAAACTCTTCTTGCTCCCTTAGCTCTTACAAATGTATGGCAAAGGAAATAAGACTAATTTAGGCCTACTTTTAAGAGAGTTTTCTTTGAGTTCTTTCATTTACCCATTTATATTTATGGAAGCATCATGACCTGGGTCAACCAAATAAAGAAAAAGAAAAAAGAAGAAGGGGTAGAAGCCAAAAACTGTGAGTCATATAGAACTAGATCCAATTTAAAAGAATGAACAGGAAATGTCCAACATCACAGCATGAGGTTCAAGTTAAAGAAACAAACTCTACTGGAGCGTAACAAGAATAGAGTCAATGTCATGGGCTCATAATCAAAGCCAGAGAGAATGTCTAGCACAGTCTTTCAATCTGGAACTTTCTTTCAGCTAGGTTACTTTATCTATTCCTAGATCTAAGTTAATGGTCATGCTTCAATCTCAGCTTCTGCCACAGGGGAATTCAAAATATGACTTGGGATGGGAAGGCCAGGTGCTCCATCCCTTGCTCCCACCATTCATGCAACCAGACCCACTATCTCTGCGTTTAGCAGGAGAATCATGCCTCCCTCAAACCCTGCCTATCTCTCCCACAAGATTTTCCTCTGCTGATCTGAAGTAAAAATTTGGTTTTTCCAACCATATCAGATCCCAGATTTTGATATTCTCAGATATATCTACACTAATAAAAGAGAAACATGGTAATTGGCGTACGACCGCTACCCTTTTCATTGGCTAATCAGCGAGATATGCAAATTAACTGTCAGCCAAGATGGCAGCCGGCAGCCAGGCAGCTTGAAACTAACATGAGGCTTGCTTGCTTCAGTGACGGAGGAAACCAATGTTCCCCGCCTGCGACTGCAGGCCTCTGAGCCTGCAGCTTCAAACATTGTAACAAATACCGCTGGGTTTCAGCCAGCAGGATCGCAACATTGTATGCAAAGGCCAGAACCTAGAGCCAAGCCTCAAGCTAAAGCTGGCCCAGAATTTTAAAAAAAAGGAAAAAAGGAGCGGTTGGGAGCTTCAGTCACCCCCAGCCTGAAAACAGCCCTCAGCCCCTCACCCAGACTGGCCAGGCACCCCAGTGGGGACCCCCACCCTGAAGGGTGTGTGACCAGCTGCAAACAGCCATCATCCCCTCACCCAGGCTGGCCAGGCACCCCAGTGGGGACCACCACCCTGAAGGATGTGTGACCAGCTGAAAACAGCCATCATCCCCTCACCCAGGCTGGCCAGGCACCCCAGTGGGGATCCCCACCCTGATCCAGGACACCCTTCAGGGCAAACCAGCCAACTCCACCCGTGCACCAAGCCTCTATCCTATATAGTAAATGGGTAATATGCTCCCAGCACCAGGATCAGCGGAGCCGTGAGGCCTCCCGGCACCGGGATCAGCGTGACAGGGGGCAGCGCCCAAACCCCCTGATCGCCCTGCAGCTCTGTGTGTGACAGGGTGCGGCACCCCAACCCTGGCCCCCCGACCCCCACGGGCCCTGCTCTGTGTGTGACGGGGTAGAGCCATAACCTCCCCATCAGCCCTGCCCTGAGTGTGACAGTGGTGGCGCCCCAACCCCCTGATTGGCCCTGCTCTGTGGGTGATAGAGGGCGGCGCCCCAACCCACTGTGTGTGACAGGGGACGGTGCCCCAACTCCCCTATTGGCCCTACCCTGAGCGTGACTGAGGGTGGCATCGCAACCTCCCGATCTGCCCTGCTCTGTGCATGACAGGGGGCGGGGCCCCAATGCCCCAATTGGCCCTGCTCTGAGCCCGACCAGGGGCTGCACCTAGGGATTGGGCCTGCCCTCTGCCACCTGGGAGCAGGCCTAAGCCAGCAGGTCGTTATCTCCCGAGGGGTCCCAGACTGCTAGAGGGCACAGGCCGGGCTGAGGGACCCCCCTCCCCCCCGAGTGCACAAATTTTTGTGCACTGGGCCTCTAGTATATATATAATTTTAACAGTATAAACAAGTTGGTTTATTTTTTTAAATGACAATAATTACAAATAGTACAAATTGAGACATTTTTCCTGTTCCTGTGAGAGAAGCTGACAACCTTCACTTTCAGTAGGGTTTTTGATATTTTGATATGATGCACATTCAGTGATATGTTGTCTTAAAAAAACAACAACACATTTTCTAAATAATTCCAGGAGGCCTATTAGTGATATATACATGGGTCATTTACCTCAAATCTTATTTCCAGAACTACTATATACAAGTCCAACACAACTGGGCTAGAACAGGGTAAGAAGGCACTGAATTGAATAATATATTTTCCCAACAGTAATTTTTCTTTTTAAAATCCTCACTCAAGGATATTTTTCCATTGATTTTTAGAGAGAGTGGAAGGGAAGGGAAGAGGCAGAGAGACATCTATGTGAGAGAGACACATCATTGATTGCCTCCCTCACACGCCCTGACTGGGGCTCGGGATTGAGCCTGCAACCAAAGTACATGCCCTTGACCAGAATCAAGCCTGGGACCCTTCAGTCCATGGGCCAATGCTCTAACCTTTGAGCAACCAGCTAGGGCCTAACAGTAAATTTTGATTATTCTCTAAATATTCAACAAATGGTTTAGAACTAAAATCATGATTTTTGGCTTTACAAAGTAAATCTGCTGTGATTTTTAATGGGCTGTACAATTCCACTATGGTCAATATTACATATTTTTACAGGGTTGCTATTGTTTAAGAAACAGAATTCTACAGTATTCAATTCTGTATGCTTTTTAAATCAGAGTCACTACTACTGCTTGAGTAGTTTGTTGACATAAACTCTACATCATCTTCATTTTCTTCAGTATGCCCTGGAAGTTCCAACAAAAAGTCGTTACTGTGACTTGGCGGTAACATATTCATTGCCATGTCATTTGATTGCCAGGGATGCTGTGGAGCAAGCGTTAGGTGGAAGGGAAGCCCAGGAGCAGATGCATGCAACCGCAAGGCAGATGGCGACACAGGTACGGTTCCCTCCTGGAACAGCCTGCCCAGGCCGAAACTCCCACAGCTCATGCTCCCCCGCCCTCACTGGATAGCTGTGTAAAAAAAATGCCTCCACTCCCTTTTGGCGAGACTTCACTGACCCGTGAACCTCGCCCGGGAGTGCAGATTAAAGTTTCTTCTTTCTGACTTTCCTGGCTCTCTGACCTTGTCTCCTGCCCCGCGAACCTTACAGCAAGGACATCTGGCAATCTGCCTGCTGCAAGTGCATCTCCAGGTAAATGACCATTCACACCATTAGTGGAAGGATTGTTCATTTGACCCAATAATCCACTTCTCATCTCTAAATCGTTGGGTATGGTCTCCGTGGGTCCCCTGGAACCCAGGTCAGTGGGGTACACACAGCATTACTTGCACTAATCCTATGTGCATACTTAATTATTTCTTCAGAGGAGATAGCAACTTTTCTTGCCTTATCTATTGATTTCAGTTTTTCTTTTGCTTGGTAAACCGCTATCGCCAGTATTTGTTCGGGCTTCCTGTAGCTGTTTTTGTAATTGCTGAATATCACTGTCTCTCTTATCATGTAAAAGTTGCATTTCATGGTGGATTTTTCCCTGAGTAAGTGCCAATTTCATTAGTTCCTGAAACTCCCGATCTCTGTGAATTAATAACTCCAGCACCTGGTTTTCTTCTCCAGCCTGTAACAACTTATGGTTTCTTGAAATTGCCAGCATTTCTATGAGCTCCCTGGACAAGACCTCCAAATCTTCCTGTGCAGACAGCAGCCGCTTCGTGTGCTGTTGCCGCAGGCCGCTCCTGACCCGCCTCCCTGCCGCTCCTTCTCCTTTTCGCCCAAGGAGGATGTCGCCATGTTGCATTCCAGCCGCAGGGGCTCTCAGATATATATTTTTTGATGTTCAGTAACCTCTGACAATTTTATTGGCCTCCTGCCCCACAGCGGGGTGCCCCACGTCTGCTGCCTTTAACGCCTCAGAACTTTGGTGTCACTGACCTCAGACACCATTTTGCTGTCACCATCCTGCGGGTGGTGGTCTTTGAATGGACTGCATGGTGTGGTTCTTGTCCAGGGCAGCACCAAGATTGAAATCCTCCCCTTCTTCTAACAGGTGGAGGTAGGAGGCGATCTCAGCCTCCAGCTTGACCTTGATGTTCAGCAGGGCCTCCTACTCCTGGGCCTGGAGCTGCCCCTCTGCCCGGGCCTGGTCGGCTCTGACTCCAGCTGTAGCAGGCTCTCATTGAGCTGTTCCATCTGCTCATCACATTGCACATCTCCACCTCCTTCAGGCTGTTCTACAAATTGGCCTGCAGATTTCTCATCAAGTCCAGGTCAATCTCCAAGGACTGGACACTATGCCTCAGCTCTGTGAGTATCATCTCAGCAGCTTCTATTTCAGCAGTCTGTGTGGTGATCCCTGTGGTGCTCTCCTTGATCTACTGGGACCAGTACTTGTCTAGATCCTCCTAGTTCTTCAGAGCCAGTTCCTTATACTGGGCCTGGATATCCACCAGGATCTTGCTGAGGTCCTGAGATTTGGGGGCATCCCACTCCATGGTCAAATGGTAGGAGTTCTTTCTTTTTACAGCTGTGTAGTATTCCATTGTGTAGATGTGCTACAGCTTTGTTATCCATTCATCTGCTAATGGACACTTAGCCTGTTTCCAGATCTTAGCTATAGTAAATTGTGCTGCTATTACATAGGTTGCATACATTCTTTCTGGTTGGTGTTTCTGATTTCTTAGGATATATTCATAGAAATGGGATCACTGGTCAAATGGGAGTTCCATTTTTACTTTTTAGGAAACTCCATACTGTTCTCCATAATGGCTGCATGAGTCTGCATTCCCTCTAGCAGTGTACTAAGATTCCCTTTTCTCTACCTCCTTGCCATACCTGTCATTTGTTGATTTGCTGATGATAGCCATTCTGATAGGTGAGGTGATACCTCATTGTCGTTTGAATTTGTATCTCTCGATTTTAGTGACTTTAAGCATTTTTTCATATGTCTTTTGGTCTTCTGTCCACTTTGGAGAAGTGTTTATTTAGGCCCTTTGTCCATTTTTTAATAGGATTGTTTGTCTTCCTTTTTTTAAGTTGTATGAATTCCTTATATATTTTGGAAATGAACCCTCTATCAGATGTATCATTAGTAAATATGTTCTCCCATGCAGTGGGCTCTCTTTTCATTTTGTTGATGGTTTCTTTTGCTATACAGAGATTTTTCTTTTGATGTAGTCCCATTTTTATTTATTTTCTCCTTAGTTTCCTTTGCCCTAGGAGATGTATCTGCAAATATATGGCTACAAGAGATATCTGAGATTTTGCTGCCTATGGTTTCTTCTAAGATTTTATGGTTTTACAACTTACATTTGAGTCTTTTATCTATATTGAGTTTATTATTGTGTCTGGTGTAAGTTAGTGATCTAGTTTTTCTTTTGTTGTTGTTTTGTTTTTTTTGCATGTACCTGTCCAATTTTCCCACCATTTATTGAAGAGGCTGTCTTGACTCCATTATATGTTCTTGCCTCCTTTGTCAAATAGTCATTGAACATAATGACTTGGGTAGATTTCTGGGTTCTATGTTCTGTTCAATTGATCTATATGCCTACTCTTGTGCCAGTACCAGGCAATTTTGAGTACAGTGGCTTTGTACTATAACTTCATGTCTGGTATTGTGATTCCTTCAACTTTGTTCTTTCTCAAGATTGCTACAGTAATTTGGGGTCTTTTTGGTTCCATATAAATTTTTGGAGTGTTTGTTCTACGTCTGTGAAATATACCATTGGTATTTTAATTGAGATTACAATGAATCTATAGATTGCTTTGGGTAGTATGGACATTTTAATGACGTTGATTCTACCAATCCATGAACATGGTATATTCTTCCACTTGTTTATATCTTCCTCTATCTCTTTTTTCAATGTCCTGTAGTTTTTTGAGTACAGGTCTTTGGTTAAGTTTATTCCTAAGTATCTGAATTTTTTGTTGTAATAGTAAATAGGACTGGTGTTTTGTTTTGTTTTTTTCATTTCTCTTTCTGAGACTTCATTATTGGTGGGTAAAAATGTCATAGATTTCTGAATGTTAATTTTGTAACCTGCTATGTTGCTGAATTTATTTATTAAATCTAGTTTTATGATGGGGTATTTAGGATTTTCTAGGTACAATAGCATGGCATCTGTGAATAATGACAGTTTTCCTTCCTCCTTTCCAATTTGGATTCCTTTTTTTTCTTCTTCTTCTTGTCTGATTGCCATGGCTAGGACTTCTAGTACTATGTTAAACAAGAGTGATGAAAGCAGACATCCCTGTCTTATTCTTGTTCTTAGGGGAAATGGTTTTAGTTTTTGCCCATTGAGTATGATGTTGGCTATAGTTTTGTGATATATGGCCATTATTATATTGAGGTATGATCCCTCTATTCCCATTATCTTTTACTATGGCCTTCACTTTGAAGTCTATTTTGTTAAATATGAGTATTGCTACTCCAGCTTTTTAAAAAATTTATTTCCATTTGCCTTTACAAATTTTTTCTATCCCTTCACTTTCATTCTGTGTGAGTCTTTTGTTCTGGGGTGGTTCTCTTGTAGACAGCATATATATGGGTCATGTTTTCTTACCATTCAGCTACCCTTGTCTTTTGATTGGAGCATTTAAGCCATTTACATTTATGTTATTATTGATAGGTACTTATTTATTGCCATTCTTATTCTTTATGACTGTGTTCTTCTCTTTCTCTCTATTTCTTCTTCTTACAACAGTCCCTTTATCTTTTCTTGCAGTGCTGGTTTGGTAGTGATAAACTCTTTTATCCTTTTTTTTTGTATATGAAGCTCTTTATTTCACCTTCAATTTTGAATGATAGCCTTGCTAGAGATAGTCTTGGGTTCAGTCCTTTGGTTTTCATTGCTTTGTATACTATATGCTGTTCCCTTCTGGCCTAAAGTGTTTGTATTGAGAAGTCAACTGACAGTTTAATGGGAGCTTCCTTGTAGGTAACTTTCTGTCTCTCTCTTGCAGCCTTTAAGATTCTTTCTTTGTCTTTAATGTTTGCCGTTTTCATTATTATGTGCCTAGGTGTGGGTCTTTTGGGGTTCATCGTGATTGGGACTCTCTGTGTTTCCTTAACTTGAATTACTTTCGATCAAAAGAGTGTTAAATTTCATTCTGATTAGACCAACTTAGACCACATGTGCATTCCTCAACTAATCACTGGGCAAGGAAGGTGAACTTATGTTTATTATCTTTGGCCAAATCAGGGCCCACGTCTCCAGTCAATCCTAACCGAGCTTCACAGCTGCTATGTGATGGGGCTGGGAAGAATGGAAGCAGGAAGTCCACCAGTCATGTACATCTACCCCTGGGAGACTCTGTGGACTAATCACCTGCAGGGGACAGTGCTGTGTTCTACATATGTGGCTGCCAGTAGCCCACTCCCTTGACCTTTCGATATGGTGATATGGGAGAGCAATTTCCAAGAGGGTAGCCAGGCAGGCAACCCCAGAGGTGTCCAGGACACCAAGAGAAACACACATTCCCCTGCTTCATCTAAAGGACATCTTAAAATACCATGACTGTCAACACAATGTTCTGGGGGGAAAATAATTTTTAAATAGTACAAAAAACTAAATCTTGGTACTTGAAAATCATAATTTGGAGAATATCTCAGTCTGTTGCCTGCCTCTTGATCATTTCTTTGATTGCCCATCAAGTCTTAAGATTTCTTAGATGGGTATGGATCTCAGCTTACAAAGTTATAGAAGGGACATCCATGTCTTTATTTTCAAAGGCACTTAGATGTGACTCTGAGATCCAGGCCCTTGGATTAATCTGTGCCTGACCTCCCCGACATCTCTGGGCTCTGCCCCATATGGCTGCAGCATTATTTAGCAAGAGGCATCCCTCCTCTGTCCCTTCCACACACAAGCAGTTGGCGTTTTATGTTAAGTAATCCCATGGCATCCTTTTCTCTCACAGTCAGATTTGTCTTTCAAAGATGCTCATTCTGTAAGATGCACAACAGTAAGCTCTTGGACAGCTCTGAAAAAGAAGCACTCCCACGATCTTCCAGGGGCTAGGGCTTCTTCCATCCTAAGTGAAACTCATACCGCTCTTTCCCTTTAGTATTTCCATGGGAATTAACCTGAATTCAGTCACGCTCCAGCATGGGACAGTTTCATATGCAGACATCAAAGTCATGCATCCTGTCTATTGCACTGTTAATATCTCAAGTATGTAGATTTGTGTCCTCGGCAAACATGTAAATTATTAGGAGAACGGAGGATGAGAGCTCTGCCTTCCCGAGGTCACAGCAGTTTTATGGGTACAGTGGTTGGAGCACCTTCCCCACAATCAAATGCTGTGGCTACAGGATTTGGGGGGCCTTGGACTACTCAGCCTGAAGTAAGAATGTGAATTTCCTATTCATAGTCATTTAAACAACTTAAACACTCCCTTGGGGCTGATTATGCTTGGACCAGGGAGTCAGATGGAGTCATCACGCTGTTACCATCTCAGTCATCAGCGCAGTAGCATCTGAAGAGATGACAGAGTGCACTGGCAGGATTTTCATCTGCAGATCCACACACTGAAGCAATCAGGAGTGACTTTATCAAAGGAAACTGATAATCATGCTCTGAGTAATCTCATTGAGAATGTGGTGACCTAATCCGCCAAGGGTTTCTGGAATCCTGAATTCCTAAGGAAGGTCAATGTTACAGGCCTCAGTGGACAGGGAGAAAAAATATTAAGTCATACTGAGGCATTTTTCAATTATCCCAGTTATTCTCAAATGAAAAAAATATATAGTTACTATGGTGCTCCTGAAAAACCAAGAGATCCCAACTCTTCACAGATGCGTAGCCCAACAGTTAATGACTCCAAGAAAAAATTTAGATCTCTTTTTGGTGAAAGGATTCCTACCATTTACTTAATTAACACATCCATCAACTTACCTTTTTTGTTTTTTTTGGTGAGAACAGGTAAGTTCCACTGTCTTAGGAAATTTCAAATACATAATACACTATTATCAACGATAGTTACCATGCTATACATTAAGTCCTCAGACCTTATTCATCATCTAGCTAAAAAGTTTATACTTTTTACTAACCTCTCTCTATTCCCCAGCCACTGGCAACTACTTTTGTTTCTATGAGTTTGTGGTTTTGTTTTGTTTTTCTTATAGATTCCACATATAAGTGATGCCATGAAGTATTTGTCTTTGTCTGGCTTACTTCACATAATTACTTAGATTAATACCCTCAAGGTCCATTTGTGTTATCATAAATATAAGGATTTATGTTTTTATTCATTTAAAATAAATAAGGTACAGTTGAAAAATTCTAAATGTTATGTGGTAGTCAGTTCAGCTCCACATCTTCCAAGCTCTATCTAGAGTCTTAGTCATGAAGGAAAAATATCCAAAGTGTAATCGGACAACCAAGAAGTTCAGGCTGCCTGTCACTACTTGAGCCAATTAAGCAGAGACAGGGTTGAATCATTTATGAGTGTTTATCCAATAATACTGGCAGTATGGGAGAACAGCAGGTCATTCACAAAAATCAGCTCTGTACCCCACCATAAGCCACCTGCTTATATAGGGTAGGACAAAGATTCCATGGGGAAGTAGGGATTATAGGCATGGGAAGTAGGCAATGCAGGCTGGGGTGGGACTCCATTGTTTGGGCAACAAGACTGTTAATTCTTCCATGATAATAGGCAGTTCTTAAATGAGAATGGACCCCATTCCAAGGTTGACTCCCAGGTGGGGGGTTGGGGGGCATACAGCTCCCAGCCAGGTTAGAATGTCCTTTCTTTAACCAGAACAAGGCAATCATGGTTAATAGAGCATGATTAATATTTCCATAACCATAACTAGTCCTCAATATTCTATTTTTGTTCCTAACAAAAGAAATGCAACTTGGGAATTGAAGCTAAGACATGGCAAATAGATCGAAAGCCAACCTCATCCTAGCCTTGGTTCCTGTCTTCTCCTCTTCTCTGTTCTCCTGGAACGTCCCAGGCTCTCCTTATCACCTTAGCCCTTATCTATTTTGCTTTTCTCTATTCTTAAAATGACAGCTGTGATTGACATTGACATAGAAGTTTGGGTCAAGTATATTGGTCATATGCTTATTTTCTATCCTTGGGGCTTATTATATGGTGCATGTTAAGGCAACATGCAATCATAAAATCAGTTACAAATGGATTTAGCCCTAGACAAGCTTATGGATGTATCTGCCAAGGTGCATAGAAGGTTTTTTAAAAAAATATATTTTTTTATTAATTTCAGAGAGGAAGGGAGAGGGAGAGAGAGATAGAAGCATCAATGATGAGAGAGAATCACTGATTGGCTGCCTCCTGCACGCCCCCAACTGGGGATCAAGCCCACAACCCAGGCATGTGCCCTTGATCAGAATCAAACCCAGGACCTTTCAGTCTGCAGGCTGACACTCTATCCACTGAGCCAAACCAGCTAGGGTGCATAGAAGGTTTAATGTAGGGCTTAAAAGAAACAAAGAAGCTGAGTTAAAAAAAATAAAGGTGGGGGGAGGGAAGAGAAAAAAATTGTTATTAATAGACAACCCTATATAATAAAATCCTAATATGCAAATCGACCAAACGGCAGAATGACTGGCAGAATGACCAGTCGCTATGATGTGCACTGACTACCAGGGGGCAGATGCTCAATGCAGGGGGCAACTCCTGTGTTGAGCATCTGCGTGCCCCCCCGCCCCCCCCCCCAGAGGGAGGTGACCAGTGGCAGCAATCGGGGAGTGGGGCCAGCCAGCAGGTGGCGCCAGGCCGCCAGCCAAGGCGGGTGCCAGTGGGCCCCCCTTCCCCTGCTATTGCTCTGCTCACCAGTCGCCCCACAGATTGGCCCTGATCACTGGCCAGGCCTAGAGACCCTACCTTATATATTGGGAACAGTCTCTTAGATTTAAAAATTAAAACCTGGCTAGGCTACTCTAACACTGAAAAAACAGGATGATGCAGTAATGACATGCATGGACTCTGGCTTGCACATTTTGTGGTCAGCCCTGGTTCTGACACTTAAACTGTGTGACAAAACCAATTACTTAACTTCTCTCTGCTTCAGTTTTTCCACTCATAAGATGGGGAAAATGGTACTACTGTCTCAGAAGGATCATGTTATGTACTACTTTTTATGATCAGGGCAAAAAAATGTAGCTGCCCATACAACAGCAAGATGCCTTTCACCTGTATGAAAAGTATGGCCACTGGTGCATGCAGCACCCCAGATTGTGAGAGGGTTGTCTGACTGCTGGTTTAGGCCCAACATCCCCCAAGGGGTCCCAGATTATGAGAGAACGCAGTCCGGGCTGAGGGACCTCCACTCCACGCCCCCCCACCCCGCCCCTGGCACGAATTTCATGCACTGGGCCTCTACTTAAATCAATAAAAACATGGGATTTAAAATACAAGAAAATTAATTTAAAAACTCACTTTCTGTTAATCAGATAATTTCTGTGTCTTAGCTTTGATGGAAATCTTTGTTCTCTCTCCTTCCCTCCTTAATATCAAGAGCAGAGTCTATGTTTTTGTTAAGCAAGTGTGGACAAAAGGGGCCACATGCTGAGCTGACAAGCTCAGGGAAGGCCTGCATGGCAGTCTTGCAAACTCGGATACCTAAAGTAACCACAAAGGATGGTCTGAAATTAAACTTTAACTAAAAACAGTTATGGTGGGCAGTTATGTCCTAGGCCAGTAACTTCACTGACAAGGTGAACCTTTATCTTAACTGAGCCTATCTGTCTTTTTGCATCTATGATAACATACCCTTGAAATGTCTGGGTAACTTGTGACTTTCCTTTATCTGGAGCCCTTGGGGCACAACCAAATGTTCTGGGCGCCAGGACAGATACCACAAATTCCTTCATCATCATGTTAATTGTTCCTGCACCCACCTAAGTATGTGTCCATCATTTTACTTTTTATCCAATCCCAGGGGTTTCCCCTGCTTTGCTTATCCCTCCTCCTTAATCTATCACCAATGAATTTCATGTAACCCACCTATGTTCCTCCTTTGATTGCAATGTATAAATGCAGATGTAACCCGCCATTCTCCGGAGCATTATCTCAATTCTTTGAGGTTCTGCTTCCCGGCATATGTCAACAGTTTGGCTCAAATAAACTCACAAAAATTCTTTACAGGTTTCAATGGTTTTTTTACATTAACACAAGAGAATGATTTTGATTACCACTCACAAAATTCATGATTCTTACATACCTTTTCTGTATCCATCCTGGGAATATACTATAATTCCAAGGCAGAGGAAGTCAAGAATGCTCTTTAGTTCTCATTTTTAGAATGGAGAGCATCTACAATCCAGTAAAATGAGAACTGTTGTTCTGTGGTGGTGACTGATTGCTATCATGGTGACTTATGAGTGTAATCATTGGGTAGCATGAGTGATTTGGAATTTTATGATGAAAATTTCCATATACTTCCATAGAAGTCAAGTTTAAAACTTCTAGAAGTATATATTCCAGTTTATTTACCTTAAGCACAAACATGCCTTCAAATGTCTACTATGTGATGCATTTGCATAATTTAATGCAAACAGACATCCCATTTTCACTGACTAGGAAGAGCTGAGCTGCCAGGTATGGAGGCACTCAATTAAGAACACAAGCCAAACTGAAAGTATGTCAAGTCTTTAATCATTTACATTTAATAGTATAAGCAAGAGGCTGGACAGGGAAAGTGCCAGCTTCCTGTGTTCCATTTTCCCCATGGAATGGCATCAGAAGAAAGTTGAGCTGTCAGCACTGACATGGGGATTGTTAAGCCCAGATTTCAGGATCCCCAATAGACCATCAGGGAGCCAGCTGAGTCTGATGCAAAAGCAGATAGAGTCTTTATTTGAGCTAGCTCGGCTCCCTGACCACACTCGCCAACGCAGCGGCAAGCGGCAGAGAGAGAGCTAGCTCTGTGGGGAGAGGGGTTTTATAGGAGGGTTGGAGTAAGGGGAGGAGAGAGGACTGTGGGCCCTGCCAATTGGCCAGGTGCGAGTCAGAGTCTTGTTACACAGGATGTGGTTGTGTCTATGGCACGCACTTCCCTTGATTGTCATTGGTTAGTTTAAAGAAATCCTGGGTGTGGCTAGCAGAGGCCTGGGCTTCTGGGAAGAAGCTTCTTGCCGAGCACATGGCTAATGGCTGCTGCCCAAAAATGGGGGATCTGGGGTAAGATGGAGGGCGTAGCCCTTGCCCTTTCAGGGATGATCATACTACAGAGGGTCCTGCCATTTCATGGGCCCAGGGGCACAGGGCAGGGCAGGGCACCAAGTCTAGCATGGAGAGAGCAGCTGCCCCATGAGGTGAGGCCTGACAAGGAAAGCTTTGTAAATTGCCTATAGTTGGACCTGACAAATCACAGAGTGTTAACTAGTTAAATTAAATTTTTGGACAGGAACACGTGGTATTCCCCTGGGCAGACTGGTTCCCTGGTCCATTTGGACAGAAGGTGGAATAGCAAAGGTGGAAATTTATTGAAGAACAAGTACATAGACTCACATGTGGGGAAAGGGAAACATTCTCACAGCACAGATTCCCACGTGGAGAGGGGGAAAGAGTCCCACTGAGTTCTTTTTTTTCTCTATGGCTTATAAAGGCTGCAGATCTTGGTGCCTTGATATCCCCTCTGATTGGTCACTATTTCCTTGGACTGGTTACTGTAGTAACTTCTGAGCTCAAAGGTCTAATCTCACATGGGACATGTGAGGTTTTCCTCCCCTCCTTCTTTATTGTTTTCCTATTCCCTTTGGGGTTTCTTCATTTCCTTTTGGATGAAGGGCTTCCTTCCCTTTATTTTGTAAATATAGACCCTTTGCTGCTGTTTCCAACTCCCTCATTCTATGGAAATGTACCTGTTGCAGCTTTTAAGCTCCTCTATTCTATGGAAATATACCTTCTGCTGCTCTGCAGCCCTGTGTTTCTTCCATGGTCCCCTTAATTTCTAAAATTTCCTAAATCTGTCTTTTTCACCCCTAAAAATTTCTGTTTCACTAGGAGGAGGACTTCTCAGTTTGTTGGGCTACTTCTGGCCTGTAGGATGTTTTATTTCTGGGTTCTATTAAATACTAGTGACAGAGAAGCTTGAACTAGCTGAAAAAAAGGGAAATTTATTAGAAGGGTTTTGGGACATTCTAAATAATGGAAGGAAGGGGATGAATAATGAAATGATGGTAATGACAGTGATACAGTTGAGCTTTGGAATCAACCAGAACTTGAGTCTTGAACCTCTCCAGGATTTTCCTCTCAGCATTTCTCTCTGTGTTAGTTTTTTCTTATTGTGGCCTAATGGCCTTAGGCAAATGGAAACTAAAGTGAAAAGTTGCTGGGGTGGTTCAAATAATGAAAGGAATATGACTAATAATAACAACATCCGAGTTTCATATATTGTACAGTTAGCCCTATCTTTCCCAGTTCTAGTTAAAGAATAAAAACAACAACTCTGATTGGCCCTTATCTGGATCAATCACTGTGGATGTGGACCAATCACTCTGCTCCCATAGCAGAAACCTGGCCAAAGGACCCCACCCTGGCTATTGGGCATCATCTCTAGAGAAGAAGGAATTATTAACCAGAAAGAGCTATGTGTCTTTAAATACATGAGAAGAAATATCATTTTGGTACTGTATCTAAAATTGTAAAGGAAGAAGGATTATTGAGAACATTAGCCAAATAGCTTCTCATCTGCCAAAATACTTATTTTATAAATAGAGGAAACACCAAAAATCACTACATGGTTCACTAACTTTGTTTTTATAACTTCTTGGTAAATTCATTTACCAGCCAGTGTTTTGTTTTGTTTTTTAGCTCTTTCACTATCTCTTTCTCTCTTCCCCTTTACACACACACACACACACACACACACACACACACACACACATACACACACACCCCACTCTGAAAGTCTCAGCTTACAAAATGAAAAGCAAGCCCTAGCCGGTTTGGTTCAGTGGATAAAGCGTCAGTCTGCAGATCAGGGGTTCTGGGTTCGATTCCAGTCAAGGGTGTGTACTTGGTTGTAGGTTCCTCCCTGGCCTGGGCCCTGGTCGGGACTCATGCAGGAGGCAACTAATTGATGTGTTTCTCTCAAATTGATGTTTCTGTCTTTCCCTCTTTCTCCTACTCTCCCCAAAAAATCAATGGAATAATATCCTCGGGTGAGGATTAAAAAAAAAGGGCGAGGTTTCTGTTCTTAGAAGTGTGGACAAAAAGGAGACACACGCAAACCTAATAAGTCTGTGTGGCAGCCTTGCAAACTCAGAGACCTAAAGTAACCACAAAGGATGGTCTGAAATTAAAACTTTAACTAAAAGCAGCTTATTATGTGTAGTCATGTCTTAGGTGGGTATCTTCCCTGACAACGATCAACTTTGAGCTTAACTGAGCCTATTATCTTTTTGCATCTATGATAACATACCTGTGGAATGTCAGGGTAACTTGTAATTTTCCCTTTTCCGGACCCCTCAGGGCACAACAAATGCACCAGGGAGGAGACCACAAATTTCCTCATTGTTATTGTTAGCGTGTTAATTGTTGACTGTTAACTATCCTGTACCCACCTATGTAAAAGAAAGAACCAAGATGGCCATGTAGGTAAACATCAGTACTCACCACCTCCCATACCTACATCAAAATTACAACTAAAATACAGAACAACCATCATTCAGAACCACCTGAAATCTGGCTGATGGAAGTCCTTCCATTAGAGAAGTAAAGAAGAAAGCACATCGAGACTGGTAGGAAGGGCAGAGGTGAAGAACAGGCTGGTCTGACACCCACGTGTGGGGTGTTTTTCCAATTGGGAGGGATATTGTTATGGAATTGGAGCAGAAGAAGAGACAGTTGAACACTCGGAGGTTCAGGGAAGGAACCAAAGCAGAGCTGCTGGTTAAAGGGACTCAAAGATCCAGATCCTGAACAACTTAGACAATGAGATTTTCTCCTTATGTATTTCTGACTTTCTTTGTTTCCTAACTACCAAGCTTCTATTCTGTGGTGGACTTTCATAGCCCTCCCCTCCCCCGCCCCCTGAGAATCAGTTAGAATGATTAATTTAGATTGTATCTAATGTCTATCCTGGATGGCGCTAGTTATCTCTCTAGTTAAGCTGTTATATCTTTGGCTTATGGCCCTTGTAAATTGGGAGTATTTAGATAAATAGATCTTGCAAGACCAGATAATTAAGGAAGGGGCAGTGACTTGATTATGGGCTAAGAGGAATGTGCATTAGGGATGCTGATGAACTAGGGACAGAGTCAGGCTGCTGGTCTCCTACATTCTTTCACAAATGGAGTTAATTATCGGCTAGCAAGAGTGTGTGTTAGAAGACAGGTTACTGGCACAGATTCAGATTGCTACCCTCCCAAAAAATGTCTTATGTTCCCCATTAATATCTCCGATGCTTCACATGAGGAGCAAGGGGTCCCAGCCACTGTAACTTCATGCTGTAAAAACCAGCATGGACAGACAGTGGCTGAATGACACGGAGGCTGCTGGAGTCCCACGTAGTTCCTCTTAAAAAGGCCAGCACACAAACTTATACAGTCTTGCTCCCTCTGAGCTCCAGCAATGGGAGGCAGCTCTTAGGGAGCCAGACACATACAAGGAGGAACTGGATTGTCTAGCATCAGGGCAGGAACTCAGGTGTGGCTTTCTCCCAGATGAAGGTGCTCTCAGGGATCATTGTTCCTATGCTGGGACCTCCTCCAGTTGCAGAGCTGACTGGCAACCATATCTGAGTTTCCCTCACATTGTTCACTCAGTCCTGGTGATTCCCTGAGATCATGCCCCATCCAACTTGCAGCCCCACCCAAGCTGTTTGCAGCAGTTTTCCCATATGAATGGTCTGCCCTGGCTCAGATTTTGCTAAAATCTCTTAAGCAAGCAGCAGCTGGTCCAGGGAGTCCCAAACCTATCAATAAGAGGTCCAAAACCTGGCACTAGCACCAGCCTGCCTTGCTTCACAGCTTGACCTCACCTGGGAACCTCCAAGCCCAATTCTAAAAAGCAGCCTCTGCAGATCTCTCTGTAGCTCCTGCCAGGTGGCCCCAGGCAGTGACTGACTTTGTACCTCCCAGGAGGTAGACAGCTTCAGATCATACCATATTAAAACTCTACACACCCACAAGTGACACACCCAAGGGGCAGACTCTGTGAGTACCAAAGCCCCACAGAAGCAAGTCTTGCTCCATTTGGGTGTTTCCTGCACAGAAAGTCTTCCACTGTAGTCATAGCTGGTCCTTATAGACAATTGGCGTCAACTTCTCTCAGTTACATCAATAGCAATCAAGGCTCAATTACAACAAGACTGGGCACACAGCCCACACAGGGGTGCATTTAGAGTGCCCAGCTCAGGTGACAAAGAGGCTAAACCACTGGGTCCTACAGGACACCTACTACACAAGGCCATTCTACCAGTTCCAGGAGATATAGCAGCTCTACCTAGTATATAGAACAAATACAGGGAAGCATCCAAAATGCAGAGACAAAGAAACATGTCAATGAAAGAATGGAAGAAATCTCCAGAAAGAGAAATCAATGAAATGGAAGCAAGCAAACTGCTGGATACAGAGTTCAAAACAATGGTTATAAGGTTGTCCACAGATCTTAATGAGAGCTTCAAGTGACTCAAAGAGAGCTTCAAGGGACTTAGTGAGACTTTCAAGGATCTTAGTGAGAATGTCAAAGATATGTAAAAAGACCAGTCAGAAATTAAGCATACATTAAATGAATTAAAGAATAATTTACAGGGATTCAGCAGTAGAGTAGAGGATTCTGAGAATCAAATCAACAATTTGGAATATGAGAAAGCAAAAACAAACAAACAAACAAACAAACAAACAAAAAACCCAAAACACAACACCTAATCAGAAGAGCATAAAAAGCAAAAACATGAAGATAGAAATAGTGTAAGAACCCTCTGAGACAACTTAAGCATATCAACATTTGCATTATGGGGGTGCCAGAAAGAGAAGAGAGAGAGAAAGATATTAAAAACCTATTTGAAGAAATAGTGACAGAAAACTTCTTCTACCTGGCGAAAGAAATAGATTTACAGGTCCAGGAAGCCCAGAGAGTACCAAAGAAGAGGAACCCAAAGAGGCCCACACCAAGGCACATAATAATTAAAATGCGAAGGATTAGACAAAGAGAGAATCTTAAAAGCACCTGAGAAAAGCAGTTAGTACTACAAAAGAGCACCCATATGACTGTCAACTGTCAACTAATTTCTCAACAGAAACTTTGCAGGCCAGAAAGGAGTGGCAAGAAATATTCAAAGTGATGAATAGCAAGAACCTACAACCAAGATTACTTTACCCAGCAAAGCTATCATTCAGAATTGAAGGTCAGATAAAGAGCTTCCCAGACAAGCAAAAGTTAAAGTAGTTCATCACCACCAAACTAGTATTACATGAAATGTTGAAGGGTATTAGAGGAGGAGGAGGAGGAGAAGAAGAAGGCGTTAAAAATATGAATAATAAAGTGGCAACCAATACATATCTATCAACAATTGAATCTAAAAATCAAAATAAATGAACAAGAAATCTAATGAACAAAATAAACTGGTGAATAAAATAGAATCAGAGGCATGAAAGCATAGAACAGACTGACAAATCTTAGAGGGAAGGGGGTGGGGGGCAGGAAGAGATTAAGCAAAGATCTTACCTATGGACACAGACAGTAGGGTGGTGAAAGGGCAGGGTGGAAACAGGGTGGAGGGGAGCAATGCGGGGAGAGGGGGGACATCTGTAATACTCTCAACAAGAAAGATTTTTTTAAAATTAAAGAAGCATGTGTCTATCATTTAACTTTTTATCCAATCCCAGAGGTGCCCCCTGCCCCCACTTTGCTTTCTCCTGCCTCCCTAACCAATCACCAATGGATTTTGTGTAATCCACTTATGTCTCCACTTTTGACTGCAATGTATAAAACAAGCTGAAAAACTACCATTCTCCAGAGCATTATCTCAATCTGCTGAGATTCTGCTTCCTAGCAATTGTCGACAGTTTGGCTCAAATAAACTCACAAAAATTCTTTACAAGTTTGAATGTTTCTTACGTTAACAGAAGCAATTAAATTTCCTCTTTCCTTCTTGATTTTCACTGTCCCTGCACTACAACTTTAGTTGAATAGCTCATATCATTAATTCAGTAAAGAAGTATCTGGAAATAAACATGCCTTTTCCAAACATAAAATTATCCTGAAGGCCCAAATTTTATACTATTTGCCCAATGACAATGTTAAGTTTAAAGAAGAAACGATTGTAGTTCTAGTTCATATTAAAGGACAGCTGATGCTCACATTACTTAAAACTTGGTTGCAGTTTACACTGCCATTCTTGACTATTGATATTCTGTCTCATTCCAGTAATGACTTGAGAGGAGCAAGTTTTGGTTTTACAGGATAATAATCTTTTAAAAAACAATCTTTCTTATGAGCCTAAGTGTTATGTGGCTATGAATCATTTCTGCTGTGTTGTTCCCTTTCTGAAGATGCTGCTCTCCAGCTTTCTTTTACCCTCCAATCCAGAAAAGGCAAACCTCCTCCCTGAGAAATACTTTTCCTCTTCTCTCACACAAGAAAATGAAAACCTGTCTTTCTGGCCTCTTTCAATGTAAAATGTAACTGATCTCCAATGCAATTTGAGCTATTCTCCATTTCCAAGTAGTTCTTTTATATTCGTCATCATTTATGCCCCTTTTGTGTGTCTCCTGATATCAAATGTGAAAATTTCCACTACTTGACATTTGAGCTCACATTAACCTACTTTCCTGCCTTCTCTGGCCCTTAAGGTCTAACATCATAGGACTTAAAAATATCCTACCTTGGGGAGTAGGTATCGAGTTACCTATCTAATGCTTACAGGATCACTTAGGACCTCAGTTACTATCACATTTTCTTGAAGGAATTTATAATTTTGTTTTACTATTTATCAAATCGTTAGCATTCTGGGGAACACAGTTTTAGCTGTCCATATGAAAATACCACTATTTCATATGGATTTCAGAGTGGCAGAGAGCATAGGAAAGTTACTCTGCCTCTAGTTTCCTTGTCTGTGAAATGACAGAATTGACTGATCTCGCAGGTTATGGTGAGGATTAAATGAGCTGATCCATGGGAAATGCATAGAAACTGGCTAGAAACCCATCGAAAGTGCTCACTGCTAGCTGTTATTATCCTGACTGGAAATAATTTCTGTGAGGCAGGGTGCAGTGGGGATAATACCAAACTTCTGGGCTTTTTGTTTAAATCCGGGTCTTTAGCACTGTTTGGGCAAATACACTTAATTTCAGTGTTTTTGGATGCAAAAGTAGAATAACAGCACCTGCTTTAGTATATGACAGAGAAGTTGTGAGACTCAAAATAACATAACACATATGAAAAGTCTGTAAACAAAGCCCTTTGTGGGGTTATTACACTCTGTCTTTTGCAGCTCTGTTCTCTTACCCAATTCTGACACTGTATATGAGCTGTGGGTTTTCCAATACTACCAAGCAATTCTCCAACACCAGCTGGGCCCTATGGTTTAACTCAATTCCAACACTACCTACCTGGAAATAGTATCAGATCTCACAGGTTAAGGGCTAGGTTCCATAAGACTGCCCCCACTTCAGATGCCAATTGCAAGTCCAGGTTGTTACCTGTGCTTCTGACCAACTGGCTATATATCCGAGGCTTTATACCACCTCCTTGGGTTCCATTAATTTGCTAAATGGCTCTCTGAGCTCAGAGGAACACTTTACTTACTACATCACTGGTTTATTATAAAAGGATATAACTCAAAAACAGCCAGATGGAGGAGAAGGGTAGGGCATGGCATAGGGAAAAGGGTGAGGGACCTCCGTACTTGCCCCAGAACACCACTCTCCCCAAACCTCCATGTGTTCATAAACCCAGAAGTTCTCCGAACCCCATCCTTTTGGGTTTTTATGGAGCCTTCATTCATAAATATGATTAAATCATTGGCCAATGGCCACCGATTCAACCTCCATCACCTCTGCTGTCTCATCAGGTCAGAGGAGTGGAATTGGAAGTTCCAACCCTCCAATCTCATGGTTGGCTCCCCTGGCAACCAACCCCATCCTCAGTTGCTTTCCAAAAGTCACCTCATTGACATAAACTCTGGTGTTGCTTAAAGGGCTTTGTTGTGACTATCAGGAGACCTTAATCACGCTCCCTCATTGATGAGGAAAATAAGACATTTTTTGGGGGAGGGTGGCACCCCCAAAGACCCATCAGAATCCGAATCTTTGCAAGTGGAACCTGTCACTGGGAATTTTTTAGAAAACATTAGGCTAGACAATGCTAATGTGCATCTGGGGCTGAGCCCCGAGGTTCTAAAGGTACAAACCTGTCATGGTGATCTTCCTCCAAGAGCAACTCAATAAGCAATGAAGAGGCCACTGCTGTGTTTTACAAACATATTTATCTCTGTGGTTAGTATCAAGTAGATTATGATTACTGGGCTCCTGCCCTAACGTTACAGATTTTGTAAGCAGTGTCCTTATACAGGTTTCTAGACCAGTATAGAAGGCTGCACCTTCCCCGAGCCCCCTGCTTAACGCTCTGCTCTTGGCAAACACCCTGCCTGCACAAAGGAAGAGAAACTGGTAGAAGGCAATAAGCATGGGAAACAGAGATCCTGGTGTTTTGTCTACCATTTTCCAAAAGAGCTGCTGAGGAGCAGCTGGTATAACAAAAGATGATCATTGTTACACTGTGGCAACAGGATTAGGGAACTACAAGACACAAAGAGTGATTAAGAGGCCCTAGCTGGTTTGGCTCAGTGGATAGGGCTTCGGCCTGCACATTGAAGGGTTCCGGGTTCGATTCCGGTCAAGGGCACATGCCCGGTTGCGAGGAGGTCATCTCAACACCTTGGACTTCAATACCCTCCTGTGTGAGATCATCAGGCTCTTTCATGTTCCGGGTTCTCAGGCTCTCGGATTAATGGTTGTGCTGGGATGATTAGCCACTTCCCAGGCACAAGAATACCAGCATGGCAGCACGGGCCACAGTCACTGTGAAGAATAACACAAGGCTTACCAGGGACTTTGGTGTATATATTTATATCCATAGTTTGAAAATACAGGTTGTGTGTGTGTGTGTGTGTGTGTGTGTGTGTGTGTGTGGTGGGTGGGGGGAAGGCTTGCAATTTATACTTCCCCTCAAGAGCCTATTGGAGGTCTCCTGTCCACACCTGCCATGTCCTTCTCCGTCGCCTGCCTTCTCTTACTCCATGAACACGACCACATCGTGCCTCTCCAACAGGCTCCACGATGTTGAAGGCTGTCACAAAGGTCCCAACACGTAACTGCAACTTGCTTTAGTTATGGTGTCAAAATAGCAAACAAGAAGTCATGGAATACAAAATAGCTGAAAAATCCCCACGCATTTCTCTCACTGCACTCATTTTTACCTTCCTGTCCTCCATTTACAGAGGTCTGCAAAGAGAAAAGTCTAAAAAAGATGAACACAGAAAGCACATTGAGTTTACCATACTTGTGGCCTGGTTATTTTTAGCTTTCATGGTCTATTTCCTTTTTGGTTTTGGTCTCATTTTCTTGAATGCTTTGCTTCACTGTTTTGGCATTGACTTAGTTTCTTTATAGTAAGTAAAATCCCCCAAACACAAGGTCTTTATCATCTAAACGATGTTGCCTACCTCCTATCGTAGTTTATGGCACACTCTCCCACAAGTTCTTCCCAATCCTGCAGCCAGACCAGAACCACAACAAGGGAGGTGGTTCTTTTCTCCATGAATGGTGCCCACCTTGCACCCTGAGGTGCACTAATGCCTAGTGAGTAATTTCTCCTAGACTTTTCTGTTTTAATTAGGCATTTCCATGTGTAGCTTCAGAAAATAAGAGACCAGGCTTTGGAGTCAGGCAGACCTTTGCTCAGATGCTGCTACCTTGTTGCTAGTGGTGTGCCGGAGCAGGCTTAGGAGAGATGGCTGGAATGTCAGGAATTGTGCAAGCCAGTTGTTAAAAAAAAGAGGTTATTAAAAATTTAATTTTACAAGCCTATGACCAAATAATTATATTAAAAACAAAGGCAATTATTGCTTAAAACTCACCAGTTCCTAATTATTTACTGTACCTAGTTCTTATCTATGTTGGTTATGTTCTATAAATTGCTATGAATACTGAATTGGAATACAATGCTAAAATCACTGTTCCTAGGGGAAATATAGAGCTAGGAGTTGGCAAGCCTCTGTTCATATTTTCATCAACTGATCAATATATAAACTTATTTCGTGTGTTGATGCTGTAATGCTGAACTCATGGCCAACGGCACTATAACTCATGCCTGAATGAAGCTTATCTAACACATGTATTTTCTCTATAGGTGCATCACAGCCCTCTTTACCTTAGGAGTACTTTGAGCAGTGAAATCACCAACAAAAATGCAGAAAATGCGGCAATAAACAGACTTCAAAAAAGGGACATTTGTTCACAGTGAGAGCTGCAACAAGAAGGCAGAACACTGCTGGTTAACCTCAGCTGGGGAAATGGGCATGGGGCAGCTCACATTTTTCGTTGCTCTGCACACATCCATGAATGACTGTGAAAAAATGGTAATGATTGATCTTGGGGTTACAAATAAATTTTAGCAAGTAGACAGATTCATAAACAATGGGGATCAACTATATATCTGACCTTGCTCTTGAGGTTATTTACCTTGATTGCACCTGGTGGAAATGTAACTGTGTGCTACAGGACTTCTCTTCCCAACTTTTGAGTGTAGTGCTGTCACTCTAGTTGCTTGAATCTGGCCACATGGGAATATTTACACCATGGAAACTGGCAAAGCCACAAATCAATGCTTGATTTGTTGACTGTCTAGACTTAAGAAAGCGATGGAGAAAATGTTAATAATGCAGACTAAACTTAAAACTGTACTATGTCTAGCCCAGCCAACATGGCTCAGTGATTAAGTGTCGACCTATGAACCAGGAGATGATGGTTTGATTCCTGGTCAGGGCATATGCCCCAGTTGTGGGCTTGATCCCCAGTAGGGGGCATGCAGGAGGCAGCCGATCAATGATTCTCTCTCATCATTGATGTTTCTATCTCTCTCCCTCTCTCCTTTCCTCTCTGAAATCAATAAAAATATATTTAAAAAACAAACAAAAATGGCATCACGTCTAGACCCATACCATTGTGATTAGCACAGCAAGTTGAGGAAATAGTCTTCCAGTATTAAAAAACCAAATATTCTTCCAGTATTCAGCAGCCACTACTTGACTCAGCAAAGAAGATATACTATGAGGAATGAACTTGTGACGTTCTGATATGTGTCTTTGTTCTTTCAATTTCATTTTAATCATTCATGTAAAAAATCCGTTAATGTTCATGTCAGAGCTATATCCTTCTGTTAATTGCCACAACAGATGTGACAAGAATCAATGAAAGTATTCTGTGAGAGTACCTGTCAAATGGAATTTACAATTATGTATTTTGCTAGGATTTGTCCTACACGTCCTTTAATCAGAAACATGTATAACTTAAATGCATTTGTTTCCAGAGAGCTGGTTGTTCACACAGCTCCTAGACAAGTGGACTCAATTACTTAACCCCCAAGCCTCAATTTAGTTAGGTGTAAAACAGAGAAATAAAAATATCTTCCTAATGAAGTTTTGAGAATTTAATGCATTATTGTTAGAACAGAATCCATTAATGTTCTCAACATATCGTTTCCAAGTCAGAGACTCAAGAGATGTCAGTCCCAATTCATTACCTGGAGCACAGAAGCAGGTCCAAGTCACCCCTGGGCACACCCATCCTTGTCTTCCCAGCGCTGGCCCCGGACCCGTTTATTCAGATTGAAGTCTCCTTAATTAAAAGGCTGGTGAACACTCACCACTAGGTGGCATAAGCATGATGCCTTTGATGGGTTTGGTCCTTCAGGCAACAGAATTGATTGGCAACACTGACATTTTACCCTAACAGTCTAGAGAGAAGATAAATGTTTACAGTCCGCAGTCACGATGCTCTGTGCAGACAATGAGTCTGGTGACCAGTGCTGACACCCTGAGCAAAAATGTTAACCTGTAAGTGAAGATGAGTTAAGCTCCATCTTTGGCAAACAGTGTCTTCTCACCACTGCTGGCTGCTCCACTTTCTATACTCACGGCAGACCCGGGTATGTCCAGCCTAATGCGAAGTCAGACCCTCCCATTCTGCCCCACCCCCACCCCCCCCCGTGTATCCCCAGTCTTCCTGCCAGACCTCCCATAATATTCTTCTAAAAACTGATGCTTTAAGGTGACTGCCCTGGCAGCAACCTCAGGAAGAGCTCCAAAGGGCTGGGATCTCCCAGCATTCCCCCAGTCACCTACGTCTGACTCTGGGTATTTTTGCTTTAATGTGTTTTTTAAATGGATTTTTTAGTGTGTGTATCTGTGTGTGTGTTTGGTTAATCCTCACCTGAGGATATTTTTCCATTGATTTTAAAGAGAGTGGAAGGGAAGGGGGAGAGACAGAGAGAGAGAGAAGCATCAATGTGACAGACACGGATCAAGCCCACAACTGAGGTACGTGCTCCTGACCGGAATCGAAACCTGGATCCTTTGGCCCATGGGCTGATGCTCTATCCACTGAGCTACATCAGCCAGGGCGACAGGGGTATTTTTACTTTTAGAGAGAGAGAGGGAAGGAGAGGGAGAGAGAAACATGGATATGAGAGTGACATCAAGCAGTTGCCTCCAGCAAGCACCCCCAACCAGGGATCGAACCCCAAACCTGGGTAATACTCTGACTGGGAATCAAACTAGCAACCTTTTGGTGTACGATGCATGGGACAACGCACAATCACTGGACCACACTGGCCAGGGCACCCTAGGAATTCTTGGGAGAGGCCACTTACCTTTTCTCTGGAGGATAGTTGACAAAGGGCTTCTCCCTGGAGTCTCAGTGGGAGTCTGCAAGGACTCACCTGCCACCTATCGGTGAGAATGTTCACTCCCAAAGTTGTGCTCACTTGTTACACCACAGACTTCCACTTAGCTGCCTTCACTGTGGGGAATCTCTCAACAGGCTTCCCTCTTAAAAGCAAAATACTAAACTTTACTCTTTAGAATTAAAATAATGAAAATCAGCCTGATTAGTTTTCTGCCTGCCTGAAATTCACCAATAAAGATTTTGTAAGGAAGCTATTCCTATAAACACAGCTTATTTTACTTCCGCCAATCTCTTCTATGTTCCAGTGTTTCCATTAATGATTCCGAGGAACAGTCTTACACATCTGGGATGGCTCTGGTCATTTTAATAAGGTCTTTTGGAAGCTGTTACAAAGTGAAGTGAATCAATATTGAACATAAAACCTCAGTTTCTTGGAAAGTGCAGACCTCTCTCCCTATATGAAACACCACACAATGTTACTTTGTATTCTTGGAGGAAACTAAACGCAAAGGTAGATTTTAAGGACTTTATAACTACAGTCTAAATTCATGGTGGTCTTTAAATATAAGTCCAACCAACTGGCATTTAGACTGCCAAGAAATGAACAGCAATTTCTTCATAACAACTTGGAGACAAATCATGGCTCAGAATGAATGAAAATGACTATAAGAGAGGTTTTTTTTTTTTTCCCTTCAAAGTTTATTTTGAATTTTCATTTTTGGATAACCAAGCAGCTCTTTAAGGAGAATGCACAGAAGAGTCATTCTGGCACTTTTGGATAGAACATAAGTTTTTTTTTTTTTTTTAATAGTCACATTCAGATCACTTGCTCAGTCCATACTGATGTTGGGAGAGCAAGATCAGCCCAAAGAATTCCAGCGCTAATACGTAACCATATATACAAACAGCCAATAAAACCATAATGGTGGCCGGTGGCCAAAGGGATGGAGTGGCGGGTGGGGGTGGGGGGGAGTCTTTAGGGTGTCCTCTAGTTTATCTTAGCTAAACAGAATCCACGTCACACAGGAGAACTGGAGAGTACACTGCGCGGAAATCGGAATTCTGTGCACAACGGGCACTTGGCAGCATGCAGTTCAAAGAAAAGGGGCATCGTTTAATAACTTTATAAAATCCAGGCAGTTCCATTACAGGAGTTAAGAAAAACAAAGAGGATAAGTGAGGGACTGTCTGTTGTTACTGTAAAAAAGGCACTTGGAGTTAATGGGACCAGAATTGAAGGATTCTCAGCTGATAAAAAATTTCAGTACGGTTTCATTAAAAGGCTTGGCTGTTAAGGGATGACAGGAGTTCCTGAATGGAGACATGGAAATAAACCACCAAGAACCAGAACAGATCAAAATGAAGAAATAAAATCTTGACAACCAAACTGGGCTTATAAAAAAAGCAAACCCGAAACAAAACCTACGCAAAGCAAAAACCTAGGCAAAGTAAGAGCATGAAGCAGCAATGCATAGCTTTCCTCCGAGGTCATGAATTCCTCGAGACACTAAGTGCCAAGCTAATTTCTCAATCATAACTTCACAGGAGCATTATCGTGATAAAACTGACTCAGGCGATGCAAAAAAGAGCTTCATCTGTTCCCGGGATCTGAGGGAGAACTGAGGTTATCGTCAGAACCAGCAACATCACTGTGGTTTCTCAGCGTCCTCGGGGGACACGGCAAGCATGTGGAAGGACACTCAGACTCGACGTTCGGCCACCTCCCTGGCGGTGAGGCATCCCTCACCGCCCTCCTTTCTTCTGAGCCATCACTGTAATTCCTTTCGAACATTTACACAACCGGAAATGGAAATGTCCACAGGCCATGGTTGCCGTCGTTCAACTTCCTCCACAAACGTGTAAGCGCTTCCATCAGTAAGAATTTTTGGCAATTCTGTTAGGTTGGGTGACTCTGCAGTCGCTCATTTAATGTTAAACGCCATCAGGGGTCTCTCTTCCCGCTTCTGCCAAGGGCTCTTCTTGTCCTCTCCTTGGTCATCCTCGTCGTCTTCTTCGTCATCCTCGTGAGCAGACCCTCTCTGGTCGGGGCTGGCCAGGGGCTCGGGGGGGACGTCCGCAGTCCGTTTGGTTGTCTCCTCCTGCAGGCTGGGCAGCTGGCCGCCGCTTCTCCGGCTGGAGCCGTCCAGCAAGCACCGCAGGGCACTGTCGTCGGGGGTGCAGACGGTGGTGCCACACTCGCTGCCGCTTTGGTCCATGTCATCCAGGTACACGAGCTGCGTGTAGGCGGTGCTGTCCGCCGCCCTGGGCTCCTTCTGAGGGTGCTCCTGGACAGGTGGGTGGTTCTGCGGCAGAGACAAAGGGTCTCCTCTTCCCTTCCGGGCAGATTTTGGCTCATTCATATCCACGCCCGAGTCCAGACTGGCATCGTTACTTCCGTTCCTCCCTGCTCTTTGGAGATCGATGTAAGAGTGTCTAACGTGTGCATTGGACCTGCCATCCAGGGAGACGAACCAGGCCCGGGGGTGCGGGAGCGGCTTCCCGCCGCCAAGTTCCATCAGAGCCTTTTCGGTCAGGAGCTGGACCTCGCTGTTCATCTGGGCCAAGGCCGCGTCGTTCAGGGATGCTGGGATGGACAGAGACTCCGACATGGACGCATTCTGCGGGCTCCACTCCCGGCTGCCTGCGTCCTGCAAGTGCTGCTGGGAGATGGCCTGGCACGACAAGGGCTGGGCCTGGATCTGAGAGGAGGGGTGCGGGAAGATCCCCGCATGGGGGCTGGAGAGCTCGGCCTGCAGTCTTTCGATCTCAAGCTGCTGGTCCGCTGGAACGACCAGCGGCTGGCCCACGTAGGAGTGGTCCCCGGGCAGTTTCATATAGTGAGCGGGGATGACCAAGGCAGGCAGCACTTTCCTGTAAACGCTGTCATTGACCTGGTCCACGGAGCTGCAGCAGATCAACTGGCCGGGCCGCGAGAAAGACGTGGGTCTTTCCAGGTGGTCTACGGATCGTGACATCATACATTCAGTCGGTCTGCGGTCAAGCAGCTGCTCTTTTTCGGGAGAGGAAGGCGCGGGGTACATGTGTTCCTGAATGGTGAGCTTACTTCCCGTGGAAATATGGTTGATGGAGGCCTGACTGTCTCGGTCTTGCTTCTCAAATAACGGCTGTGACAGCATGGCATTGTAACTCCTCCTGTAGTCACTGCGGCCAGGGGACTCGTAGCCGTCTCTCTCCACAGACTTCCTGGACTTTAAGGGGAAAATCTCCACGGACTTATGGTAGTCCTTTCCCAACGTCCCGCTCGGTGTTAGGTTATCAAAGGAGATTTGGCTTTTATCCTCTTCCTTATGAGACAGGAGTTCCTCCCGAGAGCTGAATTCTTGGGAGGTGCTGTAGGACAGCTTCAGCATGGGGGTGTGCAGGTCCACGTCTCCGCTGGAAGACATCATTTCTAAACGGACCCCACTCATCAGCTCCTTGGTGCCCGGGGCATCCGGGCGGCTGTGGCTGGTGACAGAGAGTGGGCCTGGGAATTCCGACTCCCGACGGGCGAACAGCAGGTTGATGTGAGACATGGAGGTGGACTGATCTCTTTTGGAATTCTCCAGGGCCGCAGGGAGCTGCAGTTTCCTATGGTGCTGACGAGGTTTCAAGCACTTCCGCCTGTGATCAAGAGACAACAATCCGAACCCAAAGATTAAAGATTCTTGTCATGGTTGCGTTTCAAGTAAAATCCTAACTCGAAATTTCCACAGAAAGAAACAAGCCAGAAGCCTGCTCACCCCACACACACCCTCAGCCTTATTTTGAGCAGCATAATCCACGCATTTCACCCGCAGGCTTTCATTAGTACATCTGAGTCATTCATTCAAAAGCCGTTACCCCAAGAATTGACAGTCAGCATTCTCGCAAACAGAACAGATGAGGCATCGCAATAAAAATAGTTCTGCTTTGTCCTTGAGAATATCACCCCTTAATCAGCGTTTAGGTATATTCTAAGCCAATCATAGGACAACTGTCAAACTGTTTTCTATAACTGCCCTTTTAAGCAATGTTATATATTATACGAAGTGTGCCTCTTATGTCCTTCATTCATTTGCAAGTCAGATGACACATATTCAATGTGTCGGTATTTTTCCTACCTATAAAAAAAGAGACCTCGATTCAGAAGAAGAAAAAAGACCTCCATATCAATGCTTGCACAAGCCATTCCAAATGAAAAAAAGATATTGCCAAAACGGTAAAACATTACCTGCAATAATATAAAAGGAGACACAGCAAAACCAAAAGTATGAAGGCCATTCCTCCTAAAATGGCCAAAAGAAACACCGTGTGATACGTGGTAATGTCCTGTGTGACAACGGGACCTAGAAGGTCAGAAAAGGACACTTTAGATTTGTGGAAACCTTTAAATACACAGAGGAATAAAGATCACAAATGTCATGTGTTTTTTGATTTTGTTAATCCTCACCCGAGGATATTTTTCCAATGATTTTTAGAGAGAGTGGAAGGAAGGGGGAGAAACAGAAAGAGAGAAACATCGATGTGAGAGAGACACATCTATTGGTTGCCTTCTGCACACACCCCAACAGGGGTCGGGGGTCGAGTCTACAACCCAGGTACATGCCCTTGACTGGAATCGAACCTGGGACCCTTCAATCTGAGGGCTGATGCTCTATCCACTGAGCCAAACCGGCTAGAGCAAAGGTCATGTTTTTGTTACTCTTACTGGCAGGGCAGATGCAAACACCCTTCAGCTGATACCATGATGTCATCAATGAGGAGGGATGACCAGCCAGCCCCATTGCTGAAGCAGCTGTGGCCAGCAGCTCTGAATACGCAAATACTACATGCAGTGTGTCAGGGTCCCTCCTTAGCTGAGAGCCACATGCGTTCAGCATTCTAAACACATGATTTTTAATAAAAGCAAATGGATGCATGATAATACAATGAGCGGGACTCTTACGCTCAGAGAGATGTCCTGAATATCAGGAGATTTTATACTGCAGGAGAAAAAAAAATCACAATATTTTATTCTCACTTTCAGTGGGCAGTTATTGTGGCTGTGTGAAGAGCCCTTTGCCTAAATAAATTAGTTGAGATGCATGAAGGAAATGTACTATGACTTAAAAAACATTCATATAGGGGGTGGGGAGGGCAATGGGGGGATAAGGACACATATGTAATACCTTAATCAATAAAGAAAGAAAAAAACCCCATCCATATAGGGTGTCAAGTGTTTCTAAAATGCCTTCTATTCTTTAAAAATTAAATGTTCCTCTACAATAACTTTTCAAAATGATTTAACCTGACGTGGCCACAGTCCTCTCCAGAACTCATGGACCAGGTCATCAGAGGTAAACAGACTTTCGTTTACATTGTAAAGAATCTCAGGAAGTACTTTAACTTAGACTCTTCATGCTCAGCATCTATAAGAATGTATCTTAACGTCACTGACAACAGGTGGTCAGCAACAACAAAAACCTCCCCAAATTACGATCTTTATCCAGGTATCCTGGCAGTGCACCAAAGGAGGGAAGGAAGAAATGTGGTTTTATATTGTTTCACCCATTTACTTATTAACTTTTTATATTCTAAGAGGTCGATTTATTAAAAAACCTTTTGAAGGAGAAAAATCTCTTAAGAGCTTGATAAGCCCAAGGAGTTTTAGAAGCTTTTGAAAATAGTGACATTACTTACATTCAAAAGACAACATTATTCACTTCAATGGGGGTGGAGTTAATATTTACAAAACTTGGAAAAATATCTGACAACCATATCCTGCCTTAATCATTCAGAGAAACAGTTTTGTTTTACACAAAGCCTCCTCGGGGACCGCGGGCACAGGCAGTGCCTTGGCCGGCGTCACCAACATGTTGGGTGTACATAAAAGTCATTTCCAAGTAACCGAAGTTCAATTCCTTTAAGTACTTAAAATGTTATTATTTTAACTTCTGCCAATGTAAACTTTTATAAAATTCACAAGCATACTTCATTTCCTTCTTAACCAGCGAACTAAAGAGGAAAACCCTAATTATTTTCTTGTTGGTTTGGGGCTCAGGAAGACACAGCATCGCAGTAATTTGTTTTAATAACAGCGATGGCTGTGAGGTTACCAACACATGTTTCTACATTAAATGCCACCAGGGACTGTGCTATGTATGCTCTTTATAGCTGTTTTTCCTCTTCCTTTACTGCTGGGAAGCCTCAGAGGACCTACACCCAGCAGTTCTTTCTCCCCTCTTTACAGAAGTATCTAATTAATCTGTTCATGATGGGCAAACTGATAGCCAAGGTTGTTTGAAACAGGTCTAAAATGAAAGTCAACTTTAACGCCTGGGATTTGCGGCCTCTGCATTGGTACGTAGGGAATTTCCTTCCTTACTCTTCATCATCTCCTAGATATTTCAGATTTGGAGACTGGTTCATGCTTATATTGCTACAAGAGCAGTATCATAAAGGGAAGCACATACTCTGCAAACACAGATGTGAAGCGTGCACATATTCTGAGGATGGAAATAAAAAGCAAACGGTGACAGACTTTTCAATACCCATCTTGGAATGGCCCCAATAAATTAGTTACTTTGGGAGTCTCAGTGTTCCTTCCAGTGATAATTACACTGCCGAAACGCCGTGGACTCCCATTTTGGAACTGCCTTCATGGCTACTTTACAAGAGACACTCTTCAATCATAGCGCCTTCTGACCTAGGCTGTCACCTACTGTACTCACCAGATGGGGACGCGCACGGCTTTCAGCTGTACCTCTGAGCACCAAGATCTGCCGCTAGGACGTCTCACTAATGGAGGCAGTCCACGCAACACATTCAAAAGGCGCTTTGTGCATCATTGGAAATAATTTTCCTAAGGTGACTATTTTGAAAAACAAGTCTGGAATACTCACTGGGATAAATTGGGGCACACAGGTTAAAAAAATAAACTTTTAGTCACACTTTAAAAAAATGTAAGTTCATTCACATTTCCTAAATGGAAATGAATATTCTTCTGGGTACAAAGCCACTGGGTGGCTTTGAAAACCTTTTGGAAATGCCATATTGAGCTTTCTTCCCCAAGACGTCACTCGTGATAACTATCTGTGAGTCCCTCTGTTGAATGCCTTTCCCTACATGTTCTCGCACACCGGCCACAGCTGTTTCAGGAATTAGGGAGGAGGTCTGAGCTGCCGCTGCGGGCTTTAGATTAAGAATTTCCTATGGCAGCTGTCTAAGAGAAACAGAGACACGAGACAAGATGATTTTCCATGCATGATTCTTATCCTAGATGGGAGCGTTCCAACCAGAACTCCCCATCCCATGAAGTACCTTCATATCATCATTTGATTTTTCAGACTCTCAACCATTTTAAAGATGTGATGTCCCCGTTGAAGTTATTTTCAAAGTGTACTCAACCTGACCCCTCAGGGCATCATTCCCCATGCCTGCGGTGCTGCCTCCGAGTTACCTGGGTTGGGGGGAGACATGGCTGCCACCCAGTACCCCAGCTGAGGGGCAATGTACGTCCACGTCAGCTGGCTGCCTTCCTGGTGCACGAGGCCGAGGCCACTCTTCAGCCACGTTCCTGTGGGTGCAGAAAACAACTTCAGCTCTAGGCACGCTAGACTCCTATTCAAGGCTCCGGCATACGGTACAAGTCACCTTACATGTCACGTTTATAAACATTAGGGAGCCAAAAGGGCAGCGAGGGGCTGCACACAGCGTTCCTGGAGATGCTTTTCAACTCGCTTCACTTTAGTGTTTCTTTGCCTTCCTTATTAAATTCCCTCCAGCCACTTCACCAAACAGCCCTGCTTCCAAACACAGGTGATTTTAGCGGAAGCCGTTGGAGTTTAGAAATAGAATGAAAGCAGCGCGATGGGGTTGGCAGGAGTGGGAAGTGGGGGAAATCCAGCGCGGCTACACTGTATCCTCAAACAAGTGAGTGAATTTCCTACCTGGAGTCACAGGCTGGCTCCATCAGAATTATCCTGGGAAGTTTTTTGTTTTGCTTTTTAATATATAGATTCCTTGGTCCCATCTTTGCAAATACTGCCCCAGAAAGCCCGACGTGGGTATTTCTAAAAAGTTCCAGTTGGCCCTGATGCCGGGAAACACGGGGTAAGTCCAGGTCTGTGTTCTGTCTTTCAGCTATTACTCTGACCAGTATTTAACATTAACGAGCTCCTACTATGTACTGGCTGGTCATAGATGTGCTCTATATACAGTCATCCCTCAGTATACGCAGGGGATTGGTTCTAGGACCCCCACAGGCACCAAAATCCGAGGATGCACAAGTCTCTTATGTAAAATGTCATAGAACAATGCATATGGTTGGCCCTTTGCATCTGCAGACTCCCAACCGTGAAATGAAAATACGTATACTGTTTTCTACCTGTGGCTGGTTGAATCCACGGACACAAAACCCATGGAGACGAAGGGCTGACAGTACATTATCTATAATTCTCACAACAACCCTACAAAGTTGGACTTATTTTCCTTTTTGAATGAGGACCCTGAAGACAGGTGAGCTACATAAGGCTTCGAGGACTCCCAGGGTGGGGAGCAGAGCAGGGGCACCTAGGTCGGTCTGTCCATCCAAGGCCAGTGCTCTTTCTCCCGCTCTCCCGTGCTGCCATCTCCCGTAAACCTTCCCAGAATTTGATGACTTTTTCAGTTTGTAGGGTTTCTAGCAGCAGACTCACTGCCCAAGGTCATCTGGCTGTCACCTGTCTCACCTGCAGAGAGCCTTACTTTGAGGACCATGATGGAAGCTAGCAGCAGGGGCAAGGGAGTGTGCTGGCCAGGCCCCCACGGCACGTGAACACTCACCCCACCCATTAGCAAAGACGACGTCACTTACGCAGGGCTTCTGCTTTGCTTCATTGCCCAGTGCTCCTGCCCAGCTCAGCTCACTCCTGCCATCAGCCACCACCTCAAATGGCCACGTGCATAGCCCTGTCCACTCCAGAACTACAGGCACCAACTGTGCTCCAAATATTCTACCCTCCGGGCTCCAAATCCTTGCCTTGTCTGTGTACATATATCACTGAGGTGGCAATCGGGGATGTTTTCTTCCCCTTGAAGAAAGAAACAATAGTTGGGGCTGCTTCTAGGGCTTATCAGTTGCCATAGCAACATTCAAATGCAGCAGGCGGAAAGGTGCCTTGGTAATGCCTCCCAGCTAGCACACCTCCTCTGCTGACTGCAGATGAACAAAGAAGGCTGGAGAGGCCAGGCGTCAAGCATCAGCAAGCGCCTACAGCCTGCACCATCTGACCCGCCCATGCAACAGGCTGAATCATGGCTCCAGACAGTTTCAATTCAAGTTATAGAAAATACAAGCTGGGAGGTTTCTAAAATGAGTATGAGGACGAGGATGCCTAATTCCAATGCTTTCGCTAAACAACATCAACCAAGAGATGATTATGCCACACACAGCATCACTTCTCAGGGCTACTACGGAAACAGAGAGAACATTTGACACAGAAAGCAAAAGGGTTTCTATGTTTGGTACAAACGTTTCCCTGAAGGTAGGTAAGAGATGGCTTGCAACTGCTTCCAGTTTTCTCCCTGCCCTCCAGGGCCCCATACTGTTTAGCTCATGGCACATACCACACCCCTCTCCCACACGCTCTCCCACAATAGCAAGCCTGCCAGGATCTCCGCATCAGCCAGGAAGTGGCTGCACATTCTTTGGTTTACAGTTTTCCTCAGATTAGAGTCTTGAGTCACTGCTTTTCGAATGGAGCGGATGCTGGGATAGGCTAAAGGGCCCAGAGGGAAAGAGCTGGAAGATCAGAGTCCTAACTCCGGTTCGCTCAAGGGCAAACCACCTAACTGGAACGCTACATTCCCTCTGCCTTCTAAACACAATGCAGAAAGTGGGAACACTTAAAAACACCTCCCAGTTACACTGGGGGCAAGCCAAGCGGGTGGACGCCCACACTCTACCCAGCTAACATGTCCCCACATGCAGCCTGGAGGGCCTCTGTCCAGTGGTGGTGATGCTGGTGGGAGCCAGAAAGGCCAGTGACTGAGGACACACAGCTGCTTTGGGAGCGCAGGGAGGGAAGAATGCCACCTGGTGTGGGCAGAGAAGGCTTCTAGTTGAGCTTTGCTGAAGGTGCAGGACTGTCAGTTGGGGGATGAGGAAGGTGTGGAGCAGAGAGAAAGAGGAGGGTGTTGCATGCAATAGGGGTTGCAAGATGGAGGCGCAGGGTGGGTGGGAGGGAGGAGGCTGTCGGGCAGGGGCTGGAAAGGAGGTTAGTGCCTGCCTGCCAGTGGCTGGGCAGGGTTTCCAATGACATCAGCAACAGGAGGCCACTGGGACCTGTAAGTGGAGGCCCAGCTGGTCACAGCTTTTCCCCCCGCCCCTAAATCCCCTTAGTTCTTCCAGGTCCCTCCTCATCATGCCAAGTCTGTGACTTGGCAAACAACCGCTGTTTCAACCTCACAGTCTCTCTCCCAAAAATCTGCCTATCTTTCAAGACTCAAGTCTTGCCATGAGTTTTCCCGAGTTCCTCCAGCACTCAAGAACTCCAGCATCTGGGCACTCCCAGGGCACGTGTCCCAGCACCACTGATTTTCCAGAAACATGTCACCTGCTGTCCACTCTGCAGGAGTGGGCGGGCCTTCTCCTCAGCACACAGACATGCCCCTGGTGTAGGAGCTTAACAGTGAGTGAAAGCCAGCCCTGCAAGCTCAAAGTAACACCAGGCGACCTTCTGAGAAAAGCTGGGGGTGGCCAGCAGGAAAGATCTCCTGACGAAACTGAGGTTCAGATGGAGACTCCGCCCTTTCCAACGAAAGGGAACAGAGTCAGCTGAGAAGAAGGCATTCCTCTGGACCCACGTTTTCTGTAAAATGTACCCATATCCAGGAAATAGAGGGTAACGCTGTCTTGGGATTCAACGATCATGCTTTACTGGCAAAAGCCATTTCCAAGCGTTCTGTTTGTAGGAAGAGATAAGCTACAGGGAAACCAGTGAATGAATTGCGTACCCGAAACACGCTTTTGCTGACGCTGCAGGAAGAGGGCGCTTTCCCCGCATCAGAGGAGCTCCCTGTACTCAAGCTGGGGACTCCTGCCGGAACCTTCCCTGCTGCTGCGGACAGCAGGGCACAGGCCTCTGCACAGCCTGTTTGGTTCGATGACATTATGCGACTGCTGGACCTTTGGCCAGGGTGCTAAGTGGGGACCCTCTCATCCCCGTGGGGGCCCCAGGCACAGTTCAGAGCAGGAGAGGGACCAAAGAAAGCTCCAGCTGCGAGGCCTCTGCTGTTCTGTTTGCCCGCCCCGTCGGCTGGATGGGGCGGCCACGGATGCTCCTTGGCCAGGACAACTGCCCAAGGGCTGTGCTGAGCGAGTGGCTCCTCTGCGGTCCAGACACAGCAGCCCAGCAGCTGCTTCCTCCGTTCACTTCGCTCTTGTGCTTCTCCTTCCCCTGTCCGAGCTAGTCCCTCACAGCTCCTTCCCACCACTGCCTTCTGGGGGCTCGCTACTGGCTCACTCAGGGTCCCCTTCCTGGGCACAAGCTGAGTGTCCAGGCGGGTCACCTGGTGAAGATGTGCAGGCGGGACCCTGTGCCTCCTCATGCTCTGACCCACAGGCCCGGCCTGGCTGCCACCTGCTTCATGCACAGCTGCTTCTGCAGAGCGGGGGTGGCCGACTGTTAAGTGGGTTGGGAGCAGGCTGGTGGCCACAAGTGCCTCTCTGCTCTGTGCAAGGCTGTTGGCATGTCTGTTGCTGGGACTGCATGTGTGAAGGTTATATAGCAATCTCTTGGCATCATCAAGGAATGAAACTCTGCAATACTGAAAGTTCTAGAATGGTGGCTTTCAAATAGTTTAAAAAGCATCTGAACTTTCTAATGCTGCTGCATTTTAGTGTGTCCTTAAGCAGAATCCCCTCCCCCCCAAATATATTTTTACTGATTTCAGAGAGGAAGAGGGAGAGAGATGGAAACATCAATGATGAGAATCATTGATTGGCTGCCTCCTGCACGCCCCCTATTGGGGATCGAGCCTGCAACCCAGGCATGTGCCCTTGACCGGCATGGAACTGGGGACCCTTCAGTCTGCAGACCGACGCTCTATCCACTGAGCCAAACTGGCTAGGGCTCCAGAAATTTATATAAAACAGACCAAAGATAAGCTTCTCTGCATGAAGGTGAAGACATCTCCTGAGCATGGTTTGAGAGTTATTCTTCTGTACAGTTTGGGTCTTATTTGCCAAAATTTGAAAAAGCAGTTTTATATAATTCCAGAAAGCATCATTCACTCCTCCTGCCTTATAGGATAGAATATAATTTTGATTTTTCATGATAACTCAGGGTCATGATTATGATGAAATACAATGCTAGGCCCTAAAATATTGCTGTCCTCAGGTCCCTACTGAGGAACATAGACTTGTTTGCTCCTACACCTAATACCCCTGTCCATTCCCATGTTTGTTTCCCTTCCCTCCCTCCCCCCCTCCCCCCTCCCCCCCTCCCTCCCTCCCTCCTTCCTTCTTCCCTTTCTTCTTCCCTCCCCTCTCTGTGCTGTCATCAGTATGTCTATTATCAGCTCTGCTCCCTTACCACCCACACCCAGAGTCCCACCCAGAGCAGTTTGCTACTGGGAACTAGCAGTAAACCACCTCATTAAACCACCTCTAGAAGAATGTCCGCAGGCAGTGTGTGGGGAGGACTGGGGAACAAAACCAGATATGGAAAAGTGGTATTCTGAATCCAAGTTTGGTGTTTTTCCTCAATACCACACCCACTGATCAGTGCTGTACAAATTATCATTCTCTAGAGTGAAATCTAACACAACAGAAAGATTTAGAGATATTTTCGAGAATAAATACTTGGTTGAAAAACTGTCCGCATCTTTTGAAATTGAGTTATGTATTTGGCAAAGATCATTGTGTGTAAAACACCATGAGTTCTTAACTTGGAATCTACATTGAACTACAATGATTACTGCACACAGTAATTGACCGGCAGAAAATATGCAGCTTATGCTGGTCTATAAGACCTGAGGGGCCACCTCCAGCGGTGCTGCTATCTTGCTTGGTTCTCAAGCAGTAATGAAATCAGCTTTTATTTGCAAAACATAAAGAAAAGTGAATTCAAAATGGCCATCAAAAGGGAAAAGAACTCTAAAATATGAAAAATGGTCCAAAATACAATGTCTGATTTGAATACCACCGATAGGGCTTAGATCTCCTGGCTTCCCTTGCCTGGAAGCCCTGCTAGCATAAAGCCAGGCTATCTCATCTCACCGCTTGGTAACAAGCAGAGATACCTGATATTAGGTGCATGACTAACTTTGAAAAGGAAACTGTAAGTGCAGATCCACACTTTACCAGGTCACAAATGGAAGTCGGCACCTTGCACAATAGCCAATGCACAGGGACCAAGTTACTACTTACATTGAGACTTGTTACCATGTCAGACCTCAGAACACTTGGAAGGTAAAAAAAAATAGTCCAGCGCAAAACTAGCCACATGGCTGACGTCCCCAACATAAGATAATCCTGCATGTGAATTCCAGCTTTGCCATCTTCTGGCTGTGTGAACGGAGGAGTTGCCCAGGATGGCACAGCAGAGGAACTGAAGGTCCTGGGTGATGCCATGAGGGAAGGGAGCAGTCCTGGCACCTTTGGCTTCACATCTCTTTTGCCAGGCAGAAAATGAACATGCTCATGGTCTAAGCGTTGCAGCTGGGTGTTCTACTTCCTGCAGCTAACATACTCCAACTGATATGCTTTTTTTGAAAGAGGCTGCAGTGAGTTCTACTAGATCTGTAAGCTGGGACACACGGAGAAATTCCACACCCACTCAGAAAACCCATCTCAAAGAAGTTACATGGATCAAAAGGTGAATATTCACACTGTGAAATATAGCGATTTTTTACTTTTTCATATAAATATCACTGCGAACTATTTGGCAACATTTATGGAGAGAGGTGAGACATACATGCGTGACACAGCATGAACTCGGACAGTAGAACCTATGGCTGTCTTGCTTCTCAGCTGCTGATGATAGCCAGTAACCCTTGGGCTGTGGTGACTACTGCTGAGTAATCAGCATGACATGGGCATTAGCTGGTTTGAGGAACACTCTTAAGAGGTATGCACCTCTCAGATCCATATTATTGTTATTATTATTATTATTATTATTATTATTATTATTACTACTAGAGGCCCAGTGCACAAATTCGTGCACATGTGGGAGCCGATCGGGTGGGGCCAGCCAGGGGAAGGGGCCTTGGGCAGTTGGCTGGGCGGCCCGCCCCTGATCGGGGTGCGGGGGCCAATCAAGGGTGGGGCCAGCCAGGGTGAGGGGCCTCGGGCGGTTGAACTTCTGGCTGAACTCCTAGTTGAGGGGTAATTTGCATATTAGCCTTTTATTATATAGGATTATTATTATTGCTAATTTTAGTCATAGGGTTGCTCCAGATCCCAGAATATGCAGAATTCCTCTAGAAACCAGATGCCTTACTTTTCTGGCTTTCATCTGTATTATCTTAAGCTATAACCTCTATCATATTTTTCTACCAGATGTACATATAGAATATCAAGGTCTAAGTCTATTTTACGTTGCCTTAACAAAACTGGGACAAGATTGCTCACTAAAATCAGAATATAAGAATCCATCCCCTTCATCAGCGTAGCAGAAATGGTGTCACTTTCTACTTTTATGATATTGTGGAGTAGCCTTCTTTTTTCCCAAATTAAAGTCTATGTTTTTGAGTGGCTATATTTCCTTCTTTAGAATTATTTTCCCATGAAATTTGTGAGGAAGAAACATTCCCTGTTAATTACATAGGAAAGCATTTACCTGGTGGTCAATTATCTAATCTTTCCTGTTGAAAGCAATCAAACTGAAGAGTAAAAGTTATATACGGATAGCTGGATTCTTATAGCTTCGGGCAAGTACGTTTTGGGACTGGTTTAAACAAGAAAACATTAAGGGCAACTTGCTATAACCAACATCCTTCTGTTCAAAGCATAAAAATCACAGATATGTTGAATTCTTAGACATTAAAACAAGAAAGGAATCTGTATTCAGCTACAACATGTTCCCTACTATTTTTAGGATAATTTTTGAAAACAGATTCTTACAAAATAAATGTAATCTAAGTAACTGATTCTTCCCTTTGCCCGCCCCTTAAGCATTAGCTGAGTTATCAGAAGACTTACTGAAACAAGTTTTAGGAGAGAGCAGTAATGGGAAACCATAAAGATTCTGGCAGAGTTATAGAAAGCTTGTGCCTTAAATAGGTAGCCAGAAGTAGTAGAATACATCATAGCATTAATAAAATTTAATGAGAGAATTTTGAATTTACAGTAGGTATATATAAATATTCAAGAAGGTAGTTCATCAGACTATAGGCTAATAGGCCCATATGGAGAGAAATATTGTTCATTACCCAGTAAATCCAATATTCATCTTGTAATTAAACCTCAGAAAGGATCAGATGGGTTAGCAGAATAGCATTCTAGGAGGCACAGCCACTGATCACCAGCATTTAAAAACTTGCTCAAAATGAGGGAGAGTGTGCCCTAGCCAGTTGCTCGGTGGTTAGAGCGTTGGCCCCCGGACCAAGGGTTGAAGGTTCAATTCCATGTCAAGGGCAGGTATCTTAGCTGCAGGCTTGATCCCCACCCCCATCAGGTGTGTGCAGAGGCAGCCAATTCATGTGTCTTTCTCACATCGATGATTCTCTCTCTGCCCCCCACTTCTACTCTCTCTAAAAAAATCAATTGAAAAAATATCTTCAGGTGAGGATTGAAAAAGGAAACAGGAATAGCACAAAAGAGAAATTTACAGGCATCTGAACAAATGTGATAAGATGCTCTAAACCAGTGCTTTGGTTACAACGGCAATCTGGTTAAAATGCAGACTGTCACTCTGGCCGGTGTGGCTCAGATAGTTGGAGTGTTGTCCAGTACACCAAATGGTTTGGGGTTTGATTGCAGGTTCAGGGCACATACCTAGGTTGCCATTCAATCCCTGGTCAGGGTGTTTCTCTCTCCTTCCCTCCATCCTCTCCCCCCTCCCACTTTCTCTCTAAAAAAACAAAAACAACCAACCAACAACAGTAAAAAACAACACCAAAACTAAAAAGAGAAAGCGTTCAGGGGGTCTGGAGTAGAGCAGGGGATCCTGCAGTTCTAAGAGACTCCCCATCGGCAGACCACACTTTGAGCAGCAAAGCTTTCATTTATTTGCACTTTTGTGGGTGTGGTGATTCTTCCAGAAAACCCTAAGGCTAGTGTATCACCTGGGCAACCAGTGCTTGAAACAACTTCAGAAATATTTCTAATATATTTAAGAAATAATCTAGTCACTTGTCAGACAACAGGCCAGGAGTTGGCAAACCAGATATAGCAGGTCCTCGAATAATGTCATTTTGCTATAACATTGATGATGCGATAGATGCATTGGGAACTTAACTCTTGTTCGTGTCAACAAGCTGATGGTACAATTGGTTGTTATACGTCCTTTCATCCTTTTGCTTAAAGTTGCAGGTTCCAAGAACCTACCGGACGATGTTCAGAAAGGACTTACTGCACCTTCAGATGCTGTTGTGCCCTAAGGGGCAGGGCTGCTTAGTGAGCTGGCTGTGTGGTGTGTGGCCAGACTGGTTCTAACCTTAACAACTTTGTGTTGACAGGTTTTTTTTTTGTTTGTTTTGCCCAGAACATTCTGCCCCCAAGACATTTGTGTGTTAGGCTCCTACTTTAGGCCCTCAGGGACCTCAGCTCCAACGTCACCTCTCCCAAGGGTCTGCCCACCCAGGCGTTCCCCCTGACATCACTCTGGTTCACTGCCTCACAGCACTCATGCATCTAAAGTAAACTGTTCCCCTGTCTCCATTTAGAACAAAAGCTTCATAATTACAGGGACCTTCCCTGACTCGTTTTGTCATTGCTTTATCCCAAGAGCCTAGAACAGAGACATGTCTGACACAGGATATTCAGTAAATATTTGCTGAATTGCTCGATTTTATTAAAAAGAGAAGTCAAGAATAGAAGTCCATGGCAAATCTTTCAACTTTTAAATGTTGGCAGGAAATTAAAATACAACAAACAGAAATGCCCCCAAATCAACCATGTGGGCCAAATGGAACACATCTGGGAATGGGCTGGTGTTTAGTGCTCCCAGATTCAGTCCATTATTCTAGTAAGTCACCTTAAGTCTTGGCACAGAGGTAAGAATGCACAAAAGCCTGACCTACTAGAGAAGGAAGGGGAGTTGAATTCTGAAGGAAAAACCTGGTTTGAGCCTCCCCTTCTCCTCTCCCTACATTCCAATCCGTGTGTGCAAACAAACACCTCACTGGGCTGAGCTTCAGCTTCTTTCTCATTCATAAAGACTGTGCCCCCTGCTTCCCGGGCTGTGTTGCAAACAGTGATGAAAACTGTTGTTTGATGGTAACACCTGTTTTGCTAATGGATAAACTCAGCTGCGAATGAGACAATAAAAAAAAAATGCTTCCCCCCCTCCCCTCAAATGATCCCATCCACAACCCCTTCAATTCAGACACACTTCAAACTGCACAATTGAAATGGCTGGGTCACCACATACTACATATCCATGTGATATATTACAGAGCAAGCAAGGATGCTTGTGTGGAGATCTAGCATGAAGTCTCTATGCAGGCTGGGTGTGTAATGTGTGTGCTCTGTGCATACGTGTGCATGTGTGTGATCCATGGGGAGGGGTGATTCAAGGGAGGAGGCAAAAAGCAGCAAGATATGAAGAACTTAAACATGCCTGGCAATGTGCTGAGTGCAGTCTTACACGTCCTTGAAAGGTAGGTATTCTATGTCTTGTGTCTGAGGCTAGAAACATGAGGGGCAGAGAAGTCACTGATTTGCCCAAGGACAGGCCCTCCCCTAATATTGGCAGAACTCAAGGCAAGAGTACACACAAAGGTCCACATACAATATATAAATATTTAAGTTATAAAGCAAGGGATCACATTGCTAAGTAAATGTGTCGCCTCCTCCCACCATAAACTTACAGTAACCTAAAGGCCAGGGTCCAGTGTAGAATTCTGAGATTCCTTGAGTGCATGCGAAAGGGGAGTTAACTTGTGACCTACCCCTTCTCACGCGTCCAAACTAACTTCCCAGCCAGCAGCCACTCCTTCCCAATGTCTCTGGCCTGGGGAGTACACACAGCATGTGTATATGAGCAGACAAGCCCGCCCCTGGGAGATGGACCTAGGAGAGCCTGTAAGCTGGGAATTCTGGTGTCCTGGGTACCAGGAGGGTACTCTAGAAAGGGAAGCTCAGCTTCCAGGCAGCCACATCCCTTCGGCTCAGTGGACATTTTATCCCACGGGGAAAGGGTGCAGCCAGATGAGGACCCGCATGAGGCCCTCTAAACTGGGGGACTGAGATGGGCGTCTCCTTGTTCTGTCCAGATAGCAGAGCTGCTAAGAGGTAAAATTTTATTCCAAAATACTTCTCTAAAAGGTTTTACCAGTGATGTATATTTTTGCAAGATTAAATCTTAATCTTGATGGTTGATGAAACTTGACCTAAAGGAGGTACCTGGCCAGGACTATCTTTCATACCAATGATTTCTAGACCTGATTAACATACAAGACTAGTTTTAAAAGAAAAAAAATAGTGCCATACAATGTGTTGACCTTGTTTAAAAAACCATAATGTGCCAGGGCTGGTGTGGGTCAGTGGTTGAGCACTGACCTATGAACCAGGAGGTCACAGTTCAATCTCCAGTCAGTGGCATGCAAGAGGCAGCCCATCAGTGATTCTCATCATTGATGTTTCAATCACTCTCTCCCTCTCTTCCTTCCTCTTTGAAATCAATAAAAAATATTTTAAAATATCATAATGTGTTAAATATGTCCTAATATAAAAGAGCTTATAGCTCATACAAAAGTATAAAACCAAAACAAATTTGTAAAAAAATAGAAACAGGCTGCAAAGTTGCAAAATAAAATTCCAATTAGAAACATCCATATACTGTAGTACCTGATGACATGTTACTGAAGGGAACTTGTTGCCTGCAACATAAACATGGACATGGATGGCCAGGTGAGGTTTCTTTTGAGCTTGGTGTACCCATGATTCCATTTTCCTACCACTGTTCTATAGGTGAACTTACCGTGACATTTTCCTCTTTTAACATACTTTGATTTTGTTTTTCGTTAATACGGTGGGGCTCTCTGTCCTTCATGTATGACCTATCACTGTTAAGTTCCCATTAGTCCTATTCCATCAAATCGTCTATTCATAAGTGCAAATAAAGCAATACAAATATCTGATGGTTTCAAATTCTGTATTGAGAGGGTGGGGGGAACGGGAAAGGAGCAAAGTGGTCAAAAGAAACAAACTTCCAGTTATAAGGTAAGTAAGTACTAGGATTAATGTACAGCACGAAAGCTCTAGTTAACACTGCTGCACGGTGTATGAACGTTGTTAAGACAGAAGGTCCTTAGCCAAAGAACACATATGCATAACCCACAGACACAGACAACAGTGTGGTGATGTCCAGAGGGAAGGGGGGGGGACAATGGGGTATCTGTAATAGTGTCAACAATAAAAATAAAGAAGGAAAGAAAGAGAAGGTCCTAAGTGTTTTTCTCACAAGAAAAAATTTTCTTCTTCTTTTGTATCTATATGAGATGATGGATATTAACTAAAGCCACTGTGTTAATCATTTCACAATACATGTAAGTCCAATCATTATGCTGTACAGTTCGAGGTGCTGTATGTCAAATAGGGTTTCAAAATAAAAAGGGCCCTGAACCACAACTATAATATAGCAAATGTGAAGGTTTATTCTCTAAAAATTCTCATGTGGTGGTGGTGGGGTGCGGCTATAAACACAAAACGCTTGACAATTCTTAGGAATGGACTGACATTACAAGATTATTTTTTTGAGTTGCTAAGCAACATCGGAAAACAAATGTCCATGTTCTGAGATCACTCGGCATTCATCCTCCCCACGGGCAGCACGTGTGTTCCCCGCCTCCCTCCACTCTTCTTGGACAACAGGGGCGGAACATCGCAACTGTGAGGCTAATGGTCCGTTGTTGTGGCAAAAAGATACAATCTGTGTCTCAAAAATAAATCACGATTTGTGGCCACCCGACAGGCAAGATCTCAGGCAAGCTGATGTTTTCACTGGATTGTCATCATTTACACCCAAATTAAGTCCTATGCCCTCTGTGTTCTTTTCTGTTATATCACTTCAATCAGTTTTCTTTGCATGTCAATTACCTTTTCCCCTCCTACATATCTATTAGGAGACTGATTCACTTTTATGAGCAATTTTCACATCTGGGGGAAAGTAGAGACTTTTCATGCGAGTGATTTCTTTGTTTCTAAGACAGAGCCTTCACTGCAAGAAGACCTAATTCAGACCATCCTTCTTAAGGCTGCATTGACATTACACTTAGGCAAGTCTGCTTTCTTCTTTGTTAAAACCCTTACCTGTCAAGTCTCTTCTTTTTGAAAAAATTAAAGATGATCCATCTGGTTCTAAAATTAATATCAAACATGTAAATACATGCTTAATATTACAGAAATGAACTCCTTCTTTTGTTCTTTTGCCCACCCAATATAACATAGTTCATCCTTGTAACTCAATCACTGCACCTCAGTATTGCAGGATGTCTGTCCCCTTCCATCTGGACACGTGGCTCATGATATATAGAGAAAAAGATAAGCCAGCAATAATTTTCTTAAAGTTAAAAACATAATTTAGTGCTTTAAGAACTTGAGCCCCTTCCTCCCTCCAAAAAACAATAAAGTGGGACAAAATCTTAGATCTATAGTTGAACTCAAGCTCCACCTCCAAGGGCAGGCGGGCAATACTTACCTAAAAGGACTAGTTCAATGAGCCCAGCATCAGCAGTAATATCCACCATCTGAAGCAGAGACAAATCCACGACAGGCCAATTATGAGTGGGTATCCCTAGCGCCTGATACATATGCGCCATATGTGATAAGACGCTGGTTCAGTAACCACCATTTCTATAGCAACCCACACACACTCTGCAGGCTGTGTTTCAGGAAGGCAGTTAAAACTGGATTCTACAATGCAGCTTCACTTAGAACACGCTTTGATTTCTGTCATCTCATTAGGATTAGAGTATTCAAATACGTTAGCATTAAATGGCAGAAACTTGTCACATAAATAATCGTAATTCTTGATTTCTCTGCCACTCAATGTCTGCTGGTCACTTTAAATGCAAACCACTGACCTGATTTGCTTGTACATAAGGGACCATTCCCCAGGGCAACAAGTCAGATCACAGTCTGACAACTCGGGCAGCCATCTGCTGTCCCAGTTGCAGGCGAGAGAGTAAATGCTTAGGAAGGCAAGCTGAAATATCAGCTCTTAATGCCCAGAAAGCCTCAGCGAAGATGCGTTCACCATGACCAACAGAACTTCATTTGGGCCAATCTGGTCCCCTGCACAGTATTGATTAGAAGGTGTGTAGGTCCCGGCCCCTCAGACACATCTTGACAACATGGACACAGGCACTGGCATTGTACCACTTTCCAAAGGAGAGAGTACCAGTAGAAGATGATAAATTAAAGACACCAGCTAATTCCTCAAAGGAAAAGACTTAGACTCTTGCACTATAAATCAAGGGACATTTTAACACGATGGTTTCAGTACTGCATGTAAATGCAGCAAAAATTTCAATTCTAGTTTAAGTAAGTTGCACTTAAAAAAATCATTTTTCCTAGCGGCACACATAACAATTAGCTAACTCATATTGTTGTAATATATTAGATAGAACCCAGCTTTATATTCTAAGAGTGTTAATCTATTAGGTCTCCCTCCAATAAACATGGGGGTTGAAATATGGAGATGCTAAATTTTATAGTGGGAAATTCTCTGCTTGTTGCAAAAGAAAAACTTACAAGACAACTGTAGCCATTAAAAAAAAAAAAAAAGACAACCACATCAACGGTTATGTCAAATACTGAATCTATTCTAAAGGGCGTCTGGAAGGGAGCACCCCTAGGTTTCTCTCCTAAGAGAAAATGTTCAGTCCCGGCTGGTGTTTCTCAGTGGTTAGAGCGTCGCCTCGAGCACCAAATAAAGGGTCTCAGGTTCGATTCCCAGTCAAGGGCATGTGCCTGGGTTCCAGGTTTGATCCCTGGCCCGGGTCAGGGCTCGTAGGGGAGGCAGCCAATCAATGTGTGTTTTTCACATTGGTTTCTCTCTCTCTCTCTCTCTCTCTCTCTCTCTCTCTCTCTCTCTCTCCCACTCCCTTCCACTCTTTCTAAAAAGCAATGGAAAAAATATCAAGTGAGGATTAAAAAAAAAAAAGGAGTAAATGTTCATTTATTTAGCAATCATGAATTGAAGTATTTGAGTTAGTGTTTAAATGTGAATTTATTTTTCAAAAGGAAGTCCCAGGGAACTAGAAAATAATTTCATCTTTCTTTATAGAGTTTGAAATCTTGCCCATAAAGAAGGTGTTATCACCCTGAGTATCATTAATCACTCCCAGCAAAATGCTGGCGGGTTACCTGGATAACAAAGTAGGAATGATGACTGAATCAGGGACCCAGTTTAGCCCTAGAGAGTGTAGAGTATATCTGCATTCTTATACTAGAATGGTAAGAGCTTCTTTGTTGAATGCATTTTAGATCAGGGATCACAAAATTTTCTGTAATAGGCCAGAGAGTAAATATTTTCAATTTGTGGGAATATACAGTCTGTCACAACCGCTCAACTCCATGGATGTAGTAAGAAAGCACTCATATAGCCCAAATGCAAACGAACGGGCATGGTTGTGTTCCAATGTCTTATTCTGCTCAGGCTGCTATAAAAAAGTACCATCGACTGGCTTATAAACAACAGAAATTCATTTCTCACACTTCTGGAAGCCCAAGGTCAAGGTGCCATCAGATTTCGTGTCTGGCGAGGACCTACTTCTTGGTTCGTGGATGACAGATAGAAACCTTCTCCCTGCATCCTCATGGTGAAAGGGGCCAGAAATCTCTCTGGGGACCCTTTTATGAGGGCACTAATCCCATTCATGGGAGCAGTAACCTTACGACTTCATCACCCCCAAAGGTTTCACATTGGGAGTAAGGTTTCAATATATGAATTTTGTGGGGGATGGGGTGGGGGAGATACAAAATTCAGTCCATAGCACCCAATAAAACTTTATTTAGGTAAGCTTACATTTGAATTTTATATAATTCCCATGTGTCATGAGATACTATTTTCCTTTGGATTCTTTCTTATACCATTTAAAAATGTAAAAACCACTCTTAGCTCGTGGGCCAAGTTTGCTGATACTTATCTAGGTGAAAAAATTTTAATGGATTCACAGATTGCTATATCTGGTTGGTAAGCACTTTGGAATTGTAATGACTTACATTTACCTTGAAAGTAAATAATTTAAAGTGTTAAATTGGTTTGAAGTGATTAGCATACTTGAATTAATCATAAATAGCAGTTAATCATTAAATAGTGTTATATGCAGAAGATGTATTCCTATTTTTTTTTCCTGATCTGATAATATCGCCTTGGAACTTTTTATTTAATTGAAATAATTTAATTTATATTTAAATAATATTATTGATGAAATGTAATAATAGTAAAAAAAGCCTTATGAAATATGTAGGCTTCTATTGAATTTAGTAAGTTAATCAACATATGGTTTCTTTGAAATGTCCTTCCAATCTTACAGTTTTCAGAAAACACATTTTAATGCATTTGATTATTTTTGAATGACTGTCCAAATGTTGGCTTTTTCTTTGCATACAATCTGTTATAGCCAGAAATTTGGCAGTTAAAATTTTTGAAGTAGATGCTAAGTCAAAAAGACCATTTAAATGGAAACAGATCAACTACACAATGAAGATTCCCAATGAAAAAAGGCTCAGTGCCATGAGGATTACTTCCAGAGAGGAAATACTAAATCGGGTCACTTCAGAGGCTTCACTGATTTTTACTTTGTGTTAGTTTTCTATTGTTGCTGTAATAATTACCACAAATTAAGTCTCTTATAGGTCCAGAGGTCAGAAGTCCAGCTCCTTCCAGAGGCTGTGAAGGGAGAACCTGGTTCCTTGCCTTTTTCAGTGTCTCGTGGCTACCTATACCCTGAAATTGTGGCCACTTTTCCATTTCAAAGTGCACCACTCCAGTTTCTGCATCACTGCCATTTCACTGTCACATCACAATGTCATCTCCCCTGATTCTGACCCCCGTCCCCCGCATCCATCCGAAGGACCATTGTGATCACAGTGGGCCCAATTGCATAATCCAGGAGAATGTCCTCATCCTAAGCCTGCTCACTTCATCACACCTGTACAGTCCCTTTTCCATGTAATGTTCACAGGGTCCCAAGCACGATGATGCCGAGATATCTGAGAGGCCATTATTCAGCCTGCCACACACATAACATTTTTTAAAAATAAATTTTCATTATTTGTGAGCTGTATACAAAACTAATGTGAGCAAGGATGTTGCTTCTATAGACCTGTGCCATATTGTTATGACATGTATGTGTATAAATCCCTAGAAAAAACTTCATTGTATAGTTGATCCTGAAACAATGCAGGGGTAAGGGACCCTGATCCCCTGTACAGTCAAAAATGCTTGTATAACTTTTAAAAATACGCTTTGTTGATTTTTTTAAAGAGAGAGGAAGGGGAAGGAGAAAGAGAGAGAAACATCGATGTGAGAGAGACATCCATAGGCTGCCTCCCATATGCATCTTGACTGGGAACTGAAACCGCAACCTGGTCATGTGCTCTGACCGGGAATCAAACCAGCAGCCTTTCGGTGCACGGGATGCTCAACCAACTGAGCCACACCAACCAGGGTACTTGTATAACTTTTGTCTCTCCTGCAACTTAGTTGTCCTTTGGATCTGCAGGGGGATTGGTTCCAGGACACCCCCATGGTTACAAAAGTTCTCAGACACTCAAGCCCCTTATATAAAACTAGAGGCCCGGTACAAAAAAATTTGTGCACTCGGGAGGGAGGGGGAGGGTCCCTCAGCCCAGCCTGTGCCCTCTCGCAGTCTGAGACCCCTCAGGGGATGACCACCTGCTGGCTTAGGCCCGCTCCCCGGGGGACTGGGCCTAAGATGGCAATCAGACATCCCTCTGGCAGCCCGGCAGCCATCGGGGGATGTCCACTTGCCAGCAGGGAGCAGGCCTAAACTGCAGTCGGACATCCTTAGTGCTGCTGAGAAGGCAGGAGAGGCTCCCACCACCACCACTGTACTGGCAGCCATCAGCCTGGCTTGTGGCTGAACAGAGCTCCTCCCATGTGAGAGCACCCTGACCACCAGGGGGCAGCTCCTGCATTGAGTGTCTGCCCCCTGGTGGTCAGTGTGTGTCATAGTGACCAGTCATTCCCAGTCCTTCTGCTGTTAGGGTCAGTTGCATATTACCCTTTTACTATATAGGATAAAGGCCTGGTGCACGGGTGTGGGCTGGCTGGTTTGCCCTGAAGGGTGTCCCGGATCAAGGTGGGGGTCCCGCTTGGGTGCCTGGCCAGCCTGGATGAGGGGATGATGTCTGTTTGCAGCTGGTCACACCTCCTTCAGGGTGGGGCTCCCCACTGGGGTGCCTGGCCAGTCTGGGTGAGGGGCTGAGGGCCATTTTCAGGCTGGTGGGCGACTGAAGCTCCCAACCTCTCCTTTTTTTCTTTTTTTATTCTGGGATTTATTTACCTTCTATGGCTGTCACTGGAACTGAGAGCTGGCTTTAGCTCTGAGGCTCGGCTCCAGCTCTGAGACCTTGGCTGCTAAAAGCAGGTATCTGGGTTTGTTTAGCTTCTATAATTGAAACCCTGTTGCAACTCCAGCCTGAGGCCCGGCTGGCTGAAAGCAGGTTTCTGGGGTTTGTTTAGCTTCTATAATTGCAACATTGTTTCTTAGAGCGCAGCTCAGAGGCCGGCAGCGGCGGGCGGGGAACCTTGGCTTCCTCCATCACTGGATCAACCAAGCCTCCTGTTCGCTTCAGCTGCCTGGCTGCCGGCCTCCATCTTGGTTGGCAGTTAATTTGCATATTGCCCTGATTAGCCAATGGGAAGCGTGTCAGAGGTACGGTTAATTACCATGTTTGTCTATTATTAGATAGGACTAGTGGCCCGGTGCATGCACGAAATTCGTGCATTGGGGTGGGAGGGTGGGGGGGTTCCCTCAGCCCAGCCTGAACCCTCTCCAATCGGACATCCCTCTCACAATCTGGGACCGCTGGCTCCTAACCACTCACCCGCTTGCCTGCCTGACTGCCTCTAACTGCCTCTATGCCTGCCTGCCTGATTGCCCCTAGCTGCTTCTGCCTGCCTGCCTGATCATCCCTAACTGTCCTCCCGGCCAGCCTGATCTCACCCCCAAACTGCCCTCCCCTGCCGGCCCGATCTTGCCCCCAACTGCCCTCCCCTGCTTTCCCGGTCACCCCGAACTGCCTTCCCTGGCAAGCCTGGTCCCCCGCAACTGCCCTCCCCTGCTGGCCTTATCTCGCCCCCAACTGCCCACCCCTGCCTGCCTGATGGCCCCTAACCTCTCTGCCTGCCTGCCTGATTGCCCCTAACCTCTCTACCTGCCTGCTTGATTGCCCCTAACCTCTCTGCCTGCCTGTCTGATCACCCCTAACCTCTCTACCTGCCTGCTTGATTGCCCCTAACCTCTCTACCTGCCTGCCTGATCGCCCCTAACTGCCTCTGCCTGCCTGCCTGATCGCCTCTAACTGCCCTCCCTTGCCAGCCTGATCTCGCCCCCAAATGCCCACCCCTGCTGGCCTGATCACCCTTAACTGCCTCTGCCTTGGCCCCCACCACCATGGCTTTGTTCAGAAGGAAGTCAGACTCCTGTTGATGGGTCTAATTAGCATATTACCTTTTATTAGTATAGATGGTGCAGAACAATGCCTATAGGAGCCCTCTGCATTCATAGATTCCCAACCACAGACTGAAAATACTGTTTTCGACCTGTTGTTGGTTGAATCGTGGTGGGCCAATGGTATATTTACTGGAAAAAAATCAGGGTATAAGTGGACCCATACAGTTCAAACCCATGCTGTTGAAAGGCCAACAGTATCAGGCACATAACCTTTTATACTCCCAGTCCTACTCATCCATATTCAAACATAGCCCTTCAAAAAAGGACTATGGTGGCAGGAAGAAATAGAGTAACAGCTCTCTAAATAAGAGCTCAAAGCATCATCCTTTTGTTAAACAAATACATGCATAAACAAATAAAGGTAAATTTTATAATATAGTTATTTAAGTATACACACACACACACACACACACACACACACACACACACTACATAAATGTTACAGTGTCATATCTTAAACTATCCTGACTTTAAAAACATCTAAATGATCCTCATCTGATTCAATCATTCAGCATTTTAGTTGAGTACCTAGTATGTGCCAGGAATAGTTTTTGACTCTAAGGCTTCAAAGATAAGACTCAATGAGGACACAGATATTACCTAAGCCACTGCAAGGCCATGCCCTTATATGCTTCTAGTATCACCACAATATGTACAGTGTGCCTAAATCACTATTTAAGGGATGGAGAAAGGGATTTGAGAGGAGAGATCCTGCTTATACAAAGTGACAAGCTATGAGGGAGACCTTAGCATCCCTGGGAAGGGTTAGCGTCTGATGTGGCAGCAACAGGGGTTGTGTAGAAGACTGTCTGGAGATGAGGTGGAGACACAGGCAGGGCCGGCTCTGAAGAGCTAGGTGCTGTGCTAGGGAGTGCAGACTGCCTCACCATGAGTTGTTCTAAGACATTCTCATGTGGGAAAGTGGTCTGTAGTTTTGAAAGACAGCTAAAGTAGCAACGCAGAAGACCTACAGAGTTAAGGAGAGGCAGAAGGCAGTCAGATAGCTGCTGGAATTGGCCAGAAAAGGGGGGAGCATCTGAACTGGGACGAGGCACCACAGAGAAGGAGAGAGAGGAGAGGGTAACTGGGAGAAACACTGATCCTACCTCAACGTGACTCTGTGAGGGACCAGCCATGGCTGCGGGTGGGGAAGTGAAGCAAAAGAACACTTGGGATGGCCCCAGGTTTCTGTTAGGCTTAACCAAGAGGAAGCACAGAGATGAACAGAATGAGAGGCTGGAGTGCGGGGAGGTGACGAGTCTCGGTTTTAGACGTGTAGAATTCGCGTTTCCTCTAGGACATCCAGAAAGAGATGTCTAATAGACAGTGAGACACACAGAACAGAGAATCAGACGTGGGCGCACGGGTTGCTGTGGGAGTGCGAAGAGTGGTCCGATGCCCCAGCAACTGCAGAGGAAGTAAGTTAGGAGCTGGGTGCAGGGCAAAGCCCAGGGACTGGCCGGTGAGGAGGATCCGGGGGGTTTGATACAGAAAGCCAAGGGAGGAGGGCCCTCTGCGGGGATGGAAAACCACCCAATGCTGCAGAGACACCCGAGAGGAGGAGGAGGTCGCCTGATTTCCCAATCCCGCAGCTGCTGGTGAGTGCAGTGACATTTGTTTCAGGAGAACGGGACTGTGGAAGCAGGACTGAAGTATGTAGAGACATGGAGGCAGCACATGGGGAGCAATCCTCGAGAAACCGGGCCCAGGGTAATCCGGGAAAGCGGTGTGGATGGCACAGTATAGGAAAGGCTCTACAGGATGGGGAGACCTTTGTTTACTTAATAAATGCTTACGAGAGAGGGAACCAAGATGGCGGCATAGGTTAACGCCGGAGTTTGCTGCTTTGAACAACTACTTCAAAAGTGAAACCAAAAAACGGAAGGGACATCACCCAGAACCACAGGGGCGCTGGCTGAGTGGAAGTCCTACAACTAGGAGGAAAGAGAAACGCATACGGACACTCAGAGGAGGCGCAGTGCTGAAGTCAAATTCTGAGGTGCGGAGTGCGCGAAGCGGGCTGGCGGCGGAGGGCGCGGTTGTTGTTTTCAATCGGGAGGGAGTCGCAGACTCTGAGCTCCAGATCCGGGCGAGTCTTTAGGGACCCAGACTCAGGCGGAAGAAGCGGGACTGTCTGGCTTCGGTCAGAGCGAGTGCAGCTTTCTCTCCGAGCTTTGCAGAGGGTGCTGGGACTCAGAGAGGCAGAGCCCCTTGGGACAGGACTGAGAGCCGCCATAACTGCTCTCTCCGGCCCACCCTGTTGATCCTGTTCGACCCGCCCTGCCCAAGCCCTGCACAGAGGCATTTGCCGGATAGCCTCAGGCAAAGGCATTTGCCGGATAGCCTCAGGCAAAGGCTAGATTAGCACCTCCCTAGAGGACAGAAGTTCTCTCACCGCTGACACAGCTGAATCTCATAGCCACTTGGCCTGGAGGTCAAACCCTCCCTGGAATTAGCTACAGCAATCAAGATTTATCTATAAGACTTCGAACAAAGACCACTAGGGGGTGCACCAAGGAAGCATAACAAAATGCGGAGACAAAGAAACAGGACAAAATTGTCAATGGAAGAAATAGAGTTCAGAACCACACTTTTAAGGTCTCTCAAGAACTGTTTAGAAGCTGCTGATAAACTTAATGAGCTCTACACGAAAACTAATAAGACCCTCGATCTTATATTGGGGCACCAACTAGAAATTAAGCACACACGGACTGAAATAACGAATATTATACAGACGCCCGACAGCAGACCAGAGGAGCGCAAGAATCAAGTCAATGATTTGAAATGCGAGGAAGCAAAAAACATCCAACCGGAAAAGCAAAATGAAAAAAGAATCCAAAAATGCGAGGATAGTGTAAGGAGCCTCTGGGACAGCTTCAAGCGTACCAACATCAGAATTATAGGGGTGCCAGAAGATGAGAGAGAGCAAGATATTGAAAACCTATTTGAAGAAATAATGACAGAAAACTTCCCCCACCTGGTGAAAGAAATGGACTTACAGGTCCAAGAAGCGCGGAGAACCCCAAACAAAAGGAATCCAAAGAGGACCACACCAAGACACATCATAATTAAAATGCCAAGAGCAAAAGATAAAGAGAGAATCTTAAAAACAGCAAGAGAAAGAAACTCAGTTACCTACAAGGGAATACCCATACGACTGTCAGCTGATTTCTCAACAGAAACTTTGCAGGCCAGAAGGGAGTGGCAAGAAATATTCAAAGTGATGAATGCCAAGAACCTACAACCAAGATTACTTTATCCAGCAAAGCTATCATTCAGAATTGAAGGTCAGATAAAGAGCTTCACAGATAAGGAAAAGCTAAAGGAGTTCATCACCACCAAACCAGGATTATATGAAATGCTGAAAGGTATCCTTTAAGAAGAGGAAGAGGAAGAAAAAGGTAAAGATACAAATTATGAACAACAAATATGCATCTATCAACAAGTGAATCTAAGAATCAAGTGAATAAATAATCTGATGAACAGAATAAACTGTTGATTATAATAGAATCAGGGACATAGAAAGGGAATGGACTGACTATTCTTGGGGGGGAAAAGGGTGTGGGAGATGTGGGAAGAGACTGGACAAAAATCGTGCACCTATGGATGAGGACAGTGGGTGGGGAGTGAGGGCGGAGGGTAGGGCGAGAACTGGGAGGAGGGGAGTTATGGGGGGGAGGGGAAAAAGGAACAAATGTAATAATCTGAACAATAAAGATTTAATTAAAAAAAAAAATAAATGCTTACGGCATACATGTTCTGTACCAGGCACTATACTAAGCTTCTTACAAATATTCACTCCTTTACTCCTTGGCGTGGTTGATTTTATGTGTCAACTTGGCTAGGTCAGTTCTCAGATATCAGTTCCAATATGTCTGCATGTTGCTGTGAAGGTATTTAAAATGAGGATAACTTTTAAATCAGTAGTCTCAGGGCCCAGCCAGAGTGGCTCAGTTGGTTGAGCATCATCCATGCACCAAAGGGTTGCTGGTTCAATTCCCAGTCAGGGTACATACCTGGGTTGCAGGTTTGATCCTAGTGGGGGAGCAAATGAGAGGCACCTGATAGATGTCTTCTTGCCCCTTCCCCCACCTTCCCTCGCTCTAAGCATGTCCTTGGGTGAAGATTAAAAAAACACACCAAAAAACCCTTAGATTATTTTCTAATGAACTTTAAAAAAACCCTTAAAACATAATAAATAAATCAGTAGACTGGGTAAAGCATATAATGTAAGTAGGCCTCATCTAATCAGTTGAAGGCCTTAAAAAAAAAAAGACTGACCTTCCACAGGGAGGAGGAACTTTTGCCAGCAGACTACCTTTGGGCTCAAACTACAACACCAGCTGTTCTCTGAATCCCCAGCCTGCTGGCCCACCCTGCAGATTCTGGACTTGGCAGCTTCTACAACTGCATTAGCCAATTCCTTAAAATCTCTCTCTCTCTCTTTCTCTCTCTCTCTACACACACACACACACACACTACTGTTTCTGTGGGGAATTCTGACTAACGAATGCATCCTTTGTAACAACATTAGGTACTATTATAATCCCCATCACAGTTGAGGAAACTATGGCAGAGACAGGTTAAGTAACTTGGCCAGAGCAGCACAGCAAGCGGGTAGCAGAGCTGGATTCCAATACAGTGTGCCCCCAGAGAACCTGCTCTTAATCACATGCTGTGCTGCTGTCCAGAGCACTGACCCAGGGGTGTTGGGGCCCACTGGGAAGGCCAGTAGAGAGACAGAACATACAAGCAATGGGAATCTACAAATGCAGTCTGGTACAAATGAGAAAACAGGCACAAGGGATCGGCCCAAAGTGGGACCCACAGTGGTTCAAGTAGTAGAACCCAGGTTTTCAGGATACAGCATCAGCTTTCCCCTTTCTCCTTTCACTCCATTTGTCTATCCACGTCCGGTCCTCCCGCCCGGATTCCCCTGCTCTTCAGAGACTCTCTCAGTCGCACTCCCCTCACGTTGCTTTCTGCTGGAGGCCCAGGAATCTTTATGTTCTGACCGTGACCACATGCCTCAAATAACCACTAAGCTGTAGACAACACATGCCAGCCAATGACAAAGTGCCCTTCTTACTGAGTGCAGCCCAATAACCCATCTAACAATGTTAAGTTCCGTATATCTGGTAAAATGGTGCATCTCACACGAATAATTATAGAGTGTGTTAGTAATTATTTGGAAAATAAAACAAAACAAAACCCCTCCCCACAAAACCCAGGAAGCTCAATGGGCATTTGGTTCCAAATACACATTTCTATGAATTAACTACTCAAGGAATTAGGTGTCTTTGAAAATACATCCGATATAAAAAGTCTCCCAATAATCTGAATTGGGTTATTTGAAAACTAGTCTTTTCAAGCTTGACTTTTTGGGGACTGGGAACCACAGGGTATAGGAACCAATGTGCCATCAGAACCTCAAGCACAAGCACCTACTCCCACCTCATTTATAAAACTTCCTGAAGAAAAATTTGAAAATATGTATTAAAGCTTTAGAATTTGTACATTTTAACCCAGCAGTTCTGCTTCTTCTAAAACTTTATCTTAAGGAAATAATCATGACCATGCATAAAGATTTCGCTATAAAGACACATATATCATAGCATTGGTGAGAATAGTAATGTATTTCTTGATTATATGGGATTGAGCAATCAAATTATGACATTTCCATGTGATGGAAAACTATGCATTCACTAATATTAACCCTGAAGCATAATAACTAATGCTATGGAAAGATGTTTCTGAGATAAAAGCACATGACACAAAACCTCATTTCTGTTAAATATATATTGCATGGAAGGCAGCCTCTTAAGAGGTCCCCAATAATGCCTACCACTCAGTATTCACATGCCTGTGCAGTCCACCCCGCACTGCACCAGTGTTGGGCTCTGTGACCAAAAGCATAGAGAAAGAAGTGATGGCATGCCACTTTGACATTTGATTATAAAAGACTGTGACTTCCATTTTGCCCACATGTGCTTTTTTTTATTTTTGTTTATTGTTTTTTTCTCTTGGATCACTTGGTCTGGTAGAAGCAAGATGCTGTGCTGTGAGAAGCCCTAAGGAGTCGCCTCTGGGAAAGAACGGAAGCCCCTGCCCAGTAGCCTGTGAGTGAGATTGGAAGGTGCTGGCTGGCTGGCCCCACTGAGCCTTGCGATGAGCAGAGCCCAGCTGACAGCCTGTTTGCAACCTTGCTGGACCCTGAGCCAGAACCACCAGGTAGGTTGTACCTGTGTTCCTGAACCTCCAAAACAGTGAGGTGACAGCTGTTTACTGTAGTCTACAGCTGCTGGTTTGGGGGCAATTTGTTACATGGCAATAGTTAACTAATACCTATGTGCATAGTGAAATGACCGAAAGACTAGAATCCAAAATACTAGTAGTGGTTCTCTCTAGGTGGTGGAATAATAATTTTTATTTTCTCTTTTTGTACAATGTTGGCAATGTTTTTCCTTTTTCAGAAAACAGGAAAAGAAAACCACATATGACCAAGAAAGATCATATGACCTTCTAAAGAATCAAAGTATAAAGATTAAGAGAGACAATTTTAGCTCTAAGAACTTTTAAAGATTCTTAAAGATTCTTTTCACGTAGATTAGCTTAAAGGTGCAAAAAAGGAAAGAAAAAGAAAAAAAAATACTCCAAAGAACACACCTGAACATCTTGGTGGAGTAGGTGCTACCCACCAGAAACCACGCAACACTGCACGGCAAGGAGACGTGCACAAGCCTCCTAAAAGGAAAACCAAACAGCAATGATGAAGTCATCTGTTAGCAGATCATCAGCACAGGTGTCTTGCTTACCCAGCTTCTGGTCAAACCGCCATGCTGCGACATAGGCATTGTGCCTCAGACTGCTCTGTGTGGCCAGGGGCACGGTGACATAAATGGGACCATCCACCAGCACCGGCGTTCCATCACTGCTGAGCAAGTGCACGCTGACAGCTGTGACTGGGCTCAGGTCGTACCTGGTGCCGTTTCCTGGAAGCAAGAGGCATTCTCCATCACATGCACACAAAGATTCGTGGGGCTGTGGAAACCGTTTCCAAAAAAAATAGTAATCGCTACCAATTGCCAAGTACCATGCCTCCTATCTGCCAGGGACTGCACTAAGCACTTTGCACACATAATCCTCACCTCGACTTTCGAAGGTAGGAAAAATCCCCATTTTACACAGAGAGAAACTGAGACTCAGCGAGGGCCCTACTGGGAGCTGGCCTAAGGGCACAGAACAGTGGGTGGTAGGCTGGAATCCGAAGCTCGGGTTGCCCAATCTAATTACTGCACTTTACTTTTAAAAACAACCTCCAAAGGGAAGGACTTTTTGTCGGTAATGGGACAGGGAGGTGCTTGTGGAAATCCCCGAAACCGACTCAGTCACAAAGGGAGCCCTGTGTACACGTTAATTACTTGGCAGATCACCAAAAGGAAACCAGTATTTTCAATTAGAGACTACTTTAAAAAAAAAAAGGTAAATTTCTTCAAGGAGTTCTTCAAAATATTAATTTACTTCCACTAAAAGTACACTACTGAAAACTTGGGCTTGAAATATTTATGAGTTATTTTAGTTGCCATTGTTATTTTGATCTGTTTAAAAGGAATTTAAAATGCCAATTATTCTGCATTAGAGGCCTTTTATCCAAGCCAATGCTTTAATGACTATCTACTTTACAGATAAATTAGGCAATGCTTGTAGAGTGGCATTATATTTATACACTTAAGCAATCCATTTTAGAAAACCTTTTCTCAAGTGAAATATGATATCACACAAAATGTATTCTGTCGTAACTTTAAATCCTTTCATTAAACACAATGACAAAAACACAATGGTAAGACAATTTTAAGCTACATCGGAACACAAACTATAGGATTTCTTATTAAGCTATTTATATATTTACATACCCATCAATTATCTGAGCGAATTCAAACTTCCAATTAGGACTAAATTTAAATATTTAAAGCTTACTAAACTTGACAAGCTCAGGGGAGGCCTGCATGGCAGGCTTTAGAAACTCAGAGACCCAGCTTTTGTTTTTTTTCAGCCCACATAAACTGAAACCTTGTTTATTTGGCCCGTGTTAGCCTTTGAGTTTGACATGCTTGACTTAACTAAAAGTGAGTCATGGTAGGTAGTCATTCCTAGACAAAAGTCTATCTTTACCGTAACTGAGCCTGTCCATTGTGGTTTTTTTTTTTTTTTGCATTTAAGATAACATACCTTTGGAATGTCTGAGTAATCTTCCTTTTTCCAGACCCCTCAGGGCAAAATCTCCCACCAGAGGGCAATGAAACTCCTCATGGTTATCTTGTTCCCCTGCACACGATCTCTATGTACTATTAATGTAAACTGTTAACTATTGTATACGCATATAAAATATAAAATAAAATATAAAATACGGATTTATACCAATATAAAAGTATTTGTCTCTTCATTTTACTCTTTATCCTATCTCAGAGACTTCCCCGCTTTGCATTCTCTCACCTCCCTTATCTGCCACCAATGAATTTTATGTAACCTCCCCTATGCCTCCTCCTTTGATTGTAATGTATAAAAAGACAAAGCTGCCATCCTCTGGAGCATTTTCTCAATCTGTTGAGATTTTGTTTCCTGGCAAATGTCATCTGTTTGGCTCAAGTAAACTCATAAAAATTTGGATGTTTCTTAGTGAATTTTAGAGTTTCAACAAACCACAGCTAAACCCTTTATGGAGCAATTTCTATACAGCTACTGACAGCGGTACCCTTTATAATGTACTAGAGGCCCAGTGCACAAAATTCGTGCACAGGGGTTGGGAGGCTCAGCCCAGCCTACACTGTCTCCAATCTGATCCTGGGGATCGGGCCTAAACCGGCAGTTGGACATCCCTCTCACAATCCTGGACCGCTGGGTCCTAATGACTCACCCGCCTGGTCGCCCCTAACTGCATCCCCGCCCCGCTGGCCTGATCACCCCTCACTGCCCCCCCACTGCTGGGCTGGTCACCCCTTTCTGTCGCCCCTGCCAGCTTGGTCGCCCCCAACACCTCCCATCTGCTGGCCTGGTAGCACCTAACTGCCCCCCTCCTGCCGGCCTAGTCACCCCAACTGCCCCCCCTGCCAGCCTAATCACCCCCAACTGCCCCCCTGCCAGCCTAATCACCCCCAACTACCCCCCCCCCGGCATGGTTGCCCCTCACAACCACCCCCCGCCCCCGCTTAGTTGCCCCATGCAGCCTGCTTGTTCAGTCATTTGGATGTCCCTCACTAACCCCCCTGCTGACCTGGTCGTAGGCAGCCATCTTGTGAGGGCGTGAGGATTAATTTGCATATCACCTCTTTATCATATAGGATAATTGTATCTGTTTTTAAATGTAGGAAAAGTATGGAAATGGGAACTTGATCGAAGGTCCATGTTGGAGTCATAGATTCAGGTTCTGAAATCTTTTAGTCTGGCCATTTCATTTTAGGATAAGAAAACCAAAACCCAGAATTTTCCAGATTTCATCAAAATAGCTTGTGGACAGCGGCCTAAATATGAGCAATGCCCAAAGGGAACACAGAAGCAAAGCCAGGTCTACAATGTGCACCTCTCCACTAGGTTCTGTTAGATTCTCTGATGAGATAAAACTTAAAGAGAAATTAAGTAACTTACTATCCACTGTATTAAACAACTCAGAGATAATGTTTTCAGTTAAGTAGTGCTGCCTCCTTCACTAAACCTGGGGCAGGAAGTCTGAAGAGGGAAGCGGTAGGTAGAGTCAGACAGCACTCCAGACAGCATCATCCTTCCTTTCCTCCCACTCCACTCAGCCTTGGTTCCCAGACATGGCAACCATGCCCTTTGGATTTTCCCTTCCCACTCTCTTGCACATTCCAGGCACAGGAAGCAGGGTTCAGGTAGCAACTGCTTATATGGCCTCAGGCAAGTGACTTCACTCCTCGGGTTTGTTTTACTTATCTGCAAAACTAAGGAGATTGGGCCCAGCTGGTGTGGCTCACTGAGCATCGACCCATGAACCAAGAGGTCACCAGTCTGATTCTGGTCAGGGCACATCCCTGGGTTGTGGGCTAAGAGGTCACTGATTCAATTCCAGGTCAGGACACATGCCCGGGTTGTGGGTTTGATCCCCCGTGGAGGTGTGCAGGAGGCAGGTGATCAATGATGTTCCTCTCTCACTGATGTTTCTATCTCTCTATCCCTTTCCCTTCCTCTCCCTCTAAGAAATCAATAAAAACATCTGAAAAAGAAAAAACAACTAGAAGGTTGGGCTAGATCAGTGGTCAGCAAACTGCGGCTTGCGAGTTACATGCGGCTCTTTGGCCCCTTGAGTGTGGCTCTTCCACAAAATACCACGTGCGGGCGCGCACATACAGCGCGATTGAAACTTCATGGCCCATGTGCAGAAGTTGGTATTTTGTGGAAGAGCCACACTCAAGGGGCCAAAGAGCCACATGTGGCTCGCAAGCCGCAGTTTGCCGACCACTGGGCTAGATGATTTCCTGTGAGTCTATGGAAAGAAATGGGTTCAGCTATAAACATTCAGAAGTAAGTACAGCACTACAGAAAAGGGCACATTAATTTAATGCAATACACATAAAGTTCATTTGATTTGATGTTCTTTTAAAAGTCCTGCTTGCCCTTGCAGTATTGCTCAATGGTTAGAGTGTTCAATTCCTAGACAAGGGTACATATTCGGGTTGCTGGTTCAATCCCCAGCACTTGGTTGGGATGTGTTGGGAAGCAACCAATTGGTGTGTCTCTCTCACATTGATGTTTTTCTCTCTCTCTCACATCTTTCTTTCTCTCTCTCTCCTCCCCCTCTCTTCCATTCTCCCTAAAACAAAACAAAAAAATCAATGGGGGAAAATATCCTCAGGTGAGGATTAACAACAACAAGTCCTCTGAAGACACTGCAGGCAATTCCATCTGCTTGCTGAGGCCTCCTTTCTCAGGGCCCCACAGAATGCCTTTCAAAGGGTCCTCCCTCGGTCCTCCCTCTGCCCTCCCACTTTCTTTATTCTGGAAAGATTCATACTTTGAAAGGCTAAATTGTTCCTCCTCCAGTCCTTGCTATGAGACTGTAACTCTATATGAAATGCTGAGTTCTGTGTATGAGAGGTTCTTTCCTTTCTGTTCTGTTTTGATGTTACCTGGCTCCTGTCATGTCCCAATAGAGAGGTGTCAGGCTGAGCAGCAGGGCCAGGGGCCGCAGCAGTGCCCACTCTCAGAGCCTGATTCGTCCCTTGGAACAGGAGGGGCTTTGCTCAGATAGCACCTAAGCTACTGTCTGGCTTTGCATCCATTACCAGCTTTTCTGACTGCAGAACAATTTCACCCATTAGTCGTTTTACTGACTCCCCTCTGTCTTCTGGGAGTTACTAGCACAAGCAATTTCTAGAAAACCCCTTGGGGATGTGACGGCATGGTCTGTGGTTCTATGTGATGTCAGGACACTAAGGGAGCAGATGGGAGGGGATGAGCAATCGAGGACATGGCCGAAGTCTCCACGTGGCTGCGTTTCTCTATTTACAATTCCAGAAGCTTCTTCTAAACTGGACACAACTCCCCTGGGGGTGCTCCAAGGAAACCAGCCTTCAGAGCACTTTCTCATCACATCTGTGGCGTCCGTTCACCTTCACTGAACTCTAGTTAGGACCTGTCACCTCACACCAGTACACGTGGTCCAGCCTCTCACGCTAAGCTGAATCTCTTAGACCAGTGGTCGGCAAACTGCGGCTCACGAGCCACATGCGGCTCTTGGGCGCCTTGAGTGTGGCTCTTCCACAAAATACCAACTTCTGCGCATGGGCCACGAAGTTTTAATCGCACTGTACGTGTGCGCCCGCACGTAGTATTTTGTGGAAGAGCCACACTCAAGGGGCCAAAGAGCCACATGTGGCTCGCGAGCTGCAGTTTGCCAACCACTGTCTTAGACGTGGTTTATGAAACAGGAGGCAAACAACGCTGGGGCAGAGGAGACACTGTGCGCACCCCCTGGAGATGGGTGCCCAGCTGATGAGCTGTTGGGGCGCCTCATGGAGTCCAGGCTCCCACACCCTCACAGGTGCCAGTGAACACACTCAAAGAATTTTCCCTGAGTCAACTTAGTTATTTCAGTGGAAAAGAAGCTGAATGCAACCTTTCAAAGACCTCTCTTTCCTCTAAAACAACAGTGATCTTTAAAGAAAACAAACTACTGAAATAGCCTGTCTTTGTGTTCTTCCCCCTTCATCTCGGATTTCATAATTTATTCAAGAGAGGTCATTTCTCCAAGTTGTGGTTTATGATTGCACACCATTTTGTCAGGGAGACTGGGTGGAGATTTCACGGTGGTCTCAGATTGCACTTTATCATGTTTTCCACGAAACACGAGTTTTCTCCTAGGGCTGTGCATTTAAAGAGAAAGTTAACGCTTATCCCAATAATGTTTACGTTAGAGGGCTACCATGCCTTTCTGGTTACTGACTATTAATTGCATTATCATCACATAAAAATTAAAAGAAGAAGAAAGATTCCCGAAAACAAGTGCTACAGAGGGAAGAAAAGCAAATGACCAATCACCAGGTCACCTTGATCTGTAACCAGTAATTTACTAATATTCTACAAAATAGATTAGACGTTGCAGGTTTAGAAGCTCTTTCAGAACAATCAGTTATGAAATCATTCTGAGGTGATACTCAATGAAAGTGTCCCTGGGAAATGCAGTAACTTACTAACCAAGCAGGATTTAACCCAGAACAGCCTCCATTTTTTTAGTTTATGTTGTGACTAAAGTGTCCAGGAAAAGAAGACGGGAGACAAGAAAACGATTCAGGACTTCAGAACCCCCACCCCGACCCCAGTCACCAGAAGGAGGAGGGACCACGGCAGCACCAAGCACCTGATGAATTATGCTGCTGGCCGTGAGCAGGGGTGGAAGGTACACGTCTCCAGTCCTTACTGATAAGGATTTATTACAAATTTTCTGGCTAATGGCTTTTACTTTGTCTCATCTATTGGGCGTGGAGGGCACTGGTTTGCTCATCTTGGATCAGCCCCGGTACCACCTTCCCCCCGAGCTGTGACACGGGGTTGGGCAGATGGGGCTGTGCATCTCTGCAAGGCCAGTGAGGCAGACAGGATGCCCCACCAAACACACGGTCTGAGGGCAAGTGGGGCAAGGCCGAGGACAGAGGGGCAGAAAACCTCTAGCTCTGATTTTATACTTAAAAACAATTTTTCAGTTTAAAAAACTCCTCTGAATTAAATATATTCATTCCACCAAAGGAGAGCTCAGAGAAGGTGCTGAAGGCAGCTGGGACCAGGAGAAAGGCTCAAGTAGACAGTCCCTGAAATGCTGTGCAGTGGTGCAGACAAAATTCCTCAGGGAACATCTTGAACACACTTGGGCTTGGAGAAAGCGCCCTCCCTCTGCCACTTCCGTTCTCCCACTCAGTACCAACACTTCAACCCACACACACAGATTCAAACACGGAAGCCAGGATGCACAAAGAAGAGACTCAAATTACCTGTTCTGTTTCCATCTAATCCTCGCAAGTATGGAAAACTGTCGGCCTCGGAGGGGGAGCCGGCGGCCGTCAGGAAAGCGGTCAGGTCACTGTAGCTGGTGTTCTCGGGCAGCCGCAGGGCTCTCCTCTGGAAATGAACGCGAGGCTGCGGCCGGGCACCTGCAGGAATTCACCTCTGAGTTACATCCCGAGGGAGCAATTTCTGCTTTTAGACCATGCAAAACGAGGAAGAGCTTCTGTAAGGTTCCAGCAGGCTTCCCCTGCCCTTAGCTCTCCCCACAGCTCCTCCAGCCCATTCACTTCACGCAGGACACTGAGATGTGACAACACGCTATTATGGGGAGAGAAATAATAGCCCATTGTCGCATTTGTTTTGACACAGGATGTTATTTAGGTTTTTCAACAACAAGCTTTCCAAGTGCTATCTGTGAGCGGTCTTTTCACTGCGCAGCATTTGTCTATGGATCAGGGTAACATCTTGGGAAACAAAGTCCGTGTAAGTGAAACAAGTAGATGACAATCTCTTTACACAAACAAGGCAAGCGATACCCTTTGATTTGGCGTCAAACACATCCTTCTCTGTCTGGTAAAATCTGGTTGCATGCCACAGACCCAACCAAAGCAGAGGCAGGGATTGAATGTGAAGCCTGCTTGGACAAGACTGCAAACAAGAGCCCAAGAGTAAGGAGCCCGTTTCCTCCTGGGAAGCTGCCACCTGGCACCCAGACTAGCTGTTGGGGTGCATCCTATTTGTGACTGATTATGTTGCAGATTTTATGATGAGGCTCTTGGAATAATTCGATGCTCCCCTTACCAAAGCCAACTCTTCTGTGCAGAAGGAGGGTAGAGGTGACAGGTCCTTCAGACAGTTACCTTGTGACATCACCCGCTGTTTGACTTTGCTCCAGATGTTTTGACTGTAAACCTGAACCTGTTTTTACCTAATGCTGAGGCGGTAGTCGCAAGACGTAAAGGTATTAAGTCATTTTGTACAAACCCAGCAAAAACTTCAAGACAAAAGTAAAAGAATTGGGAGTTGTAGCATTTACCAATGAAAGCACACATTTCTCATTTCTCCTAATTAAAATAAAGTGTCTTCCTTCAAGACAATATTCTGTCCTGACATTCTGGTCATCATATATCCTATCCCAGCTTGAGGTGGACCATGTGGTCGGCTGGGGGCGCCCTCTCCCCACCATGGCCCAGGCAGGGTCCTGGCTCTGACCTCACGAGGTGAATACTCTGTCCCGTGGGGATGAGAGGGGTGTGGTCTGGACAGAGTGGTGGAGCCCCTTCTTATCTCTCAACATCTAGCAGCTGACCTACAGGAAACAAGATCACAGCCAATGGATAGTTTAACCAAAATTCAAATGTGTTGTGCACTGACAGGGACAGTGGATGGTGTGTCTCAGCTTTGGATAAATTCACTGCCATTACCACCTGACAATAAGCCGTCCCTCATAAGATTTTGAGAAGTCAGCCCCAAAGTTACTGTCAGTTCTCTTTTTAAATATTCAACATACCTTGGAATCCTGAGACTATTTGGACAACATCTTCATAAACCATTAGAGTAGCGGATCGTTCTGGAAGCAGGCCGAGGCTCAGCGAAGAAAACACTGCAGAAACAAAAATGGATGTAAGGGAATTCATTTACATCAAAATGCCCACTCTAATTTTTGTATTCTGATTTCAAATCAATCAACAATATTGATTTTTCGCACTATGACATAAAGATTTATTTTGTTTCTGCCCCTGGTTCCTGACATAGAGCTCCTAAATCCCCTGAATGCTGGGGCCAGTGGGAGCACCTTTTGTTCTAATGAGGTGACTTGAGGCGAGCTCCTGGATTGGTTGCCAGATAGATCAAGCCATGGTTAGAAACTTAGAATTTTCAGCCCCTTTCTTTACAATATCCTTTATGATAAACTGGAAAAGGTAAATTAAACGTTTCACTGAGTTCTGTGAGCCATTATAGCAAATTACTGGACCCGAGGGGGTGGTAACTGAAACCCCTGGTTTTAGCCAGTCAGTCAGAAGTGCAGGAGACAACCTAGGACTTCGGTCTGAAGTGGGGATGGTCTCATGGGACCGAGCCCTTAACCTGTGAGGTGAGTGCTACCTCCAGGTAGTTAATGTCAGACTGAATGGAACTGCAGGACATCCCATCAGTGTCCAGAGAGTTGAAGAATTGATTGGTTTGAGAAAAAACACCATTCATTTGGTGTCAGAAGTGTGAGAGAAAGGAAACACTTTTCCCTTTAAGTATGATTAGCAAGACTTCCGCCATGTCACAGGAGTACTACCATCACTTGTACAACAACAGTTTACCCTACAATAGTCAACTACTTCTTGTTCATTAAAATGTTTTAGTAAAACATCTGAACTTCATATAGAAATATATAAAAAGTTATAATGTACACACTATACAAACATAAAATATATAACACCAGATATTAACATTAGGAAAGCCCTCAAAAATATATGCTAAGGTTAATGTGTGCCTGATGGTAAAAGGGTATTTCACCCTATTCTGGGAACTAATAAGACGACAGAACTTATGTTAGTTTAAAATTAAGTACCTACTGGCACTTCCAATAAAAGATTCACAAAGCCTACAAGTTTTTGAGTAAAACATGAATTTAAGAGAATACAAATAAATCTATCTATCTATATATATAAAAGTCTAAGCGACTGTTATGACTGAACAACCAGAACGACTGGAATGACTGGTCACCAGTTGCTATGACACACACTGACCACCAGAGGGCAGACACTCAACGCAAGAGCTGCTCCCTGGTGGTCAGTGCACTCCCACAGCCAACCTCCCGTGGCTGACCAACCACCCATGGCCCCTCCTCCCAGCCGACTGGCCCCCATTGGCTCCTGGTGCTAAACCATTCATAGACGACCTGCTTCTGGGACAGGGTTTCGTATGTAGCAGAGAAGCTCCCGCGCTGCGACCTACTGAAAGTCAGCCTTTGACACAAGGGTTTGTCTCGCTCCTGTCCTCTCCCTTCCCTGGGGGGTACCCGCCTGCTGCGATGGCAGCACAGTGAGGGAAGGAGGAGGATGGGAGGCAGGGAACCACATGATGGTGGGGCGGCATCAGCATCTGTTCTTTCTGTGCCCAACTCGGCAACCGTTGCCTCCTCTCCCAACCCTGCTGGGATCTTCGGGCCTTGGGCTGGGATGGGGAACCAGGGGTGTGTGGTGGCAGACTCAGCCCCCTTCCCAGAGGGGCTGAGGGCTGGCTCCCTCCTTGGAGCCGGTAGACAACCTCTCGTGGTCCCTTCCCACTCCTGCCCCCCATGCACAAATTCGTGCACCAGGCCTCTGTTATCCTATATAATAAAAAGCTAATATGCAAATTGTCCCCTCGGGAGTTCGACCTACCAGGAGTTTGACAGCTTGCTATGACGTGTGCTGACCACCAGCGGGTGGTGCAGAATGAAGGAAGGCCCCAGCCAGGAGCCAGCAGCTGCGGGAAGGAAGGCCCCGATTGGCCCTAATCTCCAGCCAGGCCTAGGGACCCTACCCGTGCACAAATTTCGTGCACCGGGCCTCTAGTATAATAATTATCATCACTAACATTACTAAACCCTTCCTAACACATCAGACATTAGGAACCAGAAATATTATGTGCTGAGAATATTGACTACTTAGCATAACTGGCTCTTAGTAGGGCCAGAGGGAACCAGCTGGCTTGGATGTGATCCCATACAGAGTCCATTTATTTAGCTGCCACTGTGTACCAGGCCTAATGCTATCTGTGTGGAGCAGGTCAATGCTGGAGGCAGTGTGTGCCTTGAAGGGCTCCACAAGAGAAGGGAGCCAGGACACATAAAATAGCTGCATGACATGCAGAATGTGGCCAGTGCCATGAGGAAGCTAAGGTGCAATGAAGAACCGCCTACCTGTTCCTTAAAATATTAAATACAGAGTTACCAGCAATTCCATTTGTAGGTATATACCTTATCTATATATATAAAAGGCTAATATGCAAAATGTCCCCTCGGGAGTTTGACTGGGAGATCGGGAGTTCTATCACTTGCTATGATGTGTGCTGACCAACAGGGGGTGGCATGGAACAAAGGAAGGCCTCAGCTGGCAGCTGGCAGCAGGGGAAGGGAGGCCCCAGCCCAGCAGCCAGAAGGAAGGGCCCGGCCGGCAGCCAGAAGGCCCTGATCGGCCCTGATTGCTAGCCAGGCCTAGAGACCCTACCTGTGCATGAATTTTGTGCACTGGGCCTCTAGAGTGTGTGTACACACACACACACACACACACACACACACACTCAAGAGAATGGAGAATATATGTTCCCACAAAAGCCTGTATGTAAATGCCCATAGCAGCATTAGTCATAATAGCCAGAAAAGTAGAAACAACCCAATATCCATCAACCAATGAAAAGAAAAACAAAATGTGTTCTATATACACAATAGAATATTATTCACCCATAAAAAGAAATAAAGCAAGTACTGATTCAGGATATAGCATGAATGGACCTTGAAAACATGCTAAGTGAATGAAGCCAGACACAAAAGGCAATGTATTATAGGATTCCAGTTATCTGCAATGTCCATAGTGACAGAGAGATTAGTGGTTGCCAGGGGCTGGAGGAAGTAAGAAGTAGCAAGCCGATGCTAATAGGGATGGGTGTTTTTGAGGATGAAGAAAATATTCTGGGATTAGATAGTGGTGATGGTTATATCATCTTGTGAATTGCACACTTCAAAATGGTGAGTTTTATGTTCTATTAATGATATTCCAAATACAAAATAAATAAATAAATAAAAGAATCCTGGCTAAAAGAAGGCGAAGAGATTAGCCAAAGAACATATACTAGTATGCATAGCTCACAGACACAGACAACAGTGTGGTGGAGGCAGGGGGGTGGAGGCCGGGTGGGGGTGGGCAAAGGGGGGAATGGGTATATCTGCAATAGTGTCAGCAATAAAAAAAGAAGTAAAGGAAAAAAAGAAACCATCTCTGGGGTTCAAAATTGGGAGAAAACTCCACACCAGGTTTGGGGAGGGTGGATCAGGTGACGCCTGTGAGCCAGGGCTAATGGGAGGAACCCTAACGGTTAAATCTCACATCACTTCAAAGATAAACTTCACCTTCTTTAACTATGACCCTTCGCCTGGTGGGACAGGGTACCTAAGGGCCAGACTGTTTTGCCTGTAAGACACCACTCAGCTCACAGCAGGAGCAGGGGTTGCACCCCTGCCTCTCTAAGTGCAGCTGCCTGGACACTGTCTGCTCCATCAGAGAGCCTGAGAGCTCTGTGCCAACCTGAGGGGGACGCTGAGCTCTGAAACCACCTGTAATCAGTCTCTCCGATGTGTGTGACCAGCACAGCATGTTTTAAAAATGCTTCCAACCTAAATATGTGGTACTTCCTACAAGAGGCATCTGCTCTAGCAAACTGTTTCTCAAACCTTATTTTACATGGGAGAAAAAAATGAGTTCTTGTCCCAAGTTTGCTGTGTGGTGGCAGAGGCACCAGCAGGGGCTTCCTGGAGCAGGAGGGAAGGGACAAGGCACCTGGAAGGATGGAGTGCCCCAGTGGGAGGGAGGTGGCAGGGAGGCACTCAGATCTGCTGGTAGACAGCATTTTACCCACCACAGAAGAGATGCTGACTCATGTCTGGCGGTTCTTGTCACACTAAGTAGATGTGTGTTTTTTGATAAGCAGAGAGAAAGGAACATCTACCTGTACCTGGGAAAGGCAGGAGGACTTCCTGCAGCAGCAAATAGCCACACTGGGCATTAAAGGACAGAGACAAGCTTGCCCAGAGAACAATGTTAGACAAACACAGAGAGGGTAAAAATGTCAGATTCCTGCAGAGAATAACAAATTGCTCAAGGTGACTAGACCATGACATATGCACGGGAGAAGTGGTTATGGGAGGAGGGTCTGTGTTGTGTTTGGTTTGAACGTATCTAGAAGACACCAAAGGACTTTAGGTAGATGTATAACACTACACACACACACACACACACACACACACACACACACACACACACACCCACACATAATGCTCAGTAAAACAGAGGGTGGTGTGAAAAGGCAGACTGAACTAGTCAGAGGCCGCAGTAATAACCCTGGACCACTGCAAAAGGTCCACTGGGCAATCACTACGGAGATGAAAACAGTTAAGATGTGGAATGATAGTCCTTAGTTGATGACTTACATTTTTTACGGCTACATTTGTTTGCCAACTGGATTCCCCCTCCCCAGTCTATACCCACTTCCTTGAAAGAGAAGAAAGAAAAACATCTCCCAGGAACTAGTCAAGGATGAAGAAAGAAATCCATTCCAAACTCTTGTAAGTATGTGTATTCAAACTAAACCACGTGTGCACATGTAGTAAAGAAAGCATTTTTTTGTTTGTTTCAAATTTTCAACATACGAGGAGGGCACAAGTAGGTTTACAGTTGTAAGTATACAGAATAGAATTTATTCTTGTATTATTATTTATTCATTAATTATTGCACTATTTATTTGTATATTTTTCTTATTATTATTGTTAGTACTTAGTATCCTTACTTATGATTTATCTTTTAAATGATAGCTGGTAATTTAACCAATTTTTGCCCACCCTTGTATTTTAGAAGAGGCTCCCAACTTTTCTCTGTTCCTTGCCCAATTATCTGGAATACCAAAAGTGTTAGTGTTGGCCTTCAAAATTATGCATGACAATAACAGTTTGCTCTGCTTCTCACAATAGACCAGTCTAAATTTTATCCATGTTCTCTGTTAGAGTCTAGTTTAGAGAATCTCTCCTATGTTGACAAGGCAACCAGAGAAAAATAACCAAAGACTTGGTGAAAATTATTTAGTCTTACTAATTTAGGTTAGAAATGAGAAACATGGGCTCAGAAAGCCATGACGGGCTCACATGTGTGGGGGCCAGATGGGGAGGGGAGCAAGTGAGAACCTGGGTATCTTCATGCCTAGTCCAAAATTCTTACAATTATATTACAGTGTTCGCCTTATTTGACTCACTTAAAACAATGGACATTAGAGGAATGGCTGCTTTTTCTCAAATGATCATGCTAATAAAGTCAAAATGAATATATGTAATTACAATTGATTCTCATTATTTGTGTATCCCATATTTGTGAATGTGCTAAGGCACTTAAATTTGCAATTCCCAAGTCAATACATGTGCATGTACAGACCGGTGAAAGATTTGGGTCTCCTGATGTGCATGTTCCCAGCCCAGGTCAAACACGGCAACAATGCCTTATTGCTTTAGCTCTCATGCTGAAAGTGTCCTTTCTTGTGATCTATTCAGGGCCAATTTTTTTGCAATCTTGTGCTTTTTTTTGGCGATTTCACTGTTTAAAATAGCCCCCCGGTGTAGTGTTGAAGTGCTATCTAGGGTCCCTAAGGGCAGGAAGACTGTGATGAGCCTTATGAAGAAAATACACGCTAGACAAGCTTTGTTCAGGTATGAGTTTCAGTGCTGTTGGCTGTGAATTCACTGTTAGAGAACTGATAATATATGTTAAATGCAGTGTCTTTAAACAGAAACATACATAAAACAAGGTGACAGAGCAATCAGTTGATGAAAATGCTGAGATCAGAGGCCTGCAGGAGCCTAATCCTGCATTTCCCCTAGGAACAGTGCTCTCAGTGACCTGGCAGACTTGACCAATGTGAGTAACGAGAATTCACTGTGCTTTGTGCTGCTGCTCTTCCAGCGAAGGTGAAGTGTGGTGTCTGGACACTTTAAACTTCTCTGAGCAGTTTCTACTGTGAAGAGTGGGGGCGGTCAAACATGTCTTTAGATATAAACTAACAAAGCTCACGCTTCCTACTTGGTTGGCCTTTTCAGGGTTTTGTCCAGGCCCATTCCTCTCCACTCTTCAGGTGAGCTCCTGCTGTTGATTCTTACCACAAGACTGATAATGACCCCAAACTATACCTCTTTCTCCAAATCCCTTGAGCTCCAAACTCATTTTAAACTATAGGCCGAACACATTTAGCATTCCAGAGGCAGCTAAAATCCAACCTGCCCTAAGTTCAACATCAACTATGACCCCAACACTCATCCTTTCCTCCCTTCTCCCCTCCCTACCCACCTCCATCTGTCTTGCCCGAGTCCCAAGCTTGGGGAGAGGGATGCACACAGAAAGGAGGAGGAGGGCTTCTTTTCACCTACTCCATCAATTCACTTAACTTTGGGGAACCACAGTGTGGCAAGTCTCCCAACCCCATTACCCATCTATCTGCTCTCTCCCTGGCCAGAAACCCGAGATACAACTTACACTTATTCTAATTCGTCCTTCTGCTTACCTCTCTCCCATCCATTCCTCAAGGCTTTCTGGATTTTGACTGCTAAATGTTTCTCAGATTTTCCCCCCTTTTTTCTAAAATTTCCCTAAATGATATCCTCAGCTATATCTATCTCACTTTCTATAGCTCACAAAACAGTGGTCTCAAACTTTAGTGAAAACTTTTATCCATAAATAGAGGAGAGGTTGTTTGTTAAAATGTAAATTCCTGAATAACCTCCCCAATTGAATGGCTGAATCCTGGCATCTGTGTTTTTACAAGCATCTCCTGATGCTAATTATCTACTCGTCTTTAAGACTCAGCTCCCCTCTTGATCACACCGGGAGGTTTGATTAGCTCACCTACACTGGTTATCAGTCCTCCCCAGCACCCCTACATACATACCTGGCACACACACAAATCTATCCACATGTATCTCCTTAGGTGGAAATGCCACCTGTGGCTGACTTCACAACTAAATTATAAACTTCGTAGGAGCAGGTTCTGTGTCTCTGTCTGTCTTCTCAGTACCCAGGGCAGTGCCTGGCCCATAGCAGATACTTAATAAATGTAAAATGAACTACAGAGAACTTTGTGAGTAAGGGCAGACACCAGAATTTTAAAGACCAGAACAGCCACACTTAGCTGTAGCCTGTCCCCAGAGGCAGCAGGGGCCTTCATGGAGTGTGCCCAGGGTTCTGTGGCACAGAGATGAGCTCTAACACAGGTGTTTTGCCTGGCACTGTGTTGGGTGCTACATATTCATGGAGCACTTATGGTGTTTTAGGCATTGCAATCTAGTTTACATATCTTCACTACTTTTTAATCAGAATAACTCTATGAGGTGGTATTAGCTCCGTTTTTATAGAGATTGACATCAAAGCTAGAGGGGCTCAAGCACAGACTGGGATCAAGAACCCAGGTCAGTTGTTGTCCAAAACCCACGCTCCCCCACTACCCTGGCAGTATCTCTGCCAGCCCTCAGCCCATCCCTGTCGCTGACCTGATGGTGTGAACGTATGATGTGATCCACGCACTAGATGGAGCCTTAGGGGAAGGGACAGAAGAGGCCTAACTGCTGCTCCCCACCTACCCCATCCCAAGCTGAACCTGTGTCAGGTACCATTCTTGCCCCTTGTGGTGGACTGACTACTTTGAGGTGGCGAATGGTAAAGTGATATTGTGCTTTAAAGTAAGAAATATGTATTTGGTCAGAGCTTTTAAAAACCTTGGGATTTCCTAAGTGATGAGAGCTATAAAGATGTCTTTTGTTATTCATAATAAGTCCCTTTCAACCATGCTGAAGTTTATGTTAATATACTGATTTTTGGAAAGCCCCTTAGATAACCTAAGGATGGAAGCTGGTTGGCAGGGGAATCAAAACACATATGAGAAGGTTGGAACTTTCAGCCCTACCCCCTGACCTCCAGGGAAGGGAGGGGGCTGGAGGTTGAGTCATTCATTGCCAAAGATTTAATCCATCATGTCTATGTGCTGAAGCCTCCATAAGAACCCAAAAGGAGAGGGTTGGGGGGTCTCCAAGTTGGTGAACACATGGAGGTGTTGGGAGGGTTGCACCTGGAGAGCATGAAAGTTCTGTGCTCCTTCCACATCTCTTCCAGCTCACTGTTTCTTTGATAGCCTTTATAATAAACCAGAAATCGAGTAAGTGGACTGTTTCTCTGAGTTTTGTGAGCTACTCTAGTAAACCAGAGGTTATGGGAACCTCTGACCTACAGCCAGTCAGGTCAGATACAGCTGCAGAAGCACAGGTGATGACCTGGACTTTCAACTGGCATCTGAACTGGCGGGGGCAGTCTCATGGGACGAAAGCCTTAACCTGTGGGTAGGTAGTGTCAGAATTGAGTTCAATTGTAGGACACCCAGCTGGTCTCTGAGAATCTGAGAATTGCTCGATGTGTGGAAGAAATCCACATGTTTGGGGATCAGATGTGCCCGAGGTGAAGTAGAGTACTGAGGAGAGGAAACACACAGCCTTAGCAGGTAGGAAGGGGAAGAGAAGGACGTCTCGCCAGGACTCCCCTCATCGTTGGCCAGCTTTGCTCTGAGGCCCAGGAAGCAGAGCAATGACGCTCCATGAAAGCACTGCCCCACGCATCCGGCTGGTGACACTCAATGAGGCTCAGAATGGGGACCTGCAGAAGTGAGCAGACACTCTAAAGCTCTGACTCCGTGGTGAGTATAAAAAGATGGGGCTTCAACCGCCTTGATACCAGATCCCCCCTTTCTTCACATAAGGGGGCCACAAGGTAAAGCAGAGACTAAGCCAATATTTTCCCTTTTGTCTGACCTCCACTTTCGAAATTGTTTCTGTGTGTGACTCTATCACTGGCCTGACTGCAAACTCTGTTTCAGAGACAGGTTGAGAGCACCTTACCGGGTAATCGGATTGGCTTCCATGGGGCAGAGTTCGGCACATAGGCGTGCTTCGTGGCGGTGACGATCAACTGACTGCCCAGCTTATACTGGAACTTGATGAAGGCCACGCCATCTGGCCCCGAGGTACCAGAGGCGATGGAGACCTGGTTGGTGAAAATCTCGATGAGCGCCTCCGGGACAGGCTGGTGGGTGCTGGCGTCACTGATGTGGACCTTCAGTGTGACCTCTGGAAGAGAAAAAGGAACGCAGAACAAGAGCTGTTTATGAGGCCACTTCCACAGCGATTCTGCTGTCAGTGTGATGGGAGGTGGAAAGAGCTATGATAAGAAAATCAACATCTTCCTCCAAAATACAAATAATTTTAACCAAGGAAAATTTCCTTCTTAGAGATCCCTTTTTATTTTACATGATTTCCTATTTTGTTCAAGACCAATGACCCTCACCAACTGCTTTCTCTTCGCTCCTTCCTACTCACGCCAACAAATAATTGAGATAAAAATTCGATTCCTTATAGACATTGTGCAGCAAACACATTACTCTTTTATCCTCCCAGCATTGCCTGCAAACACAGCCTGAACAGGCTCAAGCTGCTACTGAAGGATATGAGCAACCCAGGATCACTGTGCTGGTAATCATGAAGACTAGACCCAAACATAGTCTAAAATATCATTAAAAGGGAGATCCACGAATGGGAGGAGAGAAGGTTAGAAGAAAAAAAAAAAGAAGGACATGTTTGAAAAGATAAATGAAGTTAAATCAATAATACAAGAAAAAAAATAAATGTGGGAAATGGACAATTCCAAATTAATGTTAACATATTAAAACAGAATGGATTATTTTCATTGCAAAAGATGTTTACTGAGCTGCTACTCTATGCCTAGAATTGTGAGTAATTGTGCAAACTACAGTGGTGAAGAAAAGTGAGTATATAGGCAAGCGCTATGCTTGGGGGACATTTGGTGCAGGCATGAAGGGGCCACTGATGGAACAGCATATGCAAAGGCTCAGAGGCAAGAAAAAGCATTGCTTCCTGAGAAACAAAAAGAGGGTCTGAAAGCTGGATGAAGAGTTCGAGGGGTCCATGATCCAATGAAAGATAAGATTAGAGAGGGGCCAGATCACTCAAGACTTTAGAAGTGATTTAAAAAGATCACTCTTTATCTCAAGGGCAATGGGAAGTCAGAAAGGTTTTAAACACGGAAGTGGAAATTAAACTTACGTTACAGAAACATCTGGCTCTGGGTGAAGGACAGACTAGGGAAGAGACAAGACTGAGGACTGAGCTTCAGTTAACAGGCCTCTGTAATAACCCAGGAAGAGATGACGGTGGACCAGACCCCAGCATCACAATGTCCTTCAATTAAAGGACTACATTCTGGAACAACCGGAAGTGATCCTGCTCCAGTCAACTTCTTTTTCTTAGGTGCTTGTATCCAGAGCTCTTCCACAACCGGGGCAACCACATCGAGAGGACTTTATTTTGCTTTGAGGACCTCTACCTTGGTAACTTGTCAACTATCTTATGATACTGAAGCAACCTTTTCATACTGCAAATTTCAGGTAGTCAATCATTTTCTCACCCATTTTTTTCACATACCGACTTAATACATTTCTGGACTAGATGACCATAAAAACAGTCAAAGAATTCTAGACCTAGGGACTATAGGTCTGTACCAAATAAATATCTCAAAACCTTTGTATAGGAAAAAATATTAAGTGCTACCAGAAACTGAACTCGGCTACTTCATACTATAGAAGGAGAAAACTAATGCTAAGAGAGTGATCAAACCAACATCATGACAATCAAGGATATGACATTACAAAACCCATTTAGTTAATTCCCTCCAATCTTATCGCTGTCACCTTAATGTAGATTTTCAAGATGTATCCTACACATGATTTCTTCTTTAATTCAGTCTTCCTTGTCCCCGGGTGGCATGTCAAGATATAACATATATTAACTCAGCTTTCATTAATATTCACATAGCCAAAGTCCTCTACAACAGGGCGGGTGGGAGGGTGGCTTATTGTAGGGCTGCACTGATGATTTATGTATTTTATGGTAATGCAACATTTGCTAACAATTGGGGTTACAAGATTTCTGCCCTCTCTTCACTGTTTGCTGGGATGGCAAAAGCAGCTGAGATGTGGAAAAAGCTAAAGGACTCTGAATAAACACAGAAAGAAAAGTTTTACTGAAATAAATGTCCTCTAGTCTACCACTTGAATTTTTTCTAATACAGGAAGCCTAGTTTATGTTCTGCAACTGTATACTTTGAAATGTGGTAGGCAGACAAACATGAGCAAAGCAAGGACGATAGGCTAGGTACAGAAGGCCACCAGGGCGGAAAGCCCCAGGGGCCTAGAAACAGACAAAACTGGGAAAACAAGGACCTCTCCCCCAGGGTAACCTTTCCTTCCCTAGAATATTGCTGGGCATGTGGCTAAGACCCCCCTGACCTTTCATATTGGTAGTCATGCGGTTCGGACCCTCCCTGACCTTTCCTTCCCTGGCATGTCGCTAGTCATGTGGTAGACCCCCTTAGAGGAGGAACAAGGGGTTGAAGAGTGGCCTGATGTGATGCCCATGCACGACTACTCCCTTAAGCATTAACCCTTAGATAACATTTGGCTTCAGTTGTGTTTCAGCTCCAAGCCCAGGAAAACAACAAAACCAGTCAAGTGACACCATGGCTGACAGCAGGACTAGCTGCATTGATTAATGACCCCCCCCCCCCCAAACACACACACACTGGCATCGACCAATCAGTGGAAACTATGACCATGAAAGGACACACCTGGAAAGCTAATTAATATTCTATTGAGATCCTCCCCTGGGACCCCCCCTAAAATCTCTACCCCTAAAAACCCTTAGGATGGAAGATCCATCATGCTCTCTCCCTCCCAGCACACTCCTGCCTTTTCCCTTTCTCTGCCCCACCCCACCCCCAGGGGGCTACCTTTACCTTCCTCTCTTTCTCCTAAGCTCCAAGAGCCCTTCTTTTGCCTCTGTAACTTGTTTCCTGAACCCAATTCTTCTACAGCTCACTTCTACCTCTGTGACTTTTAAAATAAACTTTTGCTTATAGTTTGGGCTTGGCTCTGAATTCTTTCCTGGTCAGAACTCAAGAACTGAGGTTGCTGAACCAAGATCTAGACTGATCCCATTGGTCTAACACCTAGGGTTGTTTTCACTGCCACCAACAGAAAGAGATTATTTAGCTACTTCTTTTGTTGTGACATGACTTGGAAAAAAATGTCAATATAACTAGGAATTATTACAGACACTGAGATATCTTTTTGTTGTTTTGCCATTTGCTTTATTCATATGGTAGTATATCATGAACAGTCCTCCAGATCAACTGTGCTAGATCTAGTTTATTTTTCAAAAATAGATTTTATTTTTCAGACTTTTAGGTTCACAGCAATAGTGAGCAGAAGTTTTAGAAATTTCCCATTGGCATATCATTTTTTCTAGAGTAGCACTTAGAATTAGATTATCTGTTTAACAACAAATAAAATCACTCATACCACGGGAGTAACCTTATGGCTAGGTGGGTGAGTCACTATTTATTAACATTACTCTCATTTTGCAAATAAAAGGGAAAGCCTATAAAAGGCCCCAGGCCTAAATATGCATTAAGATGTCCTATGTTCCTCTGCTGGTGAGTGGGCTGGGGCACCTGATTACTAAATTGAAGCTGGAACATCATTCTTTTACTCTTTATACTGCACATCTATCACCAAGGTCTGCTGATTTTAATTCCAAAATATATGTCTCAGAGCAGGCCTCTCTTTCCCGTCCATGTTAACAATGCCTTATTTCAGGCCCTTGCCATCAGTCATCCAGACTGCCACTCAGCCTCTTTACAAAAACTGCCACTGTCCTTAGACTTGACCCTTAAAATCCCACTGAAGCCAGAGGGAGCTATAGGAAATACAGATGTGACCACTTCCTGTCCTGCTTCAAATCACTGGTGCCCAACAAGATGTGACTGAGGGCCAGATGTGGCTAGCTGCCTATTTTTGTAAGGTCCGTGAGGTAAAAATGGTTTTTATATTTAAACTAGAGGCCTGGTGCATGAAATTTGTGCACAGGTAGGGTCGCTAAGCCTGGGCAGCAATCAGGGCTGATCAGGTTCCCTGCCTCTTGGCCTCCCTGCATCCTCCTTCCCCTTGCTCCCTCAGTGCCCTGCTGCCGCTGCTGGTCGCCAGCCATGTTCCGAACCACCCCCTCGTGGTCAGCACACGTCATAGCGAGCGACTGAACTCCTGGTTTCCCAGTCGAACTCCCGAGGGGACAATTTGCATATTAGCCTTTTATGTACTTTTTAAAAAAAATCTATTTTTTTTTTTTATTGATTTCAGAGAGGAAGGGAGAAGGAGAGAGAGAGAGAAACATCAATGATGAGAGATAATGCCTCCTGCATGCCCCCACTGGGGATCAAGCCTGAAACCCAGGCATGTGCCCTTGGCCAGAATCGAACCTTGGACCCTTCAATCCTCAGGCTGACACTCTATCCACTGAGCCAAGCCGGCCAGGGCGTAGATAACTTTTTTAAAAAGCAAAAGAATAATAGTTCATGAGAATTATCTGGAATTCAAATTTTAGTGTCTATAAATAAAGTTTTATTGAAACACACGCACACCTAGTTATTTACACACTGCCTAAGCCTGTTTTTGCATTGCAATGGTGGTAGTCAGAAGTTTTGACGGAGACCACATGGCTACAAAGCCTGAACTATTTATTTTTGGCCCTTAAAAAAAAATCTGCCAACTCCTGCCCTATGGGATACTTTTATGGGGGTAAGGGGGATACATTTCAAGGTAGCCCAGGTCATCCACAATCAGGCCCCACCTGATCCCTCATACTACCCACAGGCCCCCAGACACTGTCCCACACTTTCCCCTTCCCTCTCTTCCACTTCTCATCTCTGTAGGAAATGCCTTTTTACAACTTTACCTTCATGTTGCTGATTCCTATTCATCTTTTAAAAGTCCTAGTTTTTTTTTTTAAATTTATTTTTATTTATTTAAATATATTTTATTGATTTTTTACAGAGAGAAGGGGAGAGAGATAGAGTTAGAAACATTGATGAGAGAGAAACATCCAACAGCTGCCTCCTGCACATCTCCCACTGGGGATGTGCCCGCAACCCAGGTACATGCCCTTGACCGGAATCGAACCTGGGACCTTTCAGTCCGCAGGCCAACACTCCATCCACTGAGCCAAACCGGTTTTGGCGAAAAGTCCTAGTTAAGTTTTATTTGAGAAACTGCTCCGGACTCACCAAACCCTCCCCAAACTGGGTGAGAGGCCCCTCCTCTCTCTCCCCATGCAGTCTACACTGACACTGTCCTTCCCCTATTTGCATTTCTGTCAGCATTCTTTGTAGGCTGACTATGTGGGCTGACAGTGTGATCAGACCCTGACCCTGAGGAGCTTTCAGCTTTAGATATTAAATGGATACCAAGTGCAATTTAAAAATGGGAGAAGTGCCTCACAGGAACACTGGGCACCACAGGAGAGCATAATGGAGGGGTGGTCAGGGAAGGCCTTGTGAGGAGGTGTCACTGAAGCTCAGGCCTGAAGGATACACAGGACTCAGCCTGACAAAGAGGCACAGGCAGAGATGCAAATGCTGAGGTAAGAATGGCCTGGTGGCGCTCCTGCCTGAAGATGGGTGGTCCACACCACACACTGGCCACTGCTGCAGAGTATCTGGTGTGCTCTGTGGGTCCCTCAGGAATAAAGGTTCTCATTTTTTAAAATTAATTTTTATGGCCGTAAGGCCTAGCCTGGTACCTAGAGCCAGCAGGTATCAATAAAAGTGTGTCAAATTAATGAATGCCAGAGTGAAAATAACCGTCTCCTAATACTGCACTGTCCAATATGGAAAACACTGGCCACAGAAGTTTAAGTTTACATTAATTAAAATAAATGACATCAGAAGTGGAGCTCCTCGGCCACAGGAGCACTTTTCCAGTGCTCAGCAGCCGCGTGTGGCGGTGGCTCCACATGGGACAGCACAGACAGATTTCTCTCACCGCAGGAGTCCTATTGGACACTCAGATCATGTATTACAAAGTCTCAGCTCAGGATCTGAGAAAGGAAAACCAGAGTATCAGAACAGTTCAAAGAGCTCCCAAGGATCTGAGCATGATCCTTGGGAGCCCTCAAGGATTTGACCTTCACTTGAAGTCCTTGCAGTGACTAAACAGGCTCTATGCGATCTCTACCGCCAACCAAATAGCTCTGTCCTCATTTCTTATTCCTCCCTTTTACAGGAATTGAAATGACTGTTTCCTTGTTTGCACAGGCCATCTATCCATGCAGCTCGCTCCCTCACTTTTTCCAATTGCTGCTTAAATGTCACCCCCTGATTGAGGCCTACCTACACTAATTTTACTATGGAAATTTTAGAACCTAGCTAAAAGTAGAGTGAACAGTATAAGGAAACCCTCTGGACTGATAAACAAATTTCACATACCAATTTTCTACCCTTTTTGCTTAAGCTATTCTCCCTACTCGATTTTCCTCGCTCCGACCCTCCTACTTCCTCCCTTTTTTTTTTCCTGGAACATTTTGAAGCAAATCCTAGATATTATATTCAGCCACATTATTTCTCCATAAATATTTCAGTTGGTAACAGATAAAGACTTAAAAAAAAATACCCAAAATGACATTATCATACCCAATACATACAACAACCTCTTTATATCATCTCATACTCAACACGCATTTGATTTTCTCTGATTATCTAAAAACAAATTTTTACAATTCTGACCATCCCATCTAAAATGTCGATCCAGCCCCACCCTGCACTGCTGATATTATCCTGCTCTACTTTTTCTATTCTGCATGACACATCAATTCTGGCATGACTGTAAGTTATGTCTTTATTAACTGTCTGACTACCAGAATGTAAGCTTTGAGAGAGCTCTTTTGTCTCTTTTTTCTTCTTTATTTATGAATCCCAAGCACACAGAACAGTATCTGGCACACAGTAGGCACTCAATGTATGTGTTGAATGATTCACTAAAACTAACAGGCATTTCTGGATATCATCTGGTATGTGACCCAAGTATCCCTGGGGGTTTTGTGGTTGGTGGTGTTCCATTTGCTTCTTATACATTATTGTCTTAAATTGATACTATCAAAATTTATTTGAAAAGCAATAATCTATTCAGATAACTAATCAATTAGAATTAATAAGAAAATCGTTACTGATCAGCTACTGTATGCTTAGTATGACAGGAAGTACTGTGGGAGATTAAAAAAAGAAGAAAAAATATGGCTCCTGTTTTAAGGAGTTTACAGTTGTTGGTTTTGTTTGTTTGTTTGTTTTTTGGAAGGGGTGTCGGTAGGGATAAGTTAGGCCCAACCCATGTGCCAGAGAACAAAAAGGATGAAACTGGGTAAGACAGAGCTTAAAAAACATAGCTAAGAAGAGACTAACGAGGCCTGGAGTTTATTAACAAAAACAAATACAAAGAAAGAAAGTAAAAATATCTGAAAGTATCCTAGAGGTAGAGGTTAGGGGTGATATTAAAAGATGTAAACAGGGTACCCATGAGCCATTCTGCCAAAGTGGAATGGCCACTGGCTATACAGGTTCATACCGTGTGGCTATGGGCCCTAACTATGGCTTCCTGAGTTCACTGGGTGAAGCTGTGGCTGGAAGGATGGGTAGCATGGGAAGACGAGTCTTGGTGGACAATCCAGCATCTTCTGATCGCCTTCTTCTATTTGAGTATGTTCCCCACATAAAACATTTGGCCTAAGGCAGAAGCTAGAAACTTATCTTCCCAGACTCTGTGGTAGCTAGGAAGCAGGAATGGACTTTGGTTCTGCTAATCTGATGCCTTCATGCTGGATTCTGATTTGAAAGACAGCAACATAAAGAAGCAATTGCTGCCCTAGTCGGTTTGGCTCAGTGGATAGAGCGTCGGCCTAAGGACTAAAGGGTCCCAGGTTCGACTGAGACCAAGGGCACATGCCCAGGTTGCGGGCTCGATTCCCAGTAGGGGGCGTGCAGGAGGCAGCCAATCAATGATTCTCTCTCATCAATGATGTTTCTATCTGTCTCTCCCTCTCTATTCCTGTCTGAAATCAATAAATTTAAAAAAAAGAAGAAGAAGAAATTGCTTTTTCTGACCAAAGGGGTCACGGAGGAGGCATCTGGTTGGGGACAGCAGTGCAAGCTGCCCTGTCTCAGTGCAGGAGGGTGGTAGAGTATCCCTGGCTCAGCCTCGCCATATGGCCTAGGCATCACTCTTTCTGTGAGCCTCATCCTCCCAGAGTTCTATGAGCTATCTACAAGCTTTAATACATATACTGAGGGGTAGTAGTGTTGCACTCCTCAGGTTCTGTGCTGTCCTGGCAAGGCACTATATGGCTAATGACCATTTCCTTGAAATTGCACCCACCTGATTCTCCTCCCACCCCCTGGCTTTCCTTTTCAGTATCTGTGATGGTTAACTTCATGTTGTCAACATCACTGGGCCATGAGGTGTCCAGATATTTGTCCAAACATTACTCTGGGCTTTTTGTGTGGGTGTTTTTGGATGAGATTAACATTTAAAAAGGAAGACTGAGTAAAAGAGATTGGCCCTAATGGGGGTGGGTGTCATCCAATCAGTTGAAGGCATGAGAAGACTAAAAAGGCTGACCTTCCTCTGATTAAGAGAATTCCTCCTGCATGGTAGCCTTTGAACTGGGATATTGGCTGCTTCTTGCTTTCAGAATCGAACTGAAGTTTCAGCTCTTCCTGGGTCTCAAGCCTGCTAGTGTTTGTACTGGAACTATACCACCAGCTCTCCCGAGATCCAGACTGCTGGCTCACCCTGCAGATCTTGGGACTTGTCAGCTTCTATAATCACACGAGGCAATTCCCTATGATAAATCTTTTCCTATATATACATATATGCACCCTATTGGTCCTGTTTTTCTGGAGAACAATCATGAACAGTATCCATCGTGGGTTCCAATTCTGCCTTCTCATAGTGGATGGACTCACGTGTGTGCTCAGGTCTCTTCTCGTTACACACTCTTACTCAGCACATTATTTCATGATGAGGAATTCAGTCACTGCCAGTGGGAGAATCAAGAAGGAAGAAATAAGCTCTCAGGAATTCTTCCCGAACCATGATTTAGAGCGCCTTTGCACTTGGCAAACACAAGGCATTTGGCTCTGTGGGTACAAACTAGTCCATTCTAAGTACAAAGAACATCTGCTTTGTGGGTAGAGAACTAAACATTATCTTTTAGCCCAGCATTATCTTTTAGTCATTTCCTTTCTATCTGCCACAGATTTAGAACTAAAAGCAACAAGGCCATTTCTAATTGTTGGCTTGACAGAAGGTACCTCTAAGTAGCAAGTTGAGAGCAAACATAATGACAGAGCCATGAGCAAGGAATGACGGTACGTACTCCACAGGCGCCGGGAGGAACCCCCATCGGTACTGAACAAAACTGCCTGCAAACGCGACAGGCCATGTGGAAGGCAGGCCCTGTCTTTCCTTCTTCCCCTTCCTCTTCAAATAACTTGAACCTTCAGTTATTTTTCTACAACTGGCAGAATTCACTTATTTTATAACTTCTTATCCAGGCTCCAAAACCAACATGCTCAATATCTCTGTTGTAACCATGGGCTAACTGGTACTGCAGTAGCCAGTACCCGTGCTCTTCATTGGGCACAGGATTTCTCCACGTGCTTTGAATAGCCAGTGCTTCTCAGTTTTCTACAAACTCTGGCTTCATCTTGGAAGGCCACGTGAAGTTGGTGGACTCGTGTGTGTGTGTGTGTGTGTGTATGTGTGTGTGTGTGTGTGTGGGTGTGTGTGTGGGTGTGTGAGAGAGAGAGAGAGAGAGAGAGAGAGAGAGAGAGAGAGAGAGGGAGAGAGAAAGTGTTGGGTTCTCTCTGACCGTTTTTCATCCCCTTTATATCCCTTCAAGTTGGTCTGTGTTCTGGGATTTTAGTTTTTCTTTCCTCTTGGTTTTTAGAGCAGTTGGTTTCCACAGCAACCCACCTAGCTTGGAAGCCAGTGTTGCTGGGTGGCCATAGAGGCCCTGCAGAAAGAAAGGCCTGTTCTACCAGATCAACAGAAGTTTTTCTCCCAAGTTGCTGGAAACCCCAATGGCTGCCTGTGATTAGCTATATTTAACCCAAATACAGTGGAGTCACATGGCTTTTCGTCTCTTAAGTAAAACAATAAAAAATTACTTGTTCATTTAAAACGTTTTCCAAGTGGGAAGTTATTTTTGAAATGTTACCAGACCTTTGTGGTAAGAGATTTTGCCTCTTTACTTAATGCTTATATTTAACAATATCAGTATATTCACTGAATTTCCATGACTTAATAGAGCAATTACAGGCATGTTCTAGGATGCCCAGCATGTTTAGTGGCAGCTCTCTGTCTATTTGTTTTAGAAATATGAAAGGGTTGCTTTATTTTGTATTCTGATGAGGTTAGAATGCACTTTGTTACACCAGAGTATTCTTGTCATTTATTTTCTCCAGGATTACATAGTGCATATGTACCTTACATTGTTCAATTTTATTTTCTTTCAAAATTTGTAAATCATGTCTTTAAAGAAAATAACATATTTTCTTAAAAAGACGTAAATATTACAAGGCAGGGCAGAAGTAGGTTTACAGTTGTTCATATGGAAAGTAACACAATAATACAAGAAAAAATTGTTTTGTGTACTCATAACTGTAAACCTACTTTTGCTCCACCCTGTATATATGATATATATACAGCATAGGGAATATAGTCAGTAATATTGTAACAATTATGTATGGTGACAAGTAGGTACTGGAAATATCAGGGGGATCACTTTGTAAAGTATATGATTGTCTAACCATTCTGCTGTGCACCAGAAACTAATAGAAAATAACTAGTGGCCCAGTGCACAAAATTCATGTACATTAAAAGGGAATTAATTAGAGGAAATATTTTAATATTGTTATTTGCCCTTTCTCTATAATATAAGTGTCAGAGATTAAAGAAAATTAGTAAAATGTATATGAAAATCTCCCTCCTGTCAGAGTCTGGGGTGCGCCACAGGATCCAGAGTCAAGTCCCCGCCCACCCGGGTGCACCTCGAAATCACGTGAGACCCAGACCCGGCTGGCCCTACCCCTGTCAAGCCCTGCAGGGTGTGGGGGGGTGCAGCCTCAGGTCCCCCGTCAAGCCCCTCTGGGGGGGGGCGGTGCAGCCTCAAGTCCCCAGTCAAGCCCACCAGGTGGGGGGGCGTGGCCTTAGATCCCTCCGCCTGGCCTCAGGTCACCCGGCTCCAGCGCCAGGGCATGATGACCATTTGCATATTAGCTCTTTATTACATAGGATAATGGCTATTAAAAAACCTGCTACAATGTGCACCTTCCAGGACTTACTTGCACCCAGGTTTAGCTGCACTAAAGCATCTGGCAATCTTGGGTGAGTTTAATTCTAAAAGTAATAATCAGTTTGGTCTTCTGCAAAGATTAAGACTTCAGTTCTGTCACCAAGAAGAGCAGGGACAATGTAGACATACTTCTGAGGGACAAATGTGCTGGCACTAGTCCTTCCTAGTTCCACTGATGGTCCCCTCAGCTGCCATTCTCTGCTTAGACTCCTATGCTCTTGATTGTAACCATCTTCCCTAGAGTCTCTCCGTTAATCTGAGTCACAAGAGCTGTCACAGAATTCCCACCATGCGAGGTTTTCCTTGTCATTGTGACCCTAATTTTCAGCAGAGGATTAGGATCTCAGTACTCCCATTTGAAGTCCTCCACACTTGAAAGCATGTAGGAGACGAGTTTGCTGTCACAGCCCCTGGGAAGTTAGAATCCCATTCTGTGTCTTTTGTGTTTTTACCGTCACTGGCACCTGACTCATCCTCTGAATCTCCTGAAAAGACGGCTGCACGGTCCACTTGAGAGCTACAACTGCAGTTTGGAGCATGGGCGCTGTTCACATGGGCGCTCCTGCTGGCTGGCTCACCCTCTGCAGGGCCTGGGCTTTGAGCTTATTCCCAGTGTTGTCTCCACAAGCTCTGCACACAACACATTCTCTCAACCCCACACATAAACCTTTGTCTTGGCAGTGGTGCCAGGATATCTCCGAGCCATCAATCAGTGAATTCCTACCCTCTCCCATAAGAAACCTGTATGAGGAGTAAACTGCTAGTCATCCCTATAACAATACTTTCTAACCAACATCACTGAGCTGCCAAGAATGCTGCAATACACAGTAAACATCCACAGAAGTACAGCAATTACAGAAGCTATGACATATACAGATAGAATACACGATGCATACATGTATAGCATGTATTACACTGACGTTCCATTTTTTAAGTGACAGGATGCCTTCTTCCTCTCACTTTAAACACCCTATCATGAAAACAGAAAATGTGATTCCTGAATAACAACCTGCTTTGACTTTCTGGCTAAGGATCTTGTTAAGTTTATTCATTCACCAATTAATTAAATGGCAGAAGTTGTTCTCTGCCCAGCTGGTATGGCTCGGTGGTTGAGTGTTGACCTATGAACCAGGTGGTCATGGTTTGATTCCTGGTCAGGGCACATGCCCTGTGTGGGGAGGCGGCGGGGTTGTGCAGGAGGCAGCCGATCAGTGATTCTCTCTCATCATTGATGGTTCTATCTCTCTCTCTCCCTCTCCGTTCCTCTCTGAAATCAATTAAAAAAATTTTTTTTAAAAGAAGTTCTCCGTTATTGAACTCAGTATAAGAAGAAGTTTTCTGGAGCTGGTTCCATATGCAGGTTATACTATCAAAGCAACTATAAAGTGGCTACATTCTTGCAACTAACCAAGAAATTTTTAGGTAAACATCCCAGGATAATCTGAAAACTATTGCTGGATTTACGTGATTCAACTGTACAATTTACATATACTAGTATAACCAAGTGTCATCAAGCAAAATTAATGACAGAATGTTCTTATGATCTCACCTACAATAGCAAGCTAAATGGACCCTACTCCAATCCTCTTAATGTGGTGGTAGCAGGAATCATTCAGGTGTAGCTTTGAACTCAGTATAAGAAGAAGTTTTCTGGAGCTGGTTCCATATGCAGGTTATGCTATCAAAGCAACTATAAAGTGGCTACATTCTTGCAACTAACCAAGAAATTTTTAGGTAAACATCCCAGGATAATCTGAAAACTATTGCTGGATTTACGTGATTCAACTGTACAATTTACATATACTAGTATAACCAAGTGTCATCAAGCAAAATTAATGACAGAATGTTCTTATGATCTCACCTACAATAGCAAGCTAAATGGACCCTACTCCAATCCTCTTAATGTGGTGGTAGCAGGAATCATTCAGGTGTAGCTTTAAAGTGCAAGTGAAAATATAGTTACTTATCTTGGGGGAAGTGTCTCTTAATTCAAACCAGCCCTGGCTGGTGTTGCTCAGTGCTTGGAGTGTCAACCCTCGCACTGAAAGGTCAGAGGTTTGATTCCTGGTCAAGGGCACGTGCCTGGGTTGCAGTTTTATCCCCAACCAGTTGGGGCATGTGCAGGAGACAACCAATCGATGTGTCTGTCTGTCTGTCTCTCTGTCTTCCTCTCCCTTTCTCCCTCCCTTCCATATCTCTAAAAATCAATGGAAAAAATATACTTAGATGGACTAACAACAACAAAGGCAAACCAATCTATATATATAAAAGCCTAAGTGACTGTAGGACCATTCAACCAGTAGCTATGATGCACACTCACCATCAGGGGGGAGATGCTCCAACCAGTAGGTTAGCTTGCTGCTGGGGTCCAGCCAATCGGGACTGGGTGACATGGGCTGAACACGCCCTGGAGTCCTCCTACAGTCCCTCCCCAACCCCGATTGTGAACCGGTGGGGTCCCTTGGCCTGGCCTGCAACCTCTTGCAAACCTGGACCCCTCAGGGGATGTATGCAGGCCAGGCCGAGGGACCCTACTGGTGCATGGATTTGTACACTGAGCCTCTAGTTTAATATAAAAGAATGCTGCAATTGTTCAAAAGAAGTAAAAATTGAAGTGGGTATTGGACACCAAAATGATGCCAAATATAGCTAAAAAAAAAAAAAAAAAAAAAAAGCTGTGATTACAATTTCCAAGAACTTTTCCCTAAAAATCAATTCATATGTATAAACCTAATAATATCCTCATCTGAGTCAGATAAGTATGAAATAACTATAATATAAAAATGCAAATATGGTAAGTGCATTTATAAGCTTCATATAACATCTTTTACAACAGAATTATGATGACATAACACTGTGGTGACAAGAGGACACAAGTATTGTACAGAGATCGCTGTAAGAAAACATTGTAGATCCTTTGCCCATTTTTGATTGGATCGTTTATCTTCCTTTTGTTAAGTTGTATGAGTTCTCTATAAATTTTGGAGATTAAACCCTTATCAGAAATATCACTTCACCCCAAAGCTATGGAATATACATTCCACTCAGATGCTCATGGGACAGATTCAAAAATAGACCACATATTGGGCCACAAGCAAAGTCTCCCCAAATTCAAGAAGATTGAAATTATACCAAGCATCTTCTCAGACCACAAGGGCATAATTTTAGAAATAAACTACAATAAAAACAACCCAAAATACTCAAACACTTGGAAGCTGAATAGCATGTTATTAAATATTGATTGGGTTACCAATGAGATCAAAGAAGAAATTAAAAACATCCTGGAAACTAATGACATTGAAAACACAACAATCCAAAACCTATGGGATGCAATGAAAGCAGTCCTGAGAGGGAAGTTTATAGCTCTACAGGCCTATCTCAAAAAAACAATAAAAAATGGTAGTAACTCATCTAACTCTACAACTCAAAGAATTAGAAAGAGAGCAACAAGAAAACCCCAGAGTGAGCAGAAGGAAGGAGATAATAAAGATTAGAGCAGGAATAAATGACATAGAGACCAAAAAACAACAACAACAACAACAACAAACCAATACAGAAAATCAATGAAACCAAGAGCTGGTTCTTCGAAATGATAAACAAGATTGACAAACCTCTAGCCAGGCTCACCAAGAAGCAAAGAGAGAGGACCCAAATAAACAAAATCAGAAACGATAGAGGCGAAATAACAACAGATCCCACAGAAATACAAATGATTGTTAAAAAATACTATGGACAGCTCTACTCCAACAAACTAGACAACCTGGAGGAAATGGACAAATTCCTAGAAAAATACAACATTCCAAAACTCAATCAGGAAGAATCTAAAAATCTCAATAGGCCAATAACTATGGAAGAAATTGAAGCAGCCATCAAAAAGCTTCCAGCAAACAAAAGCCCAGGACCAGACGGCTTCACAGGGGAGTTTTACCAAACAGTCAAGGAAGAACTAAAACCTATCCTCCTCAGACTACTACAAAAAATTCAAGAGGAAGGTACACTTCCAAGCTCATTCTATGAAGCCAGCATCACCCTAATACCAAAATCAGGTAAAGACAACACAATGAAAGAGAATTACAGGCCAATATCCCTCATGAACATAGATGCCAAAATCCTCAACAAGATCTTAGCAAATCAGATCCAGCAGTACATCAGAAAGATCATATACCATGACCAAGTAGGATTTATCCCAGGGATGCAAGGATGGTACAATATCCGCAAATCAATAAACGTAATACATCACATAAACAAATTGAAAGAAAAAAACCACATGGTCATATCAATTGATGCAGAAAAAGCATTTGACAAAATCCAACACCCATTTTTGATAAAAACTCTCAGTAAGGTGGGAGTAGAAGGATCATACCTCAACATAATAAAAGCCATATACGACAGGCCCACAGCCAACATCATACTCAATGGACAAAAACTAACGCCATTTCCCCTAAGAACAGGAACAAGACAGGGATGTCCACTCTCACCACTCCTGTTCAACATAGTACTGGAAGTATTAGCCATTGCAATTAGACAAGAAGGAGAAATAAAAGACATCCAAATTGGAAAAGAGGAAGTAAAACTGTCCTTATTTGCAGACGACATGATATTATACATACAAAACCCTAGAGACTCCATCAAAAAACTACTAGACTTAATACATGAATTTGGCAATGTAGCAGGATACAAAATTAACCCCAAGAAATCTGAGGCATTTCTACACACAAATAGTGAACTTTCAGAAAGAAAGATTATAAAAACAATCCCGTTTACCATCGCACCAAAAAAATCAATCTACCTAGGAATAAACTTAACTAAAGAGGTAAAAGACCTCTACTCAGAAAACTACAGGACGTTGAAAAAAGAGATAGAGGAAGACATAAACAGATGGAAGAACATACCGTGTTCATGGATTGGTAGAATCAACATCATTACAATGTCCATACTACCCAAAGCAATCTATAAATTCAACGCACTTCCCATTAAAATACCAACGGCATACTTCACAGATCGAGAACGAACTCTCCAAAAATTCATCTGGAATAAAAATGACCCCGAATAGCTGCAGCAATCCTGAGAAAGAACAAAGTAGGTGGGATCTCAATACCAGATATCAAGCTGTATTACAAAGCCACTGTTCTCAAAACTGCCTGGTACTGGCACAAGAATAGGCATATAGATCAATGGAATAGAATAGAGAGCCCAGAAATCGGCCCGAACCAATATGCTCAATTAATATTTGACAAAGGAGGCAAGAACATACAATGGAGTCAAGATAGTCTCTTCAATAAATGGTGTTGGGAAAATTGGACAGATATAAGCACGAAAATGAAACTAGACCACCAACTTACACCATACACAAAAATAAACTCAAAATGGATAAAGGACTTAAATGTACGACGGGAAACCATAAAAATTCTAGAAGAATCCAAAGGCAACAAAATCTCAGACATATGCCGAAGCAATTTCTTCACCAATACAGCTCCTAGGGCACTTGAAACTAAAGAGAAAATGAACAAATGGGACTACATCAAAATAAAAAGCTTCTGCACAGCAAAAGACACCATCAACAAAACAACAAGAAAGCCCACTGCGTGGGAAAACATATTTGCCAATGTCATATCTGATAAGGGCCTAATCTCCAAAATTTATAGGGAACTCATACAACTTAACAAAAGGAAGATAAACAATACAATCAAAAAATGGGCAAAGGACCTAAATAGACACCTTTCAAAAGAGGACATTCAGAAAGCCAAGAGACATATGAAAACATGCTCAAAGTCACTAATCATCCGAGAGATGCAAATCAAAACAACAATGAGGTACCATCTCACACCTGTCAGGCTGGCTATCATCAACAAATCAACAAATGACAAGTGCTGGAGAGGATGTGGAGAAAAAGGAACACTCGTGCACTGCTGTTGGGAATGCAGACTGGTGCAGCCACTATGGACGACAGTATGGAGTTTCCTCAAAAAACTAAAAATGGAACTCCCATTTGACCCTGTGATCTCACTTCTAGGACTATATCCGAAGAAACCAGAAACACCAATCAGAAAGGATATATGCACCCCTATGTTCATAGCAGCACAATTCACCATAGCTAAGATTTGGAAACAGCCTAAGTGCCCATCAGCAGATGAATGGATTAAAAACTGTGGTACATCTACACAATGGAATAAAAAGAAGGAACTTTTACCATTTGCAACAGCATGGATGTATTATGCTAAGCGAAATAAGCCAGTCGGAGAAAGATAAATATCACATGATCTCACTCATATGTGGGATATAATGATCAATATAATTTGATGAACAAGAATAGATCCAGCCGTAGCCGGTTTGGCTCAGTGGATAGAGCATCGGCCTGTGGACTGAAGGGTCCCAGGTTTGATTCTGGTCAAGGGCATGTACCTTGGTTGCAGGCACATCCCCAGTAGGAGGTGTGCAGGAGGCAGCTGGTTGATGTTTCTCTCTCGTCGATGTTTCTAGCTCTCTCTCTCTCTCTCTCTCTCTCTCTCTCCCTTCCTCTCTGTAAAAAAATCAAAAAAATATATTTTTTTAAAAAAGAATAGATCCAGAGACAAATGGTGGGGAGGAGTCGGTTAGAGAGCAACCAAAGGACTTGTATGCATGCATATTAGCATAACCAGTGGATACAGGCACTGGGGCGATGGGGGCTTTCCTAGGGTGGGAATGGCTGGGGTCAATTGGGGAAAAAGAAGACATATAAAATTTTAGACAATAATAACACACACACACACACACACACACACACACACACACGAAAGAAAATAAAAGAAAACATTGTAAAAGGCTTCTGTTCCGTTGCTGGTTTAAAATTTTCACAAAGGTACAAAGACCACTTAGGAGAATTTGGAAGAATCTTGGAACTCTGAAGTTAATGAGTAATAGTAAGTATATCTATAAAATTAACACACACACACCTCATCAAGCTTTAAAGATCTATTGGAAGATGCTAGTTAAATCGTTACCAAGGGAACCTGATGGAGGAAAAAATCCTAGTGTGTGTTTCTAGATCTCCTTACTAGTATATCTATAAATATGCATTTTTAATAGTTTTTTGTCAAGGACTAGGTAAAGAGCAAAATTACATGGCATTTATTTTGAATAAAGAAACCTTCAGCTCTGGCGAGGTGGCTCAGTTGGTTGGTGTGTCATCCCACACACTAAAAGGTTATATTTCTATTCCAAGTTAGGGTACATAACCAGGTTCGATCCCCATTCAAGGTGTGTAAGGGAAGCAGCCAATTAATGTTTCTCTCACATCAGAGTTTATGCTTCTTGCCCTCACTCCTCCTCTCTCTAAAAAATATATCCTCAGATGAGGATTAAAAAAAAGAAAAACCTTCAGATCAAGTGCAACTTAAATATGAAAGGCTGCTTCAACATTTAAAAATCAATTAATGTAATCCATCACATCAACAGACTAAAAAAATCACATCATCATATCAATAGATGCAAAAAAAGGAAAGCATTTGACAAAACCCAGCACCTATTTAGGATAAAAACTCTCATTACCTAGGAATAGAGGGGAACCTCAACTTGATAAAGACTATTCACAAAAAAACCCTACAGCTAACACCATACAAAGCTTTGCCACTGATCTCAGAAAAAAGAAACTAATCAGATGTTTTTGTTTTGTTTTTTAGCAAGTCATCTCTCTCTCTAGGACAGTTATGGCAAACCTATGACACGCGCGTCAGAGGTGACATGCAAACTCATTTTTTTGGTTGACTTTTCTTTGTTAAATGGCATTTAAATATATAAAATAAATATCAAAAATATAAATCTTTGTTTTACTATGGTTGCAAATATCAAAAAATTTCTATATGTGACACGGCACCAGGGTTAAGTTAGTGTTTTTCAAAATGCTGACATGCCGAGCTCAAAAGGTTCGCCATCACTGCCCTAGGAAGAGACCAGATAAGAAGTGCTAAGTGGGAGCTGGTAGTGAGGAAGCTGACTCACTAATGATTTTAGAATTAAAGGAAGGGGCAAGGAGGCCAGCTGCAGTGGCCTGTAGGAAGCTGTGAATGGCTCAAGTGTGTGAGGCTCTTGGCACTTGAAGTTTTATGAAAGAAGATACAGGTCGTTGGAGCAGCTGAAGTTTAGTCAATGTGATTAAATTATACAGATGTGCTTATCTTTACAGAGAGATATTTAACAAGCTACAGTGAACCTATTATTAACATCTTATTTTTGCTTCAGAAGCTTAAGTATCTGAGGGCACTTTAGGGTCTTCGATATGATGCTCATGACGACTGGGAGGAGTATGTACAGCAAGCATGTCAAACTCAAAGGTTAACATGGGCCAAATAAACAAGGCTTAAGTTTATGTGGGCCACCAAAAAACAAAAGCTTCAATTTTCAGAGCAACAGTTTTATTTTGATAGAGACATGCTGAATACAAAGGGCTTAAATAGATGAGTAATCGTTAACATAAAATAATAGACCATTTTAATAAAAAATAATATTTTTTCCTGAACATTAACTCACCAGATACTGAATAACTGCACAAATTAATAAGCATAATGCAAATAAACCTATTTCCTGTTGTGCACACCAAACAAGTCAGTCCAAGACTAATGATATGGCAATCAGCTGCTAAAATATTTGCTGCTAGTGTTAGTGGAGAGAAATGGTGCGCCTGCGTGTAAGAGAAATGAATGCAACACGATTATAGTAATCAGTCATTAGTGAACGTTGTAATTCGTTATTAATAATCCTATATAATAAAAGCATAGTATGCAAATTGTCCCCTCGACCAGGAGTTGTCTGGGAGTTTGGCCAGGGGGCGGGGCAGGCCGGAGGAAGAGAGGGAGTACCAGCCGGCAGCCGGCAGCAGCTAGGGATGTATAACAGGGTACTGTAAAAATTAGGTTACGCAACTTTTATTACAACGTTTCTTAAATGCCGTTATATTGGCTGAGCCACAAAAATGTTCCTTGTGGGCCGCGGGCCACGAGTTTGACATGCTTGGTGTACAGAATGTTTCATGGACAAATAGTCTGGGGTTGGCTCCCAGGCTCCCCATGTTTTGTTGTGTGGTTTCAGTCAAGTCCATCACTCTCCTTAGCCTCCATTTTCTTGTCCATAAAATAGGGATTTCAACTGCTTTGAAAACACAGTAGCATTTGTTTCTAGTGGCAATGATATTTGTAAGGGGTCTGCTAGCCAAAGGTCCTTCCTGATCTTGCCTCCTGGTTCTTATGCCTCTAAATTTCCCCATGAAACAAAATCTCAAGACCACCAGCACCTCTCAATGGGAAAGTTTTTCAATGAAAGAGAAATAAAAAAGGAAAGATATATGTTCAGAGCATAGGGCTCTGACAACCTGTATTTGAATCTCATCTCTCCACTTCCTGCTTAATGCTCTTAACTAGAGCTTCTCATCCATAAAAATGGGGGTGATGTCCCCCAAACATCTCAGAGAGCTATAATGGGGTAATAAGTGTAAGGTGCCCAGCATATAGCACAGCACACAGTGAGGGCTTAATAACTGTTAGCCATTTTATAATTAGCTTATTGTTCCCCAATATTTGACTCAAATGAGGATCACCCAGGGTCTTTGAAAGTTTACGGAAGACCTCCTGAAAAGAGTGGACCACACTTGGCTACAGTTCAGGGAAGATTCTTCTTTCACTCACATCCACCACTGACAATCCCCGAGAGCACAGGGAGCTGGAAGAACAGCAGAAGCCATTGTTGGAAGAGATTTCTCCACAGGTCTCTGGTATTTCTGCCCTGACTACTTTGGTGTGGACTCTCTTCAAGGATGTTTGTTTAATGAACATCCATGTACTAGTATGACAGATAGTGCCTCCCTCTGAAGCAAAAGAGAGTCTGATCACAATTCCTGTGTGTGTGTGTGTGTGTGTGTGTGTGTGTGTGTGTGTGTGTGTAGGGGGGAGTCTCACACCATCAAGAAACTGTTGGACACCAGCTGGATGTCTTAAAATTCAACTCAATTCTGACATTATTGACCTGGAGATAGTGCCAGATCCCAGAGTATAAGGGCTCAGTCCTACAAGACTGCCCCCCACTTCAAATGCCAATCTCAAATCCTGTGCTTCCACCAAGCAACTACAGATCAGAGGTTCCCATAACCCCCTCCTGGGGTTTGATTACTTTGCTAAAGTAGCCTACAGAACTCAGGAAACATTTCACCTAGTAGATCACGGTTTATTATAAAAGGATGTAACTCAGAACAGAACATCCAGATGAAAGAGATGCGTAGGCCAGGCACGGGGAAGGGGCATGGAGCTTCCACACTTTCTCTAGGCATGCCATTGTCCCCAAATTTTCATGTGTTTAACCAACCTGGAAGCTCCCAAACCCCCTTCTTTTGGGGTTTTATGGAGGCTTCATCACATAGGCACAACTGATAAATCATTAATCATTGGGGACTGATTCAACCTTCGATCTCCCTTCCTTCCTGGAGAATTCCAAGCTTCTGATTAAGTGGTGATTTCTTTGCTGATGGGGCCCATCCTGAGGCTATTTCATTAACATAACAAAAGCCACCTTTTTCACTCTCAGCACACTGAAATTCCAAATATTTCTTCTTATAAATCACAATATCATAGGCAGGCATGCCTCCTGCCTATTATAAAAGACTTGGGTTCCCAACGCTAGGGTTTCTCTTCTGTTACATACTCCACTGCAAGTGCAGGTTTCATCTGGTCCTCTTGTTTAAAAAAATATTTTTATTAATTTCAGAGAGGAAGGGAGGTGGAAGAGAGAGATGAAAACATCAATGATGAGAGAGAATCACTGATTCGCTGCCTCCTGCATGGCCCCCACTGGGGATGGAGCCCATAACCCAGGCATACTATGCCCCTGACTGGAATCAAACCCGGGACCCTTCAGTCCACAGGCTGACACACTCTATCCACTGAGCCAAACCAGCTAGGGCCATCTGGTCCTCTTTCAGTTGCCCTATGGGAAATGGGGCTCAGGGAAGAAGATAAAAATGCTGATACTCTGGCTACAGCTACTGCAGCAACAACCAGTCCTTAATCTCTGACCTGCAAGTATTGTGTCTTCTACCAGTATCTATACAACTGTGGCAGGCTGGCTTATTAACTTACAAGTAGGGCAGAATCTCAGGCCCTTCACTGTGCCTGACAGTCTCTAAAGGCCCAAGGAAATGATGGCACCGAGGCAGGAAAAAAGTGGGCTAGGATCCTTGGAGAAGGGCCAGGAGAGTCAGAGAATTAAAAAATAAAGACAAGACAGTCCCAAGTTTTGGGTAATGTCTTTCGGCTGATGAACAATATTGTTTTAAATCAGATTTTGGATTTTCAAATTCTTAAATAACCCTCTATCAGGAATGACCAAGGTTTTTGTTGTTGTGGTTTTAATAAGAGAAGGCTTATTTAGGTAGCTACAAAGGTAGTAGAAGTGAGCCAGCTGGGCTGCGTAGGCTCAGAAAACAAGTTACAGAAGCAAAAGAAGGGTCCTTAAAGCTTAGGAGAGGGAAAGGCAAAGGTAATGAGCCCGAGGGAAGAAGAGGGGGCGAGAAAGGCACTGGCATGCTCCTGACAGGGAGAGCTTATCCTGGCAAATTCTAACCACTTCTACCCTTTCTATCACACCTACTCCCACCGTGAGCCACTCTGCTCCATCAGTTTAACACAGTCGTTCCGGGAGGTTCCACATGTGCAGCCTTCCCCACAGGACAACAGAACTGAGGGTTTTCCACTCCAAGCATTAGTGGGCATTTTGTTTGTTTTTAAAGCACTGATCATTTTAGTTTCCTTTTAAATCTTAAGAGTTGAAAAACTACATTTAGGTCATCACAAGCAACACCCGATGGGTAGAATTAAAATTACATGCTAATTGGGTTATTAGTGCTATTCATTTAACAATTGAAAATATTTATTAGTTTAGTGAAATGCCATTTCTTCTTTTTAAATCTGTTTGAATAAATGCTGTATTAGTTATGCTCACTCCTACATGTTACAAAACCTTACAATGTTCTGATTAACACCAACATTTATGAATCCAATTTATAGGGGTTTTCTAAGAAAATTAACTTTTCACAACACAATTTCAGCTTCCTGCTTCATCTAAATCTCACTACTCTAAACAACAAAGTATTGCTCTCTGGGATTTTTTTTCCATAACGAACACCAACATACAATATTTTCCACACTGTTTCAATTTGTTGATTAATTCTTATTTTGTGCCAAGTGGATTCACATTTTGCCTTCCAATCTGTGTAGATCATGTACTTGCAGCAATGTCAATTAAGGGATTTTATTTTCTGCTTTTGCTTTGAAAAGTGAGTTCCACATTCCTCTTTACTGCCAACTCAACAAATAATTCTACAACATGAAATAGAGATTTTTTCCTAACTTGCAGTATAAAAGGTCTGCCATGTTTTATCTTATATTTGAAAGTCAATGCTACTTTTAACTCTCCTTCACAAGGGCATTATTACATGTCACCTGTTAATTGGGTCACAGACACTGAAAAACCATTTGGCTTAGCCAGTGATGGCGAACCTACGACACGCGTGTCAGAGGTGACACGCGAACTCATTTTTTTGGTTGATTTTTCTTTGTTAAATGGCATTTAAATACATAAAATAAATATCAAAAATATAAGTCTTTGTTTTACTATGGTTGCAAATATCAAAAAATTTCTATATGTGACACGGCACCAGAGTTAAGTTAGGGTTTTTCAAAATGCTGACACGCTCAGCTCAAAAGGTTCGCCATCACTGGCTTAGACCAAGAACTCAAAAGCTATTAGAGTGGCAGGGCCAATAATTGCATCCCAAGGAGAGCCCGCTGGCTGAAGGAGTTAGGAATACAAGTGTAGGCAGAAAAGCCCACAGATGAAGGAGATGAAAGTTCCAGGGTGGCCCACTGCTGACTGGCCTTCCCTGCTCATCAGCCAGAGAGAGAGCATTGGTCTACTCACATGCACTCGCGGGTGCTTCCTGGGGCTGAAAGTGCACCCTCACGCTGGGAATATGAACCTAAAGATCCTGGGAATGGGGAGAAAGTAGTGGGACGGGACGTATCAGAGGCTTCATCCTCACAAAGAAGAAACTGTGGGCTCTTGGCTGTGCTATAATCTTTAATCTCTCACTTGACAGACTGAGGAACTCGAGGTTCTCATTCAAGCTTCCTTAGCTAACCTGTAACTAAGATGGGGCTGTAAGGGTGAGTAGGTATATTAATCCTGTCTTATAATTTATGTTCCAATTCTTGGAGTTTTGCTGACTCTGTAGGACCCCCCTTCCCAAGATCAGCTAATTCCTAGAGATAGCAAACTAAGGACTTGGAGGGCTCACCTGTGAGCATGTCTTTATATACAAAGTAACCCATCCAGAGCCCACACCCCAAACACCTGCTCTTTGAAGCTCAGGGCCACTATCCCCCTACTCCAATCACCTCAGGGCCAGATACCAGACAAGTAGAGATCTCCCCTATGCTCCAGAGTCCACTGAAATTATCCAGTCACCAATCCTAACCCTACCTAGTCTGCTTGCCCATTCCTTCCCAAGAAAACCACAGTGAAGGCTCTTGCCCCCATTTCCCCTCACCCCCTCTGCCTCCTGACTGACCTGGTGCTCCCCCAGGTGGTCCCCATGGCATGCCTTGCCTGTCCTCTTGGAAGCTGTGAGTGTAACAAACTGTCTCCTCAATGACAGTTGTCTACTGACCTGTGGGCCTCGCCACACCTGCACAATAATAAAATCTATGTTTTAAAACAGACGACTCAAGGCTTTCCTGCTGAAGGATAAGCCAGGAACAGAGTATTGGTACAGAACTAGAGCTACATCTGCTCTGAGGAAGAACTTTCTAAAAATCTGTGCTGCATGAATAAACAGTACGTTCTACATCACAGAAAATACTTCGGCAGTGGGAGTAGAAAATGACTTGTCAGAGAAGAACAATAGGAACTCAGATCAGACTTGATGAACCTGTACAGAGCAGTGAGACCTAATGCATCAGGGCGGTGAATGAGAAATTGCAGACTTTCAACAGCAGAGGATCACTGAAGATTTTTGAGCAGGGAAGGGAAGCGACGTATCTTATAACAATATGCAGAATGGACTGCAACAGAGGGAGACTGTGGGCGGAAGGAATAATGAGGAGGTCCCTGAAGTTCAGTCCCAAGATTGCAGCGAGGGGCTTGCTGGTGCATATGTGCGTGTGTATGATGGTGGGGACAGAAATAGGAAAAGGGTTAACTTGAACTTGAACCGACCGCCTCTCAACACAGGTGAGGAGAGAGGCCCAAGCAGAGGCTCTTAGTGGAACACATTTCATAGTATCATGGGGGAAGGGTCTGAGAGCATGGACATAAAACTGCAAGGACCCACCCAAGGCAGTGCACATCCCATGCATATATATGATAATGCAGCATGGGTGTCACTTTAGTGTGCAACTTGACTGGCCATTTCTTACTGGGGCCGACCCCTAACTTCACATGCAGAAGTACATGTCCCCAAATTATTTGATTTAAAAAAAGATTTTAAGTTACAGGTTTATGCTCAGGTGTTTCACTAAGGCTATAACAGATAGAGTATTTTTGTTCTCCTTTGAAAGAGTCATATTAAAATATTATTATTGTGCAGAGGAAAAATGTTTAAATTATCATCAATATCAGTAAATTTAGAGAGTAATTCATCTACCTTTTTTAGGATGAGATATTCTTGTAAAGGTGACTGTCAAGACCATCTGATTTGGGGTGAAGACCCTAAAGGATGACCCCAAAATAGAAATGAGGGCAGTGGGAGAAAACTGCATCCTAAACAGCAATGCGCCCTTCGAGAACCAGCAATTACTTCCAGGTTCCCATTCTCCCACTCGGTTAGGTCACATCTAACTTCTCGTCGGAACTAAATCCAGCAAAACATCCATCATGGCTACCTTCCTGCCAAGTCAAGACTTTCCATCAGGCCAGTGGAATTCTGAAGTGAACCTGGAGATCCCTTCCAGGGCTTTGAGTTGTGACATTTGGTGGGTGCAGACACACACTGAGATCCAGTGTAGTGTTGAGATGGTCTCTGGGGTAACCTTACTTCAGGCTTCCATGTGCTGTCCCTTCAGGAGTGGAAGGATGACACCACCCACACACTCCCAACAAGGCAAATACTTTGACTTGTTTTTCAGGAACTTGTGCCTCAGCATAAATTACAACTTCCCACTCGCTTGCCTGGAGCTGCTGGATGCCATATACATAGGCCATATGGGGGATGAACCCATGACCTCGGTGGAACACAAACGGGGTTCTGAAATGCGTGAGTTAATGGGACACACATAGAATTAAATAGTTATGACTTCATCCTAAACCAGGAAAGGACTTAAAACCCCAAAACAGTAACATCCACATCACAAAAATGTGAATATATTCTTCCAATATTGCAATGCTTCCTTTCCAATCAACCAGCCAGTGAATATTTGTGCTTATTTAGGAGCATGGAGGCAACTGGGGAGGAAGGGGGAGATAAAACGTTTCCTTTTAATGATCAGAAAGGAGTAAGCATTTTTGTCATTTTCATGCTGACCATATTCAAGCATTAATCTTTCAAAATCATTGGCTATTGTGCACACAATCCAAATGCAATACATTATGCCCCATGCCCAAGAATACAATCAGAGTATGTCAGATTTGCTTAGGAAGGGGTGTATACTGTACTTAGTCAGAAAGCAAAGCTTTTACCTCATTGTGGAATTAACAGATGCTAGGGGAATAAAAACAAAGTCTTGTAAATAGACAAACATCTGTTAACATTTAATTTTTAACAGCAAAAAACTAGTTTTTAAAGATATGAAAAAGCTCAGATGTGTTTTCTCAACAAAGTCTATTTTGATCAATATTTCCATAAGCAACTGCTCTAGTTTTTCAACTTCAAAAAAGCAAATATAATCTTAACATGAGCAGCTATTCCTTATTGCAAACCTGGCTATGCTTTAAACTTGGAACATTCTGTTTTCTGCTAATTTGTTATTATTATGTAATTCATAAATTAATGGATAGAGATAACTAAAACATAAATATAATACAAATTAGAGGCAAGCAGAAACCAAGTTTATCTTATTTTCTGATGCACATATTCACTGAAATAACCAATATTCAAGTAAGCTGAACATGTGGTCACAACTCACAATTTAAAAGCAAATCACAGCTTGGTCAGTGTGGCTCAGTGGTTGAGCATCAACCCGTACACCAAGAGGTCACTGGTTTGATTCCCAGTCAGGGCATATGCCTGGGTTGTGGGCTGGATCCCTCGTTGGGCATGTGCAGGAGGCAGCTGATCTCTCTCTCTCTCTCAAATCAATAAAAACATATTTAAAAGAAAAACAAACAAAACAAGCAAACCATAGTACTCACAGTCTTGGCTGATAATAACTGCCTAAGTTTTAAATGAGATACTCAAGAGCAGGTGAATTTAAATCCAAAAAGAAAACAAAATATTTGGAGGTGAAGAACCTAAATTCTACATGCTTGTTTTAGGACTTAAGAAGTCAGCATTTTCTATGACTTCTTTTCTGCAATGTGAAAAACAGTTTACCAATTGAAAACACAGAAAATGCTGAGAATATTTTAATGTAGAAAATTTTCAGTGATAATTAAATTATTTTTGCTTAATGAGTCAGTCTTCAATTAGGATGAAAAAAGAACATAGATAGTAATGTTGAATTACTAAACTCTTATCTCTAACTTTGGTAGGTCTCTGGGGTTAGTTCTTAAGCAACAGATATAATTTGTCTCAGACCCACTAGCCTGACAGTAAAAGAGTCCTGAGCTTAACTAGCCAATTGCATTTGATAGTCCAAGTTTCCTTCTGGCCTTGCATGACCCAACGTGAAAAAGAATGACCAGTTTCCAATTTCTGTTGCAATGCTTGCAATGGGGGTGGGGGTGGATTGACTGAAAGAATGTGGTAAGAGTAAATTGGTGGGAAAGAGTAACATAAAATTAATAATTAAAAACCAAACAAACACGTCTTATAAATATACTAGATAATAGCTTCCAAATAACTATCCCATAGGTTCTATTATTTGATCTCAGTAGAATCCAATGACATAGAGCAGGTAATACCCTGGGTTTGTAGTAAAGGGGAGCGTGACCTAAAAAGCTTAAAGAGACCCTAAAAATGGCAGAGTTGAGATACAAATTGGTCTGGTCCTGTGCCCAACAGTGTAGTGCCCTGGGGCCCGCCTGGGCTAGCTCTAAAGGGAAGCAGCAGCTGCCCCTCTCAGCTACAGCCCTGCTCTGAAAGCTCTCCCCAACAGGCTTGTCTTTACAACAAAATGTTCTTCCTGTGTAAAGGTCTGCTGGATCTAAGCAACAGTCCTCAGAGGTCTTCTCTCTCCCTCTCCACCTCCATGTGGCAGGATGGACCTTAACGCCCCGTGTGAGATAAAGGAGAGAGAGTCCCGGAGGAGGGCAGAGCCAGGCAGCACTGCACACTGGGAGTCGGAGGGATGAGGAAGGCTGCCCTGGCATACTTCCCTTCTGAGCCTCACCTGTTTTCACGTAGAGATAGCCCCAAGGCTCTTCCCATATCCCCAAATAACACATGTTTACAATTACTGCCTTCTTTTCCAAGCAGGGCCATTTCTTTTATACTGTTAGAAAAGACTGAACAGGCTTTTGCATTTTTATAAGCACAACAGGGGACTTGAACATGCTTTTTGCCAACACAGGTATAATCTCAATGTATCACTTCAAATTTTTTCATTTGCATTTAACATTTCAATGAAAAAAGTTTAACCCATATTCCCTTTTAATTATTTTTGACCCACTTGCTGCAAAAGTAGGTAATGATGTTGAACCCAGTCCGAATGAAGTAACCTTGGCCTTCTCTGTGCATGTGATTTTGTTTCCTCCTTTAAACAGATCTGGTCTCCCTCCTGCCATTAAAAATGAGAATTAATATGGCTTCATCTCCATTCATTCTGGGACTCTCCTTAAATGAGCTCTAACACACTGCTCTGGGGGCTTAGGCTGGATTCTAGGCTTTGACTTCTTCCTCCTCCAGGAGGATGGGGAGGTGGTCGCTCTCCTGACCCCAGGAAGGAGGTGCCATGTCTCCTCCTGGAGGAACGGAAGCCCAGGGCAGAGAAGAGTCAGTTTACAAGGAATACTCAGCTGCCCTCTGTCCTAGTCTTTCCAGTGCATGGGATAGGGGAGTCGCCTCCAACCGCTTCTCACTCGTAACTATCGTTTGGTAACAGCGCAATCTGAGAAAACCGGTGCCTAGACAGTGCTGGGTACAGATGCCCCTGGGACACCTAAAGGCATCCCACAGCTCACACAGCATGCTCACACATACCTCTTACTTTTACTGTGAGGTATGTGATAGGCACCCCACTGTGACAGACAGGAAATAGACTGGGAAAGGTTAGGTGACCTGCCCACGGTGCACAGCCAGTGCAGGCAGAGCTGGGATCTGAGCTGCATCTGCAAAGTCTGAGGCACTTTGTTCCACTACGGCTCCTGCCACTCAAGTCCAGGCTCTGCCTTTCAAATCTGACCAGATCCGAAGGTCACGAGAGGAGACAGAAAGCCCCTGCTTAGAGGTTCACCTGAAGAATGGCAGAGAGGGTGCTCCAAGCTGCAAACAGAGCAGCAAGGTTGCATCGGCGGTGATGCTCTTGCTGACATGTCACCTTCAGCCCAAGGCCCTCATGGCCACCTTGCTGCTGAAGGAAACACGGAGCCTCTGGTTGGAGCCGGTGGGGAGAGGGTCAGGGACAAGTGTCCCGGGCCTCCACCTTTCCTGAGACCCTCACCGCACCTGGAGAGCTGTACCAGTCAGGCCGAGGGTCACAGAAGTGCCTTCTGCAAACTAAACTGTGACTTACAAAAAAACCCAAAAAACTGGCAGGAGAATGTCAATCAACTACCATTCTGAGTTCAGCCCTGATATCATTCTGCCTGCTAGGAACCCAGCTCCGGAGGGCCGAGTCGGACAGCACGTGATAAGAACTCTTCTTCCTCCATGGAAACACTTGGAATTCCTACTCTGAACAGCAGTGGAACCTCCTCTGTGTTGCAGGATGCAATAGCTGGGGGACAGCAATCCCGGCGGCCTCAGGAGGGAGAGTCCCAGCACCCAGGCTGAAATGCCCCTAATGTCCACCACTAGCTTCCCTGCCCCTGGCAGCAGCCCAGCCCATGACCAGACAGTGCTGGGCATTAGAAACCCCTCCTTTCCCTTCTGTAATCTCTCCCCACTGTCCTACATGGGGCCTCCAGAGTCAAAGATGAACACTTAGCCTCCCTCCTAAAGACCCCTCCTGGCAAGAACATGGAGATGCCAATAGCTAAACTACAGACTGCCAACTTCATTAACCGTCACGGAACTGACCATTCTGAAAACGCAGGAGACCTGGGCACCTGTCAATTTTAACTTCTCTGTTTGTACGTATTTCCAAGTCTTTTATAATAAAGGATATCCAAACTAAAAGGAAAATTAAGAGGCATAAATAAACATTCCAAGAGTAAGGAAAAATATAGCCTTCCCGGGTAAATAACTCCATTCACAATTCACACGGCATCCTTAATTTGGAGAAAATAAAGTACAGTGGGTTTATGGAGGCCACTTCAGGATTTGCAGGGTGTGTGATTCCTTTCCTGCTGGAACAGAGCAGAACTTTGCTGAGTCCACACTCTGAGCAAGTAGGAACTGCTCCTCTCCTATTTCCTCGGGGCCCAGAGCCCACCATGAGGTCGCACGGGGATCTGGTCTCTCCTCCCATCATCTTTCCTGAAGTCTTCTCTGTCTCATGCAGATATTTCCTGTTGACAATGTGCTTCCCTGATCAGACAGAGAAGCCCATTTTCACTGCCAAAACCTGACGATGGAAGGGTGGCATGCCAAGAGTAATCATATAGTACATGGTAGGACAAATGGCTACCCTATGATTGGAAAGTATTTCAAAACAGAAGGCCACATATAATGCTAAACAACATAGGCCTGAATGCACACAACAGGCGTGGGAATGTGCAGATTTTAACTTTTGTAGTTTTGCCTATTTGCAAGTCTTTTTGAGGCTGCACTGTGGAGAAAACCGTAATTTGTCTGGGATATGAGTCATGTTCATGTATAAGGAAGATGGTTCCTGGGCCCATCTGGCCGATGATGTGGCACCACAGGCCAAACGTGGCAGGGAGTTCTGTGTGAGTATCAAGTGGTTTCTGGCAACAGAACTCAAGGGCCCAGCAGCCCTCTTCATTCCTGGGGCTGACCAAGGCATTTCATCCCAAGGCCACGGAGCAGAGCATGGCCCCCAGTGGCCTACCTTCCTAGCGTGTCTGGGAAAACGATCAGGAGCACCTGGTGCGATGCTCCTCTCTCCTCCCCAATGAGCGCAGGTATGACAGGCCAGAGCGACCCTGAGAGCCGGTGCCCCCCAGCGCCCATGCCAGCAGCAGCAGCAGCAGCAGGGAGTAGGCACACCTGCTCCCTCAGGATCCATCTCTCTCTTCTTCCTCCAGAGTCTGTGTGTGCTGTGGATGAACTTGCCTTTCCTCATATCACAATGGAAAATTCTCAGACTTGATTGGAATTAGGAAAATAAGCCACCTTCAGGTCTTTTGTTTTAAATCAGCGGTTCTCAACCTGTGGGTCGTGACCCCTTTTGGCAGTCGAACGACCCTTTCACAGGGGTCGCCTAAGACCATCCTGCATAGCAGATATTTACATTATGATTCATAACAGTAGCAACATTACAGTTATGAAGTAGCAACGAAAATAATTTTATGGTTGGGTCACAACATGAGGAACTGTATTTAAAGGGTCAGAAGGTTGAGAACCACTGTAATGAACTTTATTGAGATATAATTCAGATGCAAAAAATAAAAAAGAAAGAAAAAAAAAGTCCTTTACTTCAGAGGAGCCTGTGACAGGGCCCTGGAAAGATCTCCTTTTAATACCACTTTATCCCATTATCCTGATAGGCCTAGTACACATGTAAATATGGATTTATTCACAAAGGCCTGAGGAAACACTCCTCTCAAGTGAGGATTTATTCTAACTAATCAGGATCACTGAGACCTTGATCACACTGGGAACCATCTCTAATACCCCGGAGGCTAACCTGGTGTCCCCCACCTCAGGCCTCAGCACAGTCCTGCACAAGCACTGATGTCCTTTTTACTGGGGACAAGGAGGAAGTAATATTTAAAAATTTAACATGTGGTGTATTTCCTTTCAGGTTTTTTTTTGTTGGTTTTATTTTTAGCCATTTTTCTCAACATAGCAGGAAGCTTGTAGTACGTGTACATTTTTGCATTTTAAATGTACATCAGCATATAAATATTTCCCTTGTCACTAAAACTTGTGCTAAAGATTACATAACATTTTGCTTTATGCATGTCATAGAATGAGTCCCTGTTTTAGACTTGTAGGTTGTTTGTATTATTTAGACTATAAATAATGCCGGTACCCTGTGCATAATTTACCTGTTTTGAATGACAGGCATTTCTGGGTTTATTGAGCAGCTGTATTTTCTGTTTAGACCATCTGGGTTGCCCCTGGAAAGCACAGGCATCACCTCAGAGCGTGGCTCTCTTCCTCAGCAGGCCACTAACTCTCTATGTGTTGGAAGGATAAGCGTTGGTGCCCTTCCAAACTGCAAAGTTGGTATTTGTTCAGTGAAGGGCTTCTTATGGCCCTGCTCCGAGTGACCCAGGCATCTGGCTCCTTTAACGCTAAGAAGACACTGCAGCCTTTACAACTGGCTGTCTTGATGCTGACTTAGTTGTTGGGGAGCACACGAGACTTGGTTGGGAAGTTTGTAAGGAGGACATTCCGAGAAAAGGGAAGTGTGTGGAAGGCCGCCTGCTCTGTTTATTGGAATTCCAACTTAGGGGAGTGTCGAAGGCGGTGCCCCTAATTATTCCTTGACCTTTCCAAACAAGTCTGTGCATGTGCAGACTCCTGGGTGTTTACTGGAATCCTTACGTTTAATCCTTGGATGCCCTTGCCTCGAGGACAATGTAAACACGCGTGTCCTCCCAAGATTACTCACCCTACTGATTCTATCAACACTAATAAAAGAGAAAAATGGTAATTGGCGTACGAGCTACCCTTTTCATTGGCTAATCAGGGCTATATGCAAATTAACTGCCAACTAAGATTGGCAGTTAACTGCCAACAAGATGGCGGTTAATTTGCATATGTAGGCACAATGCAGGGAGGTGAAAGGGAAAGCAGGAAGAAGCCCCCTGCCACTGACAGTGATCGGAAACCCAGGGGGGAGCTAAGAGCTGGGGGGCAGGGCAAAGGCGGCCCTGGGGCCGCGTTTGCCCTGCCCCCCCAGCCATGATCGGAGAATCAGGTGCCTTTTCCGCCCTGGCCAGTGATAGCAGGAAGTAGGGGTGGAGCCAGAGATGGGAGCTGGGCACGGTCAAAGCTGGCAGTCCCAGGAGCTAGGGGTCCCTTGCCTGGGCCTAAAGCGAAGCCCACGATCGTGGGGCCGCTGCAGCTGCGGGTCCCCGCTGCCCGGGCCGGACGCCTCAGCCAGAGGCATCAGGCCTGGGCAAGGGGCCGATCCTGCGATTGGAGGGTGATGGGGGTCAACGCCTGAGGGCTCCCAGTATGTGAGAGGGGGCAGGCTGGGCTGAGGGACACTCCCCCGCACACACACCCAGTGCACGAATTTCGTGCACCGGGCCCCTAGTCTAAAGATAAAAACTGCAATAAAAGGCTAACAAGGCAGGCAATCAAGGCTGCCTGGTTGCTACAGCCAGGTCGTCCCTTAGTCCTCTCGTTCACAGCAAACGTTGTGTCAGAGTAATCCATTCATCCGTCATTCAGGGACTGCTGGTCAGCCCCGGCAAGGTGCTGCCCCGTGTGAGGAGTCCCGGCACTTAGTGACTGAGGCAGGATGGACACTTCCTGCCTAAAAGGATCTAAAAGGATCCCTTTAACTTCCCAAGACCCAACTACTTTCTTTCCAACCCTCAGTAAGAGGGAGGTTCTGAGTAGAATAACAGAAAAAGCTCCATCTGTGAGGTACCATTTTTCACTTGAAATTTTCATTTTGGGGGCGAGGGGCAAAAGTCAGTAAGTTTGATGATATTCTATGTTGGCCTAATTCTGGCAAAATGGGTACTCAATGTCACAAATATATATATGCTTTGACCAGATTGGATTTTTAGGAAATTTATCCCACAGACAGACTCACACATTCACAGACACCAGGTAAGAGAAAGAGAGCTCTGCCCACCAGGGGTCCTGAAGCACTCCTGGTGCCGGAGGAGGAAACAGTCCACGGACGCTCGAGATACTCAGGGTCTAGTGAGAGAGTTGTCGAAACAGACGTCTTCTGGGGGAAGCTGAAGAAAACTTACAAGGTCTCGACAGTTGTGTAGGGAAGAAATCCAGGTCTCCACGACTTCAGGAAGCAGGAGAGAGGAAAGTTATGCAGACACAATTAGGAGTGTGTAGACAGAAAGACACCTGTGAATCGCAGAGGCTTGAGGACAGGCAGGGCTGGGAAGGCCAGAACAGAAGCTGCATGGGTAGCCCCGCAATGGAGAACAAAGCAAAACAGTCGTCTAGAGAGGTGGGGCTGTGGTCAGCTGCAGAGGAGCTGAAGGCCACAGGTCAGGTCTGGATTTATCCTGTGGGCACTTGGTCACGAAAGTGAAGTGTAAAATCCGCTTACATACATTTCTATCTAAAAAAGAAGTCCGGCTGTACTAATATTTTATAGTTACACATGACATAATTTATAAGTAAATATACACACATTAAGGGCACATACTCCATTTTACTGCAAGAGGCATGCAGTCAAACAAGTGCAGAGACAAGTGATCTAGGTGATGGGGAGACTGGAACTTTCTTAACAGGAAAGTGACATGATTAAATTTGCTGTTAGCAAGGCCACCAGGGGCTCAAGACTCCAGAGCAATGAGTCTGGAAAAAGAAAGATCAGGGGCTGCTCCTGCTGGGTGGCCCTTCTGGGATGGGAGCAGCTGCGCAGATCACTGGCCAAATCCCACTTGCAAGCAGAGAAGGGTCAGGAAGCTGGCTGCATATCTGTGGGTAGCAGGTCTAAACAGAAAGCAGTTAACTCTAGCATTTCTCACAGAGAAATCCATCCACCTGTCTATTACCCAACACACTCCCCCTTTGGAAAAAGGTGAAAGGATTTCTCTGCAAGAGGCAGGAATTAACTCCCTTATCAGGTGCTAAACTGCTTCCTATCAGGGGTTTCAGAATATCAACTTGGCCAGTTATTTTTAGAAGTTTTGCGGTGTCTGCAGTCTTATATTTTCTCTGTTAGAGTGTGCTTAATTTTATTTCTCTCACATGCTTCCTAAGTGTGCGTAATATTTTAATTCCCTTCCCATCCCTTTAAGACTCTTTAACGTCTAAGGGTGTCCACTGTGGGAACACAGCACCCTAACTCACTCACTGGGGTTGTAGAAACGCCTACTATTTGGGGATCACACTTATACTCTCTCTTGCAAAAAGCAAAAGATGAGGCAGTCCCCCAAACTATCCCTGGGAAAGAAGTCACATCCTGATTTTGACTGTCACAGGGGAAAATTCACAGGCCTCTCGGTGGTTCCAAGAAAGATAAAAGGCTGCAGAGGGGACAAAAGGGAGAGAAGAATAAGAAGGACCACGAAGTTACCCATGGACGTCCACTCCCACCCCTACCTCTGTATAAAGGAACAACCAGGAGGGCTGGGAGGAGGGCGTCAAGTCTGGCAGGATGGCAAAGTCACTCCTGGGAACCTAGCACTCACGTTCACTGCTAGATCCAAGCCTGACACCGGGACATGCATTGAGCTGAGTGATCGGATCTCTGCCTCTCTTTCCTGTCACTTGTTCATTCTAGCAGAAAGCCCATATTCGCCAGAAATGAAAAAGGATACCTCTGCCCCCAGTGAAAACATAAGACACGTCTGGGGATTTGAACACATATGAGGAGGACTTTCTCAAAAGTGAGAATGAGGAAACCAACAAAAGCAAAAACAATCCCTTAATCCAAGGAAGGCACAGAATATACACAACATTTTTTAACTACATTCTTCAGCATCTGTAGCACTTCTGGTTATAGAACTAAGAACAGCAGGTAGGATTCTTTACCTTTTTCTATTATATAAACCATTTTGGATCATGCAGCATTAATGCCCATAAAAGACCATCTCTCAGTTCTACCTAAATAGTTACAGTAATATTGTGCAGTGGACATACTGAAAATTTATCAATGACAGATAATTCAGCCAACTTTAAATGTGTCTAAATCAAATGGCTTCTAGATAACATATTTGAAAAGAGAGTCTAACGTGAAGTGATGTGGGCAGATTTTGTGTAGATCTTGGCATTCAAAGCTGGCGTCAGGCCACTCATATTGGTTTATTTACCTTTGATCGTGTTGTAGCCTGCTGACTCAAGAAGGTCACCATATAAAAGAATGTCCAGCTATGTTCAAGTTTGCTACTTGGGAAAAGTAGTCCAGATGATAAATACTCTTTCAAATATCCAACATACAATACTAAGTGCTTTAAATGAGAGAGAAAGTGGCTTATATGATTTCCCTGTGGCACACTGTCTGCTCAAGAAAATGGGGGTGACCTGAAACTCCAGCAGAACCCACACGCCATCATTTAGCGACAACTCACACAGGTCTGTGTCCAGGGGTCTTAAGAAACAAGCTCTTCTTCTCAGGGGGTTGTCGGTCCTCTCACTCACATTCCTAAAAGGACACTTCTCAGTTTTAATTCTTATAAACACTTACTAACGAGAAAGCCACAGCTTTAGCTTCGAGGTTCAGAAGCCACAAATAGGGTGGTTTTAATTTTTTTTTTTCACTAAAACTATGACTTCGTTTCACAAGTAGTGTATTTACAATTTGTATAATTTTCACTAACATAAAAACTTTTTTTTGAAAACATTAAACCGCACACACAAAAAAGCCAAATACAACATTTTGAATTTCTGAGTCTAAAATGTTGGTATATTCAAATACTAGCATTCCCCATCAGAAACCTAAACTCATCAATGAAAACAGAGAGAAAAAAATTGAGGCTTAAAAATCAAGATGGTTTATGCCTCAAGTCAAAAAGGAAGATCAGGTTGACTATCTCAATCAGGAGCTTATAAAACCACGGTGCACAGACCCAGCCCTCCAGAAGATGAACGTTTAGACTAGAACCGACCCGATAGTTCCAGCTCTGCAGTTACACAAGGAAGACAGATAGCCCTGAGTTTTATCATGCGTTATTTGTGGTGTCATTGAGAAACAAAGAGTAGATACTGTTGCTGACTCTCAGCCAAGACAACTATATATGTGCCAAGGTGCAACATATCCTATGCTGGCCTAATTCTGGCAAAATGAGTCTAATTCTGGCAAAATGGTTATAATTCCTTTCACATGAACACAAACTCTCTTTCTGCTCCAGAGGCAACCTCAGGCCTGATACAAGCATGGTTATTAGATCTTTTAAAGCCTTTGCAGAGGTTAGAAGGCTACAGAAAAAATACCACGGGGGGTTAAAAGCAGCTTTCTGAAATTGTTCTAACTGGACAAATAATGCTTTGCTTTCTCTGACAGCTGTTCAATAACTGAATACAGCTGAAGAGATTCAGCTGCCAAGAGATTTCTATGTGTTCGCGACCAGGTTTTCTTTTCCAGATCGCTTCCAACATTCAAACTAGTGTTACTGATCTTAAGTGCATTAAAAAAAGACAATTCTTATTTTAACTCTTTTCCATCATGCTTCACCCATGTTAGATAACATAAACTGTGTGTTTAAAGGCAATAGCCTGAAGGTGAAGGCTATTCCACTTAAACTTTAGCTGGATACAGGGGGAGGTATGGCTGATTACCTTTCAGTTAGCTCTATTAGGATACTATACTCATTCAAATGCACCGATCCCTTCTTGACACACTTAGTCACTATTACCAAAAGTGCTTAACAGTAACTGTTAATGTTTCAAATGAAAAGCTCCAGGATGGTACAGCTCTTCCAGAAGTAGCAAGTAAGCTGTCCACCAAGTGGTCTCCCAGAGTGGGGCCAATTCTGGTCAATTCACCTCAGTGTCTGGGGCTGGCCCTGATGGAAATCTTGTGCCCAGAGAGGTTGCCTTTAACAGGTTGATAGAGACTGACTCGTAAAAACAAAACACCAAAGTCTTAATTTGCATTGAAAAATACACCTCTCCTTAAGGTGGCAATCTTCTCATCAGATAACCAGTATGTTCTCTCTCTGGAAAGTACACCAACCCAAGAAGCCAACTTATAACCAGAAATTTACTTGGTGGGACATATAGAATTAAATAAAGGAGAGCTAACTATAGGATTCAGATGCACAGTGGCATTAGGCTAACTTAACCCAATGCATACACCTCCACAATCAGAACAGTCTTGTGAAAGAGACCATGATATGGTCTACCCTCTGTTGTGATTTTACTGAAAGTAAGTGGGAAGTAATACAGCTGGAAGCAAAGAACATGGTAGTAGGATTCCAGGGTGATACAGAATCTAGTCTAGTTTCAACAATTTAAAAAATCCTTAAACTCAGTGCAAAGAGTTTAAAAGTAATAATCACACACATGTCAGGAAAAGCTTCCACTTACAGTACTACTAAAAATATAATGGCGAAAAGTCCACAGAGAGCATAAACCACTTAAAACACACACAGTGTGGTGGTTAACCAATTTTGCAAGAGTCCTATCAAGCTAGAATTCTTGAAATTCATAAATAAATGGCAAAGTGAATGACAGCAAGATAAATCTGATTTCTAATCTTCACCCCAAGATGTGTCAGATTTTAGATGGAAACTGACATACATAATGTCTGCTTCAGATTACCAGGGAATTTAACACCTAGGCATCTACTCGTCACATGCCTAACTGAGACCCAGCTTCCTTTGCTTCTTCCGTGCAAAGTTATTTTAGCAGAGGAGTCCACCCCAAGCAGGGCATGAATGGTAGACCCCCGTGCCATGCAAATTCTTCTCCAGCCCTCAAATGGCATATTCTTTAAGAGGTCCATCCTCTTTCTTCTTTGGGGGAAACATTCTCTACATATTGTAATCAAATATATTTTACTAGAGGCCCGGTGCACGAAATTCATGCACTGAGGGTGAGGAAGGGGGGAGAGGGGTCCCTCAGCTCGGCCTGTGCCCTCTCACAGTCTGGAACCTCTAGGTCAGTGGTCGACAAACTCATTAGTCAACAGAGCCAAATATCAACAGTACAACGATTGAAATTTCTTTTGAGAGACAAATTTTTTAAACTTAAACTATATAGGTAGGTACATTGTTATTAACTTAATTAGGGTACTCCTAAGGCTTAGGAAGAGCCACACTCAAGGGGCCAAAGAGCTGCATGTGGCTCGCAAGCCGCAGTTTGCCGACCGCGGCTCTAGGGCAGGGGTGGGCAAACTTTTTGACTCGAGGGCCACAATGGGTTCTTAAACTGGACCGGAGGGCCGGAACAAAAGCATGGATGGAGTGTTTGTGTGAACTAATATAAATTCAAAGTAAACATCATTACATAAAAGGGTATGGTCTTTTATTTCAATAGTTTTATTCATTTCAAACGGGCCGGATCCGGCCCGCGGGCCGTAGTTTGCCCACGGCTGCTCTAGGGGGATGTCCGATTGCCAGCAGTCAGACATCCCTCTCGCAGTCTGGAGCTCTCGCAGTACAGGACCCCTTGCTCCTTACCGCCCACCTGCAGCGGGGGCAGGAGAGGCTCCCGCCACCACCCCTGTGCTCTCCAACCATGAGCCCAGCTTCTGGCTGAGCAGTGCTCCCGTTGTGGGAGCACACTGACCACCAAGGGGAAGCTCCTGCATTGAGCATCTGCCCCCTGGTGGTCAGTACACATCATAGTGACTGGTCGTTCAGCTGTTTGGTTGATTTGCACATTAGTGTTTTATTATATAGGATTCTTGCAGCACAATATATTGTCACTATTACATATTCTGCTGGCAACCAGCAATCTCTGCACTGCACTAAAGCATTTCTGTGGCATTAACCCAGCCAACCTCTGGCTTATGCACAACCTGCTACCATGCACACCCAGCTGAGAGTTACTGTTTGTTTTCAGTGGTGGTTTTACTCATATTACACACATCTGCCCAAGGAATGGTTGAGAGGTTTCTTATCGACAATCTTAAAATCTACTTAACCACCAGAGTCTATTAAAGACTTAGAGGCTAGGGTGAGGAAAAAAAGAGTACACACACACACACACACACACACACACACACACACACAAAAGAACAAAAAGAACCCAAACCAGCCCATTAATATCCTTGTTGTCAAGATAGGAACCACAATTTAGTCATGGATGTAATACTAAATTGCAGGCAGGCCAACACGAACCAAGTAAAGACCTTTACATTTCTAATTACTTCTGAGTAAAAACATCTGTACCGATGCCTCCATCCAGCACTTGCCCCACATCCAAGGACGTGGAACAAAATGGAAAAGCCATGGAAGTGACAAGACTTGAGAAAAGTTAGAGGCACATCACATAACACATCTGTCGAATGATCCCTGACTACTAGTAATAAACTGGTTAAAATCAAATAATAAGAAGCTCTCTCCACTCCTTTCCTCCTCTCCTGATGGCTGGCAGAGTCCCACATCGCCTTTCTTGCAAAATAATTCTACATTTCCCAGTTTCTCTGTAAGCGGAGAGGAAACTTTTAAAGACACTTGAAAAGCAATCGGGTGCAGAATCCGTCTAGCTTTTAATGACTGTCCCCTTCCAATCCTGTTCACAGGTGTTACACCCAAACCTTTGTTCAGTGGCAAGCCTTCACTGAATCTTTCCAAAACTTCAACTCAGCCTCACAAAAAGATAACTTTCTTTTCACATGTTATGTGGTTTATGCAATATTTAATTAAAATCAACCAATTACAAACAAGTTCAACTGGTGAAAACAGAATTCTCTAAACTAGCCCCGAACTCCGAGGCCAACACTGCACAATGGGCTGGGGCCTGGGGGCTGGGGGCTGGGGGCACCAACCCCAGGTCCCACGTGAGGACTCACTGGATCTGGCGAGCTTGGAGTGCTTGTAACATCCAAATCTACCATTGGGGAAATGAAGGATTACTTCGTTTTTATAAAATTAAAAATGCCCATTTTTAAAAGAGATCTCACCAGCTCATCCTGCTCAGGACCCCGCAGCAGGTAACCGGCTTTCTGCAGGGAGTCTAAACTGCTTCCTTGGGCTGGCAGACCCCGAAGTCTCCCACCGAGCCAGCTCACTCCCACTCCTCTCAGGGAGCTCCCCTCCCTCCTCCTCCATTTCAGGTTTCCCCCTTTTCTCTCGGTCCCCCTTCCCTGCCGGAGTCCATTCATTGTCTTCACTAGCTGAGTTTAGACAGAGACCCCCCAAAAGCCAGTAGCCCTTGAAAGTCCTAGTAAAGGTCAGGGCTTGAAAGTCCTAGCAAAGGTCAGGGCTGTGCACCACCCAGTTAATCTAGGAACCACTCAGTTAATTTAGGTAATAATAGTTGAAGCATCTCCACCTTAGTTCCCTTAATTCCTTAGATACTTATGTAGATCCTTGTTGATTATTGTTAATCAGATACTCCCGGAAATCTATTGATGAGCTAATCAGATACTCTGTCTATTCCTGGAAATTGTCTGCTGATCTGTGTGTCATTGAAACCTCCTTACCCTAAGGGCTACTCCAGATCAATAAAAGATTGGAGCAGCCTGAGCATGGGTGGAAGTCCTTCAGGACTTGCCCGCCTGGTCCCCCAATATTGCAAAATTATCTTGTGTCTTTTTCTCTCATTTGTTGTGCGGCTCCTCTTTCAGATACTGAACCCTACTCCACACAGAATGTGGAGGGAGTCTTACACGACACGTCCCAGTCCCTTCTGCCCAAACACTGTGTACCCCAAACACTTAGAGTCTATGGCACAGTTTTTCACATTGTGCTGGAATTCAAGTTTCCAAAAGCTTACTGCGTTTGGTGGGAGCCATCGAGTGGAACTAGTCCATGAGACTGGCTCCATCCCAGAATGTGTGTCCATTTCTTCTGTCTCCAAATGACACGCTCACTTTCGCCGGTGGCAGGGGTTGGCTTCTGTGCCAATTGGCCGGGCGGTGACTGAGGGGGCAGATGCTGAGTGTGCAAGCTGCAGGTAAATGTGCTTCACTCTGACCCAGGGAAGATGAGTCACAGAGCCTATTGCTCTATCTTCTCATACTCACTTTTTCACAATTGCACTTCAGACTCCTACTTCTAACTACACTACAGAGGAAACATATCTAGGCCAAATCACATCATCAATACTCTAAGGATGCCCAGGATTAAGAAATCTATGATGAACTGTTCAGTTAAAAAAATCATTTTCCACTGCAGCTAATTACCATCTAATTTATCTGTTGGGCAAGTTTAGATTCCTCTATTTTATGTTCTATTTAGTAAGTGGAACAAATCGACTGGACTGACCTATCTTCTCCCTGCCTCCATCACCCGCCATTTCATTCACAGTTGGTTTGTTAAAGCAGGCTCAATACATAATTAAAAATAAGTCCCAAATGACTGCCTCTGGTGGGAGTGAGTGCTTCCTACTATTATTGGTTTTTGGTCAGGAGGACACAGCCACATGTGGTGGTTTTTCACCACTAAAATGTGGCAATAAATATGTATGAAATGATTGAAATGATTCTCTCTCTCTCTCTCTCTCTCTCTCTCTCTCTCTCTCTCTCTCCCTCCCTCCCTCCCTCCCTCCCTCCCTCCCTCCCTCCCTCCCTCCCTCCTAAAGTACCAATCAAAGGTCAATGTAAGTTCTAAGTTTCAGAAGAAGCAGTCAGTTCCTTAAAAAAATTAACTGAGATAAAATCACTAGGAAGTAGCATAGCATAAAGCTCCAGAACCAACCAGGGCTCTGCCCTTGCCAGCTGAACAACCGGGGCAAGCTACCTGTCCTTCCCAGGTCACCGACCGCACAGGTGTTAGGGGAGCAACAAGTCAGTGCACACAGTGCTCAGACAGTGCCTGGCAGGTGCTAAGTGCCCACGGGGTCCTAGCCACTGCTTTTATTTCTATGAGGAGAGCAACCATGACCTAAGTGGCCCTTCCCTCTCTCTCGGTAAGGAAACTTGACTCAGAACAGCCTAGATAGGGATAATTCTGTATGCACTGCTTAAAGCACCAGTACTTTTGCATTCTTTAAAAAAATAAATACTAGCCCAGCCTGTGTAGCTCACTGATTGAGCATCGACCATGCACCAAGAGGTTACTGGTTCGATTCCCGGTCAGGGCACATGCCGGGGTATCAGGCTTGATCCTTGGTGAGGAACTTGCAGGCAGCAGCCAATCGATGTTCTCTCTCATTGATGTTTCTATCTTTCTCTCCCTCTCCTTAAAAAGAAAATTAATAAAAACATGTTTAAAAATAAAAACTAAATATTAAATTATTGGTTTTCCATCCGGAACTGAGCTATTCTGAACAAAAGTAGGCCGGTAACTTGGAGTTTAATCCTGCGAGCATAGAAACACTGATGGACCTAAAACTGTTGGAGCGGCTGCTCAAGAGACTGTACCTTCTCATGGGAGAGAAGTGGCGGGAGCCTGGCTTCCTTGTGCTGCGCACCCGCCCGGAGGAGTCTGGCTGCTTCACCTGGTTTAGTCCATTCCTCTCCTGTCATTAGCTTCCTTAATTTCCTCCCAACTTTTGTCTGTAACCCCTATCTAGCCCCCAGATTTGGCAACCTGGTTTTCAAAGAGCTCAGGCCCTGTCAAGCCCCTCCTCCCCAAGTTCTAATATCAAGCAACTGCAGGTGTCCCCAGGGCACCATCACCCTGGCTGTCAGGGTAGAGGTGAGAAACCACATGTCCATCACTCAGTAAATAGTCAAAACCACCTTGAAAGAAGGTCAATTACACAAAGAACCTGTGGCTCAGAGGTTGAATAATCCGCCCTGGTCATGCCACCAACAAGGAGCCTTGGCAAAACCAAGTGAGTCGCCTGGACCCGAAGACTCCACTGTGGTTCCAGGTGGAAGGAAGCCTCAAGTGCAGTGACGGGGTGGAGGCCGGAATCTCAATGCAAACGAGCAGGGCAATGCACAGGTTGTATTTAAAAAAAAAAGTATTCATTTATGAGTTTAAAATATGTATACTTACTCAAATTACTAAGACTTAGGAGTCCTGACCAACCAGCCATAATGTGTGGATGGGGACTGCAGTTGACTGAGAGTCCCCGATTTCCAGTGGGGGTTCTACTTGGCCCTAGGAGTGGCCTCCATGATATAAGTCAATTAGCACAGCCCGTTCCCCTGGGCCCCTGTGACTTCTGTCCTGAGCACATGACCTGAGCAGATCCAGGAAGAACAAATGGCAGAGCTTTTTCTGGGGATGCTGGGAACAGGGATGCATGTGGCCCTATGACCTGCTGGGAGCTATTTTAGGACCACAGGGGAGATCCTTAGAACCAAGTTGACACCATGGAAAGCAAAGCAGACAGAGGGAAGAAGCCAGGACCCCTGGTGGCACTGCTAAGCCATATCGAGAGTGTGCCTTCTGGTTTTTATTTTCATAAACCAACACTCCCTTTATTGTTTAAACTAGCCTTGGGTCATGTTGCTTTTTACTTGCAACCCCAGAGTTCTGTTGCGGGATGCATTTAAGACAAACGATTTCTCCACTGCACAGGATGGCATTGCAACTTGCTAAACATGGTCTATAATTCACGTGGTACATGCTTTTCACCTGAAATGGTTGGTATAAACAGTAAGTTTCATTCTATTCCAGACTGAATGATATTACTATATTATCAAAATCACAATTCCCCAATATTTCTAAAAGTACACAAAGCCATTTCTTTGGAAGCCATGGAATAGGCAAATAAAAGTGAAAGAGAAAAAGCAAAAAGCTCCTATGGGAAGGGAGTGGACAGATGCTCTGATTCCACAGGTTAGCACAGAAACTTCTTTCAGTCACTATTAATAAGACCACCCTAATAATAAAACCAGAGCAGTGCACCAGTCAAAAGCTTTTCAGTTCATTCCCCTGGCACATGGGTAAGTGTCACCCACAGGCATTTCCCTGGCCTTCTCCACTGCAGCCTGTGGCGTTGTGTAAAGCCCTGCAACCTGTTTCACATGCTGGCCTCCCAGGGACATAAAGATGACACTCTGGGAGGCACTGTGGAGCCCGTGTCAAAGATGAAGACACTGGGCCTACAAAAGCTGGCTACTATCTTCAACATCCAGGTCTTCTAACTCAACAGCGTGGCAGTATCTCCTGCCTATGACAGCGAGTAGACAGATACCAAAAAATCTGTGTTAAAAATTAGCCCTAGAAACACATTCCTTGGTCATATTCCCAGTTCCAGGGCACAAGGCTTGTTGGTGCCTGGAATACCACACACTCAAAAGCAAAATAAATGCTGATTACAGCACTGATTTTTATATTTTTAAAGATACAATTAAAATTCAAGAGCTAAAAACTAGCACTAGCATTTTGAGGCATTTGTTATTTAAGCTCAACTTCTTAGAGATGGTATAACCAAACTCTGATCTGTGTTTTCCTTTCTAGGACATGAGAGAAAATACGTGGTTTTCTTGGAATTTCCTCAGTTTCGGTCATGCCAAATGGTCCCCTCTCATTCTTTTGAAGCCAGAGAGCTTTGTGCTCTCAGCGCTGGCTGGGCTCCAGCAGGGACAGGGCTATGTCCCTCCAGACGAGCCGGTTCTGTGTGAGGCTGCTCGCACAAAGCTCTCTTTTATATGACATCTAAGTGGTTTTCCAATCTTATCGCATGAAGTGATGACACAAATATAAAGTCTTCATATGCTAGACAGAACTTACCAGCCTGAAGGAACTAAGGTCACTAACTAACTCTTACACGTAGCCTTTCTAGTACAAACCAGGGCCCAGGGACTCACTGCCCCGCTGGCAGTGGCCGGAGCACTCCCACTGCTGTTCAGTTATCCCTGTGACCTGACTCTGTCCTCTCCTCGGTCCCTTTCACAAAAGTTTCTTCCAAGCTCATCGCAGGAAGGGGTCGTCTGGAGCCATGAATTTCAGCTAATCTATCTGGGTCTGGTTGGAAAGAACAGTTTGGAACCACTTCACACTCTTATGGCATTTATGGTTAAAAAAACAAGTGGACAGAACCTATTAAGGGATGTTCCAAGCAAACTGATGTAACCTTCCCTGACACCCTCAGCACAGAGCCGACCGCAGGCTTGCACACTATACATTTTCCATTTTACCATCACAACCACCTCGTCAGACAAGCTGGGCAAGTAGCATTAAACCTCTCTGACAGTCCCAGCGCACTCTTTACAGCTCCGAACCCCGTAGGCTCCGGGAGAACTCTGTCTACTCCAGGCAGCACCTTCCTTCCAGGCCTCCCCACCCCTGTGGTCCAGGATCTGCGGGCTGCTCTTCTTTTAAAACTCTCTCCCCTGCACTTCATACAGCTTCTCAGCCTAACATGTCACTGTTCCCCGTGCCCTGGGAAACCTGTCCGCCCTCCAGGTTTCATCACTAGCTCCTTACCAGAACCGCTCGCCCAGGTTTTCAAAGCTGCTGCCTAGATCCGGAGCCCCTCATCTCCGGGAAGCCCTCCTCCCAGACCCACAGCTCCTGATTTCCCAGGGTTCCCAACCCTAAACACGGGCACACGGAGGAACTCACCCCGACGTCACCGCTGCACCATTCTGGCCTCAGCAAGACTACGGTTTCAGTTTACCTGCAGTAAGGCCTTTCCATAGTCCATCCCCCTTTTTAATGAGAAATACAGCTCTAGGGAAATGGGAAATATCCTCCAATTTTGGATTTTAGAACTTGGTTCTGTGATCAAAAAGGAGACGCGGTCATCTGCTGGCATGCCGCTTACTGCCTGGTAAACGCCTCCTCAGGCGGTCTGGAGCTAGCAGCTGGTAAACCTTAAGTAAGTGATTTTTAAAAATTCCGATGAATGAACATTTGGTGGTTAACTACTAAAATTATTAACCTTACTTTTGTTTATCATCTACTGGAATAGTTAACAAATTAACCAAGTGCAATAGTGCATTAAAGGAACATTCAAGATATATTTAAAGAGGCCAAACAAAAGTAAAATCTCAAGTCCTCCAAATGGTGTTTTCTAAACTGTGTTCATAGGACATGGATAGCTATTGGGGCTGAAGGGAAGGGGTGCACCGACACATCGGGGGGACCTGGGTAAACAAAGGTGATTTTTCTGGAAGGCGGCACCTACCTTGAGCTGGGAAACCCAGGTCTTAGCACAGGTCCAAAGCTGTTTCTACCATATCATCTGTGATTCCGAAACACTGTTGAATGAGCTACCTGCCTTCCGAAAAGGCCTGAATACCCGTTCTGCCGCAGAACTGTTCCTAGAAGGCTGCAGGATTCAGAACCGCTGCCCAGCAAACAGCTTCCCAGAGTGCCTTGCAAGGTGCAGTGGGATTCTGTAAACTCTGATTCAGGACGTGCAAAAACATAAAATGTCACCTCTTACACTGTGATAAGAAATCAACAAACATGCTACCTCATTAATAGTGCTCTTGTTTATATTGTAAGGAGAAAATGATATAAACTTGAACTAATAATAAACCTAATTGGTAGTCTCTGGGGGAGAAGGTGAGAGGGCCTGAAATAGGTGTGGTGAGAAGATATAAACTCCCAGCTACAAAATATATAAGTCATGGGGATGTAACACACAGGGTGGTAACTGTAGCTAATAATACTATATTGTATACAGGGTGGGCAAAAGTAGGCTTACAGTTATTTGTATAAGAAATAATACAATAATTAATAAATAATAATACAAGAAAAAACTGTTTCCTATAAACACAACTATGAACCTACTTTTGCCCCACACTGTATTTGAAAGTTGCCAAGAGAGTAGATCGCAGAGTTCTCATGCCCTGACCAGTGTGGCTGTTGGTAGGGCATCATCCCATTCCACTAAAGTTTGCCAGTTCGATTCCTGGTCCGGGCACATGCCCAGGTTTCGGGTCTGATCCCCTGTAAGGGGTGTGCCAATCGATGTTTCCTCTCTCTCTCTCTCCCTCCCTCCCTCTCTCTAAAATCAATTTAAAAAAACCAAAAAACCCAATACATCGTTATATGTCAACTGTAGCTCAACTTGAAAAATACATTAAAAATAACTTACACTGCCTGGCCTGCAAGGCTCAGTGGTTGAGCATCAACCTATGAACCAGGAGGTCTTGGTTCAATTCCCATAAGGGCACATGCCCAGGTTGGGGGCTCAACCCACAGTGGGGCATGCAGGAGGCAGCCAATCAGTGATTCTCTCTCATCATTAATATTTCTATGTCTCTCTCCCTCTCCCTTCCTCTCTGAAGTCAATAAAAATCTATTTAAAAATAAACATACTGAAAATGTTACTTTAAAAATCTATTCAATTAATGGAAAAGTTTTGTTGCTAAAACATAGATTTAAAAAAATCATGATCCTAAAGTACCTCATCAGGATTTTCATACAGAAGGAAAACAAAACATGGGGCAAAAGAGATTATTAAATTTTAAACAGCAATTAAATATTTACAAGACGTGTCCTTCTATTGAGCAACAACATTGAGATTGGGAAAATGAAAATGCTACACTTCTTCGATTCATAGCCTGAACGTGACAAGGGATTGTCAGTCTTTTTTCATTTGTGCTGGAGACTCCAGAACATGTGTGAACCTCTCAACAAAAGCAAACAGTGTGTACAACTATACTTTGTTTCCACCAAAATGGGGTCAGTGTGTATATGCATGGATAGATATAGTTAATCCTGCTTTTAAACTAAGATAGTTTAAAAAGTATAGGGGGAAGTAGGAATAAATTCCTAAGACTGATAATAGGAGTCAGGTTCATTTTTATCTTCCACCGAGACTCGAGTTTCTGACGTGTTTAAGCTTTCATTCTTTACCTGGACTGGTGAGGGAGAGAAATTGCTTAAATCTTTGCAGTTGCCCTTAGATCTATACTCAGCAATCGGGAACTTAAACAGTGCCTGGTGTCAGAGGCCCTTATGGGTGCCACCGGTGAAGTCTTTGGTTTATATCCAAGTCAACAGCACAGCACCGTGAGGGAGGAGGGGGTGATAACGAAGACGATGTTCTTCAGAGCACGGTCCTCTCAAAAACAGAGCTGGGAGAGGGAAACCTACAGGGATAAGCCAGAATGTGAGGGGACCATCTGGAGCCCCACAGCCACCCCCAGAGTGACTGGTGTCATTGGTGCTTTGTGTATGTCCCCTCTGAGGCGAGCCTGGGCTGTAAAGGATCCACACCTCACCCCCAAAAGAGAAAGAAAAGGACCACTCAGGGCAGTTTTAGCAGTTTGTCCTCCACATCCAAGAGGGAGAAAAATCCGACCTGATACTCAAGGTCAGTGGTTGCCAGCACAGGGGGCTGTGGAGTCTGCAAGTGTGCGAAGCCACATGCAGAGGCACTCTCTGTGCCCTGCAAAACCCTGTGCCACACGCAGCATTTTGGTGTTAAGATGTGGTTTTTCTACTCCATTTCAGTATTTCTGAAACGGGGGTATGTTTTAGCATCAGTGTGGGCAGAGTCTGACCAGAATCAAGGAGATGCTGTCCCTAGAGTTAAGGAACTCCTTTCCCTGCCCTCCCATTATTTCAGCTCTAGAGAAATATGGTTTTAGGCAATGAATGTGAATTAAATGTAAGGTGTTAGAACCTTCACAGGACCAGCTATCTCCCCTACTCAATGAAGCTATGTATACAATGGGTGGGGGGGGGGGTAGCCACAAAGTGCTGGGCTTGTTTTATACTTTGGAAGTACAGTTTTTATAAGAAACTAGAGGCCCGGTGCATGAAAATTCATGCACTGGAGAGGGGGGTGTCCCTCAGCCTGGCCTGCTCTCACAGTCCAGGAGCCCTCAGGGGTGGAAGGTGACCTGGTGACCCTCTGCTGCTGCCACTGCTGGCAGCATAAGCCTCAGCCGGCCCTGGTTACCTGAGCCTTGGGCGGCCCTGGGAGGCTGGGCAGCCGCCATCCAAGGTTTGCCTGCACCTTGGGCTGGCCCTGGGCAGCTGGAGGGACTGGGGGACTCCGGAGGCAGGTGTGCAGGGCAGGCCCGGTCTTGCTGTGTGCCTGCCACCCTGGCGGGGCTGAGGGGACTGGGTGCCACCATCTTGTGGCTGTGGGCGTCGCAATCTTTGAGGGTGGGGCAGTCAATTAGCACATTCCCTCCTTATTGGCTGTGGACACCGCCATCTTTTGAAGGTATGAGAGTCAATTAGCATATTCCCTCCTTATTGGCTGTGGGCACCACCATCTTTGCAATGGTGTGAGGGTCAATTAGCATATTCCCTCTTTATTAGATAGGAGGATAGGCTCTCCAATTCAAGGATTTGGGGATCACTGTCTAGGGCTGAATTGTCTAAACATGGTGGAAACTGACAGAATCACGTCCACTTGCTCAGTCCTACAATGTATTTGATGGTTGTGGCTGTGATCTTGGAACAGACCACACTGTCCTCCAGGGTCCTGCTCAGTCTGATTACTCTGAAGGTCCTCGCCCAGTATGTACCCACGGGCAAGGTGGGCAGTTAATGCTGGAAATAAAACCTCTCTCTGATTTTTCTTTTAGGTATAATTCTTAACCCCCTCAGCCGACTGCCCTGAGAGCTGCAATCTTGGGGTTCCCAAGTCAGCACTGTGCAATCTGAGGTGCTCCAGAGGGGTGTCCAGGCTGCTCTGTGCGGGTCTGGGTCTGAGGGCCAGGACCACAGCTGGATTTCAAAGTGTTAAGCTTGGAGACAACCTGCCAGCACTGGGCTCGGCTAGAATTCTTGCAGCTTTTGTTTCTTCTGGGTCATTACATGGGTGTGTGGGATGGATGGAATTGCCTCCCCCAATTCATATGTTGAAGCCCTAAACCCAATGTGACTGTATTTGGAGGTGGGGCTTTGAAGAGGTGATTAAGATTAAATGGGGTCTTACGGGTGAGGTCCTAATCCAATAGGACTGGTGGCTTTATAAGAAAATGGAGAGAGACATAGATCTCTTTCTAGGTCTCCACCCATGTGAGGACACAGAAAGAAGGCTGTTCACAAGCAGACTCAGCCAGCCCCTTGATCTTGGACTTTCAGCCTCCAGAGCTGTGGGAGGTAAATTTCTGTTTTCTAAGCCACTCTGTGCACAGGATTTTGTTTTGAGGAGCCGGAGCAGACTAGTTCAGTGTGCTGGCAGAATGTTAATTATCAGGATAGTTGAAGCCACAGCCTGGGACAGGAGAGAGTACAGTTTCCAGAATACATTTCCTGGAAGCTACCACAGTGAGACTAATGATCAGGTCTGCTCCAAGTACACCTATCTCTGAGAAGATTCAAAGGCCTATCTTGGAGGAATGGCACTCGTTAGCGGTTAAGTACAAAGGACGTGGGGGCTGGAGCGACAGGAGTCCCAGACCTGCCAGTTAGTCAGGCAGCCCTGGGAAAGTTGCTTGCCAACTGTAAGTCTTCCTTTTCTCCCAGGTAAAACTGCGATAACGCAGCAGCTTCAGTCTGGGCTGCAAGTATAGAAAACTTGGCTAGCAGTGGCTTAAACGAAGAGGGGTTCATATTTCTCAAAGAATAACAAGTCAGGAGGCAGCCGTTGCTGGCCAGGCTCAGGTGCAAGGTGGTGTTGTCAAAAGATGGGGTTCTTTCCCGGGGCTCATTTGACCACCCTCAGCATGTTGGTTTTGTCATTCCTAGTCAAAAGTCTCCTAGCTGGAGCACGTGTCATCACAGCAGTGTCCAAGCAGAAAGGACGGAGAAGGCAGTCCAGCTCCTCCTGCCACTTGTCAGGGAGGGAATGCTCCCCGAAGCTCCTGGCAGCTGGGATGAGCTCTCATACTCCCAAACTGGGCCCTGTGCCCAGGCGGCTCTAGCCCTGAGGCTCAGCCCACCTACCCTGACCCAGAAACAAAACCAGGGCTCCAGGAGCAAACAGAGAGAAAGTATAGACTTTTATTAGTGTTTTAAGTGAAAAGTTACATGTAATATGCTTAACACAGTAAATGTTGATTATTAATAAACTTAATTTTCATCTCTTACCATGACCCAAAGTTATCTGATAAAGCTACACTTCCTTTGGTGAGGTTACTTGATGTCGTCTCTATACAAAAAAATTCAGGTCTATGTTTCAAGGAGTCAGCGTAGAAATAATTGGATGAACTACTTAGGAAGAAATGTGAGCAAATGAGGCCCTGGCCAGGTAGCTCAGCGGGTTAGAGCGTCGTCCTGATACACCAAGGTTGCGAGTTCAATCTCCGGCAGGGCACACACACAAGAAACAACCAATGAATGCATAAAATAAGTGGAACAACTAATCAACGTTTCTCTCTCTCTCCCTTCCAATCAATCAATCAATCAATCAATAAATAATGTGAGCAAATGGCATTTATCTCTAGCTTCTCTGTATTCCTAAACCACAGATAGTTAACATCACTGCATCTCTTTTCGGTGGCTTCAAATGAACAGGGTACGCAGAGTGTATCTTTCTTATAAATATATCAAAGGCTCTGGAAAATGGGAAGGGGGAACCCAGCACTTTCATTAGCAGTAGGGAAAAAAATACCCCTTTTCAAGGTTTTTATGGTTTACTTATCATGGCTTTAAATAAACTTCTTCTTAAAAAACAAAACCTTCTTCTCAGCAGGCATTCCACATAAACAGTTCAATTAAACATCCTCGTTGAAATACTCACTTTGGCGTTAACCCCGAGGTCTGTTCAGTTGAGTATGATCTACTCATGAACATTTCAGAGCTATAGGAACCAAGTGCTCACCTGGATCTCACATATTCAAATACTAAACTCAGGACAGGAGAAATGTTAATAGTTCTGTATTTTTAACACAGGTATCTCTCCAAACACTAGATAATTTCACCTTGTTTTAATTCAGACCTACAACAGAGGAGGAGAAAAGACACTATTTTGTATGTTCCTTCACGATAGGTATAAAAATAAATACTTACGATGTGTATATCAGACTAAAAAAATGAATGCCAATTAACAGAGGAAACAGCAATTAGCAAAGTCATTAATTGTGATACTGCTTTTGCTTCTGTTGTCATGACTAAATAATGTTTTGATATATTTTGCCTTTAGTATACTTGTTAATGCCTATAAGTAATTCATAACACAAACCCAATACTTCATATACATTTTATCTGAAATCAAAATACAGGAGACCAATGACATTTGTGAGGAATATATTCTGACAGAATTAAGAGCATCAGATTCAGACATGGCATATATTTTCTTCTATAAAACTTTTATTTTTAGTTCATGCCTATCACCTCCTAAAATACTTCCATTCCCAGCACCAACAGTTACCTTCTTCCTTGCAATTATTTTATTTTTTAATAAACACTTAATTTTAGAAGAGTTTTAGATTTTCAGAAAAACTGAAGATAGTATCGAGAGTTCCCCAATACCTCTCACTCAGTTTCCCCTATTATTAGTATCTTACGGTAGAATGATACATTTGTCTCAATTAATGAACCAATATTAATACATTACTATTAACTAAAGCCCATACTTTACTCAGACTTCCTTAGTTGTTTCCCAATGTCCGTGTCCTGTCCCATGATCCCCTCCAGGGCACCACATCACATTTCACTGTCATGTCTTGCTGGTCTCCTCCTGGCTGTCACAGTTTCTCAGACTTCCCTTCTTCCTGGTAACCTTGACATTCTTGAGGAGTACCGGTCCGGTATTTTGTAGAATGTCCCACGATTTGACTACTTCCGGTATTTTTATCATGGTTAGACTAGGTCATGAGCTTGGGGAGGAAGCCCAGAGGTAAAGTGCCGTTCTATCACATCATAACAAGGGCACATACTTTCGACATGGCTTATTTTACTGTTGATGTTGACTTTGGGCACCTGCCTGCTTGTCTGGTTTCTTTCCCTGTAAAGTTACTTTCCCCCCTTCCCACACTGTGCTCTTTGAAAGGAAGTTCTCTGTGCATGGCACACACATAAGGGGCTGGGGACTCCCTCCCCCCTCCTGGAGGGCAGAGTATCGACATCAGTTATTTGGAATTCTGCGTAGATTTGCTTATTTCTCTCCAATCATTCGATCACTCACTCATTCACATCAGTATGGGCCCCTGGATACTTAGCGTGAACTTGTAGGAAGAGGCAGGAAGGATTTTGTTGTTGCCTGTGCGTGTGCAAAGGCGATGGAGGACAGAGGCCACTGATGTGGACACAGGCCTCGTTCGAAACTCTGAAGGTTTCCCTCACACACCAGACGCATGTTCACAACACTGAATTTCTTGCTGCAATAACAATGTAAAGTCCTACGTGTTGCACAACGTTGGGCTCAGTCTGAGCAACTGAACTGCAAATATTGAGCCCACCGCCTGTGTGAGTGCCCATCCTTGCCTTTGTCCTCAACCCCCATCTGAGCAAACCAGCAAACCACATGTGATACATGTAAGCACCCTGGGCTGGTATCCTATAGGACAGTGATGGCGAACCTATGACACGGGTGTCAGAGGTGACACGCGAACTCATTTTTTTGGTTGATTTTTCTTTGTTAAATGGCATTTAAATATATAAAATAAATATCAAAAATATAAATCTTTGTTTTACTATGGTTGCAAATATCAAAAAATTTCTATATGTGACACCGCACCAGAGTTAAGTTAGGGTTTTTCAAAATGCTGACACGCCGAGCTCAAAAGGTTCGCCATCACTGCTGTAGGAGAATGGCTAGGCCTGGCAGCCCACTCTACAGCCTCTCACATAGACCGAGGGCATGGTGTTGTATGCAATAAGCGGGTTTTCAGTCTGGACAGTGAATTTAGGATAAACATTTCCACAACTCTTGATAGTGAATATATCTGAGTAATGAGAACTGAGCAGCAAGGGGCACCTGCCTATTAAACATGGAGGTGACATAATGGAGGTCTGTACCAAGTGCTAAGTGAGCCCACAGAGGCTGTCATTCAGAGGTGGTGGCAGCTGAGACGGGGCTAGAATAACAAGGAAAGACTGAGATGGAGAAGAGGGGCGGAGTCTAATTCATAGCCATACCAGTATTTTCAGTGTAAATAAAGTCTCTCAAAAATAAAGTCCAATCCTCTTAAATCTGCAGTTCTGGCTTCTGCCAGTAGGTTGCAAACTTTTCAGGTGGCAGAACACCTAGAAGTAATAGTGAAGTTGCACTGATGTCTAGGTGTCAAGCTTAAAATAAGTTTACAACCTGGGTTAAGACAGAATTCATCTTATAAAAATTTCTAATAGAGAACAGCAGCATGGATGGACTAGAATATATAATGAAGGAAGAAAAATTAAATTATATTTTCTAGTACAAATTGGGGGAAATCCCCAATATCCCATGTTTTAATATATTTTATTGATTTTTTACAGAGAGGAAGGGAGAGAGATAGAGAGTTAGAAACATCGATGAGAGAGAAACATCGATCAGCTGCCTCCTGCACATCTCCTACTGGGGATATGCCCGCAACCCAGGTACATGCCCTTGACCGGAATCGAACCTGGGACCTTTCAGTCCGCAGGCCGACGCTCTAGCCACTGAGCCAAACCGGTTTCGGCAATATTCCATGTTTTATATCAAAACATTCCTGCTTAGCTCACAAAATGTCCTATTTGAGAACTGCCAGCTTACACTACTAATCTGTAACAAGTCCTATGTTCAGGTGACAGAAGGATATACTTTAGAGGCCATTCTCTAAATCACCATAAAATCCAAATTAGCAAAAAGTCAAGAGGCTTCACAAGATATATTTGAAAAACTTTATTCAAGTGTTTCCTTGCTTTTTTTTTTCAATTACTGGCAATAACCACTGTTCTGTGTTTAGCTCGACTATGCATTAATAAAGATTTATAAGATACAGGAATTACTTAGAAGTTAAATGTGGAAAACTCTACTCATAGTTTTTAAAAAAACCAAACAGCCCTGGCTGGGTAGTTCAATTGGTTAGAGTATTATCCCAATATGGCAAGGTTGTGGGTTCAGTTCCTAGTCAGGGCACATATAAGAATCAACCAATGAATGCATAAATAAGTGGAACAACAAATAGATGCCTTTCTCTCTCTCTCTCTTTCTCTCTCTCTCTCTCTCTCTCTCTCTCTCTCTCTCCTTCCTCGCCTCCCCCAATGTCCTCTCAAAACAAACAAACAAAAAAAATCAATCTGCCTTCAAAGCAATAGGGAGAAAGTATCAAAGAGGGGAAGGTGATTCCATTGCATCCTAGCAAAAAGACAAACTGTGCCCAAGTCATCAGCCACTATGCAGAGCTGGAGATAACCCAAGAGAGACCAGGCATTTCACAGGGTTAAAGGGACCCTTCTGCAAAGACGAAGAGGTCAGACACCACTGCCCCAAACAGAGGGGGTCCGTAAAAATAAAATAATAGTAATCAAGAAGGTTGGCCTCTACCCCAGTCCAGACTTGGGAGTATGCCACTGTTAAAATGCTGCTCAGACTAACCCTTGACCGCGGTATCCAGTCCCAGGGGTTAGTTACTGGATTCACAGGCCCCCGCCCAGAGAACCATTCCCCTAGCTCCAGACACTGCCCAGGGGTCAGCATGTGTAGGCAGCATCCCAGAGCAAGAGGAGGGAGATCCTGATGCCATTTGAGACACCCTCACTCGGGGCTACACGCCTTAGGGAGCTACATGCCAAAAGAGCCCACTCCACTCTGGGGGCCACCCCTCAAGACTTCTAGCAGCAGGACAAATTCGCTAACCGGATGAGATGGCACCGATTAGAAGAGGTCTAACCACAGCCTGATGCTACCATTTGCTGTACAACTATTAGAAGTGTCAGTGTGATAGGCTTCTATCAATCAGTTCTTGCATTTAATTATGCTCCATTTCATACATCATTTTAACTCCCCAGGTTAACACCACTAAAGTCACACCAACAAACCGCACAGCATGACGAATTAATAACAGATGGAAAATAAGTATGAATACCACTCCCATAAAATTTCACCCCAGTTTGAGGCCTTCCAGTACACCAAGACTGACCCTCACCAGTCCCACTCATTGATGATTTTGAAAATGCAGTCGGCACACACATGGGTTTCTGATCATGGGGGCCACTCCTGGAAGAGCTTGGAAGCCCCTCCTGTGAGTCACGGCCCAGAATTAAACCTGCATGTGATTACTCCATAAGCAAAGACTCTGTCACTCACCATTCCTCTTCCGCACTGGCACTCAGAATACTTCAAGACAAAACATGATGCTGAAACTCAACCGGCTCAACTCCAGCTGCAACCAGGGCCAGAGGGAGAGCTCTGGGAAAGTCAGGCATGTTCAGGCCCCACCGGACCCTGAATCGGAATCTCTGGGGTGTGTCCTAAGCATCGGGAGGGCTTTAAGGTGCTCCCAGCTGATTATAATGTCCACCCAGGGCTGAGCCCCACTGGGAATGCTTTTGTTTTTCCCAAGACTGGGAGGCGGACAGAGTCCCACAACCTACGTTACAAATGGAATACTTAAAAAATGATTGCTGAACTAAACTGAATGTCTTTCCAAATCATACAACTTCCACTTCCATAACAGGCAAGGAACCTCAGAGATGGAAGATGGGTTGCCATCTGTGATCTCATTTTCCCAACCACGCAACACTGTTACACCAGGTGTCACACCTCCGGGTTGAAGGAGGTGCAATGAAGGAGTGAGTGTGGCCTCACTGTTCCTCCAGGTTACGGTTGAGAAACCTTCTAAAAGTGGGGCTGATATTAAAGTTGGCAAAGGCAGCAGCTTTGGGGGTGTTCCTCTGGCACATTGCCATGAGCAAAAATGAGAGCTAAAAATGGTTCCTCCCAACAACTGCCTTCTGCCGAAATAAGGTTGCCAGACCTAGCAAATAAAAATGCAGGATGCCAGTGACGTCTGAATTTTGGAGGAACAATAAACAATTTTTCAGTGTAAATATGTCCTGTGCAATACTGGGCATACTTACAGTAGACGTGTATTTATAGATTATCTGGAATGTCACTGCACTGAGTGTCCTGTATTTCATCTGGCAACTCTACAAGTACTAGCCCTCAAATAAGTGGTCTAGCTTTGTAGCTTTGTGTTGTTTTGCTTCTGGAGAAAGGGATGGTGGCATTACGAGATAAGAACATTTGAAAACCTTGTGTTTGTTCCCAACACATGCTTTGGTATTCATAGACTTAGGCACCACCTACAATAAGATACAAGCAGAATGTCCCTTTCTCCCAGTGACTTTTCAAAGAACCGAGTTCGCCAGCGCTGAACAGAGGACACGGCAGAGGGGAACTTCCTTGTTAGCCACAGCTGAGCAAATTCATCAAACAAAGGAAGCATTCAACTCACACTTTACATCACAACCCCCAAAACTTCAAGAAACTCTATGTAGAAACCAAAAACAGGGATGAAATTGTATCCAGATCATCTTGTAATTACGAAGTTCTATTTCCTGTTTTTGCTCCTGGGAGAGCGGGAGGAAAGACAGAGTGGAAAAGGGGAAGAAAGGAGGAAGAAAAGGGGCACAACTGGATGTGCTCTCAGCAAACGCTGGCTGAAGACCAGCAGAGTGAGAGGCGGCTCTGGTCTCAAGGAGAGACAGCTGGATTAGGGGCGGGTACACACAACCTCTCAACACAGGGAGGAAGTTTGGACGTTTTCTGCTGTACCCCAGCAGCCAGAGCAGTGCCTGGAACACGGAGCACTCCATCAGTATTTGCTGAATAAACAGCGAAGGGATGCACTCAGACCTGGGGAGGCAGGGGGGGACCAGAGATGGCTCCTCAAAGGCGCTGGTGCCTAATACTTTAGATCACGGGTGGGGAACGTCTGGCCCGCGGGCTGTATAAGGCCCGAGAAATCATTTGGCCTGGCCCTGCCACGGCATGAGGGGTGAGTTAATTAAATGTTTGACCAAATATAACAGGCTAATTTTTAAGCTGATAATTTTGTATGGCCTGTGAATGATGTTCTAGATATCAAAGGGAAGAGAAAGCAGAGCATTAAGGGGTGAACTGGGGGGAAGGGGGTGAGTGAGTGGAGAGGTGAGTGTGGACAGCTGCTTTTCTGGTAATGAATGGAAGAAATGAATAGCTTGAGGGGGCTATGGGGCCAAGGGGGTGCCATTTCACAGGTTAAGACCCATAAGACGAAGAGATGGAGCCACAGCAGGGAGACACTGACTGCACATCTCAGACTAAAAGTTGCCCCAGGAGTAGGGGATGTCTTTTCTCAACTTCCTCTCCCTCATATTCCCTCCACAAGCCCCATATTCCCTACAGCACAAACAAGCCATGGCCCAGCTGGGTCCCAGGACCACTCCTGAGCGCCCAGGCTGTTGCCTGGGTGAGTGGCGCTGCTTCCGAATTCAAGGAGATGAACATTTCAAGAGGTAAGGGACTGGGGGACTCAACGCCACTTCATTCACTTAAAAACACAAAACAAAAACAGAAACTGCCGTGAACTAGAAAGACACGCGCTCACACAGATCACTATTCTGCTGGTTCCTCGAAGGTCTTGTGGACTCGGCAGGCAGCCAGGAATCTCCAGGGAGATAAATTATGAGTCACTCAGGAATTCTGCTGTCCTGGCGGTGCCTGGCCCACCTTCCCAGGGACACGGGAGAAAAGGCAGCTCCGGGCAGAGCCGCTATTATCTGGGTGTGGTGCAAAGCTATGGTTTGGTGTGTTGTTTTGTTTTTGTTTTTAATGTCTTAAGGATTGTGTATCTTCACTTTTAAAATATTTTCTATTTGTTAATATTCCTTTAAAAATTTTTAAAATTAAATTTATTGGGGCAACATTGCTTAATAACAGTGTATACACTTCAGGTATTCAGTTCTATCACACATCATCTGTATGTTGCATTATGTGCTCACCACCCAAAGCCTTTTAACATTGTTTTGTTTTAGTTACCTTTTCTCTAGAGTAACAGAGCTTTATCTATACGTCTTAATTTTATCCATAAGTCTTTATCCATTAGTCTTAATTTTATTATATATTTTTTATTTTTGTGTGACCACTGTGAATTGACTAGGTAGCAAACCAGTATTTCACAGTGAGCTAGGAAGTCATTGAAAGCATTACCTAAAAAATGACATGTAGTCAGAACCACACAGAAGGGGCTACAGCTGGTGCCACAGAGCGCACAGAACAAGGCTGTATGCACAGCTGCACGATGGACAGGTGTTCCATAACAGGCTTACATCCATATGTTACCCGATTTCCAGCTGGAACAGCAGTCCCGCTAACTGAGTAGATAACTGCATCCACTACACTGCAAACTTCTGAAGAGTGGGGATCATGGATCTGTTTTATACTGTCTGACCAACAGTAGGAAGGAGTCAAAAAACATAGACAAACAGGTGAAAAAGTAGCATGGAAACCCAGGTTCATGCTACAATACTCTGCCCCTTCCCTTTCAATTCCTGCGAAGGCAGGAACCTCCAACCCATTCCTGATTGCCAAGAAGTTACTCCCCACCGCGAGGTCTCCGCCATGGCTCCCATGAAGACCGCTGGAGGGGCCTCGTCCCCTTCATACGCGAATTAGCAGCCGCTTCCTCATCTTGAAGACACTTGGAGGACTCGGACAGATAAACACTGCACATTCAACAGCCATGTATATATATATTCCAAGATTGGGTATAAGTGGTTATCTTCAGCGTCTCTTTCTTCTGCTGCTGAATGGACTATACAGACGTTGAACTTTTTGTGCCCTTTCGGTAGCTGTGATGCTACCCCATTAGGCCAACTGAAAAAAGCAGGAACAAGAACGAGGAAAGAAAGTAAAGATCAGTCACAAAGACGACTAATTGTGTTCTAAATAAATGACATGAAATTAGCAGAGGAGGCTGGGGTGGAGGAAGGTTATGCTGGAAAAGCCCGACCCTTTGATGCTGGAACAGCGGGTTGAAGATTAACCAACCAAGCAGAATAAATGGGAAGAGAGGATTTACAGTAATTTGGGAGAGGAAGATAGGTCAGGCATGGCAACTGGTTCACAGACTTAGAATAACACCCACTACTCATTACGTCCCCGTGGTCTGAGATATGAGTTTATTAGCAAGCTCAGCAACTCTACTGATAATTCTGCTGCCCCCCCATCCCGCGCCCCAAGAGCTCTTGTTCCTCCCAACAGCTGTAATTCCTAAGGATGGTGGTGCAGCTCAGAGAGCGCTTTCTTTCCCATTTCCACACGATTCTCAGCCTGCACACCCGAGCTTGAGAGCCACCCCCTGTGAAACCTCTTTCACTGCCGAGTTAGTCATTCCCTCCTCTGCACTCTGACATGTTAGGTTTGATAGCGATTTTTGTTTATCTGTGCTTCCTCCACAGGAGATTGGGTTCCTGAAAAGCAGGGGCTTGGTCTTAATTATCTTTGGGTCCCCATAACTTGGAATCAGAAGAAGTGACTGATAAACATGTGAGCCATGCTTGGTGGGCAGCGTGACTGCTGTGCAGGAAATGGGTGGCTCCGACAGGAGTCCCTGTGCAGAAATCATGACTGAGATGGTGAGTCTGACTGCCCAGAGCCACTGGGAGAGACATGCTAAAAGGAGAGGAGAAGGATGGAGGATGTGTATGGAGTTACTACCTCCACGGTATACCAGCGCATGACTTCAAGCCACTTTTTTTTTCATGTATAAAGAGGAATTTCTTCTGAATACCTGTCAAGATTATGAGAAAAACAAATAGTGAATCTGAAAGCACTAGACTATTTATAATGGATCATACAAATTTAAGATAATAATGTAAATATTTCAGGGGTGAAAGGTAAGGAAAGCAGACACTCTGTTGGATGGATGAGTAGGTAGGTGGGTGGGTGGGTGGATGGATGGATGGAGCAGCCATGAAGCAGCTAGCAGGAAGATAAGGTTAGGAAGTGTCTAACTTCACATCTTGCCAGTCCATGCTCTCCTGTACACATCTGCGGAAGGATTATATATTTAGAAATGCGAAGATATGAGATATGTAATCTAACAAGTGCACATAAACTACACCCCTGGTCCAAAAGGTAGTAACTCCTTTCTCTAGTTTACTTAGCTTTCTGTAGTACTTTAACATGTATTTATTTTAGAGGCGTAAGTTCAATATTTAATTGACATTGCATAGATTTCCATCAAGACACTGAAAGAAACATCATTAAAGGCAATGACTTTATTTTTAAGTTTGAAGAGGAAAATGAAGTTCAAATGGAAAAAACACACAAACTGTTTCAAACAGTATCAGGGAAAATACACTATAGGAGCCTTTTATCAATGCTAATTCCAACCTAAAAACTAAGTTACAAGAATCCATTCTAAAGAAAATACAAAGTGTGTATTAAAAGCCAGTTTAACAGTTTGCTCTGCCAAGAGGTGAGTGAGCTAAAGGAACACTTTCTGAGTTTAATTTCATTAGGCAGTCTTTAAGTTTATAGTAAAGGAAAAAGTGGACCATACAACTGTGCCCCGAGCATGTGCCCTGTGTGCCTGGTGAAGTGGTGTAGGAAGGAGAAACTTAATTTCGCTGCAGCCACAGTGGTAACATTTGGACAATCTGTGGAGTGAGGGGGTCTGCATGCAGAGCCTAGAGTGCAAAGCCCCTTTCTGAAAGGCTCCCTGTGCTCCAGCAGATGGCTGTAAACTTGACCAGACTGCAGACCTGTGTCCTCCACCCTCACGGGTTGAGTGCATTAACTTTTCTATCCCTTTCCCATATTCTTTTTCACACGTCTATACATGTGCAGCAGATGGCAGGTAACAAAGAGAGAGCCATCAGCTGAGCAAAAAGCGGAACCCCATGTTCCGGAGGAGGCATCTGAAAACCAATCACCTCCAACCTCTGCTTAGATGGGAACATTTTAAATAATGAAATGACATTAAACACAAGTAATATCTTTTATGTCATCCTTTAGCAGCAGAATCTACCCTCTGTATTACAATACTTGGAATAACAGACTTACATTTATCTAATGCTATTCTGTTTTCCTAGCTTGAAATTAACAACAGGTTTTCTTTTTTTAAAAAAATTTTTTTTATTGATTTCAGAGAGGAAGGGAGAGGGAGAGAGAGATAGCGAGACATCAATGATGAGAGAGAATCATTGATCGGCTGCCTCCTGCACACTCCACACTGGGGATCAAGCACACAACCTGGGCATGTGCCCTGACTGGGAATCAAACTGTGACCTCCTGGTTCATAGGTCGATGCTCAATCACTGAGCCATGCGGTTGGGCTAGGATGACTTTCTATCACATTAAACACCAAATAAATGTAGGGCTCTGAGAATCCGCCTTCAGGAATCAGGCTGAACAAATGTTTCTCATGAGTATCGAACAATAAAATATTCTAAGTTTGAAAAAAATCCTCTCCTTTTATAAAATCTGTTTTAATATAAGTACTAGAAGGGCTACATATGCCACTAATTCTGTCTGTAAATTCTGTCTTTATAAAAGTCTAGGAAGGCCGATAAAGGGCTTGGGAAGAGGACCTCCACAAAAGCCCTGCCCAGTGTGTGACTCAGTTGGTTGGGCGCCATCCCATCCACGGAGAGGTGACTGGTTCAATTCCCAGTTAGAGCACATGGTGGGGTGGGTGGGTGGGTGGGTGGGGGGGTTTGCGGGCTCAATCTCCGGAAGGGGGTGTGCAGGAGGCAGCAGACCATGGATGTTTCTCGCTCCCTTTTTCTCTCTCTAAAATCAATAAGTAAAATATATATATATATATATATATATATATATATATATATATATATATTTTTTTTTTTTTTTTAAGAAATACCTCAACTAAAAGGGCAAGGACACGAAAAGGGTAACAGTATATACCAGGGGTGGGCAAAGTTTTTGACTCGAGGGCCACAATGGGTTCTTAAACTGGACCGGAGGGCCGGAACAAAAGCATGGATTGAGTGTTTGTGTGAACTAATATACATTCAAAATAAACATCATTACATAAAAGGGTACGGTCTTTTTTTTTCAATAGTTTTATTCATTTCAAACAGGCCGAATCCGGCCCGCGGGCCGTAGCTTGCCCACGGCTGGCATATACCATAGGGAAACTGAAAAGGCCACAGGAGAGAAGAAACAGAACTGAAAAGAGAGGACCTGACTGGAACACCCACTTGTTCCCCCATCCCAGATGTGGTTCGGTTCCATGAATGAACACAGGGACAGGCACATTTATTTGAAATACCAAATGTTTGTTTTTAACATAGTCACATGGTAATTCAGAAGCAGTGAGTTAGCAACACCCAGCCTTGCCCTCCTAAAGCCACTTCTGGGGCAGCACACGCGCGTGTCTTCTGAGCAGGACAGCAGAGGGGCACTGAGGCGGACAGAGCCACCCTGAGGGCAGGGACATACCTCGCCCGCCAGGCTCCTGTGATCAGGACACAGCAGCAAGGGCACAACCCTCCCCACACTCCAAAATGGTGCTAGGAGCTCAGCCTGAGACGTAGAGGGCAGTGACCTTCAGAGACAATGGGCCTGGCAACGGTCTCCCTACAAGTCTTAGAAAGAGGCCTGGGAAGCGCTGTTAATAGACTCGTTCTTTCTCCACCTGCACCTCAGATAGAGAAATGCAGCAGGCGCACGCTCCAGCTGCAACAGCACCACTGACAAATCAGAAACGCTCTGGTGTCATCAGCTTTTGTTCTACATCAGGTACTGCTTGCTGCTTAATAACACACCTATGGATTAAACTTGCCAACAGCCGGTAGGTCAACGGCACAGGCAGAGGACTTTAGGAAACAATCATATATATCTTGTCTAGATTTCTAAATGGTATACCCAGTCTTTAGGGGAGTTTTGTAAATCTCAAAGAACTCAATGCAGATTTGAATTTTCTAACTTCCGTAATTGATATCTTTAGAATGTTGTCTTGACTTTTTAAAAAAGGTTATTAGAATACTTTGAGGAATTAACTCAATACTAAATGACTCAAAAGGGTTAATGAAGTGTCCCAAGTAACCTGTAGAAGCTGCTTAGTCATTAACCAGTAAACTGCCACGATATGTTGAATTAATTAAAAAAGGTCTTCTGCTTGCATCTTACTATAGACCAGCAGTTCTCACCTGTGGGTCGCGACCCCTGACCCTTTCACAGGGGTCGCCTAAGACCATCCTGCATATCAGATATTTACATTACGATTCATAACAGTAGCAACATTATAGTTATGAAGTAGCAATGAAAATAATTTTATGGTTGGGTCACAACATGAGGAACTGTATTTAAAGGGCCAGAAGGTTGAGAACCACTGCTATAGACGCTTATGGCATACAAATGGTTAAGAGAACTTTGTTTGAGTGTATGACTTGCACCTTCCAATTGGCATATACATTTTGGTTTCTTTAAGGAGAATAGGCGTGGAAATAGTCCTAATATAACCTCTAATGGTGCATCAGCAATATGCAAATATTAACTCTAGAAGCGTTAATTTTATTTTCTCTTTCCCATTCCCTCTCCACCTAGACCAGTGATGGCGAACCTTTTGAGCTCGGCGTGTCAGCATTTTGAAAAACCCTAACTTAACTCTGGTGCCATGTCACATATAGGAATTTTTTGATATTTGCAACCATAGTAAAACAAAGATGTATATTTTTGATATTTATTTTATACATTTAAATGCCATTTAACAAAGAAAAATCAACCAAAAAAATGAGTTCGCGTGTCACCTCTGACACGCGTGTCATAGGTTCACCATCACTGACCTAGACACATACACATGGCATGCACATGGACAAACCCGCCATGGCTTATCTGGTAGGTATGTGATAAAGTGGTTCTATCTGGTCAGTTTGGATATTCACTGAGAAGAAAATTTGGCTGTGATTGATTTTTAAATATATTTTTATTGACTTCAGAGAGGAAGGGAGAGATAGCGAGACATCAATGATGAGAGAGAAACATTGATTGGCTGCCTCCTGCACACCCCCTACTGGGGATCAAGCCCCCAACCAGGGTATGTGCCCTGACTGGGAATCGAACTGTGACCTCCTTGTTCATAGGTCGATGCTCAACCACTGAGCATCACTGGATGGGCTATGTGACTTATTTTAATAAAACATCAAAAAATTTAAAAATTCTACATTAAAACACTGTTTAAAAAATAAACATAATGGTAAAATCTTAATTTTAATTTCTAAAAGTACTCCAATACTCTTCAAACAATAGAGCCATTTATAGCTGGAAAATAAATGTATGTGCTATACTATCTGTCTGCCTGCCTATCTATCTGCCCACCAAAATGGCTAAAGTTAAAAAAAAATTAACACCACCAAATGTTAGTGAGAATGTGGAGCAATAGAAATTCTCACACATTTCGTGTGTGTGTGTGTGTGTGCATGTGTGTGTGAAAGAAAGATAGAACCAATTCAGAAAAAGGTCTAGCAGTTTCTTATGAAACTAAACAATCACCTATAACCCCCAAATTCCTCTCCTTCGCATTTTCCCAAGAGCAATGACAACATATGTCCACAGAACTGCATGAAAATGTTCATAGCACTACATTTACATCAGAGAAACTTTTGTCTATCAATAGGAAAATGGATAAGCAAACTGTAGAACAGTCATACAGAAGAATCCTATTCATCAATAAGAAACAATCTCCTGATAAAAGCAACAAACAGATGGATCTCAAAAGACATAGTGACTAAGAGAAGCCAGAGTACATAATGTATTTATATGAAGTTTTAGAATAGGCATAAAGGTAATCTATGGTGGAAAAAATCAGAACAGAGTTTTCCCCTAAGGCAGTGGTCAGCAAACTTATTAGTCAACAGAGCCAAATATCAACAGTACTTCTTCAAAATAGACTCGCCCAGGCCGAAAACCGACTTCTGCATATGGGCCACGAAGCTTCAATCGCACTGTACGCGCGCCCGCATGTGGTATTTTGTGGAAGAGCCACACTCAAGGGGCCAAAGAGCCGTTATGGCTCGAGAGCCGCAGTTTGCCGACCACGGCCCTAAGGGATAAAGCAGAGATTTACTGAGAAGGGACATGGAGGAACTTTCTGAAAGGATGGTAATATTCTGTTTCACGATGGCATTTGGGGTTGCGCAGATGTATGCATTTGTCAACACAAGATGTGTAAGTTTCCTTGTATGCAAATTTCGCTATGAGAAAAAAATCATAAATAAATACCTTGAACACTAATGAAGGACATGCTTGCTGCAGTATTTCAAGGAAAGACCACTGACAGCTGAGACATACTTTAAAATGCATCAACAAATAAGATGGATTAATGACTAGACAAAAGAATGAACAAATTATAGATAAGAAATGAAGCAGGTAAAATGTTAGTTGTATGTAAGTGGTGAGGATGGGTACTCACCGTAAAATTTTCATTTTTTTTTTTAATATGGCCATTTTCACAAAATAAATTAAAAGTAATCTGTTATCGTCCTACAACAGCATCATTTAAACACTTATTTTCTAGGTCACTGCATAAGCAAAGAGAAACTAAGCAGCTTTTTTTCTTTTTGAGTGAAAAAGATTAAAGTTTTACATGTAAGTTCAAATACCAAATCAATACACGTACACTTACTTCACAGTCAATAAAGCCCTCACTTGATGCCAAAGGAGAACAAGGGCATCTCATCAGGCGTTACAAATCCAAACACACCTGAAGGACTGTTTTACAAATAACCACATCTTTCCCTAGCCCACCTCTCCAAGTGATGGGTTCTAACAAGTCTCTTGTTATATAAGCAAATGCTAACAGACTTGAAACACAACCCAGAAGATTTCCCCACTCCCAGCTGGGTGTAACCCTAAATTCCACCCTGTTGCGCCGGACCTCCCTCAAGAGCTCATCAGAGTTATTTGTGTGAATTTCTTATCGCTTCTACACAACTGAATCCCCCACGGCACCAAGCACAGAACCCGGCTCTCTGGAGCTGTGCAGTAAATCACTGTTCAGGTTGTTTTCCATGGTTTATGGTAAAGGCAAACAGGGACCGCACACGGGGTAAATTTGTCTATCTGCATTAAAAAAAGGGATGCAACTTCTCTGGGCCTCAAATTCCTCTGCTATAATGTGAGACTGGTATTTACACCCACAGGATTGATGTGACTATTCTATAAGGTAACCCACTCAGGTCCTTCGCGTTGTGCCTCACATGCAATAAGACCCTATACATGTTTGCTAGTCATTATTATTTCTTCGTATCTAGGTGAATGAAGCTGAGAGTGCCTGTTACTATTAATTACACTGATTTAACATTAAGGGTAGCTTAGATACCTAAATATTTACCATTCAAAGAATTTAGTATATTAGTTACCAAAATAAACCTTTCTTCCAGGTTTTCAGGGTCAAAATACAAAAACTCAGGACCACTTTAAATACAGTATTTGGTAGCAAATAAGCTGCTTCAGGTTTTCCTTGCATATGGGTCCACAGAATTTAGAACTTAGTCCATGGAGTTGACCATCTAAAGTCTCAGGGCAAGAAGGGACACCGAAGTCACTCGTCCAAACCCTTCTCCAGACTCACTGAAAGGACCCTCTGCAGTCCTCTTCCCTATTCCCAACCTCCCCTATGGCGGGAGATCTGCTTTGCCCACCCCTCAACCCACTGGAGCTCCACTGACCCACCCTCCACATTATGGCAGAGTGAGTCCCTAAAGACACCCACATCCTCACTTCTGGAACCTGCCAATGTGTTACATTAAAGGGCAAAAGGGACTGTAGAGGTTAACTAAGGTCATAGAGTGTAAGAGGGAGGTTTTCCTGGATTGTTCAGAAGGTTCAAAGTAATCACCTGCGCCCTTAAACGCAAAGAACTTTGTTTAGTTGTGGTCAGAGAGACAAGGTGGAAGAGATGTCCGAGAGACGTGCTATGTGAGTACTGGACCTGATGTTGCTGTCTTGGCAAAGGAAGGGACAAAGCGGCGGAGAATACAAGTGGCCCTGAGGAGCAAGAAAGGCTCCCACAGCCAGCAACGACACAGGGACCTCGGCCCTCTATCCGCAAGGAAATGAATTCTGACCATTTGAATGCGTTTGGAAGCAAATTCTTCCCAGAGCCTGCAAAAAGGAGCATGGCCCTACTGATGCTTTGATTTTGGCCCAGTGAGACCCTAAGCAGAGTGACCTGAGCTGTGCTGTGCTCAAACTTCCCACCCATGGAAACTGTGGGGTAGTAATGAGTGCTGTTTCCAGCTGTTATATTTCGATACTCTGTGAGGGCAGCAACAGAGAACTAATGCAATAATCCTTAAAATATCTGAGGTTCCCTAAATGGTCTCCCTACATCTTTTTTGTTCTAAATCACACATTCACTAGGATGGCCCATCTTTCCTAAATAAGACTTTGAGGCCACCTTTTTGATCTGCCTTGCTTTTAACAACATGCCTGAAGCCCTCCAACCAATCAATTTAGTTCAGCTCTTCTGGGGCTGAGCCTGTGATGGCTAACAAGGAGGAGCTTCTGTTGGAGGGCTGTGTGACCACAGGGGCCTGCAGGTCCAGCCCAGTACTCACCAATGTCATGGATGGACAATCATATGACATGCATCATGACAAAGCCAAGAGGCCTGATTTCAAGCTCTCCTTTGAATGTGCTGTGGAGGTTCAATCAATCTTAAATCTTGCATCTAGGACCAAATACAATCCTTCAGGTATGGTCCCACCAGCACATGACACAACAGAATTATGTCCTAATCTGGTTTCTAGAAACTAGGCATTCACCAGGGTATCCCAAGACGACTCTGGCAGTGTTGGTAACCAAGTCATATTTTTCTACTCACTTTACACTTAGTCACCTACAAGATTCAAGTCTTTTTTTTAAAAATTAGATTTCTTCCTATCTTGAAATTTTGTTAACTTTAATGCATTCTTCGAGTTTACCATCTAAACTGCCCGCAGAGTTCTTTTTTAACCTAAATTTTGCAACAGATTGAATGCTTGTGTTCCCCAAAATCTGTATGTTGAAACCTAATCCTTAATGTTATTGTATTTGGAAGTGGGGCCTTGAGGGTGATTCTGTGAGGGTGGAGACCATATGAATGGATTAGTGACCCCATGTGAAGACACAAAGCTCCCTTGCTCCTTCTACTATGCGAGAACACATCAAAACGACAGCTGTCTGTAACCACCCTGATCAGACGCCAAGTCTGCCAGTGCCTTCATCTTGGACTTCCCAGCCTTCAAAACTGCGAGACATAAATTTTTGTCGATGATAAGCCACCCAGTCAACGGCATTCTGTTACAGCAGCCTGAATGGACTAACACACCCCCTTTTCACCTTTGCTTCATTAGAAAGTATCATCAGCCCTAGCTGGTTTGGCTCAGTGGATAGAGCGTCGGCCTGTGGACTGAAGGGTCCCAGGTTCGATTCTGGTCAAGGGCATGTACCTTGGTTGCGGGCACATCCCCAGTAGGGGTGTGTAGGAGGCAGCTGATCAATGTTTCTCTCTCATTGATGTTTTTAACTCTCTAGCCCTCTCCTTTCCTCTCTGTAAAAAATCAATAAAAACATATTTTTTAAAAAAGGAAGTATAATCAATTTCCCAGAAATGTACTCATCCAAATCCTTAATAAAATATTTTTAATAAACTATAAATTATTAGCCTGATAATAATCACACAATGAAATTAAGAAGAAATGAAATGTTAACAAAGTATTAAGATCCAAGTTACATGTGCTTTAATTATTTCTGCTAAAAGAAATTTCCATTAGAAAGTGCTTTTATTGTGCTGACCTTCTCTCAAGAGGAGAGATATAAGCTGTAACTGGTACAAAGGAAACAAACCACAACCACACCCTAATCTCAATAGCATGGAGAGGAAGGGGTGAACTTCAACCATTGAAACTCTGCTACCAATTATGTTTTGAAATCAGAAGTCTTACTAATCTGACTCACCTTACTGACTGAGGATAGTTTTAATGTCTTTAGTTCAGCTCTGTCAAAACCGCATTAAAAATCACATTAAAAATATCCCCCTCTATGTGAATTCACTACTTTTTCTACTCAAATTCTGAGTTCAAGAAAGTAAATTCAAGCAAATGAAATGTTCATCTGACCTGGAAATAGTTGTCTTTCCTCATAAACTCATGCTTCTCTATCCCTGTGGGGTACAGGGTAAAACAAAACAAACCAATCTTTTATAAACTCAATACTAACTTCAAGCTTTCTTCTCCTCAGCCAGCTTTTCCTATGCCATTTGCCAGGAAAATATTTGAATATGTGTTTATATGTTTTACTTGTGAAATATTTGATGAACATATTAAATCTATATTTGGTCATATATATTTTTCAATTCTCACCTGAAGATATGTTTAGAGAGAGGAAGAGAGGAAGAGAAATCGATGTGAGAGAAACATCGATCGGTTGCCTCCCATACATGCCCTGACCTGGGATGGAACCCACAACCTAGGTATGTGCCCTGACTGGGAATTGAACCTGAAACCTTTTTGGTGTATGGGATGATGCTCCAAACAACTGAGCCACCTGGCCAGGGCTTTATTTGATCATCTTATCTCCCTATGCAATTTAAGTAATATGAGCTTTATACAATTGTTTCTGTAATTATTTTATTCAGAGCATCATATGACATTGGAAACCACTATAGAACCAATATTTTCCAATCTATGTAGTCACTGCTTAAATATCTGATCATTAAAAGGAGTTTTCGCCCTGACCGGTTTGGCTCAGTGGGTAGAGTGTCAGCCTGCCGACTCAAGGGTCCCAGGTTCGATTCCGGTCAAGGGCATGTACCTTGGTTGCGGCACATCCCCAGTAGGGGGTGTGCAAGGGGCAGCTGATCGATGTTTCTCTCTCATCGGTGTTTCTGACTCTCTATCCCTCTCCCTTCCTCTCTGTAAAAAAATCAATGAAATATATTTAAAAAATAAAAAATAAAAGGAGTTTTCTTACAATTTTCAGGAACACTCTAGGAAATAAAACTTCCTGTGTCTGACTATGGATAAATTCTTTTTTTAAAAAAATTTTTTAATTGATTTCAGAGAGGAAGGGAGATGGAGAGATAGAAACATCATTGATGAGAATCATGATCAGCTGTCTCCTACTCGCCCCCTACTGGGGATTGAGCCTGCAACCCGGGCATGTGCCCTTGAGCAGAATCGAACCTGGGACCCTTCAGTCCGTAGGCCAACACTCTATCCATTGAGCCAAACCGGCTAGGGCTGGATAAATTCTTGGAATATGCAAAAATAAACATTACAGACAATTAATAGCTGTATTTTTAGTCATTATTTAGTATTAGTTGGTTTGATCTTACTGAGGAAACTTGCCTAATTACATTAAAAGTATCTTAATGCCCTTACTTTATGAATTTATTTTTCCATTTCTTTTCCAATTGGATTGTAAAATATCACAGGGTAGAAACTTCTAAATAATCAAGCTTCCACAAAAATATACTGCACCCCCTCCACACCACCCTTTTTTGTCTAATAAGTAGCATACTGTATTCATACAGCAGATACTCAATACTGTACTTAGGATTTCAAGAGCAGAAAAGAGAATATAGCTGTAGGTGAAGGGAAGTGATAGGATGTACACCAGCCATCCAGGGGGCAAGGAGTGATACATTCCAGCTGGAGAAGACCATTCAAACTGGTGAAGAATAGATCAAGTTGGAAAAGGCAGTAAGACTGTAAAGGCCAGACTTAGTCATTAGACATACTTTGGGCAACATGAAAATACCAATGTTTCTGTAGGAAAGAGACATGACTAAAATGGTGTTTGAAGAGGGAAATCATGGAAAAGATGTTGGACTGAAAGCACAGACTAAAACAGGGACCCTCTAGGATGAAGGTATGCAAAGTAGTGAAAATGAAGAGAACTGAATGAATGAATGTTTATGAGATATGTTGGGAAGATGAGTATGATACATTAACGAGTGGTAAGCTCTTCAGCCTTAAAATAACTGAGTGGTTCCTTCCCTTTCTCCATTATTTACTTACCTCTTTGGCCAAAGCCCTAAAATCAAGAAGATTCAAACTTCTCTCCATTCTTGAGTTCATTTCCTTGGGAAGAGACTCGAGCCAGGACACTTCATTATCCTTATCCTTCTCCCAGCCCATAAGGTTTGAATCCCACACTAAGTTGCCAGTGACCCCTTCAGCTGCTATTCTGGGAACTGCCCAGATGTCATATGTCTTCCTTCTCAGGACTACACTGAACTGAATTCCCCTGCTCCCAGGTGAGATGGAAAATACACAAGAGAAGTGCAGTAGTTTCACACTTCCTGTATTCCCTATCAGGTGTAGTGTCAAGGATAACAGGTGTTTACGCTGCCTCTGCCCTCTGCCTGCAACTGTGTGTCCTCAATTGTTCATGTGGTCCAGGCCCAGAGTTGGCTGGACTCATTTGCCTAAGAGAGGCAGAGAAATATCAGAAGGGCTGTGCTGAGACTCTGAAACAACATGGGGGAGGCCATTCCAAGTTGGAGGGGGGACCCTACTGTTTCATTGTATGAAGGCATTGGGGGCCTATGGTGGCACTAAATCACAACTTTCTTTTACAACATTTATTACCAATAGATATCTTTCAATAAAAATTTGAGCAAAACTTAAAAGCAAGCAAGATTTCTACTAGAGTGGCTTGTGGCTACACGTTCTTTCATCAGGTGTGAACAATCCCAACTCTGGGAGGAATACAGAGGACTCACGCACCTTGCTTACAAATAAAAGTCACATCTCACCGATCTCATCAGGGGAAAAATTAGTCAATTTGGTGGCTGTAATAGGGTCCTGGAGGCAATCCTCAAAGATCCCCAACATCGCTCCAATTTGGCAGAATTTTGTTAAACAGATGCAAAAACTTCATGCATTTCTCCGTTACATTTAGTGGCTTGGACCCAAGAAGTAGTCTACACTCCACCATTACCCTGACTGTACAGGTGCAGCTCTTTCATAATTCATGAGGATTAGGGTTTGTATTAGTTTCCTACAACAAATTACCACAATTCAGTGGCTTAAAACTACATGGATTTACTATTTTACAGTTCTAGCGGTCAGAAGCCCAGAATCACTATAATTGGGCTAAAGGGAAGATGTCGGCAAGGCAGCATCCCTCTGGAGGCTCCAGGGGAGAATCCATTTCCTTGCCTTTTCAGGCTTTTAGAGGCCGCCTGCGGTCCTTGGCTCACGGCCCCTCCTCCACCTTCACAGCCATCAATGGAGTACCCGCAGTCTCTCTCAGAGGCCACCTCTCTCTTGTGAGGATCGTTGTGATTATATTGGGTCCAATTGATAACCCAGACTATCCAAGATCCTTAAGTTAATCAAGTCGGTGACGTTCCTTTGCCATGTCAAGTAATATATTCATAGGTTCCTCCTGATATCTTACGTCGCTTCATGGTCTTTCAACTGATCACCGTGCTCCAAAAACTCAAATTTGAGTTTAGCAAAGAACAGACCTCTCAGAGAGGAGAGACAGCCAACCATTCACTTCAAATGTTATGACAGAGTGTAGCTTCTCTGAGATGAACAGAAAGTTAGCATATCATTGTAAAATTAGATAATGAACTGTAACGTCAAGATCATACAGTAGAAGGCGGAGCCTGAAGTCCTTCACCCAACTCTGACCTCTCTCATGCATAAAAGTGCTGGGCTTCAAACATACATCCCTAAAGAGCACATCTGCGCAGTTCACTGCTCTTCAAGGACAGTCCCCTCTATCAAGCCAGCCTCAATGCAGTTTGTAAGTGATGGAGAAAGGCAAAATTAGTCAATACTTCAGAATAATAGTTTCTGTAACATTAAAAAAAGATACTATAAACACTTTGGAACAAATGAGATGAAGCAATAAAAATATGCAATCATATTCTAGAACTAGTTCAAATTTGTGATCAGCAAAGCCTCACTGTGACAACTGTTGCTTTTGAAATCCCTTTGCTGATTCGAAGCAGCTATAGTAAGAAGAGAGAATCTGAAGCCAAACCTTAAATCTTATCTTGAATACATAAATACATAAATACATAAAAATTGTGTCAAGAAGTTTTGCAAGATGTTAGTTTCCTCATAACATAGTAAAGATTAGTTTAATAAAGAAGGTGTCATTTAGTTCCAAGAATCTAATTAAAATACTGTAGTATATGATCTGTGTGTTCCAGGTCTCTAAGATTTTCCCAAGTAATTTCTAAGTCCTGTGGTATACACTATCTGTGTGTACACAACTCATATTAAAGTCTCAACAATGATTCAAATAAGTTTCAACAGTGAAAGTAAGTAAAACTACAAATTAGGTTTCAGAGAAGGTAAACATTGAAGTTTTCTTCTAAAAATGCGTGTTAATGATGACTGCATGTTGCACTACAACAGCGATTTTCACTACAATAGCGATTCTGTGCCACAGAATTTTGTAATTAGTTTATGTGTGCCTTGAGATGATAAAGGTTGAAAATTGCTGCACTAGTTTATGGACTAGCTGTCTTCAAACCTTCATCAATGCAGCACTGACCATGTGCAAAACAATCCACAAACTGTTGTGGGAAATGCAAAGTGAAATCAGATGCAGCAATTGTCTTCATTGTGTATGTGATCCAGAAGAGTAGAGAAAACTGTAAATGTGTCAAGATGGCTTGAAGAACCCAGTGGGGTGAGAGTGACCTTAGAATGTCCAAGGAGATCCCATAAAATGATACTAGCTCGAAATCCAGATGCCAGGTAGTAAGACCCAACTTATGGCTTCTGGACTCAACTCTTTAAAAAGCCATCCTTATCCAACCAAGGAAGTAATCTAGGTGGAAAAATATTCAACTTGATCACCCCATAGACTAAGATTCTCTTAGCCGTGGCATAAATATCCTCACAGGTTGATCATTTCTCTTCCACTTCACAGAACATCCCATTTCTGAGAGTTGAGTTACCTGATCTGAGTTTTAGCAATAAGATCTCTGTTAAATATGGTCTCCAACCTACACTTAGTAGGTTTTATCATGACTTCTCCCCCTCCCCCCAGTTGAGGCCAACCAAGCCTTCCCCTATTTTACAAGTGCATGAACTTAATATTACACGTCAAGTGCAAAACAAAAAATTCAACTCCTTCTTTGGAATTAATGGCCTCCTTGAAATGCAAGTATCATTCATTAAAATAGCTGATTCAAAGAGAGGTAGGGTATTAAGAGGATACAACTGAACACCAATGATCTAATGTCCTAAACATTCATTTCCTACATGAAGAGGAATGAGTCTTTTTGTACTGTATCAATGTCCCCCTTCCATAATATACACTACAAATTTATACATAATTCATAATTGTCACATTATACCGTAGCTATAGCAAAAGCAATGCATGAAAGAGATGCTGGCAAATGGTACAGCAAGGGATGGACATGAAAGCCTTTAATTCAACATGTAGGTAACAAACTAAACCCAGCAGCCTGTGGTGGAACCTTCCTCTCTGTCACAACATCAGGCTGAATGGCCATCCAGGTTCTTTGCTCCGGTATTTGTTACATGGGAAGAGAGTTAGCATGAGGATGGGTAAGGCAGAGTCTGAGCAAGAGGACCCTGGATGGAGCGATCTTGGTCCATCCTGTCGGCAGGACTGACTTCACAGTTCACACACCTTTCTGCAAGGAGAGGACATGACAAGGAGCTGGGGCGCGGGGGGGGGGGGGGGGGGTCGGGCTGCAGGAGGCCTGTGGGAGACCTGTGGGAGACCTGGAGACCTGAGAGGCCCGGGGAGGCCGGCAGCGGCGTCCTGCAGATGCTCCTCTGCGGCGGCCACAAATGCGCGCAAAGGAGTCTTCGCCCCCCCCCCCCCCCCCCCCCGCAAATAAATTCGTATTTTAAAGACAAAAGACAGGCTCGTGGCCTTTCTCAGAGGCGACCACTTTACTTCCAGGGCTGGAAAGCAAATCTGCAGAGGCCAAGATTAGACAAAAGGCAGGAGCTGGCGACATACAGCCCTGGAAAGGATTGTTGTTGATTTAAAGTGCTCAGGGCCTCCCAGTTCCAATTCTTCCTCCCCTTCCGGGAGCGATTCCTGGGCCGATGAGGACACCCCTCAAGGCCTGGAGAAGACGTCGGACAGGGAGGAGGAGGAGACCCCCAAAACTTTCCCGAACTGCGGCAGGCCGGTGGCTGGCAGCAGCCGCGGACCCTGGAGTCCCCAATTGCAGGGGGCATCCCCGGGGCAGCGGCCACCCCCTCGCCACCACAACAAAAGGGCCGAGCGCAGCTGCCTTCGCGCCCGGGTTTCCAGCACCCGAGCCCCGAGCGGCGAGTGGGCGGCGCGACCCGGGGGCTGCCCCTGTCGCCGGGGCGAAGGAGGAGACGGAGCCGCGTGTCCATGTCACGGCATAAAGAAAAGTACCTCCGGATGCACGCGAACGCGCCACCCGAAGCAGCAAAGCTGGTGCCACCCGCACCCCCACCTGTCCCCGGCCCCCCGGGAGCACAGGCTCCAGGCCCCAGGCGTCCCCGGGCGGCGCCGCCCCCTCCGGAGCGCAGCGCGGGGGCTGCGGGCCCGGCTCCCCCGCCCGCGGCACAATGCGGCGCGGAGCCTCCCGCCGCCGCTGCGGCAGGCCCTGGCCACACAAAAGCCCGCCGCCGGCCGCCGCGCACCCACCTTGGGCTCCGGCGCCCGGATCCCGCAGCGTCTTGGTCACCGCCTTCCAGACGTGGCAGCCCAGCAGGCAGAGCAGGAGCGCCGCCGACCTGCCCATCTCCGCGCCGGGGGCCCCGGCCGGCTCGGCCCCGCCGACCACCGGGACGGAGCGGCGCGTCAGGGGCGGCGGGCGGCCGCGCCTGCCTCCATGTCGCCTGTCTGCGCGCGTCGGGCCCGCCGTCCAATTGGCCGCGCCCCCGCTCGGCGCGGCGCCCGGCTCCGCAGCCCCCGGCCGCTCCCTCCTCCGCGCACCCCGGTGGGTTCCCCGCAGCGCCGGCGCCGCGGCCCGCCCACCCGCTAACCCCTCCGCGCCCCGCCCCGCCCGCGGGCGGCGGCCAGTCCCCGGGCCCTGGTGCCACCTGGCGGCTGCCGCGCCGCGGGGAAGATCGAGCGCCCAGAGCCTGGCTCCCCGGGCACCTCCGTGCTCCCGTGATCCGAGCTGCTGCCGGTGCCCACACAGCCCGCCTCCCCCCGTTCTCCGCCGCTTTGGAAAAACACACACCTGCCTCTCAAGTCTGAGGCCTTCACACCTCGTTAACGGAGGGTCTCGGGCTGTGACCTGCCTCGGTGTCCTCGGGTTAACGCCATCCTGCGGCCGTTCTTGTCCCAATCCACCTCTGTTAGGTTTGACATCCAACCTGAAGGTCAATGGGAAGGGGATCCTAACCCGTATAAACTGCCCTTAGGCCCCCAGTGCCTGAGTGTTGACAGATGAACATCTTTAGGCTGAATTGTGCTTAGATATTTCTGGAAGGTTACAGTGGGCAGGAAATTTGCCTTCATTAAGGCTCCACTTTATCTTCACTATAATATGATCTAAGAGGTAGGTATTGTTATCCCCATTTATAGATGAGAAAATAGAGTCTAAGGAGGGTTAAGGAATTTGTCATTAGCACACAGCTGGTCAGCGGCAGAGCTAAGGTGCAAATAAAACAGGCTGCTCCCAAGGAGGAAGCTCTTCACAAACACCCCAGGCTTCCCTTCAGCAGAGGCACACTCACCCCCCCCACCCCAACTTCCCATTCTCTCAACTTGCTCCCATCTGTGCATTCCTCCACACAACCCTCATGGAGCCCTGGACTCTCTCGACCCCACCTCCAACCAGCACTGCATTGACCCCAGGACCTCTGCAAGGGAGCAAGGCTCTAAGGAAATCCGCCCAGATCCCCCCTTTGCCCAGTGCTGCGGCCAGAGGAGTGTTAGTACTGTAATTTTATTAACCAGGCATTAAGACGTGGCAGGCACTGTACCAAAAAGAGAATGAAGGGTGGCACTTGCCCAGTTGACTTATAATAGACAAAGCTGTGAGACACAATAAAAAACAGGAGGTGGAGAAGGCCATGTGGGTTTTATTGTCAACACAACCAATGCTACAATTAGTGCAAATTGCACACCTGCACATGGTAGCAAGTAGCCAGGAAGGCGGAAAGAAAACCCACAATTAGGAACTACCTTATTCCTCCTCCTTCTGACTTCCAGTGTCAGAGCCAGGGGCGGGGAGTGAACGGGATGATAGTCCAGCTCAGCCCTCAATTGCAGTTTGGGTGCCAGTCCACAGAGCATAGAGTCCTGGCGAGCTAGATGGCTGGGTGGAGGATGGCTTCATGGAGAAGGGCGGTCCCAAAGTTTTCAAGTCACTTTCTTGGCCTAGGGAGCTGCTTTTAAGTGCATACTGGAGTTGAAACTTCATGCTTAAAATATTTTTTAAAGTAGTCATTTTATTTTTTAAAATATGTTTTATTGATTTTTTTACAGAGAGGAAGGGAGAGGGATAGAGAGTTAGAAACATCAATGAGAGAGAAACATGGGTCAGCTGCCTCCTGCACACCCCCTACTGGGGATGTGCCTGCAACAAAGGTACATGCCCTTGACCAGAATCAAACCTGAGACCCTGCAGTCCGCAGGCCAAACGGAGGCCTATCTCTATCCACTGAGCCAAACTGGTTAGGGCCATGCTTCAAGCATTTTGAGGATGTACCTTTTGTCAAGAGACAGGAGCAGCCTGAGGAGGCTGGGGGGTGTCAAGAACCAGGTTGATTTTGAGGAGATCACCTGGGGACTGCTACAAAATCCTGAGAACAGAAACGTAAGATCTCACGAGGGAACGAAGGACCCTGTTATAGTTGGGGTTCTTAAAATATACCGCTCTCACTGGACTGGAAATGTGTCCAACTTACTTGGGTGGTAGTATTATTTCTATCCTACAGATAAACAAACTGAGGCTTCATGAAAAAATAATTTGCCCAAATATCTAGGTCTGATGCAGTCAATGCAATTTTCTATACCGTGTTACCCTAAGGATAAATTTCATGCAAATTACCTCCAGCTGTGTCCAAATGGTTTTAAACCTGTTGTAATCCCTGTAAGGTCTGATCTAGTTAATAGTATCTATTGAATGGGATTGTGCCCATGTCAGCTTCTTGGCTTTAATAATATATGTTATCATTGGGGGGAGTTGGGTACAGGGAATAAGGGACCTCTCCTACTATATTTAGTAACTTCTCGTGAGTTCATAATTATTTCAAAATTTAAAAAAACACACCATAAAACTCTGCTCTGTACCACTTTTTATAAGCTTCACTGTTTACTCAAAACACTGGTGTTTGTGATCCTAGTCTGAAGTTCCAGTACTTATGGTAGTGCAAGTAGCCTTAGTAAACATTAAATGATTAGTCTGATCAAGTTTGGGTCACAATCATTGACTATAGATACTCAGGTATAATGGTTGCTATTACTGTGTGTCACAAAATTTTTGTGGATGACATAGCAGTATAGGGGAAGTTTATGTACCTTTATAGCAACATCCAGGCTTGTATAAATGGTTTCAAAACCCCCTCCTCATTTTGCAGATGCCTATTTAGACACAGAAACAAATTGAATACTTTGCACAGTGGATTCTCAACCTGCAAGCCAGTCTCAATGCCAAGAGGAGAGGTGGGTCCCCCATGTGCAATTGTTTCTGAGTTATTTGGATGGGAGGCTAAGAAAGCACAACTTCTGCTAAATCACACAAACAAGCGTACTTTCACATCATCTGTCCAGAGTTACATAATAATTAAGTAATCACACTTCTTCTTTACAGGAATAAAAGAATATGGCTTACCTTTTCTCGAGTTCAGATAAACAGACTCCCACTTAGTAACTGTGGGGGAATCACTGCCCGAGTGGGAGTGTCTGCAGAACAATGCATGTGAGAAGTGCTCTTTCCTTCTAGAACTTTTCCTGTTGCTCTTACGAAAATCTCACAGTTTGACTAGAGATGAATTATGACTGTATTTGAAATTGCTTAGAAGTTGCCTGTCTGTGCAGCATTTGATTTTAATTTGCAAGTTCCCTGCCAAAAGCAGTGGTGCCATATATAGAACTTTTCCTGTCTGAATTTTCCAGACCTTGATTTCACAGGCTCTGTGTCAAGGTTTCTCAGCCCCAGATTATTTATCCTATTGAAATCTTTCCTGAGGTTGGTGCCCATGTGGTGGAATTTTAATTGTCTGAATTTATTTCAAGAGGCATTTTCCTTCCTGTGCCCCTCTTTCCTCCTGTCACCCCACCACCACCGCCGCCCCCCTCTGTTAAAAGCTGCCTGTGAACAACAACTTTTTATGGGGTTTGTGCAGATCAGGAAATGTGTCACTGACATTCCCGCTTCTTTTCGCTGCTGCTTTTACTAAAGTTAGATAAAATGTAGCCATAGATAGAAATTATAAGGGCTCAGCATTTTTTCAGAACCCGTTTGCCATCCATTTGAAAAAGAAAAAGGTGAAGAAATTATTAAAAAGGAATTGCTGTGTTTCTTTTAACCCTGATACTCCAGCACTTTCTCCTCCACTTGTGACTCAGCACCTGTAGGTCAATTTCTGTGACTTTCCTACAGGATCCTTCTTCCAAAGACATCTTTCTTTTTCTTCTTCTCCTTTTTCCCCTTCAACCTCCTTTCGCTCATTCAGGTTCTTAGTCCCGAGCAGTATCTTAATTAAGAAAATAGTTCAGTGAATGAATGTCTGATGTCAGCTTCATGTGAGACATTGCAAGTGCACATTAGCCACAAGAGCGGCTCTCTGGTAGTGTCACTTCAGATCCCCTGTGTGGTTGTGCTCCTTCGCATGCCCCAGGGTGACTGTAGGCATCCAGGACACATCTCAAATCTGGCTGTTGGCAAGAATACTCAGAAGCTAGTGGCTCACCAAGAATCCAGTTGCTCAGAGATGTATTTTATGCCTGTTCCATTAGAGCAAGGGGAAGTTTCTAGCACAACTCTTTGCTGGCCATTGAATTATTGTCATGGACAAGGAAAGCTCAAGGAGAATGGGAAAGCGACCTCCACATTCTAACGGGAAGAAATGTTTATCTGTGACTGCTGAATCTGCCTTCAGAGGCTTCCAAGGGAACATCAATCCAGTTAGGCAGAAAACAGAAAGTTTGGTTTGCTTGCTGTTGTGTTTTGTTGTTGTTGTGTTTTCTTCAGAGGAAACTTAAAAAGTTGGGGGAATACGGGGAAAAAAACAACAAAACAAAACACAGACAAAATGGAGCATTAATGGAACTCTTGTTTTGTGGCTGTTTTGCACCTGAAAAGGGAGGACAGCTTCCTGGTGCTGGAGGCCCTAACTCTTTTAATGGTGCTTTCTTATTCTTTTCTTTTCCTTTCCAGTCATTTCCTCTTTGTTTACTCCTGTCTATCTGCTGCCAAGACATTTCTTTTAATCCTCCTTAATTATTAAACAAGGGTCTCTCCCAACAGTCCCCTTCATTACAAGTTCCATAAACTTGGAAATGGGGGCGAGGAGGTGATTTGTCTGGGCAAATAGTACAATGGGCTTAGATGCAGCCACTCTGAATGCACACGGCCTTAGGAGACCACTTTCTGTATAAAATGAAAGGGTTGAATGGATGGTGTTGCCCTGAAATTCTTCTTTGAAGAGTCTTAGCCTAGACTGCACTGGCTGTTGAGGTTCTCTTCTCACTGTCTAAAGAGATGACAAGTTTTGTGGACAAAAGGAAATCCACTGGTGTATAAAGTATAAATGAAAATTTTAGCAATATTTTATAGTTATATTCTTCTGAAATCTTCAAAAAATAAATTTAAAAACGACAGGTCCTCTCCCCGCTCCAAAAACAACAACAAACAAATAAAATTCAGTTCAAACTCTTAACTTTCCTGGTGGGAAAGTCCTGGGTAAAAACCAATGATGTTCCTCAAAAAGGGAAGAGGAGAGGCCAGGGAAATCATTCCTTTGTAATCCTTGAAAGATCTGCTTTTATGTCTAAATATGAGTCCTTGGTTTTACAAATGTATTTTGTGTCTCAAATGTAGATTTGTAAGTCAGTAGCATTACTCACTTAATGTAATTAAGTAATTACTCACATTCTGGTTAACTCTTCTGCCCAGTAACGTGTCTGAATGCCGGGCAAATAGTTCCAATCTTAGTATGCCTAAACCCTATTTATACTTTTGCTAAAGGAATATTTAGTCCTAAGAGTAATGGCAAAGGAAGAGAGGTTCTTTATGTAGAGAGGTCTGTTTCTTGGTGTGATGGTTAATTTTAAATGACAACTTGACTGGGCCAAGGGATGCCCAGAAAGCTGGTAATATATTATTTCTGGGTATGTTTGTGAGTGTGTTTCTGGAGGCAGAGATTAGCATTTGTATTTGTGAAGTGAGTAAAGCAGATGACCTTCAACAATGTGGGTGGGCATCATCAAATTTTGGGGGGCCCAAATAGAACAAAAATGGTAGAGAAAAGGCAAATTTGCTCTTGGCTTGAGCTGGGACATCCATCTTCTCCTGCCCTCAGCAATCGGTGCTTCTGGTTTTTGGGCCTTGGGTTGCTGGTCTCAGGCCTTGGGGTTTGGACTGACCTACATCACCAGCTACTCCAGCTTCCAGACAGCAGGTCTTCTCTTGCATAACTGTGTGACAATCCCTTATGATAAATCTCTCTCTCTCTCTCTCTCTCTCCCTCTCTCTCTCTCTCTCTCTCTCATACACTCGGAATAAATTAAAAACTTTAATAATCATTCCCTTTATCTGAACACTAGGGGCCCGGTGCCCGAAGATTCATGCACTGGGACAGGAGGGGGGGGGTCCCTCAGCCCGACCTGCACCCTCTCCAATCTGGGAGCCCTCAGAGGAGCCCTCTCCAATCCGGGAGTTTCTGTCTGTCTTTGCAATCATATGAACGAATTGTCTGAGACCCCCCAACCCAGTTTGGTTTGTTGCTCACAGAATAATAGAGGCATTTTTTTCTTTGCTTCATTGGTGGAGATTTCCTGGAAGTTTTAGGATATCTTTCCTTTAATTTTTCCTAGACACTCTGATTTTAGTCTCTCACCTTTGCTTTCCCTCCATCCCCCACTGCAACAATAACTTGCTCCAGGCTCACTTTGCTCTAGTGCAGTGATGGCGAACCTTTTGAGCTCGGCATGTCAGCATTTTGAAAAACCCTAACTTAACTTTGGTGCCGTGTCACATATAGAAATTTTTTAATCTTTGTAACCATAGTAAAACAAAGATTTATAGTTTTGATATTTGTTTTATATATTTAAATGCCATTTAACAAAGAAAAATCAACCAAAAAAATGAGTTCGCGTGTCACCTCTGACACATGTGTCATAGGTTCACCATCACTGCTCTAGTGTCTAGGAGATCCGTCTGCCACCAGAACTATGATTCCCAGCATTCCTGGTGCTCCCCGCACACTGGGCTTCTGCTTCTGGTCCTGGGGATGCCATCAGAACTACTATTCCCAGAATTCCTCGTGCTCTCTGCGCTGGGAGCAACCGAGGGAGCCACGTTCCCCCAAGCTGCTGGTTCTCCCGCTTCTGCTCTCCGCCTGGCGCCTGTGTATGAAAATTAACCCACCATCTTTGTCGGGTTAATTTGCATATCCACCCCGATTGGCTGGTGAGCATAGTGAAGGGACAGTCGATTTACATGTTTCTCTTTTATTATATAGGAGGATAGGTTAGAGGCTCCATCAGTAAGTGCTCAGTTGATGGAAAGAGAAATCTGTCTAGGTTTCTAGCCAGATGTTCTACACGGAATGAGGGGCTCATGATATCTGTGGCCAGGCTAGAGGAGGGCCTCCAGGCTGGGCCTCCAGGGCAAGCTTCCAGAGCAACACTATGCTTGAGAGCTGCTTCCTCCATCCCAGTCAGGAAATGGGGGATGGAAGCTGCACTGCAGAGTCTGCATTCAGGAACCTGCACTACTGCTGGGTCCAGGGATCAGGCAGCAGGGCTTCTCCCTGCCCTTCTGCCTTCTCCTTCATAGACACAAGGAAGCTGCCCCTGTGGAAAAGACCAGAACTTCCAGGCCAGTAACAGGGAGAAAGCCCTGTCTCACTTTTGCTTCCAAAATCTCTACCAAGAGCATCTAATTAGCAGAACCTAATTCACCCAGAAGCCTGGCTGCAGGGAAGTCTGGAAATGTCATTTTTTAAAAATCCAACTTCAGGCTCTAACAGGTTTGGCTCAGTGGATAGAGCATCAGCCTGCAGACTGAAAGGTCCCAGGTTTGATTTTAGACAAGGGCATGTACCTCGGTTGTGGGCACATCCCCAGTAGGATGTGTGCAGGAGGCAGCTGATCAATGTTTCTCTCTCATCGATACTTCTAACTATCTATCCCTCTCCCTTCCTTCTGTAAAAAATCAATAAAAATATTTAAAAATCCAACTTTAGGAGTTTACGATAGTGTACCAGAAGGAGGAGGCACAGATGCCCACTGCCAGTTTACCACATCACTGCAGAGCCTTAGAGCCTAGTGACTGGATGATGGAGCATGGCTATCGCCCCAGTTCTAGGTTCAAGGATAACTGACAACATTCAGTGGCCCCTTCACAATGGTTCCAGTACCTTTTCTGCATTTTAAAATATGAAATGCATTAGTAGAAATGGAATGCTAGAACTCAAAGGAATTTGAAATAACTGGTCCATCCTCCCTGGTTCACAATTAAGAAAGCAGAAAATTATAGCAGAATAAGGGGCCAACCTAAAGTCACCCAATTCGGCACACACTGACAGCTGATTCCCAGGAATCCTGGTGGGAAAAGCATCCTGTAGTTACATGAAAGGTAACAGTCCTAAACTTCTCCAAAGCATCACACCGACTAATAAAAACTCACAGCCTAGAGTCTTTCCCTTCACTCACCCCCAAATCAGTACTTTGCTAAAAACATGATTCAATTCCAGAACTTTTTAAAAGGTTGAAACTCTTGAGAGAGAGGTGGCTTTTCCAAAGGAATTAATGAGAGGAGAGGATAAAACCACCAACCTCTGGCAGCCATCTTGCCCCCATGAAGCAAGAAGCTAAGGATGGAGTCAAAACAGAGCAAAGCAGAACTAAGAGATAGAGAGAGTGAGATGAGCCCCTGAATCTAGTCAGTAACTGAAGCCAGCTCTCCCTGGGACTTTCACCTGTTAAGCTAATAAACTCTTATTCCCCTTTAGCGACCTTGAATTGGGCTTTCTGAACTTACAACCAAAAGGATCTGCCTCAAACAGCTGAACTGAGACAGTAGATGGCATGTTCTGGATGCTGCCGGCAGGATGAGGTGGCATCTGCCTAACTTCCCAATACCTGTGACTGTGGCTGTTTTCACAGTGAAGGAAAACTTTCTGGAAGGCTAGCGTCTTTTAGAAAGGCACTTTCAGGATATTTCCCATGTGGCTGAGCATCTGAGAGACACACAGGAGCAAACCAGAAACTCTGGACATGCTGGTCGGTCAATCATATCTTTAAATCTTCAGACCAGGTGAAGAAAGTCCCTGACCCAGTGATCCCACTTGGAGGAATATATCCCAAGAAGCTGGAAACACCAATCAGAAAGGACATATGCATCCCTATGTTCATAGCAGCACAATTTACAAATAGCTAAGATTTGGAGACAGCCTAAGTGCCCATCAGCAGATGAGTGGATTAGAAAACTGTGGTACATCTACACAATGGAATACTACGTTGCTGTAAAAAGGAAGGAACTCCTACCATTTGCAACAGCATGGAAGGAACTGGAGAGCATTATGCTAAGCAAAATAAGTCAGTTGGAGAAAGATAAATATCACATGATCTCACTCATTTGTGGAATATAATGGACAACATAAACTGATGAACAAAAACAGATCCAGAGAGGAAACCAAGATGGCGGCATAGGTAAACACCGGAAATTGCTGCCTTGCACAACCACTTCAAAAATACAACTAAAAGACAAAACGGACATCATCCAGAACAACAGGAAGGCTGGCTGAGTGGAAATTCTACAACTAGAAGTAAAGAGAAAAGCACACTGAGACTCAGAGGAGGTGTGGAAGTAAAGTGCAGAGGTATGGAGGCGCAGGTGGAAGGGGCTGGCAACTGAGGACACTGTTGTCTTTTTCAATCAGGAGTCTCGCATCGGTGGGAACTTGAGGACAGCTTTCTCTCAGAGGTGCTTGCAGCGATTACCAGGACACTGAGACGCAGGCCTCTTTGGGTAGGACTGAAGATCAGCCATAGTTGCTTGCTCTGCCCTGTTGATTCTCTGAGACTCCACCCCACCCAAGCTGTGTGCAAAGATTTTTGCATATGAAAGGCCTGGCCCTTTGTAATCTGAAAATTACCTAACAAACTGCAGCTGAGTCAGAGATACCCAGAACTTCCAAAATAAGGCCCAAGGCCCCACATCAGCTTGCATTGCTTCACAGCTGGGCCTCATCTGGGCACCACCAAACCCCAAACAAAGAAGAAGAATATGCAGATCTCTCCATAGCTCCTGCTGGGTAGCTTCAGACAGAGGCTAAATTAGCACCTCCTTAGAGATCCAAGTGCCAGTGTACCCAGTGGTCAGAGTGGAACCATCCAGATTACAACTCCTCAGATCCATAAGGAACACACTACGGGGGCAGACTCAGTGGGCAACAAAGCCCCACTGAAGCAAGTCTTGCCCCAGAAGGGTGTCTCCAGCACAGAAGTTCTCCCACTGTAGACCCAGCTGATTCTCACAGCCAATTGGCCTGGAGGTCAATTCCCCCCAGGGATACCTACAACAATCAAGGCTTAACTACAACAAGACTGTGCACAAAGCCCACAAAGGGGTGCACCAAGAGTGTCTACCTCAGGTAATAGGGGAGGCTGAGCCACTGGGTCCTATAGGACACCTAGCACACAAAGCCACTCTATCAACACAGGGAAGCATAAAAAATGCAGAAACAAAGAAACAGGTCACAAATGACAGAAATGGAGGAAAGCAAACTACTGGATATAGAGTTCAAAACCACACTTAATAAGGTTTTTCAAGAATTTTCTAGAAACTGCTGATAAATTTAGTGAGACCCTCAAGAAATCTAGTGAGACCTTCGAGGATATGAAAAAGGACCAACTAGAAATTAAGTATACACTGACTGAAATAAAGAATGTTATACAGAGTTCCAATAGCAGACTAGAGGATCGCAAGAATCAAGTCAAAGATTTGAAATACAAAGAAGCAAAAAACACCCAACCAGAAAAACAAAAAGGAAAAAGAATCCAAAAATATGAAGATAGTGTAAGGAGCCTCTGGGACAACTTCAAGCGTACCAACATCCGAATTATGGGGTGCCAGAAGAAGAGAGAGAGCAAGACATTGAAAACCTATTTAAAGAAAAAATGAGAGAAAACTTCCCCTACCTGGTGAAAGAAATAGACTTACAAGTCCAGGAAGCACAGAGAACCCCAAACAAAAGGATACAAAGAGGACCACACCAAGACATATCATAATTAAAATGCCAAGAGCAAAAGACAAAGAGAGAATCTTAAAAGCAGCAAGAGAAAAACGGTCAGTTACCTACAAGGGAGTACTCATACAACTTTCAGCTGATTTCTCAACAGAAACTATGCAGGCCAGAAGGGAGTGGCAAGAAATATTCAAAGTGATGAATAGCAAGAACCTACAACCAAGATTACTTTACCCAGCAAAGCTATCATTCAGAATTGAAGGTCAGATAAAGAGCTTGACAGATAAGGAAAAGCTAAAGGAGTTCATCACCACCAGACCAGTATTATATGAAATGCTGAAAGGTATCCTTTAAGAAGAGGAAGAAGAAATAAAAGTGAAAGATATAAATTATAAACAACAAATACACATCTATCAACAAGTGAATCTAAAAATCAAGTGAATTAATAATCTGATGAACAGAATAAACTGGTGAATATAATAGAATCAGGGGCATAGAAAGGGAGTGGACTAACTATTCTCAGGGGGGAAAGGGGTGTGGGGGGTGCGGGAAGAGACTGGACAAAAATCATGCACCTATGGATGAGGACAGTGTGGAGGGGGTAAGGACAGAGGGTGGGGTGGGAACTGGGTGGAGGGGAGCTATGGGGGTGAGGAGAGGAACGACTGTAATAATCTGAACAATACAGATTTAATTTAAAAAAACACACACAGATTCAGAGACAGAGAAGCATTGATCAGATACTCAAACCTCAGAGGGAAGGTAGGAGAGGGTGGGGATAGGGGTAGAGATCAACCAAAGACTTGTATGCATGCATATAAGAATAACCAATGGACGCAGACACCAGGGGGGTGATAGCATGAGCTGGAGGGTGGTAGGGCAATGGAGGGGATAAGGACACATATGTCCCTATGTGTCCTTATCAATAAAGAAAGAAAAAAAAAGAAAAGAAAGTCACTAAAATCCTATTAATTCTTGTGCATTGGACCCTAACTTTTTATTATGTTTTGAAACTTACTTTGCCTACCCCATCGTTTTCTCTTTTTGTTAGTCACAGACGCTGATGGAGATAGCTCTGCCTTTTCACTTCCATCTTGGAAACTTAAATGTCTTTGGTGAGCAAATACTCACAATCCCACCACCTTTGAGGGTAACTGAAAGGCTGAGGCAGTCATTTTCTGGGGTGAATCACAAAGGCCAGATCTAGTTTGGTGAATAGTTTAGAATTTAACCACTGCTGATGACTAAATTTTTGAATATGAATTTTATCTTGGCCAAAAAAAATATAAATCACCATAGAGGAGTTAATTAAACATAATAAACAGTCCAGGCGGAACAGGAAACTGCTATTTTTCCTGTCTCCAAAGCTTCTATTACAGGGGAAGGAAGAGCTAATCAGCAAAGAGTCAGGAACATGAAAAGAATGAAGATTCATACAAGGACTCAGTGTTTGGCACTGAAGAAAAGCAAAGTCACAATTTAATCCCCGGTGGGTCTCAGCTCTCGCTTGTGGGGCAGGGCAGGTGCCACAATCTGCATTGCAAGTTCAGTATGACTTGCAGGAGGGCGGGAACACACAATGAATACACTATACAAGATATATGAATTTTGAAGGCATGGGGGGGGGGGCAGGTGGAAACCTCTTTCATGAAGAGGCACCAGTGTCTGGGTCCGCCTGCTTTTTTATTCACTGTGAATACACATTTGCCCTTTAGCAATTCATACAGGCAGATCAAAGGTAGAGTTTGGTATACAATGTAAAGATTATCAGGTCAGGAAATTGCCTCAAGCCATTGTGATCACAGCAGGAGCAAACTTGTGCTGATTTCAGCCCTGCTGAATATCAAGGTCCATTGGCCTTCCAATGTCTTTTATGCTAATACTGTTATGCTTTGGCCTCTGGCAGGCAGGGGATGAAAAACTGTTGGGATCAGTTACCTACAGAATTCATCACATAACATGACATTATGGTTACAGGTGGGATTTGCAGGTAGGTGTGCCAAAACACTTTTGGTGACAAGATAGTACATGTCAGAGGACTTTAAAGACTGGAAAAAAATACGGACAAAGGTATTGTGTGGAGAAAGTAGGGGATGAGGCAAGGGAGAGAAGGAGAAGATGGAGGGACAGTAAAAAGAGAAGGCTCCCTCCCCTGAGCCACAGAGTTGGAGACAACTCCTTTAAGAAACCAAGAAACAAAATGCACTGATGTCAATAGCACTGAGACTTGTACTAACTTAAAAAAATTCAGTGTAAAAGTGGACGGAAGATTTCCAAAGGGTTTCCCAAAGAGCTCAGACCCTTCTCCCCACCACTGAATCTCCCAAACATACTGATGGGTAAGCCGAGCGTGAAGCAAGGATAGGCACCTCTCTCCACCACTCTCTAGAATCCCACACGTCACATGCCATTTCCAATGTGGCCATTGATTGTGAGAACAAGATTGACCTTTGCTACATGCGAGGAGGCTGGGATTAGGAAGCAGGCCCTTTTCGGCTGCCCCAGAGCCCAGGCCCTGGGCCTCTCCCACACAACCTGAAGATAGCTGCTCACATCTGCTTGGTGCCTCCCTCACTGAGTGCGCCATCTGTGCTGTGAAAGACACGGGAGGTCTCCTGGCTGAGGAGCTGCTGCAGCCAGAGACCCGCAGAAGACTCTGGGGTCCAGTTATGAGGAGTAAACCCGAGAAAAAAATCTTCATCCTGAGCTGGGTCATGTTAAAAGAAGGATTAAGTGAGGAGGGCTAAAAACAAAATTTTTCCTGTAAACTTAACTTGGCCCTAAAATATCCATGTGTGCTGATGTCCTGAGAGCTGCAAAGGGGGTGGTTGTAAAGATAATGGGGCTGGAGGAAAACTGGAAGAAGAACAAGGACAAACTGTGATTTTCTCACTTTAATAATGTATTGCTGTGCCAGTAACGCAGAAAGATGCAGGTACACTGGAGAGGGCCTGGTGGCACTGGGACCATTTGGGAGGAAGAAGAGCATTAGTTTTCTATAGCTGACCTGAAAGTAGTTACATTTACTGGTATGCATAGGAATGAAGATGAAAATGCATACTGAGTTATGAAAAGAGAGTGAAAACAATAAGAAGAAACAAAAATATCTAAGCAACTTTTCGAGATTGCAGTAATTCAAATAACCAAGTAAATAGACTTGAGACAAGAAATTTAGGTTTAAACCTCCCCCACCCCCAACCAAACCAAAGCATCACTGGTTAGTACATTGGGAATTCTTTTTCAAGGAAGTCATTACAACACTCAGGATTTTCTTCCACTTCAAGAACTTTGCCCTGAGAAAAAGGAATCCTCTTGCACTGCTGGTGGGAATGCAGACTGGTGCAGCCACTATGGAGAACAGTATGGAGTTTCCTCAAAAAACTAAAAATGGGACTGCCAGTTGACCCAGTGATCCCACTTCTAGCAATATAGCCCAAGAAGCTGGAAACACCAATCAGAAAGGACGTATGCATCCCTTTGTTCATAGCAGCACAATTTACAAATAGCTAAGATTTGGAGACAGCCTAAGTGCCCATCAGCAGATGAGTGGATTAGAAAACTGTGGTACATCTACACAATGGAATACTACGTTGCTGTAAAAAGGAAGGAACTCCTACCATTTGCAACAGCATGGAAGGAACTGGAGAGCATTATGCTAAGCAAAATAAGTCAGTTGGAGAAAGATAAATATCACATGATCTCACTCATTTGTGGAATATAATGAACAACATAAACTGATGAACAAAAACAGATCCAGAGACAGAGACGCATTGATCAGATGCTCAAACCTCAGAGGGAAGGTAGGGGAGCGTGGGGATAAGGGCGTGAGATCAACCAAAAGACTTGTATTCATGCATATAAGCCTAACCAATGGACACAGACACCAGGGTGGTGAGGGCATGAGAATGGGGGGTGGGGAGGCAAAGGGGGATAAAGACATGTATGTAATACCTTAATCAATAAAGAAAAAAAAAAAAAGAACTTCACCCTGACTATTTGCATGACTTTTGCCAAGTTACTTTCTCTTTCAGACTCACTTTCCTCAGTTCTGTAAAACCAGATGAAAATCACAAGTACCTTACAGGGTTGTGGAGGTGATGAATGTGACTACATATGAAAACAAAGCACTTTACAACCTGAAAGCTCTAAACAAATGATGATAATGACAGTCCTTAATATTTTGAATTTTACCTTGTCCTCATAGAGTCACATCCATGGGGGTTAGGTTTTTAGAGTAAAGTTAAGGAGTAGGTGCTCAACTTAGATGACCCTAAATATTGGCCACTGATAGAATTAGAAACACCAGCACCTGGAGTTGGCATCAGGAAATTCTAAAACTAAAAATCACCATGGGCCGTCTTTAGGTGGCTGTCACACACCATTAGGTGCCAACCTACATTATTTGTAGTATAAAAGGTGAAAATAATCTTTTGAAAGAGAGTGTGGTCAAGCCAAAGTGAATCTCATCAAACGCTGAGTGGCTGTGATAAGTGTAGGAAAAGGGAGGGCACCACCATCCCTCCAGGTGCTCAGGCCAAAACTCATGAGTTACAGGGTGGGGAAATGGGAGTTATTCTTCAATAGGTACAGATTATCAGTTTTTAAAGATGAATCAAGTTCTGTGGATGGATGGTGGTGATGGTAGCACAAGGTAAATGTGCTTAATGCTGATGATCTGTACACTTAGATATGGCTAAGATGGTAAATTTTATGTAATTTGTATTTTGGCACCATTTAAAAAAATTATGACAAAAAAAACAACCCATCAGCCACCTTTGATTCCTATATGTATTAATTAATAAGATGAGATAACCTGAGGAGAGATTTTGAGAGGATGGGAGAAGAGACTCTGAAGTCAATGAATGCTTATATAACTATTTTGACTCCTTGTCTGGTGGCCTGGAAGCAGAGGTGTTTTTGAATTCCAAGTTTTTTCTTGCCCAGGTGATGCCTTCATCACAGCTTCCTTCACAATCTTCACTATACCACCCTCAGGCATTCAAACCCTCTGGCCCAGGGTGAATAGCCTCACTTTTCATTCCTCAGGTTGGCTCTGGGTGAGAGGAGTAGGAAATAGCGGGGGGAAGACATGTAGAAATCTATGTATATAAAACCCTAATATGCAAATAGGCTGAATGGTGGAACAACTGAACAACCAAACAACTGAACAACCAGTCACTATGACGTGCACTGACCACCAGGAGGCGCACGTGGAACATGGCGGGCATCAGCAGCAGGTGACAGAGTGAAGAACATGGCGGGCATCGGCCACGGCGGGATGATGGAGCAGGAAAGCAGGGATGCCAGACTGAGGCGGGGCTCTGGTCGCGGTCATTGGGACGAGCCTCTGGTGGTTACTGAAAGTTCTTTGCTCCCGTGCACCATGGTCCTGTCCAGCACTCGCACCCACTGCCAGCACTGGCCCCGCTTGCATCCTCTGCTGGCACTGGAGCCGCCACTCACACCTGCTGCCAGCGCCCAGTGCCGGTCCCTATTGCATGGTGCCGTCAGCAGGTGAGAGTGGCGGCTGCCAGCCCCGATATCCCCTGAGGGCTTCTTCACCTCCCCCTGCTCCTTAGGGGGATCAGGGCAGCAGCCACCGCTTATACCCACTGCTGGCACCTGCCCCAATCACTCCGCACCATCAGTGGGTGCAAGCAGGGCCAGTGCCATTAACACATGGGAGCTGATGGCGGGAGCAGGGCTGTCAGCAGAGAGGGGATTGGGAGCTGTGGCGGGAGGGACTGGGTGGGGAGGCAGAGGATGGGCTGAGACCTGCCCCTGTGCCCACCGCAGCCTCCCAACCCACAGTTCCTTTCAAGATGCACAAATTCATGCACTGAGCCCCTAGTCTAAAATAAAAAACAAACAATCCAGCACTCGTTTCCATAACAGAATGATGTGACTGCAGTGATTTTCCCTGCATTTCTGGACAAGAGGAAGACTTACCAGGCTTTCACAGACTCTGGAGGCTCATATTTTGGATGTCTTACCCCAATGGTTTCACTGTTGAACGAAAGCAAAAGCAAACAAGTGAATACTCTGGAAGCAGGATTGAAGGCTTTGGCCAGAGATAATGTCCCAAATCCTGTGTCAATAGGTGATGTATAACACATGATTCACATCCTGGCAGGTCCAAAGCTAAAAATTAAAACAAATAAACCAGAGAAATAGCAGACTAGGAAGCCAGTTTGAAAACTGCCCATACTTTATTTTCTGACACGTCTTTATGGAGAGTAGCTACAGGCTTCCACAGGCTTCGACCTGGACACCTGTTGCTAACACTGGAAACTGCAGGAGCCTCAGGCATCGGCAGTGGGAGAAACCTTTGCCTTCCCAAATGATCCACGAGGAAGCAGAACACGAAGCAGGTGGTGCTTCAGAGGGATCTGAAGGCCGATCCTGTAAGAGACATGACAAGTGAGGCCCGAAATCCTGTGACTTGTGAATGGTTCATTACCTTCAAAGGGACGGTAAACTGGAACAGCATTTCAAGTATGTTAAAAAGTTGTGTGCATCTGTTTCTTAATTTACTCTTGAGCCACTAAGTCAGCGGTTCTCAACCTGTGGTTCTCAACCCCATTGGGGGTCGAATGACCCTTTCACAGAGGTCGCCTAACACCATCCTGCATATCAGACATTTACATTACGATTCATAACGGTAGCAACATTACAGTTATGAAGTAGCAACGAAAATAATTTTATGGTTGGGTCACAACATGAGGAACTGTATTTAAAGAGCCAGAAGGTTGAAAACCACTGCACTAAGTCCTCTCAGGAATTTTTCTTGTGAAAATAATCAGTCAAGACCAGGATACTATTTTACAGAATTGCTTATAATAGCAAAGAAGAAAAATTGGCAATAATTTAAATATTATGCTGGTTAAATAAATGATGATATTTAATACCATGGAATATTATGAAGACATGAATATGATGGTGGAAATCTATCTATTGATGTAAAGAGATACATATAGCTTGGTAACATGTATCAATGCTCCAAAGAAAGTACACAGACTTTAACTTTTCCTCTCTCAGAAATTTATCTTCAAAACTAATAAAAGCACAGGATATTCAGCACAGCAGTGCTGACTGTACAAAGCTTACTGTTACAAACATTGCTGTAACATGAAGTCCTATCAACTGAGACTGATTAAATATATCCTATCTAATAAAGAGGGAATATGCTGATTGACTGTCACACCTTCACAAATGGCGGCGCCCACAGCCAATAAGGAGGGAATATGCTAATTGACTGTCATGCCTTCAAAGATGGTGGTGCCCAGTCCCCTCAGCCCCACTGGGGCAGCAGGTGTGCAGTATGGCCAGGCCCGCCCCCAGGCAGGTCCAGCTGCTCTGTGCGCCTGCCTCCAGAGTCCCCTCAGCCCCCCAGCCACCCAGGGCCGGCCGAGGCTTGCACTGCCAGCAGTGGCAGCAGCAGAGGTGTGATGGGGCATCTCCTTTCCCTGATCTGTGGATCACCTCCCACTCCTGAGGGCTCCCGGACTGTGAGAGGGGGCAGGCCGGGCTGAGGGATACCCCCCTCCAGTGCATGTATTTTCATGCACCAGGCCTCTAGTTATGATATAATTATACAATGGAATATCATGCAGGCATCAAAATTATGCTGTAATTTATCTTTGTTGCACAGAAAGCTAACTGTAATATTAAGTGGAAATATTTATAAAATAGTAAATATTGTATAATTCCATCTTGGTAAAAGAAAAATAGCTATAGAAAAATTGTGTTTGTGTGCATGTGTACATATATACACACCCTAAATGTGTATTAGTGATCTCTGGATGGTGGAACGTTTAGCAATCTTTTACTTGTTTATTTATTTATTTTGAGAGCATGTTTATTAAAACTGGGGGCAGTGAAACAAGGAACGGCTTAGGATAGAAGAAGCAACAGGAGAGCCCAGGCTGGGCTGCTTTGGTTCTCTAAACATGTTATAGGAAAGAAATGCACCAAGGCCGGGCTGCTTTAGCTCACTGGGCAGTCAGAAAAAGGGGGCCTGGGAGACTGGCTCTGGGGGTTAGCCAGGGACCACCTGGGGACCCTTAGGGCTCAGTGATTCTCAACCTTCTGGCCTTTTAAATACAGTTCCTCATGTTGTGACACAACCATAAAATTATTTTCGTTGCTACTTCATAACTGTAATGTTGCTACTGTTATGAATCGTACTGTAAATATCTGATATGCAGGATGGTCTTAGGCGACCCCTGTGAAAGGGTCGTTCGACCGCCAGAGGGGTCGCGACCCACAGGTTGAGAACCGCTGGTTTAGGAGATGCATGCCTGCGAGGGAAGGAAGGCATAGGCATGCTCCTGGGAGGGAAAGCGCCAACCTTTCCTTTTTTATGTTTGTTTTTCTAATGGAAATTATTATTTTTATAGTAAGAAAATGCAACAGTGCCACTTCCATGATTTTTAAGAAGCATACAAAGATAATACTTAAGAAGTCATTCTAAAGCATTTCTCAATCTTTTTTTCATTAGCATTCTATAAGGAGCCTTTTAAGACATATTTTCCTAAAGACTTCCCCCATGACATTTTCGTACCACAGATATATTGCATATTTCCTTGTGTACTTTATGTACATCTGCTTTATTCATAAAAGGAGTGTGATTCTTGGATCCTCAAGAACCAATCCCCGCCCTCTACCTTGAAAGCAATATTGCCCCTGTTAAGAGTTACATTCTCTCAAAGGAGAATAAGAGTTTGTGTACAGAAACGTGGTAACCCTGAGATCCTAAACTTACCTAGGATTTCTGCTTCATTTGCATGTATTTCAGTTTGTGCGTATATACGCCAGCCACCACCTCCACATATTCTGTCCAAATTCTCTTCAACAACCACATTTCCTGAGAGGCTGGGGGTACAATGTGAGTCTGGTGGACTCACTCTGCCGGACCTGGCTCCCTGCCCTTAACAGATGTTAAGCCCAGTAACACGCCGTAAATCCAGCTCCTGCATTCCCCGCTGCATCTGAGTGGGCCTTCCCCTGTCATCCAAGCCTGGGACCAGGCTCCAGGAGGAAGAGTATTCCACGCTGATTCTAGAATAGGGGCCACTTGGCCACCAGTTCATCTCCACTGTTAGAAACAAAGGCCTATTTAATTTTTGCCTTTTTTGCAATCATCAGAAAAGTTGGGTTAAATTTCATTTTTTAAATGTACAAATACATTGTAAAATCTGACCTTTATTCTCCTTTCCACATGCCCCAGGGAGAAGTGATCACATCCAGAACTTTGAGAAATTCCCTGTGCACCTGAAGGAGGAGGGGAAAACGAGGGGAGGAGGGAGGGACCGGACGGCCATAAAGCGGTCTCTCCGGGCCCCGCCAGAGAAAGCCACAGGAATTTGCCAGAAGACAATCTTTCTGAGGGACTAATTCACAGCTCTCTTTCTGCATGTTCCACCCGCTGTGAAAACGTTCTGATCATATGCCCTCTGATGCTTTCAACTGTGAGTTATTGCTACGAATGGGGTTGAAGGAACAATTAATGACACTCCGCTCTCCTGTGAGCATGGACATTAAGAATATACACAGGAGGGTGGGGATCAACGCATGAGTGGCATTGCTGTGTGTGTGCCGGTGGCCATGCGGGCTTCTGGCTGCTCCTTCCCTGTGATGAATAAATGCACGGGGTCCCAGGCAGAGCGTGAGCTGCCCCCACAGGGCCGGCTACCCAGTGTGCCTTTTAATTGGCAGAGGCAGGATTGAAAGGTGAGAAACACAGCTCACAGAGGACAACCTCTGGAGAAACAAAGAGATGTGGCCTTTAAGAGAGTACCCACTTTTACTGCGCTCACCAGTCATGAAGAAAGGATGGAACAATCCCTCAGTCTCCCACCACCTACCCAGACACAGCAAAGATCCAGTGGGAAGTGAAGGGCAAGCAGCGGTTCCCTGAGAAGATGGGGGTCTTGGTCGAATTTCATATTTTATGGAGGAGCCTTGGGAAAAGAAGAAAATGATTCCTCCTGTGGAATATGAGTTTCCATATAAATGTTATTCATTCATTCATTCATTCAACATTTATTGAAATTTTATTATGTGCCAAGCATTATGCTAAGTGCAAGGGACATGAACAAGATGAAACATAGCACTTCTGTTCACCCAGTCATTAACTCCCAATTTTCTGCAACCCCAAGTACTAACCCTATAAAAAAATTTTTAAAGGTTGGAGGAAATGGTTTACTGTCTGAGAGCATTCACATTACTGTGCTAAAAAGGAGAGAGAGAGAGAGAGAGAGAGAGAGAGAGAGAGAGAGAGAGAGAAAGAGGAAGAAGAAGAAGAAGAAGAAGAAGAAGAAGAAGAAGAAGAAGAAGAAGAAGAAGAAGAAGGAGAAGAAGAAGAAGAAGAAGAAGAAGAAGAAGAAGAAGAAGAAGAAGAAGAAGAGGAGGAGGAGGAGGAGGAGGAGGAGGAGGAGGAGGAGGAGGAGGAGGAGGAGGAGGAGGAGGAGGAGGAGGAGGAGGAGAAGGAGGAGGAGGAGAATTAGAAGGAGAATTAGAAGGAGAAGGAGAAGGAGAAGGAGAAGAAGAAAGAGGAAGGAGAAGGAGAAGGAGAAAGAAAGAAAGAAAGTCCATAAAATGACTGATTTCACAAGTATGGTCCTCAGGATATGTTCAGGTCCAGAAAAAAATTCACAGAAAAGCAAAGCAAAGGATAACTACTAACAGAAGGGAAAAGCTGAGGTTGATGGTATAGGGGTGGTGGGAGAAAAGAAATAAAAACTACTAAAAACTTACGAGTAGGAAAAACACCTCTTGCTGGAGGTGACTTTTATTGTTTTCAAATTTTATTAATCCCTTTTTTAACACTGTAAAATAATTTATATATATATGTCCATATATATATATATATATATATATCACAATGTATGTGTATTATGCATAGTGATTATCTTAACCAAGAAAAGGTTAATTTATATTTTCTAAAAGAGTATATAATGCTTTAAGAAGTTTTCTGGAAAACTATTTAAAACATAGAAACAACTTCCAGTTTCATTGAATATATGCTCATCTGAAGAACTTATTTATTGACTGGACTAAAAAATTAAATGTTAGTGTACATTTTCCACCATGGGTTAGTCTTCTAAAGTTCCCATTGTCCTAGAGGAGTAAGGAAGGTTAAATTAAAGATAAACCATGGCCCAGCTGGTGTGGCTCAGTGGTCGAGTGTCGACCTATGAACCAGGAGGTCAATGGTTCAATTCCCCAGTCAGGGCACATGCCTGGGTTGCAGGCTTGATCCCCAGTTTGGAGAGTGCAGGAGACAGCCAATCAATGATTCTATCTCATCATTGATGTTTCTCTCTCTCCCTCCCTCCCTACCTCTCTGAAATCAATAAAAATAGGTTAAAAAAACACAAAAACCATAGAGCCCTTGCCGGTGTTCGCAATGGTTAGAGCGTTTGCCTGTCCACTGAAGAGGTTTGGGTTTGATTTCTGATCAAGGGCGTGTGCCTGGGTTGCCGGTTTGATCCCTGGCCCTGGTAGGAGCTTGTGGGTAGGCAACCAATTGATGTGCCTCTTTCACATTGTGTTTTTCTCTCTCTCCTCCCGCCATCCCTCACTCCCTTCCACTCTTCTCTCAAAAAAGCAACGGGAAAATATCCTTGGATGAGGATTAGTAACAACAAAAATAACATAGAGTTCTGGGAATATATCCTAAGAATCCTGAAATACACTCCTATGTCCATAGCAGCGTAATTTATAATAGTTAAGATTTAGAAATAGTCCAAGTGCCCATCAGTAGATGCGAGAGTCCATCATGAGTGGATAAAAAAAGCTGTGGTACATTTACACAATGGCATATCATGTGGCTCTAAAAAAAAGAAGGATCTGTTACACTTTTCGACAGCATGGAGGGAACTGGAGAGTATTATGCTAAGAGAAGTAATCCAAGCAGAGAAAGACAAGTATCACATGATCTCACTCATATGCAGAATCTAATGAACAAAATAAATTAACAAACAAAATAAATCCAGAGGCACAGAAGCAGGGAATAGACTGACAGATCTCAAAGGGAAGGAGGGAGGGGGATAAGAGATCAACCAAAGAATGCATATGCATATATGCATAACTCATGGACACAGAATATAGTGTGCTGAAGGCCTAGGGTGGAGCAGGAGCCGGCGGAGGAGGCAAAAGTGAGAAAATGGGGGACTTCTATAATACGCTCAACAATAAAAATAAATTAAAAAAATAAACCATAAAGTATTAAAAGAAAAAATAGTTGCATTTTTATAATCTTGGGAGGGTAGGAGGCAGAGGGAAGTGGCTTTCTGCAGATGTGGCAAAACTCTCAAGTCATAAGACAAAAGTTTAATCAATTTAATTACATAAATATTAATATTTCTGCATGGCTAAAATTCCAGCTAAAGCTGGTTTCTATATCCTTATCAGTCCTGAGTTCTAAACATTTTAACTACAGAAAAATAGTTAGAAAAGAATAGAAGGAAATATAAAAATAAGATTACATGGCCTCTCTGGGTGAGTGTGGGCAATTTTTTGTTTACATTTACACTCAGTAAAACTACTGAAATGATAATGAAGGGGAAATAAGAACTGTGGGGGTGGGGCTGCCAGGCCCTGAAAAGGTCCGGAAGCCTAATATAAAAGGAAGACTTCCTCCATATTGACTCACTCAGGATTGGAGAACTCATCCCTGAGTCACTGTACTAGTACATCTGAAAATAAAGGGGTTTTCCTGAATCTCCGAGTACTCATAGGAACAGAAAATAGAATGGTGGTTACTAGGGGCTGGCAGGTGAGGGATTGAGAAGATGTTAGTCAAGATGTACAAGTTTGTGCCCTGGCTGGTGTGCTCAGTGATCAGAGTGTCAGCCCTCGCACAGAAATGCCACAAGTGAGATCCATGGCCCTGGTCAGGGTGTGTGTGGGAGCCAACCAATCCACGTGTCTCTCTCACATCAATGTTTTTTTCTCTCTCTTTCTCCCTACCCCCTTCTATTCTCTTTAAAAATCAATTAAAAAAATACTCTTGGACAAGGATTACAAAGAAAAAGTACAAACTTGCAACCAGTAGATAAATAAGTCCTGGAGATCTAAAGCACAGCCTAGTGAATGGAACTATTTCAAACTAAAAAGCTTCTGCACAGCAAAAGAAACTGACAACAAATCAAAGAAGCAGCCAACGAGATGGAGATGATATTTGTAAACATTAGCTCTGACAAAGGTTTAATCTCCAAAATACATAAAGAGCTTATAAAACTCAACACCAAACAAACAATCCAATCAAAAAGTGAACAGAGGACCTGAAAATACACCTCTCCAATAGATATATGAAAAGATGTTTAACCTCACAGGCAATTAGGAAAATTCAAATTAAAACTACAGTGAGATACCACCTTACAACTGTTAGAATGGACATTATCAAGAAGACAAACAATAACAAGTGTTGGAGAGGTTGTGCAAAAAAGGGAACCCTCATTCACTGCTGGTGGGAATGTAGACTACTACAACCACTTTGGAAAGCAGTCTGGCGATTTCTCAAAAAGTTAAAATAGATCTGCCATATGACCCAGCAATTCCTCTCCTAGATATATACCCAAAAAACTCAAATCATATATTCACAAAGATATACTAGTATGCACCCCTATGTTCATTGCAGCATTATTCACAGTGACCAAGACATGGAAACAACCAAAGTGTCCTGTGATAGCAGACTGGATAAAGAAGATGCTAAGAGAAAAGATGCTGGGGAGAAACCAAGATGGTGGCATAGGTAAACACCGGAGATTGCTGCCTCGCACAACCACTTCAAAAAGACAACTAAAAGACAAAACGGACATCATCCAGAACCACAGGAAGGCTGGCTGAGTGGAAATTCTACAACTAGAAGGAAAGAGAAAAGCATATTGAGACTCAGAGGAGGTGCAGTGTGGAAGTAAAATACAAAGGTGTGGAGGTGCATGTGGAGAGGGCTGGAGGCTGAGGACACAGTTGTCTTTTTCAATCAGTAGGGAGTCTCAAGCTCCCGACTGCTCTGAGCTCCAGTTCTAGGCGAGTCTCTGGGGACCCAGACTCATAAGGGAGAAATGGGACTGTGTGGCATCAGTTGGAATTCGAGGGCAGCTTTCTCTTGGAGGCGCTTGCAGCAATTGCCAGGACACTGAGAAGTGGGGCCTCTGAGGGCAGGACTGAGAGCAGCCATAACTGCTCGCTCCACCCTGTTGATCCCCTGGGACCCCACCCCACCCAAGCCATGCATGGAGGCTTTTGCATATGGAAGGCCCAGCCCTTTGCAATCTGAAAATTACTTAACAAACTGCAGCTGGCCCAAGGCCCCATGGCAAGTTGCATTGCTTCACAGCTGGCATCTGCTGGGTAGCCTCAGGCAAAGGCTAGATTAGCACCTCCTTAGAGATCCAGGAGCCAGTGTGCTCAGTGGTCAGAGTGGGACCATCCAGATTGCAGCTCCTCGGATCCATAAAGGACATATTCAGGGGGCAAACTCAGTGAGCACCAAAGCCCCACTGAAGCAAATTTGTCCCAGAGGGGTGTCTCTAGCACAGAAGTTCTCCCACTGCAGAAACAGCTGATTCTCATAGCCAATTGGCCTGAGGTCAATCCCTTCCAGTGTTACTGACAACAATCAAGGCTTAACTACAACAAGACTGTGCAGAAAGCCCACAAAGGGGTGCACCAAGAGTGTCTACCTCAGGTAATAGGGGAGGCTGAGCCACTGGGTCCTATAGGACACCTAGCACACAAAGCCACTCTATCAACACAGGGAAGCATAAAAAATGCAGAAACAAAGAAACAGGTCACAAATGACAGAAATGGAGGAAAGCAAACTACTGGATATAGAGTTCAAAACCACACTTAATAAGGTTTTTCAAGAATTTTCTAGAAACTGCTGATAAATTTAGTGAGACCCTCAAGAAATCTAGTGAGACCTTCGAGGATATGAAAAAGGACCAACTAGAAATTAAGTATACACTGACTGAAATAAAGAATGTTATACAGAGTTCCAATAGCAGACTAGAGGATCGCAAGAATCAAGTCAAAGATTTGAAATACGAAGAAGCAAAAAACACCCAACTGAAAAAGCAAAATGAAAAAAGAATCCAAAAATCCTAAGATAGTGTAAGGAGCCTCTTGGACAACTTCAAGCGTATCGACATCCGAATTATAGGGGTGCCAGAAGAAGAGAGAGAGCAAGATATTGAAAACCTATTTGAAGAAATAATGACAGAAAACTTCCCCTACCTGGTGAAAGAAATAGACTTACAAGTCCAGGAAGCACAGAGAACCCCAAACAAAAGGAATCCAAAGAGGACCACACCAAGACACATCATAATTAAAATGCAAGAGCAAAAGACAAAGAGAGAATCTTAAAAGCAGCAAGAGAAAGACAGTCAGTTATCTACAAGGGAGTACCCATACGACTGTCAGCTGATTTCTCAACAGAAACTTTGCAGTCCAGAAGGGAGTGCCAAGAAATATTCAAAGTGATGAATAGCAAGAACCTACAACCAAGATTACTTTATCCAGGAAAGCTATCATTCAGAATTGAAGGTCAGATAAAGAGCTTCACAGATAAGGAAAAGCTAAAGGGGTTCATCACCACTAAACCAGTATTATATGAAATGCTGAAAGGTATCCTTTAAGAAGAGGAAGAAGAAGAAAAAGGTAAAGATACAAATTATGAACAACAAATACACATCTATCAACAAGTGAATCTAAAAATCAAGTGAATAAATAATCTGATGAACAGAATAAACTGGTGATTATCATAGAATCAGGGGCATAGAAAGGGAGTGGACTGACTATTCTTGGCGGGGAGAGGGGTGTGGGGGATGCGGGAAGAGACTGGACAAAAATCGTTCATCTATGAATGAGGACAGTGGTGGTGGGGGGGTGAGGGCGGAGGGTGGGAGGGGAACCGGGTGGAGGGGAGCTATGGGGGGAAAAAAGAGGAACAACTGTAATAATCTGAACAATAAAGATTTAATTAAAAAAAAGAAGATGCTAAGAACTTTAAAAAGGATTTCTTATTATCTTTCCTAAGTTGATGGAAATTCAGGAGTCACTGTTAAAAATGAACTATTGGGATTAGGGTGGCAGTTAGAGCAAGATTATCATTACTTTTTGTCCCTTTTGTCACTACTTATCTTTTCGATTTGCTTTGCACTTAGAATTTAAAAGCATTCTCTAATCTGTTTTATAGTTTCTCCTACTAATATTAAAACCCATGAAGCTTGGACCCTATATTGATTCCCATATTTTACTGATTATTGATATTATCCTATTGGTCCTTTGCATTTTTGTTGATCCAGAATATCTGTTTCAGTTTTTAAATTTGCATTAGAGAGCTAAAACGTGTATGCTTAGTTTATTTAGTCTACTTATTGTTATCTCATTCCCTGTACTAAGTTTTATTTTTTTTTCGTGTTCTTGAGCCACTATTTCTTTAAATTAATTTTCTGCAGTATAGAGTAATCATGTCTAACAAGAAGGAATTTAAAGCAACATTCATTCCACTCATTTAAAAGCAGTATTGAACTTTTGCTACGCTAGCATCAGAGTAAGAAGACAAATGATACAGGTTCTTTTCCCTCAAGAGTTGGTGCTTGGTAGAGGAAAAGAGGAAAAGAATATGCAAAAACAAAGCTTCCCAATTTGATGAAATAAAAACTACAGGAAGATCGCCATTATTAATTTCCATCCTTTTATAAATGAAATCTTAGCTTTGGTATACACCATTTGATTTAATTAAGTACATTTTTTTCTTTTTAAAAATATTTTTTTATTGATTTCAGAGAGGAAGGAAGAGGGAGAGGGAGATAGAAACATCAATGATGAGAGAGAATTATTAATCAGCTGCCTCCTGCACCCCCCCACTGGGGATCGAAGCCGGAACCCTGGCATGTGCCCTAACCAGAATTGAACCCGGGTCACTTCATTCCACAGGCCAACACTCTATCCACTGAGCCAAATCATCCAGGGCAAATTAAATAAGTACATTTTAAAGACCTACGAGGGGGAGTCCTTAGGGTGAACTAGACAATGTTCCAGTCCTCAAGGAGTTGAAAGGGCTGGTAACGTGGATTTAGATTTCCCTGTACACCCAGGCCTTCCAATTGCAAAAAACTGACAGGGTTCTTGAGAAAACCAAATTTAAGGAATTGAGGATGGCACACACAGGATCATTAAGTTCTCCAGGTTTATGTAGTCTTTTCCAGGTGCATAAACTTCCTCTTTCTAGTATCCCAAATCATTCCTGTGATGGCTTAAATATTTAATTGAAATGCCAGAGCTAGTCTCTTGGCTAGGTTTCTAAGTGGAATTCCCCTTATGCTATCCATTATAAAACAAAATATTGAAGAGTTGCCTGGCTTTGTGTCTTGATGAATAATCATTGGGATAAGACGTATTTCTCTGGAAAGGAAAATATTGTTTATACTTCCTGCTGGACTTGGCTACTAGTTTCAGTGTTTGCTGAAATTCATACTGATTTCTCTTGAATGGATCCTTTTCTTTTGATGGCCCTCCTTATGTAAAACATCTTTGTTTTCTTTGGAGAGTCTATTGTTAGCAAAAGTACCTGTTAATATTAAATATTAGAATGATTTCTTATTCCAGTGGGAGGGGAATAACTGCTGGTCCCCTTCCTTTTTTGGGCATCTAAATATTAAGAAACAGTACAGCACCTGTCCTAGACTTGTAGGCTTCATCTTCAGAAAACTGGAAAACTCCAAACATATATTTTGACTCCTGGGAATTCAACATGTTCCTTAAAACATTACCTTTCTTACAGAAAATTCCTTGTCATTTTTTCAAAGCATAGATTTTCCTCTTACTGATAAGTTACTCCATTTTTAAACTTTTTAATTTAATTCTAAAACATTTCATTATATTAGTTATGTTGTTAGATGATTCAATATTTACTTTCACTTCTTTTTCTATGAAATCAAAACAACTATTTGATTCGCTCACATGAATGGTAATTTGTGAATAAAAGAAAGAAAAGCCGGTGTGGCAGTGGTTAGAATGTCGGTTTGCACAGGGAGGGTCACAGGTTTGATTTGAGGTCAAGAACGCATATCTGGGTTGCAGGTTCAATCCTGAGTGCAGGAGGCCACTGATATTTCTCTCTCTCTCTCTCTCTCTCTCTCTCTCTCTCTCTCTCTTCTCCACTCTCTCAGGAAATAGATGGAAAAAATATCCTTGGGTGCGGATTAACAAAAAAGAAAAAAAAAAAAAAGAAGAAAAAAAGAAAACACAAACCAAAAAACACATGATTGTTGTCTTGGCAGTTAGTTCATGTTATCATCCCCTAAACCTGGCTTTTCTTGAAATTTCCACTTTCCCAACAGTAATGATATAAATTGTCCCCAACAATGGGACATAAAGAAGGGACATAAATGAGGGATTTACCCTCCACCCAATAATTCTTGGACACCAATTGGGGGTCCTGCAATTTGACTCAATTCTGACAGTATCTATCTGAAGATAGTGTCAGATCTCATAGGTAAGGACTCAGTACTACAAGACTGCTCCCCCCCCGCCCCCCCCTCCCCCAACACACACACTTCAGATTCTAGTCACAACTTCAGGTTGTCACCTGTGTTTCTAACTGGCGATAAAGTGGAGGTTCCAACCACCTCCTCTTTGGGAATTACTTGCTAGAGTGGCTCACAGAACTCAGAGACACATTTTACTTAGTAGATCACTGATTTATTCTAAAAGGGTAAAACTCTGAGGCAGCCAAATGGAAGAGAGCTTAGGTAAGTCCAGGGGAAGGGCGAGGAGTTTCTACAGCCTCTTCAGGTGACACTGTTCCAGCATCCCTCTGTGTTCACCAGCTCAGAAGCTCTCTGAACCCCCTCCTGGTTTAATGAGCTCTAATCAGGGTCTTCCTCTGTATTAGTCTGCTTTGGCCTGCACAGCAGAAATTGATTCTCTCACAGTTCTAGAAGTGAGAAGTCCACTGAAGTTCTGGTCCACTGAGGCCTCTCTTTTTGGCTTGCAAATGGCTATCCTCTTGCTGCCTCTTCACATGGTTGACCCTCTGTGTATGGGAACCACTGACCCCAGTATCTCACTGTATATTCTAATCTCTTCTAATGTGGATGCCTATCATATTGGATTAGGGCCCATCCTAACAACCGTATTTTAACTTAGTTACCTCTTTTAAGGCCCTATCTCCAAATACAGTCACATTCTCAGGTACTGGAGTTTGGGCTTCAACATATGAATTTTGGACTTACATGAATTTAACAGGTTCCTGGAGACAAGTTCAGAATATAATTATCACTTGTGTTTCTATGTGTTAGCAATTAACAAAAAGAAAATGAAATTAAAATGGAATTTATAATAACATGAAAAATATAAAATATATAGTAATATATCTAAAAGATGGGTGTAATGTCTGCACTGAAAACTACGAAGCATTGCTGAGAGAAATGAAAGACTATGCCACATTCATGGCTAGAAGACTCAATATTATTGTCAATTCATCCCCAATTGACCCATAGATGCAAGGCAACACAATTAAAATTCAAGCAGAGTGTGTTAGTTTCTAGTGAAACTAAAATTTATATGGAAATGTAAAGAAGGTAGAATAACCAAGCCAGTCTTTAAAAAGCAGTACATGATGAACACTTTTACCACCAGAAACCAATTTACTATAAAGTTAGAGTTCTAAGGCATGGGACAGTACTGGCATGGGGAAAGTCAAGCAGATTGGTGGAATGGACTAGAGAATCCAGAAATAGCCCAAACATACAGTTTCATAACTACCCAATTTATGGCAGAATTTCTACTGAAACTCAGAAGGAAAAGGACAATCTTCTGAAAAAATGATGCTTGATCAAGTGGGTAGAATATGGAAAAAATAAAGTATCCCTCTTCCTTACTAAATATTCCAAGTTCAATTGAGTAGCATTGTATACCTAACTATGACAGGTTAAAAACTAAACTTTAGGACAATAACATAGGATAATATCTTCCTGATCTTCAAATAAGGAATGATTTCTTAAACAGAAAATTGGACTACATAAAATTAAGAACTTTTGTTCACCAAAATAAACCATTTAGAGGCCCAAAAGGCAACCAGAGAGTCGTATACAATGTTTACAACACATATAACTAGTAGTTAAAAAATATATATGGCCCGGTGCATGAAATTCGTGTAGGGAGGGGGGTTCCCTCAGCCCAGCCTGCACCCTTTCTAACCTGGGACCCCTTGGGGAATGTCCGGCAGCCAGACATCCCTCTTGCAATCTGGGACTGCTGGCTCCTAACTGCTCACCTGCCTGCTTGCCTGATCACCCCTAGCTGCCCACCCCTGCTGGCTTGATCTTGCCCTCAACTGCCCTCCCCTGCCAGCCTGATCTTGCCCCCACCTGCCCTGCCTGCCTGATCACCTCTAACTGCCCTCCGCTGATGGCCTGATCTCACCCCCAACTGACCTCCCCTGATGGCCTGATCTTATCCCATGGCCCTCACCTGCCACCCTGATTTCACCCCTAACTGCCCTCCTCTGCCAGCCTGATCACTCCTAACTGCCTCTGCCTGCCTCATTGCCCCTAACTGCCCTCCCCTGCCAGCCTGATCTCGCCTCCAACTGCCTCTGCCTTGGCCCCCACCACCATGGCTTTGACCGGAAGGAAGTCAAAAGTCCGGAAGATGGCTAGTCGACCTGGTCTAATTAGCATATTACCCTTTCATTAGTATAGATAGATTATATAGGATAGGATTGCTTAAATGGGGGGGGGGGGCCTTTTTCAGCAGGAGGAGATGCTCTTGGCAGACAAACACACATAATCCCTATATCTGGACTGATAGCCAGCCATATGCACTATACTCCCAAAGCAGTCATTAAAAAATTGAACTGCTTTCTTACACTTTGGTGTAAAGTTGACACCAAACAGCTGTTGCCCTTAAAACCCCTCCTCAGCCCCTACCTTAGGTTCTGCCTTTGCACTTCACCCAGATTTGGTTCTGATTGGTCGGTTCTATGCCAGTGAGCATCTCTGGGCTTGATCAAAGAGGCAGGGCTGATCAGCACGCCCTCCCCGCCCTCCTGCAGAGGCCCAGAGAGAAACAGAGGAGTGGCTGCTGGCAAAGCCAGGAGAGAAAGAGAGAGGTAATGGCTAATCAATAGCTGCCACTGAGGCTGCAGATCAGACCTTGTCTCTGTCTTTGGGCCCCTCCCCGGGCCTGATCTGCAGCCCCTTCAGCAGTCAGTGCTGGGTCACTGCCCCGGTACTGGCTGCGGTCAGTGTTGGGTAGCCACGGCAACCCAGCACTGACTTCCAGTGTTCGGTGTTCAGTGGAGCCGTGGTCATTGTGGATGTTACGGACCCTGGCTCTTTATATATATAGATAAGCCTAAGTGACCATCCAACCATTCGATCGTCCAACTGGTAGCTATGATGCACAATGACCACCAGCGGGCAGACGCTCAACACAGGAGCTGCCAAGCTGCGATGACTTGGCAGCTGCGGTTCTCAGGTGACACACCTAGAACCAGAAGGGATGGAGCCCAATTCTGGGGTATGTCACCTGAGAACTGCCCTCTCACAATCTGGGACCTCTCACGCGATGTCAGAGAGCCAGTTTCGGCCTGATATCCATAGGCCATGTGGAGGGACTCCACCTGTGCACGAATCTCTGCACCACTCCTCTAGTATATTAATAACTACTACAAACCAGTAAGAAAAATGCACATACATACACAACCCAATGGCAAATGGGCTTGAGAAGGCACCTCAAGAAAAGAGTATATCCAATGGTCAATAAACATGTGCTCATCTTATTATTAAGCAGGTAAAGTACAATTAGAAACACAATGTGGTGGCATTGTATATATGTCAAAATGGTCAAAAATTAAAAATGGTGTCAAATGTTGGTGAGGAAGTGGAGTAATTCTAGCTCTCAGATGCTATTGGTGGGGATGTAAATTCCAGCAACGACTTTGGGAAACTGCCAGTATCTTCTAAAGTGATACATGGACATTCCCTATGACTAGGCGACCATGTCCTGGTTTCCCCTGCACAGTTTTGGCTTGTGCACATTTTCTCAAAATGCTTTTTAGGTTAGCATTTGTTCTAGACTTTTTCATTTTGAAGCAAAATTTTGTTTAATAGTTGCATTCAGATAAGACAGGAAAGTTTTAGTGGACTTTCTTCTTCCGGCTTCTGCCAGGATCTGCCTAGTAGTGTGGGATGTATAAATAATAGAGTTCATACTTTAACACATTGTTAAATCTTAAAGGCAACCAGAGATAACACACTTTTCTTTCACCAACTCTCCCCTGATGCCACATAACTAAACTTTTTCTTTGATGGACACCATGCAGAGTGCTTTAAAAATAAACGTTCTTCTTTGTCTTGAATTGTAGTAAAAGAAGTTCTTGACAAAAACTTCCGTTGTGTGTCCAAGTGGCCCCTTCTGGCCAATTGGTATAACACCAGCCAATTGTGCCATGGCCCTTACCCATTGTCCTATGAGCAGCATGAAGCCCATGAACTGCCAGCTGGGGTGACCAGTGGGGAAGCTGGGAAACTATATTTAGGAGTACTTGAAACATGTACAGAAAGCAAAAGCTGAGCTGTACTGTTAAAGAGTGAATCGAGTAGTTTTGTTATCTATTGTATGGTATAAATCTACAATTGTTCATTAATCATGCCATTATTTGGTAATGCTTTTTAAATTTCACAATAAATTTCCTTAAGAGCAATGAGCTACAAAAAATTGGAAGTGCATATTTAATTAAAACAATTAGGTACTATTTCTGTTTCTCAAGGAAGGTGATGATAAATGTATTATTTTCACAAAATATCTATTGACTGACATCAACTATCCATCACAGGGTGATATCACTGATCACAGAACAAATGGATTGAAGAAATGTCTGCATATATATTAAAGTGGTAGGGATTTTAGGAGGGCTATAAGTAGCCACAAAAGGTGAGTTTACATGTCACTCCATGAAGCATGACTTTACATTAAGATCAAATGACCATTGTAAATTCATTTTGTTCATTTTAAAATTTCTAATTTTCTTGTGCAAATACAAAACATGAAATGATAGCTGTCAGTGTGTTTAGTCCATTAGCAGAACAAGAACTTTTAATTTATTTTTTGTTAATCCTCACTTGAGGAAATTTTTCCATTGATTTTTTTTTATTGAGAGTTGTGGGGGGATGGAAGAGAGAGAGAAAGAGAGAGAGAGAGAGAGAGAGAGAGAGAGAGAGAGAGAGAGAGAGAGAGAGACATCAATGTGAGAGAGACATCAATGTGAGAGAGACACATTGCTTACCTCTTGCAGGTACCCCAACCGGGTCGGGGACTGAACTCACAACTCAGGTACGTGCCTTTGACTAGGAATCAAACCTGAAGCCCTTTGGCACGAAGGCTGATGCTCTAACCACTGAGAAACCCCAGCCAGGGCAGAACAAGAACTTTTAAAAGAGTTAAATGATAACAACAGTATAGCAATGTCATTGATGCCTCAGAAGGCTGTTTGTTAAGCCTTTTCCAGTACACCCCTCTCTGGCACCCTAAATCCCACTTTATGCTCCACGATTATGAAGTAAAAGACATCTTAAGACTGTGTTTTTGTAAATAATAACATAGTACAGTAATTCAGAAACAGCAAAACCAAACCTCATCATTTGAAATACTTCTATAGCATTGCTGTTACATGTTCTACTTTACTACTTTCATTAGTATTAAAGGATAAAATAAATATGTCAACTGTAAAGCTTTCCTGAGGCATTGTACTTTTATATATTTACTAGAGGCCCGATGCACGAAATTGGTGTAAGAGTAGGCCTTCCTTCCCCTGCTGCCAGCACCAGCTTCCCTCTGGCACCTGGGACCCAGTCTTCCCTCGAAGACCTGGCTTCATCTGGAAGGTCATCCAGAAGGACGTCCAGTCTAATTAGCATATTACACTTTTATTATTATAGATCCTTCACTTCAACCTATTTTTTCTATACCTTGGGACAGTTCCCAAGTTTCTGTGTAAAGTTATCAAGGGCTCAGTAGATGGCGCTGCTACATTGTCTTTTGGTCAGTTTTTGGAGCTGTTGCTTTCTAGGACACTCATCAGAAACTTGTCATCTTAGAACAGGGGTTGAGAGGAAAACCAAGATCTCTTAACCTGTTTCTAATTAGGTACCAATTAAGATTCTAAGTCTCCTTTTTATTTTCCAAATCCTATAAAAATTTTGTGTCTTGAGTAAACAGATATTGTCTAAACATCCATTCCTTAGGCATTTATCTTTAATACCTCTCATCTGAGATTCTGAATGTATTCTGTTAATATTTCCTCTTCCGGTCTTCAAATCTAGATAAGTAGATGAATCCCCGCACAAATCCTTTATTTTTTTCAGCACATAAAACAACAAAGTCTAGAGAAGTCATGTTACTCTGAAAATTGAGTTTTCCCTCCCAGAAAACAGCCTTTCAATTTTTAAAATATCGCTAACACTAACAAATAGGATAAACTCTATCTGATGAGTGAGTGAATGTGTGACAAGCTGGCTGGCTGCAGCATCTTTTCTGCCACCCCCAGGGCTTTTAGATCACGATGACAATCATGACCACAGGCAAGTTGTCGCCTGGGTCCCGGGGTGCCTCCTGGCCTGTGGCCCGGCTTTCCCATTACGATCGCAATCATGAGCTGCAGGCAAAGAGGCGCTTGGGTCCCGGGGTGCTACCTTGCCTACGGCCCGGGTTTCCAATCACAATCAGGAACACGGGACGCAGGGAAGGCGGCTCCTGGATTCCAGGGGTGCCGCCTTGCCCGGGGGCCAGCTTTCCGATCATGATCATGATCACGATCATGAGGTGCAGGCAAAGAGGTTCTTGGGTCATGGGGTGCTGCCTTGCCTATGGTCTGGCTTTCTGAACACGATCATGATCAGGACCTGCTTTCCGATCACAATCCTATCACGGGCCCCATGCAAGGCATCTCCTGGGTTCTGGGGTGCAGCCTTGCATGCGGCCTAGCTTTCCAATCATGATCATGATCACAGACCCCAGTCAGGGCGGCATATTGATCCTGCGGGGCCGCCCTTCCTGTGGTCCTGCTTTCAGATCACGATCATGATCATGGCTGCAGGCAAGGCGGCTCCTGGGTCCCGGGACCGCCTTGCCTGCAACCCGGCTTTCTGATCACGACCACTATCACAGACCACAGGAAAGGAAGCTCCTGGAACTCGGGGTGCTGCCTTACTGTGGCCCATATTTCATATCACGATCCCGATCCCGATCACGGGCCACAGGCACGGCGGCTCCTGTGTCCCAGGGTGCCGCTTGCGAACTTTGAGTGTTCTGATCACGATCATGATCATGATCACAATCATGGGCCGCAGGCAAGGCGGCTTCTGGGTACTGAGGTGCCGCCATGTCTGCGGCCCAGCTTTTCGATCACGATCACAGGCCGCAGGCAAGGCGGCTCCTCGGTCCTGGGGTGCTGCCTTGCCTTTGGTCCGGCTTTCTGACCTCAATCACGGGCCACAGGAACAGCAGCTCCTCGGTGCCCAAGGGCCGCCTTGCTTTCAGTCCTGCTTTCCGAACTCAATTATGATAAAAGGCACAGGCAGGGCGGCTCCTGGGTCCGGAGTGCCGCCTTACCTAAGGCCCGGATATCCAATCATGATTATGAACATGTGACACAGGCAGGGTGGCATTCCGAGACCCAGAAGCCGCGTTACCTCCAGCCCATATCGTGACCGTGATAGTGATTGTGATCCTGATCGTGATCATGATCGGAAAGCCAGGTTTCAGACAAGGCGGCTTCTGGGTATCGGAATGCTGCCTTGCCTGCAGCACAGCTTTGAAATCATGATCAAGGGCCGCAGGCAAGGCGACTCCTGGGACCTGGGATGCCGCCTTACCGGTGGTCTGGCTTTCCAATCTCAATCACGGGCCACAGGCAAGTCGGCTTCTGGCTCACGGCTGACTCCTTGCCTGTGGCCCAGTTTTCCGAACACGATCATGAGCTGCAGCAAGGCGGATCCTGGGTCTTGGTGTGCCGCCTTGCCTGAGGCCTGGCTGTCCAATCACAATCACAATCACGATCACGAGCATGAATCTGGGCCACAGCAAGTCGGCTTCTGGGTCTTGGAATGCTGCCTTGCTTGCGGCACATCTATCAAATCATGATCACAGGCCACAGGCAAGGCGGCTCCTGGGTGCCAGCTGTCTCCTTGCCTGTGGCACAGGTTTCTGATCACGATCACGAGCTGCAGCAAGGTGGATCCAGGGTCCTGGTGTGCTGCCTTGCCTGAGGCCTGGCTTTCTGATCATGATCACGATGACGATCACGAACCTGTGCCGCACGCAAGGTGGCTTCTGGGTCTCAGAATGTCTTCTTGCCTGCGGCCCGTGTCGTGATTTGAAAGTTGGGCCGCAGGCAAGGTGGCATTATGAGACCCAGAAGCCGCCTTGCCTCCGGCCCATATTGTGATCGTGATCGTGATCATGATCGTGATCCTGATTGTGATCATGATGGTGATTGTGATCTTGATCGGAGAGACAGGCCGCAGGCAAGGCGGATTCTGGGTCACGGAATGTCGCCTTGCCTGCGGCCCAGTTTTCAAAACATGATCACGGGCCGCAGGCAAGGTGGCTCCTGGGACCCGGGATGCTGCCTTGCCTGTGGTCTGGCTTTCCAAACTCAATCATGGGCCGCAGGCAAGGCAGCTACTGGGTCTCGGAATGTCGCCTTGTCTGCGGCCCCTGTCGTGATTTGAAAGTTGGGCCGCAGGCAAGGGGGCATTCCGAGACCCAGAAGTCGCCTGCCTCCGGCCCATATTGTGATCATGATCGTGATACTGATTGTGACCATGATGGTGATTGTGATCTTGATCAGAGAGACAGGCCACAGGCCAGGCGGCTCCTGGGACCCGGGATGCTGCCTTGCCTGTGGTCTGGCTTTCCAATCTCAGTCACGGGCCACAGGCAAGTCGGCTTCTGGCTCACGGCTGACTCCTTGCCTGTGGCCCAGTTTTCTGATCACGATCATGAGCTGCAGCAAGGTGGATCCTGGGTCCTGGTGTGCCGCCTTGCCTGAGGCCTGGCTGTCCAATCACGACCATGATCACGATCACAATCACAATCACGATCATGAGCATGAATCTGGGCCACAGGCAAGTTGGCTTCTGGGTCTTGGAATGCTGCCTTGCTTGCGGCACAGCTATCAAATCATGATCACGGGCCACAGGCAAGGCGGCTCATGGGTGCTGGCTGTCTCCTTGCCTGTGGCCCAGTTTTCTAATCATGATCACGAGCTGCAGCAAGGCGGATCCAGTGTCCTGGTGTGCTGCCTTGCCTGAGGACTGGCTTTCTGATCACGATCACGATCAGGAATCTGGGCCGCAGGCAAGGCAGCTTCTGGGTCTCGGAATGTCGCCTTGCCTGCGGCTCGTGATCCTGACTAAAGATGGGCAGCAGGCAATGCAGCATTCTGAGACCGAGAAGCCTTTGCCTGCGGCCTATATCGTCTAGTGATCGTGATAGTAGTTGTGATTGTGATAGTGATGGTGATCGTGATGGTGATCAGAAAGCCAGGCCGAAGGCAAGGCCGCTCCTGGGTCCCAGACTGCTGACTTGCCTGTGGCCTGGCTTTTCGATCTCGATCAGAAGCTGTAGGCAATGCAGCTCCTGGATCATGGCTGTCTCCTGGCTTCTGGCCCAGTTTCCGATCACGATCATGAGCTGCAGCAAGGCGAATCCTCTGTCCTAGTGTGCTGCCTTGCCTGAGGCCTGGTTTCCAATATCGATCACGATCACGATCACGATCACGATCATGAACCTGTGCTGCACACAAGGTGGCCTCTGGGTCTCGGAATGTCGTCTTGCCTGCGGCTCGTGTCTTGATTGAAAGTTGGGCCGCAGGCAAGGTGGCATTATGAGACCCAGAAGCCGCCTGCCTAAGGCCCATATCTTGATCGTGATCGTGATTCTGATTGTGATCGTGATTGTGATCGTGATCGGAGAGCCAGGCCACAGGCATTGCGGCTTCTGGGTGACGGAATGTCGCCTTGCCTGCGGCCCGTGATCATGATTTGAAATCTGGGCCGCAGGCAAGGCGGCTCCTGGGAACCGGGATGCTGCCTTGCCTGTGGTCTGGCTTTCCAAACTCAATCACGGGCCGCAGGCAAGGCAGCTACTGGGTCTCAGAATGTCGCCTTGTCTGCGTCCCGTGATCATGAGTTGATAGCTGGGCCAAAGGCAAGGGGGCATTCCGAGACCCAGAAGTCGCCTGCCTCCGGCCCATAATGTGATCGTGATCGTGATCATGATCGTGATCCTGATTGTGACCATGATGGTGATTGTGATCTTGATCAGAGAGACAGGCCGTAGGCCAGGCGGCTCCTGGGACCCGGGATGCTGCCTTGCCTGTGGTCTGGCTTTCCAATCTCAGTCACGGGCCACAGGCAAGTCGGCTTCTGGCTCACGGCTGACTCCTTGCCTGTGGCCCAGTTTTCTGATCACGATCATGAGCTGCAGCAAGGTGGATCCTGGGTCCTGGTGTGCCGCCTTGCCTGAGGCCTGGCTGTCCAATCACGACCATGATCACTATCACAATCACAATCACAATCACCATCACGAGCATGAATCTGGGCCACAGGCAAGTTGGCTTCTGGGTCTTGGAATGCTGCCTTGCTTGCGGCACAGCTATCAAATCATGATCACGGGCCACAGGCAAGGCGGCTCATGGGTGCTGGCTGTCTCCTTGCCTGTGGCCCAGTTTTCTAATCATGATCACGAGCTGCAGCAAGGCGGATCCAGTGTCCTGGTGTGCTGCCTTGCCTGAGGCCTGGCTCTCTGATCACGATCACGATCAGGAATCTGGGCCGCAGGCAAGGCAGCTTCTGGGTCTCGGAATGTCGCCTTGCCTGCGGCTCGTGATCCTGACTGAAGATGGGCCGCAGCCAATGCAGCATTCTGAGACCGAGAAGCCTTTGCCTGCGGCCTATATCGTCTAGTGATCGTGATAGTGGTTGTGATTGTGACAGTGATGGTGATCGTGATGGTGATCAGAAAGCCAGGCCGCAGGCAAGGCGGCTCCTGGGTCCCAGACTGCTGACTTGCCTGTGGCCTGGCTTTTCGATCTCGATCAGAAGCTGTAGGCAATGCAGCTCCTGGGTCATGGCTGTCTCCTGGCTTGTGGCCCAGTTTTCCGATCACGATCATGAGCTTCAGCAAGGCAGATCCTCTGTCCTGGTGTGCTGCCTTGCCTGAGGCCAGGTTTCCGATATCGAACACGATCACGAACCTATGGGGCACGCAAGGTGACTTCTGGGCCTCACAATGTCATCTTGCCTGCGGCCCGTGTCGTGAATTGAAAGTTGGGCCGCAGGCAAGGTGGCATTACCAGTCCCAGAAGCCGCCTGCCTCAGGCCCATATCGTGATCGTGATCGTGATTCTGATTGTGATCGTGATCAGAGAGCCATGCCACAGGCATTGCGGATTCTGGGTAACGGAATGTCGCCTTGCCTGCGGCCCGTGATCATGATTTGAAATCTGGGCCGCAGGCAAGGCGGCTCCTGGGAACCGGGATGCTGCCTTGACTGTGGTCTGGCTTTCCAATCTCAACCACGGGCCGCAGGCAAGGCAGCTACTGGGTCTCGGAATGTCGCCTTGTCTGCGAACCGTGATCATGAGTTGATAGCTGGGCCGCAGGCAAGGTGCCATTCCGAGACCCAGAAGTCGCCTGCCTCCGGCCCATATTGTGATCGTGATCGTGATCGTGATCATGATCGTGATCATGATCGTGATCCTGATTGTGATCATGATCATGATCGTGATCTTGATTGGAGAGACAGGCAGCAGGCAAGGCGGCTTCTGGGTCACGGAATGTCGCCTTGCCTGCGGCCCAGTTTTCAAAACATGATCACGGGCCGCAGGCAAGGCAGCTCCTGGGTCCCGGGATGCTGCCTAGCCTGAAGCCTGGCTTTCAATTCACAATCATGGGCCACAGGCAAGTCGGCTCCTTGGTCCCGGCTTTCTCCTTGTCTGTGGCCCATTTTTCCAATCACGATCATGAGCTGCAGCAAGGGAGATACTGGGTCCTGGTGCGCTTCCTTGACAGAGGCCTGGCTTTCTGATCACGATCACGATCACAATCACGATCACGAATCTGGGCCGCAGGCAAGGCGGCTTCTGGGTCTTGGAATGTCGCCTTGTCTGCCGCCCGTGATCATGATTTTAAATCTCCGCCACAGGGAAGGGGGCATTCCGAGACTCAGAAGCCGCCTGCCTCCGGCCCATATCATGATCCTGATCGTGATCATGATCGTGATCTTGATTGTGATCGTGATGGTGATAGTGATCGTGATTGGTGAGCCAGGCCACAAGCAAGGCGGCTTCTGGGTCACGGAATGCCGCCTTGCCTGTGGCCCAGCTTTCAAATCATGATCACGGGCCATAGGCAAGGCGGCTCCAGGGACCCGGGATGCCACCTTGCCTGTGGTCTGGCTTTTCCATTTCAATCAGGGGCGTAGGCAAGGCAGCTTCTGGGTCTCAGAATGCCGCCTTGCCTGAAGCCCGGCTTTCAAATCACAATCATGCGCCACAGGCAAGTTGGCTCCTGGGTCCCTGCTGTCTCCTTGCCTGTTGCCCAGTTTTCTGATCACGATCATGAGCTGCAGCTGGGGGGATCCAGGGTCCTGGTATGCTGCCTTGCCTGAGGCTTGGCTTTCCGATCACAATCACGATCACGATCACGATCACGAATCTGGGTCACAGGCATTGTGGCTTCGGGTCTCGGAATGTTGCCTTGCGTGCGGCCCAGCTTTCAATTCATGATCATGGCCACAGGCAAGGCGGCTCCTCCGACCAGGATGCTCCCTTGCCTGTGGTCTGGCTTTTCCATCTCAATCACGGGCCGCAGGCAAGTTAGCTTCTGGTCTCAGATTGCCACCTTGCCTGAAGCCAGCTTTCAAATCACGATCATGGGCCACAGGGAAGGCGGCTCCGGGGTCCCAGGATGCTGCCTAGCCTGAAGCCTGGCTTTCAATTCACAATCATGGGCCACAGGCAAGTCGGCTCCTTGGTCCCGGCTTTCTCCTTGTCTGTGGCCCATTTTTCTGATCACGATCATGAGCTGCAGCAAGGGAGATACTGGGTCCTGGTGTGCTTCCTTGACAGAGGCCTGGCTTTCCGATCACGATCACGATCACAATCACGATCACGATCACGAATCTGGGTCACAGGCAAGGCGGCTTCTGGGTCTCAGAATGTTGCCTTGCCTGCGGCCCGTGATCATGATTTAAGCTGGGCCACAGGCAAAGCGGCATTCTGAGACCCAGAAGTCTTTGCCTGAGACTTATATTGTGATCGTGATAGTGGTTTTGGTTGTGATTATGATCGTGATCTTGATCATGATCGTGATCGTGATCAGAAAGCCAGGCCCCAGGCAAGTTGGCTTCTGGGTCTTCGGAATGCCGCCTTGCGTGCGGCCCAGCTTTCAATTCATGATCACGGCCACAGGCAAGGTGGCTCCTCCGACCAGGATGCTCCCTTGCCTGTGGTCTGGCTTTTCCATCTCAATCACGGGCCGCAGGCAAGTTAGCTTCTGGTCTCAGATTGCCACCTTGCCTGAAGCCAGCTTTCAAATCACGATTATGGGCCACAGGCAAGTCGGCTCCTTGGTCCCGGCTTTCTCCTTGTCTGTGGCCCATTTTTCTGATCACGATCATGAGCTGCAGCAAGGGAGATACTGGGTCCTGGTGTGCTTCCTTGACAGAGGCCTGGCTTTCCGATCACGATCACGATCACGATCACGATCACGATCACGATCACGAATCTGGGCCGCAGGCAAGGCGGCTTCTGGGTCTCGGAATGTCGCCTTGTCAGCCGCCCGTGATCATGATTTGAAATCTCCGCCACAGGGAAGGGGGCATTCCGAGACTCAGAAGCCGCCTGCCTCCGGCCCATATCATGATCATGATCGTGATCTTGATTGTGATCGTGATGGTGATAGTGATCATTATTGGTGAGCCAGGCCACAAGCAAGGCGGCTTCTGGGTCACGGAATGCCGCCTTGCCTGTGGCCCAGCTTTCAAATCATGATCACGGGCCATAGGCAAGGCGGCTCCAGGGACCCGGGATGCCACCTTGCCTGTGGTCTGGCTTTTCCATTTCAATCAGGGGCGTAGGCAAGGCAGCTTCTGGGTCTCAGAATGCCGCCTTGCCTGAAGCCCGGCTTTCAAATTACAATCATGCGCCACAGGCAAGTTGGCTCCTGGGTCCCTGCTGTCTCCTTGCCTGTGGCCCAGTTTTCTGATCACGATCATGAGCTGCAGCTGGGGGGATCCAGGGTCCTGGTGTGCTGCCTTGCCTGAGGCTTGGCTTTCTGATCACGATCACGATCACGATCACGAATCTGGGTCACAGGCATTGTGGCTTCTGGGTCTCGGAATGTTGCCTTGCGTGCGGCCCAGCTTTCAATTCATGATCACGGCCACAGGCAAGGCGGCTCCTCCGACCAGGATGCTCCCTTGCCTGTGGTCTGGCTTTTCCATCTCAAACACGGGCCGCAGGCAAGTTAGCTTCTGGTCTCAGATTGCCACCTTGCCTGAAGCCAGCTTTCAAATCACGATCATGGGCCACAGGGAAGGCGGCTCCGGGGTCTCAGAATGTCGCCTTGCCTGCGGCTCGTGATCGTGACTGAAGATGGGCCGCAGGCAGTGCAGCATTCTGAGACCCAGAAGCCTTGGCCTGCGGCCTGTATCGTCTAGTGATCGTGATAGTGGTCGTGATTGTGACAGTGATGGTGATCGTGATCGTGATCAGAAAGCCAGGCCGCACGCAAGGCGGCTTCTGGGTCTCAGAATGCCGCCTTGCCTGAGCCCAGCTTTCAAATCACGATCATGGGGACTTCTTGCCTTTGGCCCAGCTTTCCGATCACAATCATGATCACGATCTCAAGCTGCTGGCAAGGCGGCTCCTGGGTCCCAGACTGCTGACTTGCCTGTGGCCTGGCTTTTCGATCTCGATCAGAAGCTGTAGGCAATGCAGCTCCTGGGTCATGGGTGTCTCCTGGCTTGTGGCCCAGTTTTCCTATCACGATCATGAGCTGCAGGAAGGAGGATCCTCTGTCCTGGTGTGCGGCCTTGCCTGAGGCCTGGATTCTGATATCGATCAGGATCACGATCACGATCACGATCACGATCATGATCACGAAACTGTGCTGCACGCAAGGTGGCTTCTGGGTCTCGGAATGTCATCTTGCCTGCGGCCCGTGTCTTCATTGAAAGTTGGGCCACAGGCAAGGTGGCATTACCAGTCCCAGAAGCCGCCTGCCTCAGGCCGATATCGTGATCGTGATCGTGATCGTGATCGTGATCATGATCGTGATCCTTATTGTGATCGTGATTGTGATCGTGATTGGAGAGCCAGGCCACAGGCATTGCGGCCTCTGGGTGATGGAATGTCGCCTTGCCTGCGGCCCGTGATCATGATTTGAAATCTGGGCCACAGGCAAGGCGGCTCCTGGGACCCGGGATGCTGCCTTGACTGTGGTCTGGCTTTCCAATCTCAATCACGGGCCGCAGGCAAGGCAGCTACTGGGTCTCGGAATGTCGCCTTGTCTGCGTCCTGTGATCATGAGTTGATAGCTGGGCCATAGGCAAGGGGGCATTCCGAGACCCAGAAGTCGCCTGCCTCCGGCCCATATTGTGATCGTGATCGTGATCATGATCGTGATCCTGAATGTGATCATGATGGTGATCCTGATTGTGATCATGATGGTGATCCTGATCTTGATCAGAGAGATAGGCCGCAGGCAAGGCGGCTTCTGGGTCACGGAATGTCCCCTTGTCTGCGTCCCGTGATCATTAATTGAAAGCTGGGCCGCAGGCGAGGTGGAATACTGAGACCCAGAAGCCGCCTGCCTCAGGCCCATATCGTGATCGTGATCATGATCCTGATTGTGATCATGATGGTGATCGTGATCGGAAAGCCAGGCCACAGGCAAGGCAGCTACTGGGTCTCAAAATGCCGCCTTGCCTGAAGCCAGCTTTCAAATCACAATCATGGGCCACAGGGAAGGTAGCTCCTGGGTCTTGGAATGTTGCCTTGCCTGCGGCTTGTGATCGTGACTGAAGATGGGCCGCAGGCAGTGCAGCATTCTGAGACCCAGAAGCCTTGGCCTGCGGCCTGTATCGTCTAGTGATCGTGATAGTGGTCGTGATTGTGACAGTAATGGTGATCGTGATTGTGATCAGAAAGCCAGGTCGCAGGCAAGGCGGCTTCTGGGTCTCAGAATGCCGTCTTGCCTGAGCCCAGTTTTCAAATCACGATCATGGGCCACAGGCAAGGCGGCTTCTGGGTCTCCCGGGGACTTCTTGCCTTTGGCCCAGCTTTCCGATCACAATCACAATCATGATCACGATCTCAAGCTGCTGGCAAGGTGGCTCCTGGGTCCCAGACTGCTGACTTGCCTGTGGCCTGGCTTTTCGATCCCGATCAGAAGCTGTAGGCAATGCAGCTCCTGGGTCATGGCTGTCTCCTGGCTTGTGGCCCAGTTTTCTGATCACGATCATGAGCTTCAGCAAGGCGGATCCTCTGTCCTGGTGTGCTGCCTTGCCTTAGGCCTGGTTTCCGATATCGATCATGATCACGATCAACATCACGATCACGATCACGAACCTGTGCCACACGCAAGGTGGCTTCTGGGTCTCGGAATGTCGTCTTGCCTGCGGCCCGTGTCGTGAATTGAAAGTTGGGCCGCAGGCAAGGTGGTATTACCAGTCCCAGAAGCCGCCTGCCTCAGGCCCATATTGTGATCATGATCGTGATCCTGATTGTGACCATAATGATGATCGTGATCTTGATTGGAGAGACAGGCCGCAGGCAAGGCGGTTTCTGGGTCACGGAATGTCTCCTTGCCTGTGGCCCAGTTTTCAAAACATGATCACGGGCTGCAGGCAAGGCGGCTCCTGGGACCCGGGATGCTGCCTTGCCTGAAACCTGGCTTTTAATTCCCAATCATGGGCCACAGGCAAGTCGGCTCCTTGGTCCCGGCTTTCTCCTTGTCTGTGGCCCATTTTTCTGATCACGATCATGAGCTGCAGCAAGGGAGATACTGGGTCCTGGTGCGCTTCCTTGACAGAGGCCTGGCTTTCTGATCACGATCACAATCACGATCACGATCACGAATCTGGGCCGCATGCAAGGCGGCTTCTGGGTCTCGGAATGTCGCCTTGTCTGCCGCCCGTGATCATGATTTGAAATCTCCGCCACAGCCAAGGGGGCATTCTGAGACTTAGAAGCCGCCTGCCACTGGCCCATATCATGATCCTGATCGTGATCATGATCGTGATCTTGATTGTGATCGTGATGGTGATAGTGATCATTATTGGTGAGCCAGGCCACAAGCAAGGCGGCTTCTGGGTCACGGAATGCCGCCTTGCCTGTGGCCCAGCTTTCAAATCATGATCACGGGCCATAGGTAAGGCAGCTCCAGGGACCCGGGATGCCACCTTGCCTGTGGTCTGGCTTTTCCATTTCAATCAGGGGCGTAGGCAAGGCAGCTTCTGGGTCTCAGAATGCCGCCTTGCCTGAAGCCCGGCTTTCAAATCACAATCATGGGCCACAGCCAAGTTGGCTCCTGGGTCCCTGCTGTCTCCTTGCCTGTGGCCCAGTTTTCTGATCACGATCATGAGCTGCAGCTGGGGGGATCCAGGGTCCTGGTGTGCTGCCTTGCCTGAGGCTTGGCTTTCTGATCACGATCACGATCATGATCACGAATCTGGGTCACAGGCATTGCGGCTTCTGGGTCACGGAATGTTGCCTTGCCTTCGGCCCGTGATCATGATTTAAGCTGGGCCACAGGCAAAGCGACATTCTGAGACCCAGAAGGCTTTGCCTGAGGCCTATATTGTGATCGTGATAGTGGTTTTGTTTGTGATTATGATCGTGATCTTGATCATGATCGTGATCGTGATCAGAAAGCCAGGCCCCAGGCAAGTCGGCTCCTTGGTCCCGGCTTTCTCCTTGTCTGTGGCCCATTTTTCTGATCACGATCATGAGCTGCAGCAAGGGAGATACTGGGTCCTGGTGTGCTTCCTTGACAGAGGCCTGGCTTTCCGATCACGATCACGATCACGATCACGATCACGAATCTGGGCCGCATGCAAGGCGGCTTCTGGGTCTCGGAATGTCGCCTTGTCTGCCGCCCGTGATCATGATTTGAAATCTCCGCCACAGGGAAGGGGGCATTCCGAGACTCAGAAGCCGCCTGCCTCCGGCCCATATCATGATCATGATCGTGATCTTGATTGTGATCGTGATGGTGATAGTGATCGTGATTGGTGAGCCAGGCCACAAGCAAGGCGGCTTCTGGGTCACGGAATGCCGCCTTGCCTGTGGCCCAACTTTCAAATCATGATCACGGGCCATAGGCAAGGCGGCTCCAGGGACCCGGGATGCCACCTTGCCTGTGGTCTGGCTTTTCCATTTCAATCAGGGGCGTAGGCAAGGCAGCTTCTGGGTCTCAGAATGCCGCCTTGCCTGAAGCCCGGCTTTCAAATCACAATCATGGGCCACAGGCAAGTTGGCTCCTGGGTCCCTGCTGTCTCCTTGCCTGTGGCCCAGTTTTCTGATCACGATCATGAGCTGCAGCTGGGTAGATCCAGGGTCCTGGTGTGCTGCCTTGCCTGAGGCTTGGCTTTCCGATCACGATCACGATCACGAATCTGGGTCACAGGCATTGTGGCTTCTGGGTCTCGGAATGTTGCCTTGCGTGCGGCCCAGCTTTCAATTCATGATCATGGCCACAGGCAAGGCGGCTCCTCCGACCAGGATGCTCCCTTGCCTGTGGTCTGGCTTTTCCATCTCAATCACGGGCTGCAGGCAAGTTAGCTTCTGGTCTCAGATTGCCACCTTGCCTGAAGCCAGCTTTCAAATCACGATCATGGGCCACAGGGAAGGCGGCTCCGGGGTCTCAGAATGTCGCCTTGCCTGCGGCTCGTGATCGTGACTGAAGATGGGCCGCAGGCAGTGCAGCATTCTGAGACCCAGAAGCCTTGGCCTGTGGCCTGTATCGTCTAGTGATCGTGATAGTGGTCGTGATTGTGACAGTGATGGTGATCGTGATCGTGATCAGAAAGCCAGGCCGCACGCAAGGCGGCTTCTGGGTCTCAGAATGCCGCCTTGCCTGAGCCCAGCTTTCAAATCACGATCATGGGGACTTCTTGCCTTTGGCCCAGCTTTCCGATCACAATCATGATCACGATCTCAAGCTGCTGGCAAGGCGGCTCCTGGGTCCCAGACTGCTGACTTGCCTGTGGCCTGGCTTTTCGATCTCGATCAGAAGCTGTAGGCAATGCAGCTCCTGGGTCATGGGTGTCTCCTGGCTTGTGGCCCAGTTTTCCTATCACGATCATGAGCTGCAGGAAGGAGGATCCTCTGTCCTGGTGTGCGGCCTTGCCTGAGGCCTGGATTCTGATATCGATCAGGATCACGATCACGATCACGATCACGAACACGATCACGAAACTGTGCTGCACGCAAGGTGGCTTCTGGGTCTCGGAATGTCATCTTGCCTGCGGCCCGTGTCTTCATTGAAAGTTGGGCCACAGGCAAGGTGGCATTACCAGTCCCAGAAGCCGCCTGCCTCAGGCCGATATCGTGATCGTGATCGTGATCGTGATCGTGATCATGATCGTGATCCTTATTGTGATCGTGATTGTGATCGTGATTGGAGAGCCAGGCCACAGGCATTGCGGCCTCTGGGTGATGGAATGTCGCCTTGCCTGCGGCCCGTGATCATGATTTGAAATCTGGGCCACAGGCAAGGCGGCTCCTGGGACCCGGGATGCTGCCTTGACTGTGGTCTGGCTTTCCAATCTCAATCACGGGCCGCAGGCAAGGCAGCTACTGGGTCTCGGAATGTCGCCTTGTCTGCGTCCTGTGATCATGAGTTGATAGCTGGGCCATAGGCAAGGGGGCATTCCGAGACCCAGAAGTCGCCTGCCTCCGGCCCATATTGTGATCGTGATCGTGATCATGATCGTGATCCTGAATGTGATCATGATGGTGATCCTGATTGTGATCATGATGGTGATCCTGATCTTGATCAGAGAGATAGGCCGCAGGCAAGGCGGCTTCTGGGTCACGGAATGTCCCCTTGTCTGCGTCCCGTGATCATTAATTGAAAGCTGGGCCGCAGGCGAGGTGGAATACTGAGACCCAGAAGCCGCCTGCCTCAGGCCCATATCGTGATCGTGATCATGATCCTGATTGTGATCATGATGGTGATCGTGATCGGAAAGCCAGGCCACAGGCAAGGCAGCTACTGGGTCTCAAAATGCCGCCTTGCCTGAAGCCAGCTTTCAAATCACAATCATGGGCCACAGGGAAGGTAGCTCCTGGGTCTTGGAATGTTGCCTTGCCTGCGGCTTGTGATCGTGACTGAAGATGGGCCGCAGGCAGTGCAGCATTCTGAGACCCAGAAGCCTTGGCCTGCGGCCTGTATCGTCTAGTGATCGTGATAGTGGTCGTGATTGTGACAGTGATGGTGATCGTGATCGTGATCAGAAAGCCAGGCCGCACGCAAGGCGGCTTCTGGGTCTCAGAATGCCGCCTTGCCTGAGCCCAGCTTTCAAATCACGATCATGGGCCACAGGCAAGGCGGCTTCTGGGTCTCCCGGGGACTTCTTGCCTTTGGCCCAGCTTTCCGATCACAATCACAATCATGATCACGATCTCAAGCTGCTGGCAAGGTGGCTCCTGGTTTCCAGACTGCTGACTTGCCTGTGGCCTGGCTTTTCGATCTCGATCAGAAGCTGTAGGCAATGCAGCTCCTGGGTCATGGCTGTCTCCTGGCTTGTGGCCCAGTTTTCTGATCACGATCATGAGCTTCAGCAAGGCGGATCCTCTGTCCTGGTGTGCTGCCTTGCCTTAGGCCTGGTTTCCGATATCGATCATGATCACGATCAACATCACGATCACGATCACGATCACGAACCTGTGCCACACGCAAGGTGGCTTCTGGGTCTCGGAATGTCGTCTTGCCTGCGGCCCGTGTCGTGAATTGAAAGTTGGGCCGCAGGCAAGGTGGCATTACCAGTCCCAGAAGCCGCCTGCCTCAGGCCCATATTGTGATCATGATTGTGATCCTGATTGTGACCATAATGATGATCGTGATCTTGATTGGAGAGACAGGCCGCAGGCAAGGCGGTTTCTGGGTCACGGAATGTCTCCTTGCCTGTGGCCCAGTTTTCAAAACATGATCACGGGCTGCAGGCAAGGCGGCTCCTGGGACCCGGGATGCTGCCTTGCCTGAAACCTGGCTTTTAATTCCCAATCATGGGCCACAGGCAAGTCGGCTCCTTGGTCCCGGCTTTCTCCTTGTCTGTGGCCCATTTTTCTGATCACGATCATGAGCTGCAGCAAGGGAGATACTGGGTCCTGGTGCGCTTCCTTGCCAGAGGCCTGGCTTTCTGATCACGATCACGATCACGATCACGATCACAATCACGATCATGAATCTGGGCCGCAGGCAAGGCGGCTTCTGGGTCTCGGAATGTCGCCTTGTCTGCCGCCCGTGATCATGATTTGAAATCTCCGCCACAGCCAAGGGGGCATTCTGAGACTTAGAAGCCGCCTGCCACTGGCCCATATCATGATCCTGATCGTGATCATGATCGTGATCTTGATTGTGATCGTGATGGTGATAGTGATCATTATTGGTGAGCCAGGCCACAAGCAAGGCGGCTTCTGGGTCACGGAATGCCGCCTTGCCTGTGGCCCAGCTTTCAAATCATGATCACGGGCCATAGGCAAGGCGGCTCCAGGGACCCGGGATGCCACCTTGCCTGTGGTCTGGCTTTTCCATTTCAATCAGGGGCGTAGGCAAGGCAGCTTCTGGGTCTCAGAATGCCGCCTTGCCTGAAGCCCGGCTTTCAAATCACAATCATGGGCCACAGCCAAGTTGGCTCCTGGGTCCCTGCTGTCTCCTTGCCTGTGGCCCAGTTTTCTGATCACGATCATGAGCTGCAGCTGGGGGGATCCAGGGTCCTGGTGTGCCGCCTTGCCTGAGGCTTGGCTTTATGATCACGATCACGATCATGATCACGAATCTGGGTCACAGGCATTGCGGCTCTGGGTCACGGAATGTCGCCTTGCCTTCGGCCCGTGATCATGATTTAAGCTGGGCCACAGGCAAAGCGACATTCTGAGACCCAGAAGGCTTTGCCTGAGGCCTATATTGTGATCGTGATAGTGGTTTTGGTTGTGATTATGATCGTGATCTTGATCATGATCGTGATCGTGATCAGAAAGCCAGGCCCCAGGCAAGTTGGCTTCTGGGTCTTCGGAATGCCGCCTTGCGTGCGGCCCAGCTTTCAATTCATGATCACGGCCACAGGCAAGGCGGCTCCTCCGACCGGGATGCTGCCTTGCCTGTGGTCTGGCTTTTCCATCTCAATCACGGGCTGCAGGCAAGTTAGCTTCTGGGTCTCGCATTGCCGCCTTGCCTGAAGCCAGCTTTCAAATAACGATCATGGGCCACAGGCAAGGCGGTTCCTGGGTCTCCTGGGTACTTCTTGCCTTTGGCCCAGCTTTCGGATGACAATCACAATCATGATCAGGATCTCAAGCTGCTGGCAAGGCGGCTCCTGGGTCCCGGGGTACTGCCTTGCCTTCGGCCCGTCTCTCCAATCACGATCACGGGCCGCAGGCAAGGCTGCTCCTGGGTACCGGCGTGCCATCTTTCCTGCGGACCGGCTTTCCCATTTTGATCATGATCACGACCGTAGGCAAGGCGGCTCCTGGGTCCTGGACATCACCTTGCCTGCTGCCTGGCCTTCCAGCGGCTCCTGGGGTTTCACAGGAAATAGTAATACCCAAGCATGTCCAATTCGCAGTAAACAATACACTGAGGAAGCAGGCAAAAGAAAGACAGGGCTAAGTTTAGAGGTTAAAAAAAGAGGATAAAAAAGGAAGAGGAGTAGTATAGGTGGCAAGCATGCTGTGGGAAAGCTTGTGTTTTTGACTCAGTTAAATTGTGGGAGGCAAGTATGCTTTTAATCAGCTTGCCTTAGTAGAACAGATTTATTTATTTATTTATTTATTTCCCAGATGCTAAACTTGCTTTAAGAAATCATGTTTACTAGGCATATATAAAACATCAAGCGGCCCTACTCATTTCTGAATCACAGAGAGTAGACGGGTAGAGGGTTCCTCAGAATTCTTCTTTGTAGAATATTTTGTGATATTAACCAGAGAAAACATTAAAAAAAATGTAGTGAAACTCTTTCAATGTTTGTTATTGAGTTAAGGACTGGGGAGGTGTGACAGTGTGTGGAGCATTGAGGACTGTAAACAAGAAGAGATTTGAGGGAATTACACACCATAACCCAGTATGAGTTAAGTTATAAAACTGTAATTATAAAATTGTAGTGTTGAGTAAAATTATACAAACAAGTGCAATGCAAATTTCAAGGAAATATAAGCTCACTGGGGGCTATGATAGTTCACAAAATAAAATCTTGAAATATGGTTGAAATCCATAGACTGAGGAGAAGAGGGACGGGTACGCCAGGTTTGGGGGAAGGTGAGGAAAGGCACAGAAGCATTCCCATGGTATGTGAGAGGAGGTTTGAAAGACCCCAACTGGAGGAAGCGGAGGTTCTGGGTGCGAGTAAAGACTGGACAGGAGGTTGGGGGAAATCATGGAGTGCCTTCCGGGAGGCAGAGCCTTCTTCCATTAAAGTGAAGTTACAGGACTGAGGCAGGTCAACTCACTTCAATTCCATTTTATACTCACTGTTGTGTAGGAGATAGACTTTTTCTCAAAACATAACCATAGAGAAGGTTGTGTTAACAACTTATTGGTTAAAATCATGAAATAATGAAATAACATTAATATTCCACCTTTGAACCAAACATATTTATTTCTAAGTAAAAAAAAAAACCTCACTAAATCTGTATATCTTGTGTTGTTACCAAAAAAAAAAAAAAAGAGTTAACATGCTTCTCAATGTTAAGAAAGAACTAAGAATAATACCTGTCCATCCCACGATTCTGTGCGAGCCATACAAGATGAAAGTGTTTGGCATGAATCCTAAACAATACCTAGGATTAGATGAGGGCTTGACTTTTTTTTTTGCTGTGAATGTTAATGCGAATTCTGTTAGTGGACTTTGTATAATGTAGCACCTGACTTTCAAAGCAGGTAGAAATTGGCAAAGACAACCAACATCAAGGCAAAAATTACCTTTTCACTGAACTTCCATCATATAGTATAAATTACTGCTCCCCGGGATCATGGGCAGCTTGACCCGAAGGGGCAGATCCAGTAGGGCAGCCACTCCCATACCTGAAAAGTGGGCTTCGTGCTCGCCCTGTCAGGAACAAAGGAGAGTTGTGTCTTTCCTTTTAGGCTTTATTTCCTTGGTCCAGGCCTATCTACCCCTACTTTAACCAAAGAAGCAAAGGGTCATATAGTCAGGTTTGAAGGGGCCTGGCCTGAAGACCTCCTGATCTGTTACCAGCCAGAAGCTACACCCCACTGCGCTGCACCAGGGCACCCCCAGCACCACAGTTACACCCATGGGACTTGTCTGTGGCTCTCCTGCCCCATGTAAGACAGGGCCTCCTGCCACTAGCATCTCCATATAGCTGGCTGTCTTCATGTCCTTGGCAAGGCTGCTGGTGGCCTTCTTGGTGGGATCAAAGCCAGCAGCCTTAGAGTGGGTGCTGAGGTAACTCTCCATTGAAGACCTGGGCCCCTGCCCTCCTCATCCCTTGTCCAGACCTCACCTGGAATGGCCGGTATGCCCTTTTGCCTGAGGCCCCGCTGTCTCCGAGTTCCAGGTTGTAATGTGGGGGCCCCATAGGGTGGAGCCCTCACAGGCTGGCTCCTCTCGCTTGAGGCCTGAGCTTCCAGAGCTGGGGAAATCAGTCCACAGGGCCTGGTCCAAAAATCATTTCTCTCTGAAACCAACACAAAACCACAGTCAAGCCAAACCCCAAGTCACAACATATAACGCTTTGCTGGCGCATAGCTGGCTAATTTCTTCTGGCCTCCAAGGAGCTATGGTTCCAGAAAAAGAAAACTCCAGGAGTGACTGTACCAACCATTCTAGGGCCAGAGGCCTGGCTTTCCACCTGTCCCCTCCTAGACACTATGACCACACCTTTCCCAGGCTCCTGCAACCACTTCCCACTCCAGGTCTCAGTGACGTTCTTTTGACCCTTGTTTCTCATCCAGTTCATCTGACTGCTACCCTTTATCCTTCTTGATCCTTTGGTGTCCACTGTCACCTCTCTTGCCTTAAGCTCTCACTTTATAATCCCAAAGTTTAAAAATTAAAAATTAAAGTAATGTAACATTCAAAGGGCTCAACAACATATATTCATTCATGTTATCAAATAAGAACAGGCAACACTTAAGAGTAAAGGACTGTATCTACCCTGCTTTGCTCCATAACAATTACTGCTCTCAGCTACAGAGCTCAGGCCCTCTCTGCCCAGCACAGCTACTTCCTCCAAAGGCTGATCTGCCAAGCATGCCCAACTCCTTTCCTGGGGATCTCAAGATAAGTGCTTAGTTGTTAATATTAGAAAGATGACTTTAATTGTCTTATATACCTACATGATCTCACAATTTTTTTATAGTATTGTGTACCATAAAACCAGTGAATGTTAACTTCTAATGAAAACTGGATTTGAAATTCTTTCCAGGGATAATATCTTAAATAGGGAAATTCAATTTGATTCAATTCACAGCATCTACCTTCACAACCACTCCCAAATGAGAAATATCAGCAATCATTTATTCAATAAACATAAGATTACTTTCCTTTTCCTCCATTTTCAGCCTTCCTTGCTCTCTCTCCTTCTCCTAAAAAGAGCCTAAAGGGAAAAATGTGGTAAAATGAAGCCAAAGACATGGTTTTGAATCCTAATTTTTGTTTTATTCTAATTTTGGCGACAAGAAGTCTCAAGTATTTTTGCATAATATACAAGGATCTTCATATTCTAAACCTTATTTATATAACAGCCTAGTCTCATCTCCTACAGGTGCCTTTCTGGTGTACTATGCTGCAGTAAAGGCTGGTGTATGTTTCTCCAGACACGTTATACCCTCATTGATTATACCTTTATACTTGCTATTCTCACTGCTTGGGAAATCTTCCCACAGCTTTTCTGTCTAGAAAACTTCTTCATCCTTCAAATGATCCCTGCTATATAAGGTCCCCCCTGACTTCAAAAAATAAACTTAGGCATACCTTTACTATTTTCCGGTTTGCTTTGTGCATTCAACAAAAGACCACAAACACTAAGAAACGCTGCCATAATGGAAATGATCATTAATTATCAATTGTTGTTTATAACACCGAAGAGGAACCATTAAATAAATTGTATCTCACATCAGCAGCCCAGGGCCTAATATAGGGTCAATAAGCCTTTGTCAAGTGAAAGACGTCTGACTTCAGCAAGGCAAGTCTAGTAAGACAACTGAGACTAACAGGCCCCTAAAGATATGAGATTGGCACTGGGTACTGTACACATTGGATTAACACCTAGAGGTCACTGAGAGAATCAATACCCATAAAAGAAGCAGAATCCAGAACCCAGGGACTGAAATTTATGGAATATCAAAGTTTAGAGGAGAAAAGAAAGAACCAGGAGACAAAAGGTAAAGATGGAAAGAAAGATATAAACAAAAGGAATTATGAGACTATAGAAAGAGAACTTAGTGCTATGATTTATCACATAGGTAAGAAAGGGAGTGGGGGTTAGAAAGAGCTTCCAGAAGGGGGTAAGGTGTCATTTGCCAGACATTTCTAAGAGCAAAGAAAAGATAACATTCAGAAGAACTGAGCACATTTCATAATTAGCACATTATTGATAACCCCTGCAGTCCAGAAGGGCAGGGTGAAAGGAAGGTTCAGAGTGGTTACGTAACAAGTGAGTGGTGAGGAAAGGAAATTATTATCAGATAAGAGCTTTTTATTCTGAGATTCAGAAGCAACATCAAGAGTACATGTTGCAGGAAAAATATACTAAACTCAAACTAATAAAAGCCAGCAGAAGCATCTTCTTATACAAACCACTGTGAGTAACACAGAATTCAGGAAAAGCAATGCTCCAAGTGTGCTTCCCCACACTGAACACTGGTGCGAGACAGCGTCTCCTCATGTGGGCACACTTCTGAATGACGTTTTTCTGGGGGGTCAAAAGAAGTTAGTATGAGTACCATCATGATGTTTACGATATCCAAAAATGAGAAAAATCTTAAATTGTCTTAGACATTAAAATGCACATATCCAGAAGGAGATTTTTGTAAGTGTCTCAAATTTTCAAATTCAAATCTAGCCATTAAAAGCAAAAGCTATTGCGGACAACTGTGTGCGTGCGTGTGTGTGTGTGTGTGTGTGTGTGTGTGTGTGTGTGTGTGTGTGTGTGTATCCAATTAGATAGAATGCCTACCTGGTAGGGAATCTCTTCATCTCTTAGGGGAAGTGTCTGGCATCAATAAATTATTCAATAATTATACAGGTCTTTAAGGAATGAGGTGAACCTCTTCTAAGATGACTTTGAGAACAAACAAAACTTGAATTTTTAAAGCCTGAAAATCATTAACAAATATCTGAATACCAAAGCTAAGTTGTACATTTATTATTCCTTTAAAAAAAAACCTAATATTTCAAGTCAAATGCTACTATACTACTACCACCACAGCTATCCTGACCGTTTCTTTTGGAATAACAAGTTTAAATGCTCTAATGAAAACATGGCCCTTTTAATGAAAAGTATAGAAAGCATATATTGACAAAAATTAAAAAATAATTCAAATATTGATCCCACTAGCAATCAATATTGAGGACAGAGAAACAGTAAACTGAAATTATTTTTCATTGAAATAATGAAAGAGCTTTTGATGTTATAAAAAGTGTATTTTGATAGTTAATTTAGAAATTTGAGTAATTTAAATATACATTTGAAAATTATTTTTAAATTTGAAAACAAATTAATCCTCAGATATATAAACCTAAGTACCTTTTCCTAGTATGAAGAGACTTAAAATGGCAATCTGTCCACAAGGCATTTTAAATGTTCCAAGGTTACTTACTGAATTAATGCATGAAATTGCTCAAAGCTAAGCTCTTTGGCAGCCAAGGCAACTATACCTAAAAGACACTGTTCAGCAATACACATGACAAATTAATGACACAAGATACACGCAGCAGAAGGCAAACACTCTCAAGCAACCAAAACTTTTCCTCTTCTTACTTCATTTAAATCCTCAGTTTACTTTAAACTTTACTATCATATAAATTTATGTTTCAACATATTAGTTGCCATCATTTTACTGAAATGGATATAATATTAAGAGTATAGAGGGTGAATAAATAACAAATACTTCTTTTCAGTTCAGGTATGCTAGGGTAGTTTTATTTTATTTATTTTATTTTTTATCAGGGTTTGCTTTTAAAATTTTTATTGATTTAACATGCAAAACATTTACATGGTTCAAAAGTGAAAACTGTATAAAGAGATAAGCAAAGAGAAGTTTCATTCTTTTACTTTCAAGATTTTCATTACTTTCTGGTTTATCCTTATTTCTTTTTTTAACAATACGCAAATATATGTCAGCTTAATTCCCATTTTTTCTTATAAAATTATTTATATTATATATATACTTTTTTACATCATGCTTTTTAAAATTTGGTATTTCTTGAAAACATTCCATATCAGTTCATAGAGATCTTTGCTGCATAGTATTCGTTGTTTGGATATACCATCATTTATTCAACTAGTTTTAGTTAGATGGGCATTTAGATTGTTCTCTGTTTCTTCTATGAAAATTGATTAGCTTAAACTTTTATCCCTAATAGGGACAATTTTGGAAATTTTTATTTTCCAAGGGAATTATTTATTTCAACGAGGTTTTCTAATGTATTTCCATGAAGTTATGCAGTCATGTAAATATTTTACATTTTCTTCTGTTTTTTTTTAATTAAATCTTCATTGTTCAGATTATTACATTAGTTACTCTTTTTCCCCACCATAACTCCCCTCCACCCAGTTCCCACCCCACCCTCTGCCCTCACTCCCCACCCACTGTCTTCATCCATAGGTGCACAATTATTGTCCTATCTCTTCCCTCACCCCACACCCCTTCCCCCCGCCCCAAGAATAGTCAGTCCATTCCCTTTCTATGTCCCTGATTCTATTACAATCGCCAGTTCATACTGTTCATCAGATTATTTATTCACTTGATTTTTAGATTCACTTGTTGATAGATGTGTATTTGTTGTTCAGAATTTGTATCTTTACCTTTTTCTTCTTCTTCCTCTTCTTAAAGGATACCTTTCAGCATTTCATATAATACTGGTTTGGTGGTGATGAACTCCTTTAGCTTTTTCTTATCTGTGAAGCTCTTTATCTGGCCTTCACTTCTGAATGATAGCTTTGCTGAATAAAGTAGTCTAGGTTGTAGGTTCTTGGTATTCATCACTTTGAATATTTCTTGCCACTCCCTTCTGGCCTGCAAAGTTTCTGTTGAGAAGTCAACTGACAGTCGTATGGGTACTCCCTTGTAGGTAACTGGGTTTCTTTCTCTTGACGCTTTTAAGATTCTCTCTTTGTCTTTTGCTCTTGGCATTTTAATTATGATGTGTCTTGGTGTGGTCCTCTTTGGATTCCTTTTGTTTGGGGTTCCCTGCGCTTCCTGGACTTGGACGTTTATTTCTTTCACCAGGTAGGGAAGTTATCTGTCATGATTTCTTCAAAGAGGTTTTCAATATCTTGCTCTCTCTCTTCTTCCGGCACCCCTATAATTCTGATGTTGGTACGCTTGAAGATATCCCAGAGGCTCCTTACACTATCTTCGTATTTTTGTATTCTTTTTTCATTTTGCTTTTCCGGTTGGGTGTTTTTTGCTTCTTCGTATTTCAAATCTTTGACTTGATTCTTGCGATCCACTGGTCTTCTGTTGGGAGTCTGTATAATGTTCTTTATTTCAGTCAGTGTATTCTTAATTTCTAGTTGGTCCTTTATCACAACATCAAGGGTCTCATTAGATTTCTTGAGGATCTCACTACATTTATTGGCGGTCTCACCAGTCTTCTTGAAGATCTCACTACATTTATCAGCGGTCTCACCAGTCTTTTCGAGGGCCTTATTAAGTTTATCGGCGGCTTCTAGACAGTTCTTTAAAGACCTTAAAAGTGTGGTTTTGAACTCTATATCCAGCAGTTTGCTTTCCTCCAATTCTGTCATTTGTATCCTGTTTCTTTGTCTCGGCATTTTTTGTGCTTCGCTGTGTTGACAGAGTGCCTTTCTGTGCTAAGTGTCCCAATTACCTGAGGTGGACACTCTTGGTGCACCCCCTTGTGGGTTTTGTGCACAGTCTTGTTGTAATTAAGCCTTGATTGTTGTAGTTATCACTGTGAGGAATTGACCTCCAGGCCAACTGGCTGTGAGAATCAGCTGTGTCTGCAGTGGGAGAACTTCTGTGCTGGAGACACCCCTCTGGGGGTAGACTTCCTTCGATGGGGCTTTGGTGCTCACTGAGTCTGCCCCCTGAGTGGGTCTTTTATGGTTCCACAGAGCTGCAAACTGCATGCTAGGATAGTTTTAAAATATGAGAAGTTATTGGCAATCATAGTGCTTCACACATCATTGTAATGTGTCCTGTACTTTTGAAACATCTGGAAACAAGTGTGCATTACCAGAAGCTAAAAATATACCCCACACAAGCCAGTGAAATTAATGCTTGTACAGAATGCAATACTGACAATGGGGAAAATATCTCACAATTAAACATTTGGGATAAGATAAAATTTTTTCCAAAGAATACTAGTTTTTCTGTGACTGATTAAATAATTTTACTGTGCATCTACTACAAAAGTTGTCAAAAAGAGCAATTTAGAGAAAGGAGGCAAGCAATATATAAAGGTTAGCAGGCAGAATGGTGGGACATATAAAATCTGAGAAAAAGAAAATAGTTTGCAAAGAAGGGGAAAAAACCCTGGTAAAATAGATTGTTATCTGGAATAAAAATGTTAATGTATGTTCATCACCTTTGTTGACATCTAAGATAAATTCTCATATTTTCAGTTAACAAAACTTTTCAAATGTATACTACAATATAAAACAAATTTAAAATCTCGTTTTATTCATGTTCACTTTAAAAATGAGGCAAAGTAAATTGAAAAAGTACGAAACTATATTTTCAAAGGGGAATTCAGTGTAGTATGCCCACCTAAATTAGTTACTGAAGTAGCAAACTTAATGTATAATGAAGCCTTTTAATCTATCACTGTGGAACTTCCAGCACTGTCCACAGTATGTATGCAGTCTATACTAAGATACTAATAAAAAAAGTTACAATAAAAGATCTTACTATTTCCTTACTTTTTAATATAGAGACTGGCTTTAAGTACCTAATCATAAACTAAGCATAGGCTAAAAAAGGTCCTCATCAGGTTAAAACCTTTCACTTATTCTTAAGAGGAAATACTAAACTTGCCAGAATAGGGAATCTTATATTTCTACAGTCCTTGTTTTGGTAGGTGAGAAACTCATTATGTCAATACCCCGGCCGCCGCCCCCGTCTCCCTTAAAAGGAAATAACTTAGCTGGGATTGGAGCAGGAGCGGTGATTCTTCTCCAGTCTGCAGATGAGGGGCTCATCATGTCACAGCCCTCATTCCTCCTTAAAATAAGATGGCATGGCCATGCTGCACATCAGTAAGGTTAGCACAGCTGCCAGATTTTTTTATGGCCACCCTGCACAGGTTTTTGTTTTCACAATATCTGGAAATGGCCTAGAGGGAGACATGAGACAGAGCACAGGTACATTCAAAATAAAGGAGTTGCAGCCTTCACAGGGAAAGCAGCACTGATAGCCACACGTTCCCACTTCTTTATATGGATTATAGTTATTGCCCCTTCGGAGAGCTAGCGTATACACTGCTTGGTCCTTGGGATCCTAGTTTATGTTCATCCAGGAAGTTAAGTAGTTTAGGGACTCTGATTAGATTGACAGAGCAAAGGGGAACTTAGGCTTTTTTAAAGTTTGGGTTTTTTCAATGATGTCAAAGGTGTGACAGTCTTCCTAACAACAGGGTCATCTGTTGTCTGTACACTTGGCTCCTTAAATATAATAAATATACAGTTGGGAAAAGTCATTGTTTACTCAGTGATTTACATTCTACCCAATCTTCATTAGTTAGCATTTGCTCTAAGCAAATTTTAATGAGGCAGGCACGTGCTGTATTTTCCTGAAAGGTAGGAAAGGTCTAGTGACCGAAGCACCATAAAGGTACTATTTCACTTGCACATTAAGGTAGACGCACATCTTATTCTAAAGGACTATTAAGTACCACAAAAACTGTCCATTTCAGTTGTAATTGTATTGTATACTCCCAGAATTCATAAGCCATAAATATTACTTTTTTTGCACGTACTTTGCAATTGCCATTAAAAACCCATATACTTTCTACACCCAGTGTTTGAAATACATATTCTACAATCTAAGTATCACTCTCTCAGGTTAGTTTTGTCTAACAAACTAAAGGTACTGAACTGTGATCTATACAGAAAAGACATGAATTTGCAAACTGAGTTAAGAGTGATAAGTAGAATATGGTTGTAGATATGATTAATGATACAATTGTAGGAAATGATTCATGTATGGTTATAAAATAGAATACAGTTTCAAAAAAAACCATCAAAGCTTAAAATGGATTTAAATTATTCTGAATCGTGGTCACAGAAAAGATACTTTTTATAATGTGGAATTCTTATATACACCATAAAAATACTGCTAATATAATGTGAAAGAGTTAATAAGTCTTATTCAATGTGTTAGTTTAAAACAGCTTTTCATTTTCCTAGTCACTACACAATATGATTTATGCACAGATATTGGTTTTTGAGTCTGGCAGAAAACCCCACTTTGTGATTCCACAGCCTTACCTCTAGGTTCAGTGCTCTTTCTTTTTGAAGAGGAGTAAATGCAACAGGCAACAATCCATGGTCACTTGCTAAGGACCGAAGGTCAAAATAGTATTGGGCATAGACACTGGTGGAAACATAAAAATGAAACCGCAGTAGACATATGTATTGCCTTTCCAACTCATTTCTGGGGAAGAAGGAAAACACAAAACCACCACAGGGCCATTTTAGTCAACTTGGTTCTCTTCAAAATTGTCTTTCTAAGCTACTAGGTTGGCTCTGAGTTTAGTTTTGAAACAAATAAAGGCTACCCAGCTGGGCTAATACACTAATGTTCAAACAGGCAAACAAGGTTCAACAATTTGTGGTCCCCTTTGAGTTTGGGACAAGGGGAAGGAGGTTATATCTCTTGTGCACAATTGCTGTTGACTACGGGCTCAATTATCAGAGTGCCATTAGTGCAGCTGTAGGTTTATTCTTCTTGCTCACTCACAGGGCTCCACTCTAGTGCTCAGGTGAAAGGAATGACGTATGCTGTTTCTTAGCCCTGAAGAACTTGCAGACATTTTCACCAGGCTGATAGCAGGAAGGGGATTAGTAAAGTACAGATGTGCCAACAAAAGGACTGGGCACATCACCACAGCAACAAATGGATCCATTCAGAGCCACCACTCTTATCTTTGAGGGGAAAACTCTTGGAAAATTATCAGACACCAAAGAAGAAATTGAGGAAGAGACAAATAAATGGAAGCATGTAAATGCTCATGGACAGGAAGCATTAACACCTTTAAAATGTCCATACCACCTCAAATCATCTCTTTCAACCAAATTCCTATCAAGACGCCAATGCCATCTTTTACAGAAGTAGAACAACTAATCCAAAGTTTTATATGGACCCACAAAAGACCCTGAGAGGAAAACAAAACAGGTTGGAGGTATCACACTACCTGATATCAAACTCCACTACAGGGTTATAGTCATCAATACAGCATGATACTAGCACAAAAACAAACATAGATCAATGGAACAAAATTGAAAGCCCAGAAATAACCCCACACTTATATGTTTAATTACTGTTTGACAAAAGAGGAGACTTCATTCAACGGTATAAAGACAGTCTATTCAGTCAATGATGTTGGGTAAATTGAACAGATACATTCAAAAAATGAAGCTAGACCACTTCTTACACCATATACAAGAATAGACTCAAAATGGATTATTTACTTAAATGTAAGAGTCAAAACCATTGAACTCCTAGAAGAAAACATAGGCACTAAAATCTGGAATATTTCTCTTCATGTTTTGCTGATAGATTACCCTGAACAAGCGAAATAAAAGAAAAAATAAAGAAATGGGACTATCTCAAACTAATAGTTTTAGGATAGCAAAAGAAAACATCAACAAAATAAAAAGACAACACACTGATGGGAAAACATATTTGACAATGATATATCTAATAAGGGGTTCAATATTCAAAATTTATAAAAAACATATATAACTCAACACCTTGTAAAAACATGTACAGCTCAATACCAAAAATATGAGCTATCTAATTAAAACATGGACAGAGGACCTGAAAAGACACTTATCCAAAGAGAGCATACAGGTGGCTGATAGACATGAAAAGATGCTTAACATCACTGATCATCAGTGATATGCAAATTAAAACCGCAGTGAGATATCCTCACACCTGTCAGAATGGCTATCATCAACAAACAGCAAGTGCTGACAAGGATGTGGAGAAAAGGGAACCCTCGTGCACTTTTGGTGGCAAGGTATATTGGTGCAGGCACTGTGGAAAATAGTATGGAAGTTCCTCAAAAATTAAAAATTGAACTGCCTGTGACTCAGTGATTCCACCCCTGGTATACATATGAAGAAAACCAGGACACTAATTGAGAGAATACATGCACCCTATATTCACTGCAGGATTATTTATAATCCTTAAGCTGTAGAAGCAACTCAAGTGCTCATTGACTGATGAGTGGATAAAAAAGCAGTGGAATATTATTACTCATCCATAAAAAAGAATGAGATCCTGCCATTTGTGAGAGAATAGTTGGACCTAGAGGGTATAATGTTAGTGAAATAAGTCAGTCAGAGAAATACAAATAACATATGATTTCACTAAAAGGCAATATAAATGATCAAACAAAATAGAAGCAGACTAAGAGGTAAAGGGAACATTTGGATGGTTGCCAGAGGAGAAGAGGTTTGGGGGGTGGGAGGGCTGGGTGAAGAAGGTGAAGAAATTGAGAAGTACAGACTGGCAATTACAATGCAGTTATGGGGATATAAATTACACCATAGGAAAGAGAGTCAATAATACTGCAGTAACTATGCATACTGTCAGGTCAGTACTAAAAATACTGGGGAAAACTCTTTGCAAAGCACATGATTTTCTAACCATTATGCTGCACACCCGAGACTCATATAAAATAACTAGAAGCCCTGTGCACAGATTTGTGTTCTTACACAATCCAGGACCCCTCGGGGGATGTCAGAGAGCCAGTTTTGGCCTAATCCCTGCAGGACAGGCCGAGGGACCCCACCAGTGCATGAATCTGTGCACTGGGCCTCTAGTATGTATATAAGATCTTTGGTTAATCTCTTCCTGCCCTTCGCCCTCCCCCATTCTCTCTGAGATTCATCAGTCTGTTCCATGTTCCCACGCCTATGGTTTTCACTTCTGCGTTAAGCGTCTGCCTCTGGTGGCCAGTGCACATCATAACTACTGGCTGGGCAGCCAGTCGCTTAGGCTTTTATTTATATATAGATATTGAATGTAAACTCTTATTGAAAATAAATGAAATTTTTAAAAGGGGGGAATAAAAGACCTGAACTGGTAGACAGCGTTAAGAAAGCCATGAAGGTATTAACATTACTGTTGTTTTTGGATGTGAGTTTCTACAAAGTTTGCTACCAGAGAAATATACCAAATCATCACACAGATTATTACAATAATAACACATGAAGACATACTAATTAATGAGGAGTATGAAATGTCAAAGCAAATATGGATAGAAAAATGTATGTAATTTTATGCCTAGTTCAGTCCTCTGCACAATGTAACCTTTCAAAATATTTCTTATTTTGTAAACTTTATGGGGGCAAATAAGGTATTCGAAAATGGTTAGAAACTTCATCAAAATCTTGCAAACTCACAAGTCCTTGATTGTAATGCCCTTTAGCAATGGGACGAAGTGAAAAGTCCACATAATCTGATCGTGCAGATACTTGTATGTCAGAATAATCGCTCCCAAAACAATGCGTTTCCAGTTAGATGGGCAAATGTCGATTTCAGCATAAGATAAAAGTCTTTCTATGTAAACCTGCAAAGTAGAACACTGGTTTTTGATTCTAGTTCAGTTTAAGTTCTGTGATAAGAACTTTCAGGAATGATAGATTTCATCAGTTTTTGCCATGCCTTTTATTCTTAGCTTCTAGAGCAGCCGTGGGCAAACTATGGCCCGCGGGCCGGATCTGGCCCTTTTGAAATGAATAAAACTAAAAAAAGAAAATACCGTACCCTTTTATGTAATGACGTTTACTTTGAATGTATATTAGTTCACACAAACACTCCATCCATGCTTTTGTTCCGGCCCTCCGGTCCAGTTTAAGAACCCATTGTGGCCCTCGAGTCAAAAAGTTTGCCCACCCATGTTCTAGAGAGACTGCTTGGCCAGTCAGAGCCAGAGGCCAAGAAACAGTTGCAAATCAGACACTTCTACTGCCTACTTTCCCATGTGAATTTCCAGCCTGCTCACCATAGACTCGCTGGTTCCACTCTTGGCCCCAGTCAGGACTCATGCGGGAGGCAATCAATAGATGTCTCTCTCTCATACTGATGATACTCTCTTTCTCCTCTCCTCCCCTTTCTTTTCTACTTTCTCTGAAAATCAATGGATAAAATATCCTCTGGTGAGGATTAAAAAAAATTTTTTTAAAGACAGCCCCCCAGTGGCTGCTGTGTGGTGCAGCAGCACAGGCAGTGCAAACAGGTGTGTCTGAGGCAGGTCTCCACAACTGTCAGGTATTCCTGGACTTAGTGCCTTTGTAAGAAACACAGACGCACACCAAGGATAGTCATTTCATATCCCCTAAGCCTCACATCTCCATCATAATTCTGTGAAATCCATGTCTGTCTTCCACAACCCGAAGCTTGGTCAGTTCTGTTGGTTTCAGGTGGTAGCAGAGCTGCCGGTCTCTATCTCCCTGGTTCTCCTCTAAACCTGCCAGATAGCTGGTGAGATCTCATGATTTCTTCACATGTATTACATGTCTATTCTACAAAGAACTGGGTGAAGTTAACAGCTAAGCAAAGATTATAGAGGCAAGCTGTGATTTGCTGTTTCGTCAAAGGGTTCTTTGAAGAAGAGTATGTTTACTGTCCGAGGTTGTCAGATTGACAGCTCACATTCACCAAAGGTGTTAACACCCAACTGTATTTTGGAAAGCAAAAGGTTATTGAACATTATGTGTTATTAGTGAAAGTTTGCACCAATCTTCCAAAGCTAAATGTTCCCAGATATCCTATGAATGAACCTCCTTACAAGGTTCAACTGTCAACTTTCTGGGAATAATTAATTAGAGACATATACAACATTGGAAATCACTCAACTTTCCTTCATCTCTTCTGCAGATCTAGAATGTGCCATTACTCATTCATTTATACCACTTGCCCTCCTGTGTCAGTAGAATTGAGATTTCTCTTCTCACTGAAACTCTTCTAGCACTGAAGTCAATCCCATCCCACTTCTGAAGAACACCTCCCACAATTACCTCTTCTTGAACACTTTCCTGGGCCAGAGATTCTCCCCAATATGAATGTATTTATGTGACACCCATCCCACCCCCCACAATCCCTAGACTGCTCCTCTCTGTTTGCTTACAGTGAATGCCCTGAAGCTGCTTCTCATCTCCCACTCTCTCCTTCACCCACTGCAGTCTGCCCCTGGCACTGTCACTCGACTGAAACTACTACTGCTAAGGTCATCGGTGCGTTTGCACATACAAACCAGAGCTCTTCACCCCAGCTCCCCACTCCCCACGCATTCCCTAATGTCATGTGGGGCACTGCCATTTGCCTAGGTGCTTGTCCAAAGACGTCCAATTGAGTTGACCTGCTGCAATCTGTTAGCAACTCTTCTTATCTCTGCCTGTCACTGACAGTGAGACTGCTTCCTAGTCTATTTGTCACTTCTCACTCATGTCACTGTTATTGCCCCTGAATTCTCAGCCTCCACTCTGTCTCCCAGCTACAGTCATTTTCCCCAAAGCAGCCAGGATAGCTTTTGTAATCAAGAGCACTTCCCCACCCTGCTCAACTCTGCCAAAGGGTTTCCACCAAACAAATCAAAATGTCACTTCCTCCCATGGCCTGCAAGCTGCAAGGCCCAATCAGGTAGCACTTGCCCTTCTAGGTCCTCATGCCCTACATTCTTTCCCTCATTCCACACTCTGACCACACTGGCCATACTCAAATACCAAGTATAAGTTCCCGTCTCAGAGGCTGGCACTTGTTCCCTCTGCACATAACGCCAGAGCTCCTCATCTTCCTCAGTTCAGTCAGGCCAGGGTCAGATGCCATCTCTTACAGAGGCTCTTCTTGATCACCTCTCTAAAGTAGCAAGCCCCTCTCAGCATGATATCACGTCATCCTGCTGTACCTTCGTGATATTTACTACTACCTGAGATATTCACCTTTTAACAACACTCAGTTAAAGAAATATTTATATCTTCCTCACTAGGGCAGAAGCTCCATAAAAGCAAACACTTTATTCAACCATGTCTCTCCTCTATCCTCTGCACTTAGGTCTGTAAGGACTCAGCTCTGAAGGAGAAATCATCAGGCATAGCTTAGGGTGTTATCAAAAACAGGGGGAAACAAGAAAATAAAAGGAAGTTATGCGAGGTTCCAGAAAGAGAGTGAGGTCAAAGTGCTCAATGCTGCCAAGTAGTTGCTCCTTCCATAAATATCCACTAAATACCTGCTCTTGTTATTCTTCTATCTTCCATGCACTTTTTATTCACACGTTTTCTCGGTACTGGAATAGCTAATACTAATTCCCTGCCAGTAGCTCAGATTCATGCTCTAATTCCACATATTCAAACGCGTGGCCTGGTGCATCAAATTCGTGCATGGAGTGGGGTGTTCCCTCAGCCCAACCTACACCCTCTCCAATCGGGAACCCCTTGGGGGATGTCCAACTGCCAGATTAGGCCCAACCCCATGGGCCTAAACTGGCAGTCTGACATCTCTCTCACAATCTGGAACTGCTGGCTCCTAACTGCTCACCTGCCTACCTGCCTGATTGCCCCTAACTGCCTCTGCCTGCCTGCCTGATCGCCCCTAACTGCCTCTGCCTGCCTGCCTGATCTCTCCCCCAACTGCCCTCCTCTGCTGGCCAATTTGGTTCTGACTAGTCTCTTTCTATGCCAATCAGCATCAAAAGCTCTGCTTCCTAGGCAGCCATTGGCTCCTCACACTTCACCCAGATTTGGTTCTGACTGGTCAGTTTCTATGCCAGTCAGAGTCTCTGAGCCTATCAACAGAGCCTGATCAGAAGGGCGGCACTGATCAGCAGCTCTGGTGGAGGCCTGGAGAGAAATGGAGGGGCTGCTGCTGGCCTGGCTTGGGGAGAAAGAGAGAGGCAAGTGTTGATCAACAGCTGCCACACAGGCTATGGATCAGACCCTGCTTCTCTCTTCAGGCCTCTTTCTGGGCCTAGTTTGCAGTCCCCTCAGCAGTCTGTGCTGGGTCATCGTGCCTGCAGCTGCAGCAGTCAGTGCTGGGTCACCATGGCCACCCAGTGCTGACTGCAGGACTGACTTCCGGTTGGCTGAACCTCCGGTTGTGACGGACCCAGGGTTTTTATATAGTAGGATGATCTCTAGAGATGCCCCTCTGTCTCACAGGTGCATCATCTTAATGTGTTTGAAAAGGAATCCCCCTCTTCTACCCCAGATGCTCTCCTTGCTGAGTTCCCTAGCTCTTCAGGTGGGAGCACCACTCCCGCCTTTGATCAGCTGTGCTCAGCACTCCAGATGGCTGGCAGCTCCATGGAAAGGACTGCGTCTGGTCCAGTGCCCACTGATGGGTCTCTATTCAGAAGCACAGGCTGCCTCTCCAAAATTCTGACTGAACACTGAAGGAGGAGGCACTGCACTAAGTACTCTTCCCTCGGACCAAGCAGGAGACATTCCCCTTTAGGATTGTCCGAGGGAGGAGTGATACAATCCCCATTCCTTCTCACTAGAATGGACCACTCATTCCAAATGACACACTCTTTCCACAGGAATCCTGGATGAATGACACACAGGCCCTTACACAGCTGTAGCTGAGCAGACAACCAGCAAAGCCCTTTCAGGTCCTACTGGCACTAGAATCCTGGAAACATCACAGGCAGGCACAAGAGGACAGAAAGGACGGATGAACACCCATCATCCAAGGAACAGAGAACTTAGGGCTCTAGTTCTCCATCAGGACACACATTACAACTGCGCGGGGAATGCAGCCTGCGACTCACCTTAGACCTACACTGAACCTGTCACTGCCTGGGGCCCAGAAGGTTCTGTTATTGCCCCCATCCTGCCCCATCAGCACACCTTGTATGCGTGCGTTTTGTGCATTGGTGTGCCTATGTCTCCTGAGGTCTGGAGGGAGAAATTGGAAACCTCTCCCTCCTGCTGCCTTTGAGAGCAATCGCTTTGTGGTAAGAAAAGGAAGGACATTTTAAATCACAGTGATTATTAAGCTCAAATGTGTGAACTTTACATCCTTTGATAGGTTTCCCTTAATAAAGTTCTGAAAGAAGAACTATCTTACCAATGTTGTTATGGCATATCCTCCTGTTGCCTTATAGGCAATGAAAAAAGGTCGAATAAATCTGTAAATTGATTCGGGATCAGGATTATGATGAAAGAATTCCTCAGGAACCTTTTCTTCCTGAAAGAAAGTACCCATTGAAGAAAAATATTAAGAACTTTTGTAACAACCATGTTCCACTTGTGCCCATGTGCCGCTTAAAATAATTTTGATCGGGTGACATGTCTTTTAGCCTTTTAAATATAAATAATGGGACCTTAAAAAACAGTGACTGAATATTGACACTCATTAAAGATAAATACAGGCACAACCTCAGAAAATTTATATATTCCTTTCCACCTTCACCTACAATATTCTGTCTAAATGTGAACTATTTTTAGGCTCCAAAGACTTGTTGGTCGTCATGTCATACTTCTCTGCAATCAACTTTGAGAATGTAACCATCGGTCTCTAAGGCTGTGCTGTGTGTACAGTGCTCACCAGCCACATATTGTTATAGAGCATATCTGAAGACATTTGAAAATTTTTGTCATTCTAATTAATTCAATATTTAAATAGTGGTTTAATTTTATTCTAGAGATTCTGACATATCTAATAAGGTTTATGTACAAATATTCATATTGCTTGATGCTCTTGAAAATTTTCTTTTAAAAATATACATTTTTTTGTTTTTCAGGCATGTTGACCCACTATAGCTCACTAATTATACAAGGCTGAAACTCAGTTCTTACTGACATATCCTATAGAATAAAAAGGTAATAAGCAGCCGAAACCGGTTTGGCTCAGTGGATAGAGCGTCAGCATGCGGACTGAAGGGTCCCAGGTTCGATTCCGGTGAAGGGCATGTACCTGGGTTGCAGGCACATCCCCAGTAGGAGATGTGCAGGAGGCAGCTGATCGATGTTTCTCTCTCATCGATGTTTCTAACTCTCTATCTCTCTCCCTCTCTCTCTGTAAAAAATCAATAAAATATATTTTTTTAAAAAAAGTATTTATAAAAAAAAAAGGTAATAAGCAAATAGACCGAATGGCGGAACAATTGGTCGCTATGATGCGCACTGACCACCAAGGGGCAGAGCCTCAACACAGGAGCTGCCCTCTCGTGGTCAGTGTGCTCCCACAGGGGGAGTGCTGCTCAGCTAGAAGCCAGGCTGATGGCTGGCGAGCACAGTGGCTGTGGCAGGAGCTTCTCCCGCCTCCGCGGCAGTGCTAAGGATGTAAGCCATCAGTCAGACATCCCCTAAGGGCTCCTAGACTGCAAAATGGCACAGACTGGGCTGAGGGATCTCCCACCCCCAGTACATGAATGTCGCGCACCTGGCCTCTAGTTTCTTATATAACACTAGAGGCTCAGTGCACAAAATCCATGCAAGGGTGGGTGGCCCTCAGCCTGTGCACTCTCACAATCTGGGACCCCTCGGGTAGGGTTCCTAGGCTTGAATGGTGATCAGGGCCTATTGGGGCTTTCCTTCCCCTGCCTACTGGCAGCTGGCCGTGCCCCCACTGCTGCCACTGCTTGCCATTGGTGTGGCCCTGCCAACCCCTACCCCATCACTGGTCATCTCCCTCTGCGGGGGACAGACATGGGGTGCGATCATTGGCTGGCCTGGGATTTCCCTCTGTGGGGTGATCACTGGCTGGCCCTGCACACCCACCACCACATTGTTAGCCAGTGGGCTGGGCCTCCCTCTGTGGGTTGATTGATTGCGGGGGCCCCCAGATCAATCACCCTGCAGAGGGTGGCCCTGCCCACGCATGACAGTGCTGTCTGTAGGGGTAGCCTGGGTCTTCCTCTTTAGGACAATTAGGTGTGGGGCTCTGCCCACACAGCTGGGGCTCCACAAACGGTCACCACACAGAGGATGGCCCGGGCCTCCCTCATTGGGGCGATCACAGAGCTCCCCCGCCCACCCGATCGATCGCCCCGCCAGCCAGAGGTATGGGTCTCCCTCTTTGGGGCCTTGACCTCCCTCTGTAGGGTGATCGTGGGGTGATGGCAGGGCCCCCTGACCAATCACATTGCACCCACCTTGGCAAGCCTGGCGCCAGTGTGTGTCATAGCATGGTCATCCGAAGTTCATCTGGAAGGTCATTCTGCTGTTCTGTTTTTTGGTCGATTTGCATATTACACTTTTATTATTATAAACTAGAGGCCTGGTGCACGGATTTGTGCACAGGTGGGGTCCCTCGGCCTGGCCTACGGGGATCAGGCCAAAACCAGCTCTCCAACATCCCTCGAGGGCTCCCGGACTGAGAAAGGGTGCAGGTCAGGCTGAGGCACCTCTCACCCCAGTACACGAATGTTGTGCACTGGGTCTCTAGTTTCTTATATAACACTAGAGGTCTGATGCACAGATTCGTGCACAGATGGGGGTCCCCTGGTCTGGCCTGCAGGGATCAGGCTGAAACCGCTCTCCGACATCCCCCAAAGGGTCCCGGATTGCAAGAGGGCAGTTCTCAGGTTACACACCCCAGAATTGGCTCCCTCCTCTCTGGTTCCGGGTGCATCACCTGAGAACCACAGCTCCCAAGTCACAGCAGCTCAGTAGCTTCTGCATTGAGTGTCTGACCCCTGATGGTCAGTGCGCGCCATAGCTACCAGTTAGACAGTCGCTTATGCTTTTATATATATAGACTAGAGGCCCGGTGCACAAAAATTTGTGCACTCGGGGTTGGGAGAGGAGGTCCCTCAGCCTGGCCTGTGCCCTCTCACAGTCTGGGACCCATCAGGAGATAAGGACCTGCTGGTTTAGGCCTGCTCCCGGGTGGCAGAGGGCAGGCCTAATCCTAGGTGTAACCCCTGGTCGGGCTCAGAGCAGGGCCCATTGGGGAGTTGGGGCCCCGCCTCCTCTCATGCACAGAGCAGGGCGGATTGGGAGGTTGCGATGCAACCCTCAGTCATGCTCAGGGTAGGGCTGATTGGGGGGTTGGGGCACCACCTCCTGGCACACTCAAGGCAGGGTCCATAGGGAGGTTGCAGCGCCACTCCTGTCATGCACAGAGCAGGGCCGATCAGAGGGTTGGGGCTCCGCACCCTGTCACACTGATCCTGGGGCTGGGAAGCCTCCCTGCTCCGCTGATCCCAGGGCCAGGACGCCTCTCGGCTTCCCTGATCCCTGGCCCGGAGGCCTCTCGGCTCCGCTGATCACCGGGGCTGGGAGGCCTATGGACTCCGCTGATCACCAGGGCCGGGAGGCCTCTGGACTCCGCTGATCACCGGGGCTGGGAGGCCTCTCGGCTGATCACCGGGCCGGGAGGCCTCTGGACTCCGCTGATCACAGGGGCCGGGAGGCCTCTCGGCTCCGCTGATCACCGGGGCCGGGAGGCCTCTCGGCTCTGCTGATCGCAGGGCCTCCGACTCCACTGATCACCGGGGCCGGGAGGCCTCTCAGCTCCGCTGATCACCGGGGCCGGGAGGCCTCTCGACTCCGCTGATCACCGGGGCCGGGAGGCCTCTCGGCTCCGCTGATCACCGGGGCCGGGAGGCCTCTCGGCTCCGCTGATCACCGGGGCCGGGAGGCCTCTGGGCTACGCTGATCACCGGGGCCGGGAGGCCTCTCTGCCCTGCTGCTTCAGGGCTGTTTGGCTTCGCTCTGCTTGGAGCCTGAGTATGCAAATTAACCGCCATCTTTTAGCTTCTATAATTGAAACATTGTATCTTTTGGAGTTGTTGCTTCAGGAGCTCAGAGCCCTGCAGCTGCGGGGATCCTTGACTTTCTCCATCGCTGGGGCAACCAAGCCTCCTATTCTCAGCTGCCTGGCTGCCAGCCGCCATCTTGGCTGACAGTTAATTTGCATATCTCACTGATTAGCCAATGAAAAAGGTATCGGTTGTACGCCAATTACCATTTTTCTCTTTTATTAGTATAGGATTCCTTTTGTAAAATAATTAGATACAACATGGCGTGGGGAAGAAAACTTAAAGGAAGGTAATGTTAACACCAAGCTGGAGAAAGTAATTTTTTACTAGTGATTTCTTTTGAAGCAAATCAGCGTGGAATAAACGCAACTGTCTGAGAGAAAAAGACAACCTCAATACAACTGGCACTTACTGTGACAGGATGGAGTCTCTCATCAAAAATGTCCTTGGATCTATTTGTATTTCTAGAAAATAAGAACGTGATTGAAAAAAAACTAATCCAGGAATTGTCATGTTAGCTACACATCTGCTGGGAGTAGAGAGGGGTGGAGGGAGCTTAACCTTCAACAAAGAAAGTCCTTTTACAAATTCTTCTCTTAGATCCTGTAGGAATTTTCTGACCTCTTTTTACTCAGCACATCAAATTCTGTGAAAGTTTTTCTACAATGACCTGCCAGAGCTGCCTTTATAAGCATTGACCCTCCCTAATAGGCAATGCTAGGCAACCAAATCGATGGCCAGTCCTCTAACCTCTCACTGGCAGACACAGGAACATTTTACAAAGCAGTAGTAGTGGGCAATTCTTCATGTGAGAATGAGATTCCTGTTTTTTTTCACTGTTTTTTTCTCTTACTAGTTTCCTATATTATATTCTTATTATATATTTCTTCTTCATTCTTTACAATAATCGGAGTTTAAAGTTTGCCTTTGTATTTTAAAAGTGACCACTCTATTGATTTGAGGGGGGGAAAATGGATTGGCTGCCTCCTATACATGGAACTGGAAAACTAGCTATGTGGCCTTACAGAATTGAACCTACAACCTAGGTATGTGCTGCCCTAACTTGGAATCAAACCTGCCACCCTTTGGTGTACAAGACAATGCTCCAACCGAGTGAGGGAAACCAGTCTTCTGGGATCCTTTAGGTTTAATTTTCCACACTACTGCACTCTGCTCATTTACACGGCGGTTCTCCAAGTGTGTTTTGCAGGCTTCAGTGGTTCCACTAGACCATTTTCAGGAGACCCATGAGGCCAAAACTGTTTGTATAGAAATATTGAGGCACTGCCTGCATTTACACTGACATTTGCAATGACTGGATAAAAGCCAAAGTCAGTAAAACTGGTTTCTGAGCAAGAATCAAGGGAGGGGTCCCAACCTGCGCCTGCAGTCATTCTATTCTTCACTGCCACTTGTTGACAAGAAACATGCTTTACTTAAGCACATCTTTGATAAAGCAGTGACAATGAATAATGTTATTTAAAGTTGAATCTTCTTTTTATTTTTTTTATTTTTTTTAATTAAATCTTTATTGTTCAGATTATTACATTTGTTCCTCTTTTTTTCCCCCCATAACTCCCCTCCTCCCAGTTCCCGCCCCACCCTCCGTCCTCACTCCCCACCCACTGTCCTCATCCATAGGTGCACGATTTTTGTCCAGTCTCTTCCCACATCTCCCACACCCCTTCTCCCCCCAAGAATAGTCAGTCCATTCCCTTTCTATGTCCCTGATTCTATTATAATCAACAGTTCATTCTGTTCATCAGATTATTTATTCACTTGATTCTTAGATTCACTTGTTGATAGATGCATATTTGTTGTTCATAATTTGTATCTTTACCTTTTTCTTCCTCTTCCTCTTCTTAAAGGATACCTTTCAGCATTTCATATAATCCTGGTTTGGTGGTGATGAACTCCTTTAGCTTTTCCTTATCTGTGAAGCTCTTTATCTGACCTTCAATTCTGAATGATAGCTTTGCTGGATAAAGTAATCTTGGTTGTAGGTTCTTGGCATTCATCACTTTGAATATTTCTTGCCACTCCCTTCTGGCCTGCAAAGTTTCTGTTGAGAAATCAGCTGACAGTCGTATGGGTATTCCCTTGTAGGTAACTGAGTTTCTTTCTCTTGCTGTTTTTAAGATTCTCTCTTTATCTTTTGCTCTTGGCATTTTAATTATGATGTGTCTTGGTGTGGTCCTCTTTGGATTCCTTTTGTTTGGGGTTCTCCGCGCTTCTTGGACCTGTAAGTCCATTTCTTTCACCAGGTGGGGGAAGTTTTCTGTCATTATTTCTTCAAATAGGTTTTCAATATCTTGCTCTCTCTCATCTTCTGGCACCCCTATAATTCTGATGTTGGTACGCTTGAAGCTGTCCCAGAGGCTCCTTACATTATCCTCGCATTTTTGGATTCTTTTTTCATTTTGCTTTTCCGGTTGGATGTTTTTTGCTTCCTCGCATTTCAAATCATTGACTTGATTCTTGCGCTCCTCTGGTCTGCTGTCGGGCGTCTGTATAATATTCGTTATTTCAGTCCGTGTATGCTTAATTTCTAGTTGGTTCCCCAATATAAGATCGAGGGTCTTATTAGTTTTCGTGTAGATCTCATTAAGTTTATCGGCAGCTTCTAAACAGTTCTTGAGAGACCTTAAAAGTGTGGTTCTGAACTCTATATCTTCCATTGACAATTTTGTCCTGTTTCTTTGTCTCCGCATTTTGTTATGCTTCCTTGGTGCACCCCCTAGTGGTCTTTGTTCGCAGTCTTATAGTTGAATCTTGATTGTTGTAGCTAATTCGAGGGAGGGTTTGACCTCCAGGCCAAGTGGCTATGAGAATCAGCTGTGTCAGCAGGGAGAGAACTTCTGTCCTCTAGGGAGGTGCCAATCTAGCCTTTGCCTGAGGCTATTCGGCAAATGCCTCTGTGCAGGGCTTGGGCGGGGCAGGTCGCACAGGATCAACAGGGTGGGCCGGAGAGAGCAGTTATGGCGGCTCTCAGTCCTGTCCCCAGGGGCTCTGCCTCTCTGAGTCCCAGCACCCGCTGCAGAGCTTGGAGAGAAAGCTGCACTCGCTCTGACCAAAGCCAGACAGTCCCGCTTCTCCCGTTTGAGTCTGGGTCCCTAAAGACTCACCCGGATCTGGAGCTCAGAGTCTGCGACTCCCTCCCGATTGAAAACGCCAACCGCACCCTCCGCCGCCAGCCTGCTCCGAGCACTCCGCACCTCAGAATTTGACTTCAGCACTGCGCCTCCTCTGAGTGTCCGTGTGCGTTTCTCTTTCCTCCTAGTTGTAGGACTTCCACTCAGCCAGCGTTCCTGTGGTTCTGGGTGATGTCCCTTCCGTTTTTTGGTTTCACTTTTGAAGTAGTTGTTCAAAGCAGCAAACTCCGGCGTTAACCTATGCCACCATCTTGGTCGGATTTTTTTTTTTTCTCTGAATCTTCTTTTTATACTCTACAGTGGTTCTCAACCTTCTGGCCCTTTAAATACAGTTCCTCATGTTGTGACCCAACCATAAAATTATTTTCGTTCCTACTTCGTAACTGTAATGTTGCTACTGTTATGAATCGTATTGTAAATATCTGATAGCAGGATGGTCTTAGGCGACCCCTGTGAAAGGATCGTTCAACCGCCAAAGGGGTCGTGACTCACAGGTTGAGAAACGCTGCAAGGGGAAGTATGCATTAAGCACTTCTGCCTACTGAAATGTGGTTGTTAACGAAAAGCACTTGGAATTAGTTGTGAGATGAATGCTCTACTGTTTTCAGAGAATAATATTTTTATTTGATAATACAAGAGTCATTCACTCAAGACTGAAAAGTGAGTCTGTCACTTCCAGGAATATAACTTGTACATTTCTTGCCAATTGCACAGTTCCAGCTATCAAGCTCAAAATCAAGATTGGGGAAAACTTGTACCCTTTTTGTGACCTAACAGTTTTTCAATAACTAAAGGTTTTTCTGGGAAGACTGGTGGTTATGTGATGCTACCTAACAAAAGTGTGTTTTGATACTGTATAAAGAAATGTGAGCCGATACTTTCCAAATGACCAATGCACAATGTTATTAGAAAATTACTTACAATTTAAGAGATTCATTTAGCATAGAAGATGTATGCAGGGGTACTAATTTAACAGAGACCTTAGTACAAGTTCAAGGATAGGATTTAAAATTCCATTGTAACTAATTTCAGAAGACAGCTTCTGTGGACTTCTGGTATAGTATCAAAGAATATCCAAAATTATCTGAAGGCTTTGAAAATACAAACTTTTCTAGCCATAAAGATACATGAGGCTGGGTCTTCATATTGTTTATTCAAAACAAATTATTGAGATGACTGAGGTAATTACTAACAATTGAAGACAGGGTGTAAATGAGAATCAGCTGTCTTCTGTTGAACCAGACATAAAGAGATTTGCAAAATGTAAATAAGTGACACAATTTCCATCCGACCAATTTATTGTGGAAAATGATTCTCTTTTATAAAGAATTATGTTAACATTATGGCTCGCTATCAGGGGTGTTTCTGCCCCCAGGAAACATTCGGCCATGGTAGGTACATTTTTTGTTGTCAAAATGGGGCCTGGGAAGATGGTGCTAATGGCATCTAGTGAGGAGAGGCAGGGGAAGCTGTAAACATCCTGTAACACACAGGGCAATCTGCCACAACAAAGCAGCATCCTGCTCAAAATTTCAACAGTGCTATAAAAACCATGTTTCAACATACAAGGGATTCATTTTTAAACTCTCAATTTTAATTTCTAATACAGTAAATATCAATATAACCCACATAAACAAATTTTCTTTGGGATCCTCAATAACATAAGCATGAGGAGTCCTAAGACAAAAACAAATGGTTCGCTTCAACAATGTAATAAAAGCACTATAGCTTACTCCAATAATATCTATAGTTAAAATCTAACACTAACTTTATATCTTGTAAGTTTATTAGCTAGAATAACAAGACTGGTTTTAAAACTCACCTGTTCTTTATGTGGTAATATATTGCTAGTGCCAGGCTGTGGAGAAAAGAAAAAGTAATAATTGAATTTATGTCAGGTCTGAAGACAGGTTTTAAAAGGGGTGTGGTGGGGGAAGACCATCCCAGCTGCCCAGTGGCCATGAGATTCTCATTCAGAAAGTACCGCCTAAGCACTTTCTGCCTTGTGGTAGTTTCTTTGTCAGTTACTAAAATTAGGAAAACCAAAATGCTAAGGAATATGCTGTTAGAAGACATGTTTTGGGTGATTATTATAACATATAAGTTATTACACTCTTGCCTTATCTTTTGCCTTTCTACTCAGAGAACCTTTCATCCTGTACAAGTTAGATCTACTTGTACACATGCTTAAATTTAAGCCACAGTAGTTTTTCCACCTGCCCACCTATTTTCCTTCTTCCCCTAAAGTTAAATAAAATGCTCTATACCAAAGAGAATCATTTAAGGTCACTTTTACATAATTGTTAAGAAAATTTAATGGCAAATATAAGAATACAATGCACTAAAATTATACACAGTGTAGTATTAAAAACATTTATCTCCAAATTAGTTTAAATAAAATTTTAATGAGCAGATGTAAGTCCTCATATACTGAGTAAGTTACTATATCCCTATGTTATTCCCAGATGCTGTGTAAAATGAAACAAAAAAGTGCTGTAGATCAAGTTATACGCTTTTTCTCTTTGCCCCAAATGTCAAAAATGAAGCTCCAAATAATTGAGGAAAAGCAAATCTGAATTTGATAGCTAGGTTATAGAATATTAGCAGTTGTAAAAAGGCCTGTAGCATTGTTAGCATCAAAAATGGGCACTTCTATAGTGCTTCAAACAGTTTCATCTTCAAAATGATTTTAAAATCATAGAATTTGAAGATATAAGCTGAAAGGAACCAATGAACTTGTGATGATATTTAACTCAACAACCCATTTTTCAGAGAAAGTAACCAAGGCTTAAAACTGACAAGGTCCCACCAAGAGTGAGAAGCAGTTTCTCCTTCTTCTACCCTCTAACCAGGCAGTGTGGTTCCCAAGCTTGGCTGTGCACTGGGATCATCAGAGGAGTTTTGCAAACTGCCTTCTTCCACCTTGAGATGCTCTGATTTAACCGGCATTGGTTAACTTTGGAAGCGTCTCGGGTGATGACAAAGTGTAGCAAAGTTTGAGAACACATGAATTAGAGTTAAAATCAAAATCATCCCAGATGCTTTTCTCCATATAAAAATGCCTTCCATCCCTCCTCAGCTTATCAGAAGGCTTGTGAGAGTGACAGTGTGTGTTAGGGAAGGAGAAATGGAACGCATGTGTTGAGAGACACATTTAGATAAAATTGCATAAGTGATTCTAATAAGGCTCACCCATCCCATTGAGAACAATGCACTACCACCCCACAATAAACATTTTTTCAGAACCATTCCTAAAAGCCAATGAGCTCTATTAATATTCTCTCTAAACTTTTATTTTACCAACAGTAAATGTACTAAATGATCATTTTCAAAACTTGATAAGAGGAAATGAAAATTTACTGTACTTTCAAAAATTAGATGAATTTGGAGGAAAAAAAGCGTAACACCCACTTGTCTGAGTAAGGCTAATCTTCAAAACAACTCTTGAATTATATATTGTAACACCAGAATCATCTAATTTAAAAGAAGCTATGAAATGCAGCCAGAAAGGACTGGTTTTTTACTCCCAGATTTAGTGGCCAGACTGAAGAAAAAGACTCAGTGATTGTGAGTTGGGTGCCAAATCTCAGGACTTTAGAGAGAGACGGGCTCCAGTTTTGCTGAAACTCAATTTGATCTCAACTGTTGTTATGAGAGAAGAAACTTACATTATTATGATTGTGAACTGGCTGTTTTTAATTAACATAGAAGTTACTGAGAATTTAATTTGCCCAAAAAGCTGGTACAATATAAACAAAATTAAATTATGTTTAAGGACTGAAAAATAAAATTAGGAATGAGGATTTTAATATTTTCAGGTAGAATTTCCCAAACTGTGTTCTGGAAAGTCAACCCTCTCATCCTGGGGAGACACCAATAATGATCCTTGGACAACGACAATGGGATTCAGGAAGCTCTACATCCTAGTTTGGTTTTAATTTGCTCTTAAGTAAGCTTGAAGGTTTCATATTAGGGTGTTTTTAAAGTGCATCTCCAATTGTGGACTATGAACTCACAGATTTTAATGAATAGTTTTCATTATCATGACACTGTTATGTTTGCTTAAGCGTAAACCTGACTGTGACTATGTTTCCAAAACTTCACCTCCCTCATGATTTTTTGCTTTGCTTTTGTTATATATGAATTGATATAATGTAGTGAATGGAAGATGTGTTTATATATCTTTATATATATATATATATATACGTATATATATATATTTATATATACATATCCTATACTAATAAAAGAGAAAAATGGTAATTGGCGTACAACCGATACCTTTTTCATTGGCTAATCAGCGAGATATGCAAATTAACTGTCAGCCAAGATGGCGGCTGGCAGCCAGGCAGCTGAGAATAGGAGGCTTGGTTGCCCCAGCGATGGAGAAAGTCAAGGATCCCCGAAGCTGCAGGGCTCTGAGCTCCTGAAGCAACAACTCCAAAAGATACAATGTTTCAATTATAGAAGCTAAAAGATGGCGGTTAATTTGCATACTCAGGCTCCAAGCAGAGCGAAGCCAAACAGCCCTGAAGCAGCAGGGCAGAGAGGCCTCAGGGCCAGTGATCAGCAGATCCGAGAGGCCTCCCGGCCCCGGTGATCAGCGGATCCGAGAGGCCTCCCGGCCCCGGTGATCAGCGGATCCGAGAGGCCTCCCGGCCCCGGTGATCAGCGGATCCGAGAGGCCTCCCGGCCCCGGTGATCAGCGGAGCCGAGAGGCCTCCCGGCCCCGGTGATCAGCGTAGCCGAGAGGCCTCCCGGCCCCGGTGATCAGCGGAGCCGAGAGGCCTCCCGGCCCCGGTGATCAGCGGAGCCGAGAGGCCTCCCGGCCCCGGTGATCAGCGGAGTCGAGAGGCCTCCCGGCCCCGGTGATCAGCGGAGTCGAGAGGCCTCCCGGCCCCGGTGATCAGCGGAGCCGAGAGGCCTGCCGGCCCCGGTGATCAGCGGAGTCCGAGGCCCCGCGATCAGCGGAGCCGAGAGGCCTCCCGGCCCCAGTGATCAGCGGAGCCGAGAGGCCTCCCGGCCCCGGTGATCAGCGGAGCCGAGAGGCCTCCCAGCCCCTGTGATCAGCGGAGTCCAGAGGCCTCCAGGCCCGGTGATCAGCCGAGAGGCCTCCTGGCCCCTGTGATCAGCGGAGCTGAGAGGCCTCCCAGCCCCGGTGATCAGCGGAGTCGGAGGCCCCGCGATCAGCAGAGCCGAGAGGCCTCCCAGCCCCAGTGATCAGCGGAGTCGAGAGGCCTTCCGGCCCCGGTGATCAGCGGAGTCCAGAGGCCTCCCGGGCCCGGTGATCAGCGGAGCGGAGAGGCCTCCCAGCCCCGGTAATCCGCAGAGCCGAGAGGCCTCCCGGCCCCAGTGATCAGCGGAGTCCAGAGGCCTCCCGGCCCCAGTGATCAGCGGAGTCGAGAGGCCTCCCAGCCCCGGTGATCAGCGGAGTCCAGAGGCCTCCAGGCCCGGTGATCAGCCGAGAGGCCTCCTGGCCCCTGTGATCAGCGGAGCTGAGAGGCCTCCCAGCCCCGGTGATCAGCGGAGTCGGAGGCCCCGCGATCAGCAGAGCCGAGAGGCCTCCCGGCCCCAGTGATCAGCGGAGTCGAGAGGCCTTCCGGCCCCGGTGATCAGCGGAGTCCAGAGGCCTCCAGGCCCGGTGATCAGCCGAGAGGCCTCCTGGCCCCTGTGATCAGCGGAGCTGAGAGGCCTCCCAGCCCCGGTGATCAGCGGAGTCGGAGGCCCCGCGATCAGCAGAGCCGAGAGGCCTCCCGGCCCCAGTGATCAGCGGAGTCGAGAGGCCTTCCGGCCCCGGTGATCAGCGGAGTCCAGAGGCCTCCCGGGCCCGGTGATCAGCGGAGCGGAGAGGCCTCCCAGCCCCGGTAATCAGCAGAGCCGAGAGGCCTCCCGGCCCCAGTGATCAGCGGAGTCCAGAGGCCTCCCGGCCCCAGTGATCAGCGGAGTCGAGAGGCCTCCCAGCCCCGGTGATCAGCGGAGTCCAGAGGCCTCCCAGCCCCAGTGATCAGCGGAGTCCAGAGGCCTCCCGGCCCGGTGATCAGCCGAGAGGCCTCCCAGCCCCGGTGATCAGCGGAGTCCAGAGGCCTCCCGGCCCCGTGATCAGCGGAGTAGAGAGGCCTCCCGGCCCCGGTGATCAGCGGAGCCGAGAGGCCTCCGGGCCAGGGATCAGGGGAGCCGAGAGGCGTCCTGGCCCTGGGATCAGCGGAGCAGTGAGGCTTCCCAGCACCGGGATCAGTGTGACAGGGTGCGGAGCCCCAACCGTCTGATCGGCCCTGCTTTGTGCATGACAGGAGTGGCGCTGCAACCTCCCTATGGACCTGCCTTGAGTGTGACAGGGGGTGGTGCCCCAACCCCCTAATCGGCCCTACCCTGAGCATGACTGGGGGTGGCATCGCAACCTCCCAATCCGCCCTGCTCTGTGCATGACAGGAGGCGGGGCCCCAACTCCCCAATGGGCCCTGCTCTGAGCCCGACCAGGGGTTACACCTAGGATTAGGCCTGCCCTCTGCCACCCGGGAGCAGGCCTAAACCAGCAGGTCCTTATCTCCTGATGGGTCCCAGACTGTGAGAGGGCACAGGCCAGGCTGAGGGACCTCCTCTCCCAACCCCGAGTGCACAAATTTTTGTGCACCGGGCCTCTAGTATATATATATATAAAACTAAATTTAATACATCTATGAAATTAAAACCTCAGTTGAACAAATATAACCCTCAAGGAAATTATCTTGAAAAGTTGTTTCTTTAGACTGCTTTGATGCATTTTTCCTGGAAGGAGAGTGCATTTCAATATAGAAATAGTGCAGGAAAAAAGAAAGTATGATGGGGGAAATCTGACACAATCCAATGAACTGTAATTGCAGATACACTCTGGTGCCAGTAGGGGGCAAGCTGTCCCTTCTTCCAAAAGCAGCTTTCAGGGTAGTACACATGGTTTTGGGCCTGTATCTCATGAAGAAATGCTTTATTCCAGAAACATTCAGTAAAACACACCTCTCCTTTCATGGTGTTCAACAATGTCTCAGGAACAGAAATGCCTCAAGTAAAGGTAAACACTTTGGGGGGATTTTTTAATTGTTAAGTGGGTTTCCCTTCTTCCATTCACTCTAAGATTAAAATGGAAGTGGAAATCAATATATAATTGACACCAGTTTTTTAACCTGAGCAATGAAAAGGACAATCAAATGAAAGTACATATGGGCAGGATAAGGGGTCTGTCCCCTATCTGTACTCACCACTGCAAGGTGACTTTCAAATCAGGCTGAGAAATAGTGCTGTCTACAAATAGTGTAGCACAGGAGCTGTACTTTTCCCTAAGGTGACCAGGAGACACCTGAATGGGAAGGGGAACAGAAGAAAATATCACAGTAAGTTAAACCTATAAAAGTGTGTTTTTCCTTGGTTAAAATGTCAAACACTTAAGCATTACAATTGTTCTCATACTCTAGGAACTGCTTCAGTGCAATACCATGTGCAGCTCTACGGTAAACCCACTACATGCTCTCACTTCCAACGATGCGAATTGACGAAGGGGTCATAAAATGCTGCCCTTGACATACTACCTATAATCCAACTTGGCAAACACCTATGATAAATTCCCTTTATAACAATCTAAAATATTTAAAATAAGATTTTAGTGTTTTTTCCTTGAGAAATGAAAACTGCCAAGATTTCTATTTCTACTATTTATTTTCTACATTAAGACATACTGCCTTCTATAATATTGAAGCAAGAGCATTTTATTGAAGTACATAGCAGCCAATAATAAATGTTAGTTCAGGAGACAGTGTGACAAAATACATGTATCTGAGGCAGAGGTGTGTGTGTGTGCTGGGGCTGGCCTGCGGCTCACAAGTTAGGGACCAGAGTTCTCTCTGGGACTCAGTTTCCTTACCTTGAGAATTCAAAAGTATTGTTTTAAGATTCTCTCACATCCAAAAATAGATCAAACACCTCTGAGAATTTAACACTCTCCTCATGTTAAAATAAGACCATTATTACATTACTCAAAAGAGAACCTCAGATGATACGGTACATAACATGATATTACGAATTCTGCTAGAGGCATGGTGCACAAATTTATGCACAGGTAGGGGTTGCTTGGCCTGGCCGCCGATCAGGGCCGATTGGGGCCGCCTTGCCCAGTCCTGATCCGGGCTGATCAGGGCCGACCAGCCAGGGGGAGGGACTATGGGAGGTTGGCCGGCCGTGGGAGGTTGGCTTTGGGAGCACACTTACCACCAGGGGCAGCTCCTGCATTGAGTGTCTGCTCCCTGGTGGTCTGTGGGCATCATAGCGACTGGTTGACTGGTTGTAATGGTCTCTTAGGCTTTTATATATATAAACTAGATCCAATACACGAATTCATGTACGAGTAGGGTCCCTCAATAAGGGCTGACTGGGGCTGTGGGAGGTTGGCAGGGGGACGGGCCATGAAAGGTTGGCCAGCCAGCCTGATCGGGGCCATTGGGGCCAGCTGACCAGGGGGAGGTGTCATTGGAGGTTGCAGTCAGGACCATTGGGGCCAGCTGGAGGGAGGAAACACGGGAAGTTGGTTGGCCGGCCTTGGGGAACAGCCATGGAAAGTTGGCTGGTCAGGGGGAGGTGCTGCAAAGGGTTGGCCAGTCGCCCAAGGGGAGGGGCTGTGGGAGGTTGCCAGGCCCAGGGGAGAGACTGCAGGAGATTGGCTATGCCATTGGGGCCATCAGGCTGGCTGGCCGGTGGGGGGAGGGTTTCTGGGAGGTTGGCTGTGGAAGCACACTGACCACCAGGGGGCAGCTCCTGCATTGAATGTCTGCCCCCTGGTGGTCATAGCTACCGTTCGTTCGGTTGCTTAGGCTTTGATATATATAGATTCCCTGAGCTACAAGATACTTATCAGGACCCTGCCGCACTCAGATGCTCTCTCTGACTACAAGGCCTTTTTCTTCCACTTTTTCTCTGTAAGGTTAATCCCACTTCCCATCTACCTCCAGGACACCTCTGCCAGCAGCCACATGACACAACTGCTCCCTTTCTCTACTCTCACACACCTGAGTTACTACTTGTTACACGGTATCAACTGCTTCCAGGGCATCCCCCTCATAAAAAGTGAGCGTCTCTAGGGAAGACAGAACTTTCACACCTCTTATACCTCCAACCTGCTGAGCACAGAATCTGGGGCAAGTTAGGAGTGCGACAAGTGTTTGACCCATTATCTAAAATCAATTGCAACTGGAAGGCAAATCCTATTACAGATGCCAATTAGAATTTACCTGCAGTGGTGTCAGAGATATGACAATGACTTTTTGAGATATGCTAGAGAATAAATTATCTTTAAAACACTAGAAATATTCATGTCTTTTAGACGTATCCATTGATTTGTTAAGACCCCAACAATACAGCAATAATCAAATAGGAAAATGGCCCAAACGATGTTAGAAAAATCCTCTTAGAGTAAAACCAAAACCCAATTCTAGTCACTGTAAGTAGTTGAAATTAATAGTAGTATTCTTTAATATGACAGAATACCAACAATTTTAATTAGCTTCATTTTGTTAGTGGCAAAATGGCACCAGATGTTTGACTTTTGTCGTTGAGTTTGGCTGAGGAAGAATTTAGAGCCAAGAACTCAAATTATAAGAGGAAGTATATTTAGAAAGTCACAGAGGTAGAGCGGAGCCAGTGTTGCTGCGTGGGCTCAACACACAAGTTACAGAGGCAGAAGAAGGGCCCCTGGGACTTAGAAGAAAGAAAGGAAGAATATACACGCCCGGGAACAAGAGGGGGAAGGCATGGGCATGCTCCAGAGTGAGAGCACCTGAGAAGAGGGCGGGGAAAACTACAGGCATGCTCAAGGGAGAGAGAGCACAGGTGCTGGGTCCTTCATCTTAAGGGCTTTTACCTAAAGGCAGAAATTTTAGGGAGGGTCTTAGGGGACCTAAGCTGGGCCTGAAGCTGAAACCAACTGAGGCCTAGATATTACCTCTACTTTGACCCAAACTCTGACTCTGAGCTCAGCAGACCTGAGGCTTTGTTACTAAGATTGTTAGCATCAGGCCAGAACCTCTTTTGTCCTCAGGGCTTAATGCTAAGGGAGTCAGGATGCAAGGGCTTGCATGGAAGTTGTATGAGGCTATTCTCTGGGCCCCTTGTTTCTCTTTAAGGGTGTCCATATGCTGGGGGAGGAAAGGCCAGGGGACCAGCGGTATGAAAGCTCAGGGGCTGTAACCTGCATGGCCCATGATAGGCTAAGGGAGGAAAGGTCACCCTTGGGCGGGCCCACCCTGCAGTGCTGGGTTCCCAGCTTTGCCCATTGCTAGGCACCAACAGCTCTCTCCTTTGGGGACACCCTTGGCCTGTCGTCCCTACTCTGTCCGTGTCTGCCTGACTGCCTGCTGTGTCAGTTTGTCTGTGTTATTATAAACTAATTCAGATAAGCCTTCCTTCCTCACATTCCTATAAAATAGCTTTCATCATGCTGTCATACTTTCCCATCAGTGTCCCCCTCATATACACAAAAGACAGGAAAGGGACATTATCCGGTTGATATCTTTTAAAATACAGAGCATTTAAAAACTGCCAGTATCCAATAATCAGAAATATCTTTATATGATACTAGAGGCCAGATACACTAAATTCATGCAGGAGTGGGCCTTCCTTTCCCTGGCTGCCAGCACCAGCTTCCCTCTGGCAACCGGGACCCAGGCTGCCCTCGCAGCCCTGGCTTCATCTGGAAGGTTGGTTATCTGGAAGGATGTGGGGTCAAATTAGTATATTATACTTTTATTATTCTAGATAAAATATCATTTTTCCTGTTCCAGATGCTTCCCTTTAAAGCCACTTACTCCTCATTAACCAGAAGCTCCAGATGGCATAATTTGAAAGCAATCACTATTTGGAGGAATAAATTCTCCTTCAAGCTAGAAATATTTGAACTATCGCTAAAACTCTCATATGTTTCTTAAGCCATGCAGTTAACATATACTTTACTTTTCGGATCTCATCAGACAAATACAGCATAAAATATGAAAACTCATTCAAATACTTTTTTTCTAAATGGAAGGTTTACTACTACACAGGTGCAATATGGCATATAATACACCATAATAAAGTCAATTATGACCAGAAACCTATATAGAAGGGAGTAAAAAGAACAGGAGAAAATGCACCAAAATATAGACTAGTTAGTAAAACTTTGGGTGATATTTGCTCCCATTTCCTCTATTTAAAATTTTTTCCATTATAAATGTACATTGTATTCTATTTGAAAATAATGTTAAAACACTGAAAATTTTCAATCAGACATGGGCTCACAGGTCTATGGGGGTTCATTTAGTAAAACAACACTTTACAGTATAGTACTGTTAGGTCCAATCAAAGCAACACTGAGTACTTCCCCATCAGTCCAGGTCTACTCCCAATTTTTCAAAGTTTCCAGTACCAAGTATCTAGTACCCACTATGGTGGCAGCATTAAACCTCGTAGCAAATCCTGGATATACTGGCTGCCAGATGACTACGTTCCTCTCATCTTGCTTGAATATGTAAAACAATTGTTCTTTATGGTTAAAACTTCACCGTTGCTGGCTTACAACCTCAATAAACTCAATAAACTCCACAGAAATACAGAGATAAAAATGCAAATACTAAAAAAGAATCAAAGAGCCTAAATGCTAATGACAAGGTAGTGTTTATAGGTATTTCAGTAGGTCACTAGAATACACGCGGCAAAAATCCTATTGTATCTTCACTCATTCAGAACAAATGGTAGAATAGATTGACTTTTACAATCTTTTCAAGAAAGGGAAGGGGTTCGTAGATTTACTTATTTATTATTATTATTGTTTTTATTGTCTAAAGTTTTATATGTCTACTTTTTCCCCAATTGACTCCCCCTGCCATTCCCACCTTTGGTGGGCAAGCCCCCACCGCCCCAGTGTCTGTGTCCATTGGTTATGCTAGTATGTATGCATACAAGTCCTTTGGTTTCTCTTCTTACTCCCTCCCCCGTTCCCTGCTGCCATTTGTCTCTGGATCTATTCTTGTTTATCAAATAATGTTCATCATTATATCATACATATGAGTGAGATCATGTGATATTTATCTTTCTCCGACTGGCTTATTTCACTTAGCATAATGCTCTCCAGTTCCATCCATGCTGTTGCAAATGGTAAAAGTTCCTTCTTTTTTATAGCAGCACTAGAGGCACGGTGCATGAAATTTGTGCACTGGGGGAGGTGTCCCTCAGCCCAGATGCAACCTCTCCAATCTGGAACCCTCGGGATGTCCGACTGCTCGTTTAAGCCCAATCCATACACCGGCAGTTGGACATCCCTCTCACAATCTGGGACTGCTGGCTCCTAACCACTCGCCTGCTTGCCTGCCTGATTGCCCCCACCTGCTTCTGACTGCTGGCCCGATCGCTCCCAACTGCCCTCCCTTGCTGACCCAATCACCCCCAACTGCCCTCCCCTGATGGGCTGATCTTGCCCTCAATGGCCCTCCCTTGCTGGCCTGGTTGCCTCCTACTGCTCTCCCCTGCCAGCCTGATCTCACCCTCAACTGCCCTCCCCTACTGGCCTGATTACCCCTAACTGCATCTGCATTGGCCCCCACCACCATGGCTTTGTCCAGAAGGAAGTTGGACGTCCAGAGGATGGTGGGTCAACCCAGTCTAATTAACATATTACCCTTTTATTAGTATAGATATATTATATAGGATAGGATCGCTTAAAGCGGGGAGGGAAGCCTTTTTCAGCAGGAGGAGATGCACTTGGCAGACAAAAATACATAATCACTATATCTTGATTGAGAGCCAGCACTATGCACTATACAGCCAAACTGGTCATTAAAAAATTGAACCGCTTTCTTACACCTTACACCAAACAACCTTTGCCCTAAAACCTCTCCTCAGCCCCCACATTAAGTTCTGCCTTCACAGTTCACCCAGATTAGGTTTTTTTTTTTCTTTTTCTTTTTCTTTTTTTTTTTTTTTTTAATTTTTAGTTAAGGTATTACAAATGTGTCCTCATCCCCCCCATTAACCCCCAGATTAGGTTTTGACTGATTGGTTTTGATGCCAGTCAGCATCAAAAGCTCTGCCTCCTAGGCAGCCATTGGCTCTAGATTATGTTCTGATTGGTCACTTTCAATGCCAGTCAGCGTCAAAAGCTCCACCTCCTAGTCAGCCTTTGGCTCCTCACAGTTCACCCAGATTTGATTGATTGGTCGGTTTCTATGCCAGTCAGGATCTCTGGGCCTATCTCAGGGCCTGATCAGAGAGGCATGGCTGATCAGCAGCCACCCCAGGCTTCTGGCAAGTAGGCTGAACTGCTGACCTCTCAGAGAGGGAGAGCTGTGGCTGCTGGTGAGGCCCAGAGAGAGAGAGGCAGGGCTGATCAGCAGATGCCATGGAGGCTGCGGATCAGACCCTGCTTCTCTCTCCGGGCCTCGCCAGCACCTGCAGAAGCTGATCAGCCCTGTCTCTCTCGTTTTCTGAGAGGGCAGCAGTTCAGCCCACTTGCCAGTCCCTGCTCTCCCGAGCCTGCTGCATGCGCAGTGTGCTAATTGGTCGTCCCTTCAGTTGCTTTGGACATTACGGACCCTGGCTCTTTATATATATAGACTAGGGGCCCGGTGCACGAAATTCATGCACTGGGTGTGTGTGTGTGGGGGGAGTGTCCCTCAGCCCAGCCTGCCCCCTCTCACATACTGGGAGCCCTCAGGCATTGACCCCCATCACCCTCCAATCGCAGGATCGACCCCTTGCCCAGGCCTGACGCCTCTGGCCTAGGCGTCCGGCCTGGGCAGCGGGGACCTGCAGCTGCAGCGGCCCCACGATCGTGGGCTTCGCTTTAGGCCCAGGCAAGGGACCCCTAGCTCCTGGGACTGCCAGCTTCAACCGTGCCCAGCTCCCATCGCTGGCTCCACCCCTACTTCCTGCTATCTCTGGCCAGGGTGGAAAAGGCGCCTGATTCTCCGATCATGGCTGGGGGGCCGCCTTTGCCCTGCCCCCCGCTCTTAGCTCCCCCCTGGGTTTCTGATCACTGTCAGTGGCAGGGGGCTTCTTCCTGCTTTCCCTTTCGCCTCCCTGCATTGTGCCTACATATGCAAATTAACCGCCATCTTCTTGGCAGTTAACTGCCAATCTTAGTTGGCAGTTAACTGCCAATCTTAGTTGGCAGTTAACTGCCAATCTTAGTTGGCACTTAATTTGCATATAGCCCTGATTAGCCAATGAAAAGGGTAGCTCGTACGCCAATTACCATTTTTCTCTTTTATTAGTGTTGACTAGTAGCCCGGTGCAGAAAATTCATGCATGGGGGTGGGGGGAAAGGGGGCCCCTCAGTATGGCCTGCACCGTCTCCAATCCAGGACCCCTTGGGAAATGTCTGACTGCTTGTTTGTGCCCGCACTTTTAACAGATGACAGCTCCATTGTTGTTTCTTTCTTCTCATGCTTAAAACCATTGGAATTAGTAGGTATTCAAAGTGTGTATACATTTTGGGGGGACACTCTGTGTATCTCTAGTCAGCGGTGAAAGGAACCAACAGCAGATTTGGAACCCCCAGACAGGGAACCTTGCTCACTCCCTGCATGTCTCCCCGCTTCACTTTCCACCTTCACGGGCAGCGGGAGAATCAATGTTTTCTCTCATTAACTCGGAAACGCACATCCTGTCACCGGCTGCCCTGCAGGAGTGCGCTAGGACCCATGCGAGCGAGGCTCAGTCAGGGCAGCCTATGCTCATGGGTGCTGGCACCCAAAGTGCCCATTCCTCCTCTGCAGTCACCCTGACTCTCCCATCGTTTCACTGAGAGGACAGACCTCTTCGCCTCCTCTGGGTTCTTGATCTTGAATGCTGACCAAAGGCACCTCAGTGAGGGCCGCCCGAGCCCACCAGGTGTGTCTGTCTGCACCTGCTCCCACCTCAGCACCTGCATTAGCCCCAAGAGGTGATCTCATAGCTGCACTGGCCTCCATGGGAATAGGGCAACACAACCCCACCCTCCCACTTTCATCTCACAGGCACCCACCCTCAGAACCCAGAACACCCAGACACTCTCCAAAGGACTTGAGCATGTCGGAGGGGACGTGTGCACATCCTGTGGGTCTTAAGCATGCGGGGGTTGATGGAATGGCAGTAGAGGGGCGGGGGGAACTTGTGCGCGCCATGTTCCAGGACTGTTGCAGGCACGCAAGGGTGAAAATGCCCTGTGGGATGTTTGCATGCAAGCGGGGGAGGAGAGGACATGCACACCGGAGGCATATGGCTTTGCAGATATGCAAACCCCCATGGTGTGGCCAGGAGGACATCAGTCTGGCCCTCCACAGTGGCTGTCCCGGCGATCACACACCTTCTGGGCCAGGAGGTGGGACTTGTGCAGCCATTCCTTGGCACTTCAGCTTGACCCACAGACTCTGGTTGGCACGCTCACGGCTGCCATCGCCACCATGTGGGGAGTACAGGTCGCCCTCCGCAGGCCCGCCTTCCCTGTCCAGAGGCTCTTCTTACGTGCTGCCCACAGGCACAGAGCGGCCTGAGTGGGGTGGGGTGCCCGCACATGCTGCTCACTGGCCCAGAGCGGCTGGGGTGTGGCGAAAGCCAGGTGTCCCGCCCCGCTGTGGCTGGCCGCTCCATGCCTCCACGCACTGCACACTGGCATGGAGCAGCCAAAGTCGGACACCTGCCCCCAGCCACTCGGTGCCTATGCACATGCACGCTGCCCACAGGCCTGCCATCTTTGTTGGGTTAATTTGCATACTCAACCTGGTGAGTGTAGCGGAGGGATGTTCCCAGGGTTTGCGAAAATCCTGGGCTCCCATGGGTGTGGCTTGGCGTGCCTCCTGGGGCTGGCAATGGTTCCAGGAGCCTGTGGCTGCGGCCACCATCGCCTCCTGGGGCACGTGACACCTGCGTATGCAAATTAACCGCCATCCTTGTTGGATACTTTGCATAGTCACTTGGATTGGCTTGTGGGCATGGCTTGTGGGTGTGGCTTGAGCATAGCAGAGGGACAGTTAATTTGCATGTTTCTTTCTTATTATATAGGATAATGAACTCACAGAAAGGGAAATGAAAACAAATACCATTTATCAGTGCACCAAAGAAATTAAGATAACTTTGAATAAATTTAACTAAAGATGTAAAAGACCTCTACTCCAAAAACTATAGGACATTGAAAAAAGAGATAGAGGAAGATCTAAACAAATGGATTTACATATTATGTTCATGGATTGGTAGAATCAACATCATTAAAATGTCCATATTACCCAAAGCAATCTACGGATTCAATGCAATCCCCATTAAAATACCAACTGAACATTTCAAAGATCTATAACAAACTTTTCAAAAATTTATCTGGAATAAAAAAAGACCCTGAATAACCACTGCAATGCTGAGAAAGGAGATCAAAGTTGGAGGGATCACAATACCAGATATCAAGCTATATTAGCAAGACATGGTTCTCACAACTGCCTGGTACTGGGACAAGAAAAGACATATAGACCAATGAACAGAACAGAGAACCCAGGGATCCTCAGATTGAAGTTCAATAGCAAAGTCTAGAAAAATTATCATGCCTAGGAGTGTAAGTGACAACTCAAACCTTACTATCAAGTACCTGTTGAAATCCTGCCTCCTGTCCCATCTTAACCTATCCTATATGATAAAAGCCTAGGTATTGTTGCGTGACATTGTCACAAGATGGCTGCCACAAGATGGTCACCACAAGATGGTTGGCAAGGGAGGGCAGTTGTAGGCGATCAGGCTGACAGGGTGTGCATTTGGGGGTGAACAGGCCAGCAGTAGAGGGCAGTTAGGGGTGATCAGGCCTGCAGGGGAGGGTGTTAGGGGTGACCAGGCCTGCAGGGGAGGACAACTGGAGCTCACCAGGCTTGTAGGGCAGTTGGGGGTGATTGGGCCAGCAAGGAAGGGCACTTGGGGGTGATCGGGCTATAAGGGGTGCAGTTAAGTATCAATCAGGTAGGCAGGGGAGTGGTTAGGGGGCAATCAGCCTGGAAGGTAGAAGTGGTTAGGGGCAACTAGGAAGGCAGGAAGGCAGGCGGTTAGGATCCAGCAGTCCTAGACTGTGAGAGGGATGTCCGACTGCCGGTTTAGGCCGGCAGTCAGACATCCCCCAAGGGGTCCAATATTGAAGAGGGTGCAGGCTGGGCTGGGGGACCACCCCACCCCTCCGTGCATGAATTTCAAGGACCGGGCATCTAGTTAAAAAATGAAATGGAACTTTACTGTTTTCTCTCTACTTTTTCACAAGTTTTGGATATTAAGAAATAATAATCACTTCTGAATCACTTAAAATTTCTAACACTTATATGCATTAATGTGAACTGCTCCATCTATGTGGCACAGAAATGGGAAAATTTGATGAAATGCAGTTTGAATAGAACTCTTAACCAAGGCTTTTGTAGAAAAGTGCAGTATGCTAACTATAAAAGTAACCAAAAATATTCTCTGAATTAATATTTTTAACTTCATTGAATTAAAACTTTAAACTTTGATTTACACTTTACTTTACAAGTTTGAGTTAGAACTTGTAAGTTTGAGATTTTTAAATTGACCACAATTCCATTTCCTTTCCCCTTCCTTTCAGAGATATGTCATTAGAATTAAAGGCATAAAAAAGCTACCCAAAGTATAAGAACAAAACAGACGAAGCACACTTTGGTGTCTAAAGAGAGTGACTGGAATAAGGGTAAGAAAGCCACTTTGTCTTACAGAACCCAAGGCAGGCTCAAAATGCAGACCCCACATTCTTGCAGTGTAGTCCTGTCAGTTAAAAGTTCCTACTCACGGGAGAACCAAGATGGCTGCATAGGTAAACGCCTGTATTTGCTGCCTCCCACAACTACATCAAAACTACTACTAAAAGACAAAATGGATATCATCCAGAACCATGGGAAGGCTGCCTGAGCGGAAGTCCAACGACTAGAGGGAAAGAGAAAAGCGCATCTAGACTGGTAGGAGATGCAGAGGTGTGGAAGAGCAGAGGTACGCAGGCATGCGAAATGGGCTGGCAACAGGGTACGCTGTTGTCTTTTTCAGTCGGGAGGGAGATACAAACTCCTGAATGCTCTGAAATCCAGTTCTCGGTGGGACTCTGGGGACCCAGACTCATATGGGGAGAAACTGGATTGTCTGGCATCAGGCCGGAACACGAGGGCGGCTTTCTCACAGAGGTGCTTGCAGCGATCATTGTTCCTGCACAGGGCCACGGGACACAGAGACCCAGGAACCTAACGGGGCAGGGCTGATGGGCAACCATTGCTGTTTGCACCGCCCTGTGATTCCCTGAGACCACACTCCACCCAATTTACAACCTCACCCAAGCTGTGCACAGAGGCTTTTCATATGAATGGCCTGGCCTTTTGCAACCTAATCTAACAAACTGCAACTGGGTCAAAGAACCCCAGAGCTTCCAAAAGAAGGCCTAAGGCTCCTTAGCAGCCCGCACTGCTTCACAGCTGCGCTTCATCTGGGCACCTCCAAACCCCAAACAAAGAGGAGGAATCTGCAGATCTCTCTGTAGCTCCTGCTGGGTGGCTTCAGGCAGTGGCTGACTTTGCACCTCCTTGGAGATCCAAGAGCCAGTGTACCCAGTGGTCAAAGTGAGACCACACCAGATTAGAACTCCTCAGATTCCTAAGAGACACACCCAGGGAGCAGAATCAGTGAGCATCAAAGACTCACTGAAACAAGTCCTGCCCCATAAGGGTGTCTCCAGCACAGCAGTTCTCCCATTGTAGGCCCAACTGGTCATCACAGCCGATTGGCCTGAAGGTCAGTTCCTTCCAGTGATACCAACAGCAGTCAAGGCTTAACTACAACAAGACTGTGCACAAAGCCCACAGAGGAGTGCACTAAGAGCGTCCACCTCAGGTGACTGGGGAGGCTGAGGCACTGGGCCCTACAGGACACCTAACACACAAAGCCACTCTATCAATACAGGGAAGCAGCCAAAATGCAAAGACAAAGAAACATGTCACAAACGAAAGAAATGGAGGAGAGCAAACTACTGGATACAGAGTTCAAAACCACGGTTATAAGGTTACTCAAGAATCTTCTAGAAACCTCCAAGAAATTTAGTGAGACCCTTAAGGATATGAAACAGGACCAATCAGAAATTAAGCATACACTGACTGAAATAAAGAATATTATACAGGGATCCAACAGCACACTAGAGGATCCCAAGAATCAAGTCAAAGATTTGAAATATTGAAGAAGCTAAAAACACCCAACCTGAAAAGCACACTGCAAAAAGAATCCAAAAATATGAAGACAGTGTAAGGAGCCTCTGGGACAACTTCAGATGTACCAACATCTGAATTATGGGGGTGCCAGATGAAGAGAGAGAGCAAGATATTGAAAACCTATTTGAAGAAATAATGATAGAAAACTTCCCCTACCTGGTGAAAGAAATACACTTACAAGTTCAGGATGCTCAGAAAACCCCCATCAGCGGAATCCAAAGAGGACCACACCAAGACACATCATAATTAAAATGCCAAGGGCAAAAGACAAAGAGAGAATCTTAAAAGCAGCAAGGGAAAAGCAGTTAGTTACGTACAAGAGAATACCCATACTGTCAGAGGATTTCTCAACAAAAGATATGAAGATCAGAAGGGAGAGGCAAGAAATATTCAAAGTGATGAATAGCAAGAACCAGGACCAAGATTACTATACCCAGCAAATCTATCATTTAGCATTGAAGGTCAGATAAAGAGCTTCCCAGATCAGATAAGAAAAAGCTAAAGGAGTTCATCACCTCCAAACCAGTATTATACAAAACGCTGAAGGGTATTCTTTAAGAAGAGGAGGAAGAAGAAAAAGGTAAAGATAAAAATTATGAACAACCAAGTGGCAACAAATACATATCTATCAACAAGTTAATCTAAAAATAAAGTGAATAAAAAACAAAATGAATGGAATAAACTGGTGAATATAATAGAATCAGCGGCATAGAAAGGGAGTGGACTTACAATTCTTGGGGGGAAGGGGATCGGGTGGTGCAGGATGAGACTGGACAAAAATTGAACAGCTATGGATGAGGACAATGGGGGATAACGGCATGGGGTGGGGTGGGAACCAGGTAGAGGGGAGCTATGGGGGGAAAGAAGATGAACAACTGTAATAACCTGAATAATAAAGACCTATTTAAACAAAAAAAGAAATAATGAAATTCTGGAGTAAATATGAAAAAAAAATTATGCTCACACCTTGTGCTTCCAATCCTATATAATAAAGACGTAATATGCAAATTGACCCTCACACCCTCATGTCATCACAAGATGGCTGCCCCTCACATCATCATAAGATGGCCGCCCCACATTGTCACAAGATGGCTGCCGCAAGATGGCTACCCCCATGTCATCACAAGATGGCCACTCCCATGTTGTCACAAGATGGCCTGCAGGGAAGGCAGTTCAGGGTGAGATCAGGCTGGCAGGGGAGCAGTTAGGTGTCAATCAGGCTGGCAGGGAAGTGGTTGGGGGTGATTAGGCAGGCAGGCAGGCGAGTGGTTAGGAGCCAGCAGTCCTGGATTGTGATGAGGGGGATGTCCCTGATTGGAGAGGGTGCAGCTGGGCTGAGGGACAACCCATGCCCCCCACCCCCACCCTCCAGTGCACGAATTTTGTGTACTGGGCCTTTTGTTAGATATAAAAAGACAGCCGGGGACCACCACACATCTGAAGGAAGCCAACAAGAAAGATAGACCAAAGCAGAATGGTAATCACAAGTGTTGTAGAAGTTGTGGAGAAAAAGGAACCTTCATTCACTGCTGGTAGGAATATAAACTGTACATCCACTATGGAAAAGTGTATGGAATTACCTCAGAAAAACTAGAAGAGAATTACCATATGACCCGACAACCCCTCTTTTGGTTATCTACCAGAAAAATTGAAAAACAGTTATTCGCAAAGATGTATGTTCATTGTAGCATTATTCCTGATGGCCAAAACATGAAAATAAAGGGTCCTCAGTAAATGTTTGGATAAAGAAGATGTGGTGTGCGTGTGCGTGTGTGTGTGTGTGTGTGTGTGTGTGTGGCTACTACTCAGCCATAAGAAAGGAGGAAGTACTGCCATTTGTCACAACATGGGTGTTATATGCTAAATGAAGTCAGACAGAAAAAGCTAAGAAGCATATGATCTCACTCATATGTGGAATATAAAACTAAAACTCATAGACATAGACAACAGTAGGGTGGTTACCAGAGGGAAGGGGTGTGGGGGTAAGTAAAGGGTAAAGGGGACCAAATATATGGTGAGGGAAGATGATTTGACTTTAGGTGGTGGACACACAATGCAATGTAGCAATCATGTATCATAGACATGTACACTTGAAATCTAAATGAGGATTTTAACAAATGTCACCCCAATGAATTTAATTTAAAAAATCTGAACTCATAAAGAAAAAGCAAATTGAAAGCATTTACTAAAATCTACATGCTAAGAACATCACATTTATTAGTTATTACTTTCATAGGACAATTTAGAATCTGTGGTATCAGCAAATGAGTTGTCCTATCTATACTAATAAAAGGGAAATATGCTAATTAGACCAGACATCTTCCACACGCCTGTCCTGACAAAGCCAGGGACTTGGCTGGCCTATAAACTACCTCAGGACCCTTGCCTAGGCCATCCCAACCCCCAGCCGGGACCCCCCCACCCTGATTGGAGATGAGGTCAGCTTGCAAACCACCCAGGCCCCTCACCCAGGCCGGCTCTGCCCCCAGTGGGGACCCCAACCCAATTGGGGGTGTGGTTGGCCTGAAAACCACCCTCAGCCCCTCGCCCAGGCCAGCCCCGCCCCCTAGCAGGGACCCCCACCCCAATTGGGGGCATGGTCAGCCTGCAAACTGCCCCAGACCCCTCGCAGAGGCCAGGCCCACCCCCAGCGGAGACCCCAACCTGATCAGGGGGTGTGGCCAGCCTGCAAATCACTCCATGCCCATAACCCAGGCTGGTTCCACCCCCAACATGGACCCCCACCCTGACCAGAAGGTGTGGCCTGCCAGTATATCGCGCCAGACCCCTCACCCAGGCTGGCTCCACCCCCAGCAGGGACCCCTACCCCGATCAGGGGTGTGGCCTTCATGCAAACCACCCCAGACCCCCCACCCAGGCTGGATCTGCACCAGTGGGGACCACCCACCTTGATTGGGGGCGTGGCTTTCCTGCATACTCCAGGTGGCCCCTTACCCAGGCCAGCCCTGCCCCCAGCGGGGACCCCCACTCAGATTGGGGACAGGGCCAGCTTGCAAACCCCACAGCCCCTGCCCCAGTGGCCCTTCCACCCTGTAGGCTTCCCCCACCCTGATCCAGGACGCTTTTCAGGGCAGGCCTGCCGGCCTCCACCCATGTACTAGTCCTCTATCATATATGATAAAAGGACTATATGCAAATTGACCCAAACGGCAGAATGACCAGAATGACTGCTGGACCAGTCACTATGAGGTTCACTGACTACCTCTCATAGTCCCTTCCCCTAGCCATCACACACCGATCACCTGATGGTAAACGGGGTGGGTGGTAGTGGGCAGCAGGGCTGGCAGCGGGAAGCTGGGGAAGATGGCCCTGATCACAGGCCAGGCCTAGTGACTGTACCAGTCCATGAATTTCATGCGTCGGGCCTCCAGTATAAAATAAACCAATAGCATAAAAGGAAATCATTAATGTGAGCGATAAAATTCAGAAGCAAAAATAAATAAATAAATAAATCAGTCTTCCTTTGGCCAGTGATGTTCAGTAGTTAGAGCATTGTCCTTTGCACCAAAAGGTCTAGGGTTTGGTTCCTAGTCAAGGGCGAGTACCTGGGTTTTAGGTTCACTCCCTTCCCCTGGTGGGGGAGCATTTGAGAGGCAGTCAGTGGATGTATCTCTCACATAGATGTTTCTTTCTCTTTCTTTCTCTCTCTCTCTCTCTCTCTCTCTCTCTCTCTCTCCCCCCTCTCCCGCTTCCTACCTCCCATCCTTCTACTCTCTCTGAACAGCAAATTTTCTCTATATAAAAGCCTAACAACCGGAACAACTGGCCGACTGGCCGGTAGCTATGATGCCCACTAACCCAGAACTTGCAGCTGGGGCCCTGACAGCCTGGAATCTCGTTCACCCACACCCTAGACCCAGACAGGAGGGTGGAGTAAGCCTGATTCCTCATGGAATTGGCCGTGCCTTGCTTGCTGCTACCAATTAGGGGGGGCTGGCTGGCCAACTTCCCAAGGTCCCTCCCTCCTGCAGGCCACTCCCCCCCATTGGTCCCAATCACCGAGGGACCCTACCTGCGCACGACTTTGTGCACCAGGCCTCTAGTAAACAAACAAACAAGTAAGTAAATAAACTTCAGGAAAGCAAAACATTGTACTGGTAAAAGAATGAAATGCTATAAAAATGACAGGATATAAGAGAACACTATCAATTAAAAACTAGATAAACAAAACAGAATTATAAAGTATTGGCGGCCCTAGCCAATTTGGTTCAGTGGATAGAGCACTGGCCAGCGGACTGAAGGGTCCCGGGCTTGATTCTGTTTAAGGGCACATGCCCAGGTTTCGGGCTCAATCCCCAGTAGGGGTCGTGCAGAAAGCAGCCGATCAATGATTACCTTTTATCATTGATGTTACTATTTCTCCATTCCTCTCTGAAATCAATAAAAATTTTTAAAAAAGGAGGTTGGTGAACAAAGTCAAGGAAATCTCCAGGAAGCAGAAAAAGACAAAATGGGAAATAGGAGGGGGAAATATTTAGAGATTTGTCCAGGAATACTGGTCTAAGAGTTCCAACGTCTGAGTAATGGGAATGTTAGGAAAAAGAAGGAATGAAGAACGTATAAAAGAAACAAAAATATCCCCTGAAAGTAGATAAGACCTGGAGTCTTGATGGCCACAATAAAATGCAAAGTGCATACCAAAACATACCATCAAATTTCACAATCCCAGGAATAGATAAGCCTCTAAACATTTCCAGAGAAGAAAGGGTGGAGGCAATTATTGAAGTTGCAAATATACAATGTATCATACATTACCAATATATTTAAGAGCAACACTATAATGAGAAAACAGTAGAAATGTCTTTAGAACGGCAAAAATTAATTTCAACCTAGAATTCTCTGCTTCATTAAGTAGGAGGCATTTCAGACAGGCTAGATCTTCAAACAATATCTGCCCATGTATCCTTTCCCACCAAAAAGTGCTTCAGTGAAACAAAGGAGAATCACAATGCAGAGGAAAACATAAACACGGGACAAAGATTTTCAACCAGTGTACCACTCAGCACACTGGTGTGCGGCAAGAATATTTACAAAATGCAATACCTGACTCCTTGGGCAGGGACACTGACCTTTTCCCTTACATTGTCAAATAACAAAATGACAAGAACCAACACCACAATAGATGCCAAAAGTGAATGAATCACAATTATACTTTTTTATTTTTAGATTGGTAAAACACATATTTTTTTGGTGTGTCACAGAATTTTAGCCATTAGTTTAGGCATGCCATGAGATGACAAAGGTTGAAAATTGCTGATCTAAGAAAACAGGGATCCAACACAAGAGAACAGTATGTGAGATCCCAGATGACTTTAAAGAAATATGCTTAAAAGCAGGCCCAGAGCAGGCCTTCAGAGAACAAGTGCATAGTAGAGGAGGGTAGCAAAAGGCTACGGAGATGGCTTCCAGGAAGAAATGGAACAAATGTGGTCAGTACATGGAAAATATTTTTGAGAGGCCTGTGACAAATGTCACAGCATGTTCGGAAAGAAAAATAGAAAAGAAGAAGTGAATACACTAAAAAAGTGAATTCCACAACATAAAAATGAAAACTTACTAGGTATTATGTTAATGAAGCATAAACGTAGAGTTTTTGTCCAACAGTCATCTTTCTCTGCCAAGTTACTAGATTGTTAGATATAAAGCAGTTATTTCTGAATTCAGAGAGACCAGCCTACTTGCTGCCTTTGGCTACAGGAGATCATGTTGATGAGGAAGAGGGGTTTGGATTATTCTGAAGAAGTGTAGCAGTGCTCAAATTTCAGTAATATAGGGGGTACCAAAAAGGAATACACATTTTTACAGATGATAACTCAATTTTCACTCCTTTTCAGGTTTAATTGATTCAAAATAATAGGTAAAGTCAGACTATGCTTTGAATAAAGAAAACTTATTCTAAACTCTGACTAGACTTTTTTTTAATGGGGAGATATAAAACCGGCAATAGGTGACAAATTGAGGGCACACAAATATCGACTAAAATAAATAATTCTTGACATTTTTGATTCCATTGCTTAGTTTTCTTAGCAGTGCCTGGACCAGAATGGTTACCAGTTTGAAAACAGGTATTCACAAAATTATTCACTTCTGTAGATTCTTTCAAATTTTATAAATTAACTATCCTATATAATAAAAGCCTAATGTGCAAAACGACCAAATGGTGGAATGACCGGTCGCTATGATGTGCCACTCGGCTGCTCCCACAGCGGGCCTATCCCCACAGGCCACACCACCCACCAGTGCATGAATCACATGCACAGGGCCCCTAGTAAGTTAATAAACACCAACATAATCATGCAGAGTGCGTATACATTTTTTGATCAAAAGAGTGAAGGGTATACAAGAAAAAGGCATAGCCAGAGAACTAGATGGCTCAACGGTAACAAATATTTGCATAGTCATGATAACAGAAACAATGATTCGGATTTACTAAAAACCATGATACATGTTGGGAGAACAGAAGGAGGGAAAAAAGACCACACTGGAGGGAGAAAGCTAAGCGTTCAGCTGCTAAAACAATAAGTCAATAGATAACACAAAAATTGCCTTAGCTATTATATTGTTGTTAATTTTGTTAAAAAGCAAAATTAAAAGTTAAGGCAAAAAATTAAGGCAGATCTTTATATCACAACCATGTTACTGACATTTAACTTAAAGGTCAGAACCCCTTAAAAAATGACCATTACTAAGCCAAAAACTTTCCTGAATACGTAAACTTGTTAACTAAGGTAACTGAAGTGATTAAGAAAATCTTCTAAAGCAGGTTCATGCTAATGATACTGGACTCATTATAGATTTTTTACAATTATGGCAGACAATTTTTAATTCAAATGATTAATTTCTTACATAACTTTTCAAGTATTTACTTACATGGTGGGAATAGTTGTTCTTCCTCTTTCCTCCCACTAAGAATAAAAAGAATTAACTGATCAATACTAATACAAATGCCATAGGAAAACAGAAGTTACTGATTACCTGAAAGGTTACTAATATACAAAACTAGAGGCCCAGGGAACAAATTCGTGCACAGGTGGAGTCTGGCTGGCCAGGCCCCAATCAGGATAGATGTGGGTGGGCCTGTTGAGAGGAGGAAATGGCAGAAGGTTGGCTGGCCAGCCTGCCCTGACCAGGGCCTGATCAGGGCCTGGCTGGCTGTGGGGAGGGGCCATGGGTGATTGGCCAGCAGGCCCTGCCCCCAATAGGGGTGGGGGAGGCTGATTGAGGGCGGGGCCAGCTGTGGGGAGGGGCTGGGTGTGTGGGGGGTCGGCGATCAGGGGCAGAGCTGGCTGTGGGGAGGGGCCACCGGATGATCAGGGTGGTGGGGGGTGATCAGGAGTGGGCCGGCTGGCGGTATGACCTGCAGGAGGTTGGCTGGCCAGCCCTGCCCCCTATTGGGGCGGGGAGCAATCAGGGGCAGGGCCAGCCTGGGGGAGGGGCTGTGGGCCAATCTAAGTGGTGGGGGCCCAGCAGGGGTGGGGCCGGCCTGGGGGAGGGGCTGCAGGAGGTTGGCCCAGCCAGCCCCCCCACAATACGGTCACTTTGCTGACCACAGTGGGCATCAAAATGACTGGCCGGACCCCACCCATTACAGTGTTCTAGTCGCTGGCTTTTTCTATATATATAGATAAGACCAAATTTTATTCCATTTCTTTTATAACTTCCAACAAAATATAAAATTTAAAGCACCTGGCAAGATGGGTCCTATTAGCAGTATCTTAAAACTAAGTTTTACACTTTTGACCTAATGGATATTCTGTTTTAGGTACAAATAAAAGTCTCTCATGTCCAGAAGGAAAGGGCAAAGGGCAAAGCCAGGGGAGAAACTTAGCTAATAAAAAAGCTTATCTGTTGTGCCTCTGAGCCACTACTCGGTCGTAGTTTCCAATTCTACGTGGACACCCTCTGTACTTGAACCACCAGGATCTAACAGTTGAGGGCTCTAAGAACCAGTTTCTGGCCAGGCACCTGCAAGCATCCTGAACCACTTAGGTAACCACCTAGAATATCTTACTAAGAAATTAAATGCGTCTCTACTCAACTGCAAAGTAACCTATCCAATTTAAACTTTAAAATGATGCGGCTAACCTAAGTAAACAAGTGTACAACACACAAAATCATTTTGCTCTAATAAAGATCTGAAGAAAAATGAAAGCTCCAAAGAGGGTCTTGGGCTGAACTCTGTTTCCCACTCTGCCTCCTTTAACGTGGGAGGGGCATCATAGGCACACATTCCTTAGGACTGAGGAGAGGGGCATGGGATAGCACTTCCTTTACTCTCTCACCCTCTCTCTACAGGTGAGCAGCCCCTGGTTCTGGAAGAAACTGAGAAATGCAGCATTCCTAAGCAAAATGATCAGCTCCAGACAGTCATGCACACATGCCATGAAAACGCATGTTAGAACCCCCACTCTTTATTGAGCTGCATGGATTCAAATAAAATGGACCCTTCCCCGCCTGTACTTCAACTGTCACAATCAACGGAAAGACTCAATCCGTGTGCCTTTTTAAGCAAGTAAACGCGACTGAACATAACATTAAGGAAATACGCAGGCAAGCAGAAGCAGTAAAGTCCTACAGTAAAGTCAAACAGGACACAGGAAATTGACATAGTTGCACATGCTCCTGCTAGGCTTCTGGGGAACCCCATAGGGCTCTGTTCCTCTGATGTACCCTGACAGCATTGCATAGGGCGAGAGAGTTTGAATAGCTTCCAATTCTAATGTGAGACAGGATCCTTTGCTTGAGCACTACGTAAGATCACAAATTCAATCCTCATATGTAAACAACTGAAATGTTTTTTATTTGTTCAAACAAAAACCTGTGACCTAAATCCTATCTTGACTTACCAGTCATTTGACATTTCTTCAGGAAAATTGTGCCAGCCCCAGGATGGTCAGAAGGGATTAAACCTGAAGGAAGAAGAGAAAAAAGCATACAATTTTGTTGAGTAGAAAAATTCATAATTTAAAAATTAGCTACACATCAATTTATATCACTTACTGTTGGGACGACTTTTAAGTAATGGTAATCAGCCAATTTTAGTAAAAGCAACAATATAAAAATTCTACTGAGAAAATTCAAAATTGCAGAATCTTGCTATACATGTGCAGTAAAACCAGGCTATGTCTTAGACTTTTTTTTTAACGTGCACCTAAATAATCTATGGATTATTTATGTGTTTCCCCACTTCTACCTATCAATTAGAAATACAGTCACTCTCTTTCACCCTGATATTACAAGCACATTTCAGAAACAGTGTTAAGAAACAAATTAAACTGTGGCCAATTAGTGTCAGATACCTGCTAATATATCAAATATGCCCAAATCACATGAGCTGTATTTGGCAAATGTTCTTCACCGTTTGGCTAATTCTAACGCCATTCACAAAATGAACTTATTTAGTTAGCTGTGGCTTACTTGGGGCTATTCATTGTGGCATGTTTAAAAGGATAATATAAAAGTTCAATGCTTTAATCTCCGGGGAAACTTTCACGACAGTGACTTTTTATACTTTCATCAAAGTGATTTTTTTCAATCTTTATTGTTCAAAGTATTACAGATGTCCCCTATTTTCCACAATTGTCCCTGTCTAGCCCACCCCCAGGCCTTCACCACCCTACTGTCTGTGTCCATGGGTTATGCATATATGCACGCAAGTTCTTTGCTTGATCTAGTCCAGGGGTGGGCAAACTTTTTGACTCGAGGGCCACAATGGGTTCTTAAACTGGACCGGAGGGCCGGAACAAAAGCATGGATGGAGTGTTTGTGTGAACTAATATAAATTCAAATAAAAGGGTACGGTCTTTTTTTTTTTTTTTTTAGTTTTATTCATTTCAAACGGGCCGAATCTGGCCCGCAGGCCATAGTTTGCCCACGGCTGATCTAGTCCCACCCACCCACCCACCCACTCCAGCCTTCCCTCTGAGATTCATCAGCTGTTTCATATTTCTATGTCTGTGGATCTATGTTGTTCATCAGTTTGTTGTTGTTGCTGTTTTAGACATAGATGGAGTGGTAATTGTTGCTTCTGAGTTGTATACAATAATTTCAAATGGAAATAATCAAGACTGGAGCAAGTTAAATAGGCTCGCTTTGTGGAGAGTTTATAACATACAGGCTGCATTCTAAGGAGCGCTGGATGCATCACCAAATTGAATTGGGCGCATCTATCCCCTGCATGTCAGCCTCTCCTGTTCAGCGGCTGGTCACACATCCGTTCACATCTCTAAGTCTCAGTTTCTTCATCAGCAATAGAAGAATATACACGGGACTTGTTTGCAGTTAGAAGGACCAAATGGGCTATACAGGGGAGTGAGCTGTAAATCTTAAAAGAAGTGTATAAAGGTCCTATTTTGGTCTCTCATCCAACACCACCCATCTACTACCTGGTTTATAAAATCACTCAGAGGCTTGCCTTACAGCACCAAACAGAGTGAACAGAAATTTTCAGAGGTTCTCACTTGTTTTGTGTTTAAGGTACAATTCATTAATTCACGTAATTTGCTCGTTTTCTCATACTATTTTAATATACTGAACAGGGAGTACTTTTCAGTTATAAAGACATAGCCAAGATCCAGGTGAACCCCTAGGCTTAATTATTCTAACTTTTAAAGGAGTGAAAAGCTCAACTAGAGTTTAAATAGAATAAGAGCTATGATGTGTTTTCTCTATGAAATAATCTCTGCCATTTAAATGAAAAAAAAAAAAGGGGGTCAAAGAGGCTTTAACATCTTTGTAAATGTATGTTTCCTACTTCACAAATCACAGTCTTCATTAGCTATATTGTTACCCAGAATTATTTGAAACCAAGTACCATATTTCCTCTCTCCTCCCTCTCTCCTCCCACTTCTCCACTCCCCAAACCCCTCTTCAGGAATTTGGTCTTCAGAACTTTGACCTCAACATTCTTACAGTTAAACAGAAACCTACTGGCAGTAGGGGAGACGATGAAGACAAACATTCTTGTGCACAATTTTACATCTTAACTGCCTAGACTTATGTTACAAACTAAAGTCTACATATGTGTGTTCTCTTTAGAAACTTTTGACCAACACCTTGTGAACCACCCACGCTCCTTTAGAACAAGCAATGTGACAGGGAAGTCTGTTAGGTCACTGAAGTAAGACCGCGGAAATTTTGCGTCAGCGTGGACATATCAAAGTAACCAGAACTCCCTGGGTTCTCCTATAAGTAAAAAAACAAACAAGCAACTATTCTCTATAGGACTGGCAGTAACACTTCACATGATTCGAGAAATTTTGAGTTCCCTCTCCCACCATTTCCTTCTGTGTTCAAATTATAAGTTGGAAGGAATAAATAGCTTCTATCCAGGCAACTGAAAACAGCCAATGTAGTAACACTATATAGGTTCTATGTCGGTTATTGATTTTGAGTTTACATAACAACCCTTAAAATCTTTGCAGCGGAACTGTTCAGAGTATCAACTGTCTTAACAGATAGAAACAAGGGTATCACTGGGCCCTACCTGATTCCTTCACTAAGAACCAAAAGGCTAGGTAAGGACAGGGAGATGGGAGGGAACCTTGGAAGTCGGGATGTTAAAGTTTTCACTGAGAAAAAGGAGAGAATATACCCCAAATTCTTCCTGGATTCCCAGGAGACACTAAACAGAGCCACGAACAGGAAGGGCCAACTGGAGTGTCTCAGGGTGAGTGGGGATGGAAGAAAGAATTGGGTATTTGGGTACTGAACAGGGAAAGAAACTGGCCAGACATGACAGGGAAAAATAAAGGATCAGGATGCCAGAAAGAAGGCAAGGAGGAGTCTGAGGTGGTGCCCATCTAGGGGGTCCTGGGGTCAGCAGCGCCCAGAGGTGTGACTGAGATCAGCGAACCCCTGCCACTCCTTACCTTTGGGCCTTTGCAGGTCACTGAGGCGCAGCACAGGGTGGCATGTGCAGAACTGGAAACCCAAGTCCTCATGTGCCCTGGCAGCTTGAGTCACCTCACAGGCATCAGACTCAGGGTGTGGATTCACCCACTCCAAGCTCCGGCCCACCTTGGGGCTGGCATTGGGCTTCAGGCAGCAGCTGAGTTTGTTCCCCATGAGGAACTTCTACTCGCACCGCTGTCACTGCCTTCACTCAACAGTCCCCCTAACCACCCCCCGCCCCACCCCCAAAAGGGCAAACCCAGGGGCCCCCGCCGCCCCCGCCCAGCTGTCAGCTGCTGCCGCCTCCACGGAGTTGACTAGTCTGTGAGGACAGCCAGCAGTCTCACGTATTTAAAAGGTGTGCTGATCAGGCAAGTGCTGAGAATCACAACCACTGCAAGAAGAGAGCGCAGCCGAAGCTCCACCGCCTGCCACAGCTGCTTCTCAACTGAAGGCAGGGCTCCTGGCCGGCCCCAGCCAACCAGAACACAGCCTGTGGTCACCTGGTTACGAGGGACCAATCACGGCAGCGTTCCCTCCACGTGCCCACCTGGCAGGGAAGGCAGTGGGTCAGAATGCTGGCCCTCCCTGCCCTGCAGCCCCTCTATCCCCTTTCCCAGCCTCGGGCTCCAAACAGAATTTCCTAAACACACTCAAATGTGGTCAGGAGGGCAGGAAACCTACAAATGCCCTTGGCGATGGCAAAGAGGTGAACACAATGTTCAATTACTGTACACGTTTTGGAGAAGAACAGAAAACGTATCAGGGAGAAAAAGACGTGTTCAGCAATTGCAAAATGTACAAACATTTACAAACCCTTCAATCCAATAGTTGCCCCCCAGAGGACCAGAGGGAGCGGTCTCCTTTATTAAAAGAATAGGAGAGAAAGGTCACCTCAAAAAATCAGGGAAGCAGAGATTATTAATATTCAACAGTATAAAAGATGTAAGTCTGGTGACATGAGCAATATATTAACATGTGGAGACCACAGTGGAATGGGAAATGATCTGATGAACTTCAGTTTCTTTGAAATAGCACTTAGTTACATCCTTAGAACCTGGATGTAACTGGATGCTATTAATAATATTATTGTCTAAAGTCCTAGGAATGTCATTAGATAGCATTTTGGATGGCTCTTGGAAGCTTGAGACAACACTGAAGATTATGTTGTAAACAGTGCCGGCACTTAACGACAGAGACGCACACAACAAAATTCAGACTTCATGTGCCAGACATTTAAGGTCTTCCCTCCAGGCCCCAGAACCCTAAGAACACCTGCTCTTTCCGCGGACTCCGCCCCTCCTCCCGCTGTCCCTTCCCTGGATCAGCCAGGAGAAAGCCTGTGACAGCGGGCATAAGGGCATAAGCCTGTCCCTACAGCACCAGGAGCTCACTCTCCTCTCCCCACCCCCTTCTACTTTTCCGACAGCGCCCCAAACACTGCTGCCAGATCCCAGGGAGCCAGGGCCCTGCGCGCAGGGTAAGATATCCTGTTGCCACGGGGTCACCGGTGTCTGGGGCTTCTCCCCGCAGGGCAGGCTCCATGGATGCGGGTGGACACAGATGTGGGAAGGAAGGAGCCGCCCAGCCAGCCTTCTATCTGGGCACTTCCACCCCGGAGAGGGGGTGTCCATGGAATCCGCCCTGGGAGCTCCCTACCCCCAACACTCCCCAGCCCCCCACCCCCCCACCCCCCGCCCCCACAACCCCCCATCCCCACTCCCCAGCTTTCTCTACTGTCTCTGGTTTGTTGCCCTGTAGGTAAATATAGATTATTACATAAGATTATTTCAAGGATCAGCTCTCAAGTGGCTTATGTTACATACAGTCCTATTCCTTTATTTAGATTTAGTCATATGGCCTCCAACCTAACCGTAAATGAGCGGGCCAGGAAAAATAGAGGGAAAGGGGTTCTGTGGATGTTGTGCCCAGATTTCAAGGTTCCCAAAAAGCCCATCAGGGAGCCAGCGAGTCCGAGGCAAAAGCAAAGAGTCCTTCATTTCGAACTAGTTCGGCTCCCCGACCACACTCACAGATACAACGGTAAGCCCAGTGGCCGAAAGAGAGCAAGGCCTGATGGGATTGTGGGTTTTATAGTAAGGGCAGGGGAGGGGACTGTGGGCCCCTCCGATTGGCCAGGCGCAAGTCGGGTCTTGTTACACAGGATGTGGTCATCTCTATGGCGCGCACGTCCCTTGATTATCATTGGTTCTTCCAGAGAAATCCTGGGCGTGGCCAGCAGAGGCCTGGGCCTCCGGGAAGAAGCCACCGCCGAGCACATGGCTCTGCCCAAAAATGGAGGACCCAGGGCAAGATGGAGGGCACAGTCCTCGCCCCCCCAAGGGCGAGCTGAGCCCGGGCTCCAGGGGCCAGTCGGGTTGCCGGCGGTCCATCAGATCGACCAGTCCCAGCCCAGACAGGCAGTCCATATCCTCCGTCTCGTCCCCGGGGGCGCTGGCGATCGCCTCCTCCTCCATCTCCTCGGGCAAGGGCACACACCCCGCCCCATCGCCGCCGCCACTACCGCTGCCACTTGGGTCTGGTCAGGGGCGGCGGGCGGGTGGCCTGCGCCGGGCTCCTGCGTGGGCTGGGGAGTCGGTGCCTGAGGCCGCCAGCAGTGTGGTCAGGCTGTGCCTCATGGGGCCCGGCGGCCGGCCCACGTCGGCCCCGCGATGACTCGCCCTTTCAGTTGACGCTTAGCTTGTTCTCTGCCACAGCTCATCAGATACCAACCTCAGTATGTTCCCAAATACAGAACACTCCCCACTCCCATTTTCTCCCTAAGAAACACAACCCAAATCCCATATAGTCAAGATCCAGTATCAGTGGGTCGTGTGCAGTCCTTTCGGTCACATCTTGTTGGCTTGATGATGTAAAGATTAAAGAGACAAATGATTTACCACCCAACGTCCATATACAGCTGAAGAATGGGGACTATCAAATAGCAATAAATACAGCAGAAAGGTGAAGAATGGGAACACTCCACAGCCTCTGATCTCCAGCAATCTAAAGTCCCAGGGAACAGACACCAAGAAGGCTTCCCACCTCTGGGCTAGTAGAAGGAAAAAATGCCCTAATTCATCTAGGAAGATCTTATCTCTGAAGATGATTTTTTTTAACAAAACATAGAAGTAAAAATTGAAAGACACTAAAAACATCAAGCTTACATAGGTTTTCTAAAAGGGGATATTATCTGTATAATGTCTAGAACAGTGGTTCTCAACCTGTGGGTCATGACCCCTTTGGGGATCGAACAACCCTTTCACAGGGGTCGCCTAAATACATCCTGCATATCAGATATTTACATTACGATTCATAACAGTAGCAACATTACAGTTATGAAGTAGCAACGAAAATAATTTTATGGTCGGGGGTCACCACAATATGAGGAACTGTATTAAAGGGTCGCGGCATTAGGAAGGTTGAGAACCACTGGTCTAGAACAATGTCTGTCACATAATAAACATTCATTTAACATAATTTAATAAGATCTATTATATACTCTGGGAAGCAGGTAATAAAAGACTCACTCAAACTGGCTTTAACAATTAGGAAACTTGTTATCTCATAAATCTTGAAGTCCAGACTCAATCTAGACTTCAACTCCTGGCTACTTAATGGCCCCGTCTTCTCTCCTTGTCTTTGCCCTGTTGGAGGGCTCCTCATAAGAAGCCTGCCAGCAGTAATAGGGGAAGCACACTTTCTTGATCACACTGTGGGAAAAAGCAAAAGCCTTTCTTTCCCCTTTGGCTCATTGAACTAACTTAGGCCACATGCCCATCCCAGACCAATAACAATCCCCAGGGTAATAGCATGTGCTGATGGATTTGACCTTAGAGCTGAATGGGGCTTCATGGCCTCTGAGTAGATGCCTGACTAAGGCGGGAATTATGGCTTGGCAGGCAACCATTAGTGTCCATTTAATTTGCTACGTGCCAAATGTTTTGCTAATTGTTGGACATTTTGAGGTATCTGTGACGCTAGTTAAAACAAACTCAAAACCTACCTTGCTGAGGAAAGCTGAGTATGCTCTGGGAATGTATGAAAGAGACATAATTTGAAGGAGGTGTATCAGGAAGGGCACAATAATGGAGGAACAACGATCCCAGTGGGGTGGTGGGATGTGAATGAGGAGGAGAAAAAATTTCAGCCAGAGGTGGCAGCTAATGGAAAATCCCAAAGATAGGTAGGCATGGGGAAGACTGGGGAACACTCAAGCATCCTAGACTTCCACTATCTGGTATGGTAGCTACTGTCCACATGTGACTATTGAGTACTTGACATGTGGCTAATGTCACATGTTGGAATGATAATTTTTTATTGAGATATAATTGACATGTAGCACTGTGAAAGTTTAAGATGTATAACATGTTGATTTGATACATATATATATTGTAACATAATTGCCACCACAGTGGTAGCTAATACCTCTGTCAACTCCTGTAATTATATATATTTTTATAATGGGAACAATTAAGATTTCTCTCTTAGCAACTTTGAAGTTTACAGTATAATACATATTTTTGTCTAGAACCACTATGCTGTGCATTAGATCTCCAAGACTTATCTACTAGTTGCAAGTTTGTACCCTTAATATTTCTCCAATTTCCTCACCCCCAGACCCTAGTAACCGCCATCTACTCTGTTTTTATGCATTTGGCTTTTCAGATTTCACATATAAGTGATATAATACAATTTTGTCTTTCTCTGTCTGACTTATTTCACTGAGCATAATGCCCTTAAATTCCATCCATGTTGCAAATGGCAGGATTTCCTTCTTTGTCGTGGCTAATTAATGTTCCATCGCACATATACGTGTGTGTGTGTGTGTGTGTGTGTGTGTGTGTGTCTGTGTGTGTGGCATATATTTATCTGGAATGGTAATATTTTAGATATGATAGCTTAAATATAACACTTTTTAAAATTTCAACTCTTCTGTTTATTTTTTACTTTTTTGGGGAGCAATGTTGGCTTGGACAGACCGAAATGAAAAGCACAAGGAAGATATGGAAAGCGGTGAGGTTGGGGAATGAAGCAGGGCTGCTGGCTCATGTGAGGTGGGGAATCGTATGCCATGTAATTTACATGTTATTGTTCTATCATTGGGAGTCACTGACGTGCTGATGTTCACTTCAGCAAGTCCATTGGCTGCTTTTGGAGAATGGGTTGAAGGAGGTAAACAAACGGGCAAGGGGCCTAAGACACAGTTGCAATAATTCAGGCAAGAAATGGCGAGGCCTGAAAAGGTAGCAGTGGGGATGGTGAACAGATTCAAGATACAGTAAGGGGCCCAGCTGGTGTGGCTCAGTGGTTGCGTGGTGACCCATGAACCAAGTGGTCCCCAGTTTGATTCCTGGTCAGGGCACATGTCTGGGTGGTAGGCTCCATCCCCAGTAGGGGGCACATAGGAGGCAGTTGATCAATGCTTCCATCTCTCGATCTCTCTCCCGTCCTCTCCCTCTAACACAATCACTAAAAATACACACACGCATGCACACACACACACACACACACACACACGCACACTTTAAAAAGAAACAGTAAGGGGAGAGAATCAGCACAATTTTGTAATTGATCAGATACTTGGCAATGGCTGAGGGGCAATGTAGTGAGGCTTGTGGATTTCTGCCTTGGGTACCTGGGGTCCTGAGTTCATTGGTAGAGGAAATACACAAGAGGGAGACAATTTGGGGCAAAAGTTGATACAAATGCCATGTGATGGGAGAGGGAGAAACAAACAAACAAAACAAAGCCTGGCTTGAGGAGTAGAGACTGGGGATGGTTATCTTTGCCATGCCTTCACCAACACAGCCTCTTTGGATCTAGTCACATGAGCTGTAGGTTCAGTCTGACTGTTCCTGACATCTACTATTTGTTATTTTGTTTCGGGGTATTGTCCTTCTAAGATATTGACTTTCCTGGCGTTGGGACCAAGCATATTTTTATTCCCCAGTTTCTCTAATAAGTTAGATTATACTCAGACTTTTATTAATGAGTAAGGAATCCAAGTTTCTAAGAGTTTCCTCAGCATGTCTCATGATTATGAATGATCAGGTAACTTTAGTTTTTGCTCACATCAAGAAACTAAATAATCTCCCTGCCTTTCAGCATTGTCCGTGAAGTTTTGGCTTGTCACAGCAAAATGTCTGGCCTGTTTCCATTCCTTTCAGTTGCTAGACTCAAAAGGGAAGAGGATTTAGAATTCTAATAGTTTGTATATTTTATTGCTAGATATCCTCAGCTCTACTATAGAGCTACCTATGTTTGCATATGTAAATATGGCTTTATGTTCCTGGAGAGGTACTGAAAGAGAGCGGTTTCTATGTCACCCCTGGTGTCTGGATTCACCGGTGGATCTGCTGTGGGAGCAGCACCAGGAGGCAGATGCACCTGCCCGACAGAGGCTGTCTGAGAAAGTGTACTTGTTGGACACAGGGAAGTCTTTTGATTTTAATGACAAATTTTCCTGAATCGCTTCGATCAGGTTTTTGTTATTTTTTTAAAACCAGTATTTCACCAGGGTAGAGATGAAAAGCATAGTCTTCCTTTCATTATTTTGGATAGACGTATGAGCATATAAGGGATTCTCAGGAATAAACAGAGAGACAGTTTTATTGAAGAAGCACCTTTAATAAAGCCTTCTTTCTGCGGCAAACCTAAATCCAGAAAATTCGTGTGGCCCTTCACTCTGACATGATCCTGTTTTCTCCAGTACTCGTAACAGGAGTGTCATAATAACCAAGAGAGCTACTGTGGGTTGAGCATCTACCACATGTCAACCACTTTATATGTGTGCATTTTCTGATCCTTAAAGCAACTCTACCAATTAGGCAGCATTATCCTCATTAAAAATATACAGATATATTGGACTTCAGGTACAAATACTTGGACTTGGTCAAATCTCTAGTTGTAGACATATCCTTATCATTGGTGAGTGAAGCTCTCTTTTGCTTACTTGTTTGTGCTTATAATATCAAATGCTCATGAACAATGAAGCTAGTACAATGATGGTAAGTGCATCTCTTATGTAATGTTCTGCCTTCCTCTCCTGGATTCCTCTCATCTGAGAGAAACTCTATCCTGAATCTAAAACTAAAGCTAAATCTATATTGAAATCTGTTTAACAAGAGGCTTGGGGATAATTGGATATGCAAGCACACACATACAAAAACTTAGGTCCTTACCTACACCATACACAAAAAATTAACTGAAACAGATTATAGATATAAAGGTAAGAGTTGAAACTATAAACTTCCAAAAGAAAACCTAGATAACACATTTGCGGCCTTGGGTTAGACAAAGGATTCTTAGCCATGCCACCAAAGCTCAGGTGTAAAAATTTTAAAAAATTAATAAATTAAAACTCATGAAAAAAATGCTACAATTAGACAGAAATCATTAAAAAGACAAGTGTAGAGAAAACATTTGCGAATCTTAAATACAATAGACTTCTACCCCAAATATGTAAAGAATTCTTTAAACTCAATAGTAGAAAATAAGTAATCCAATTAAAAATTGATCAGCCCAGCTGGTGTGGCTCAGTAGGTTGAGTGGTGTCCATGCACTAAGGAGGAGAGGTCGCTAGTTCGATTCCTGGTCAGGGCACATGCCAGAGTTGCAGGGTTGCAGGGCTTCAGGCTCGATCCCCAGTAGAAAGTGTGCAGGTGGCAGCCGATTGATATTTCTCTCTCATTGAGGTCAGCCAGGTGGGCCAATGTAACCTGGGGTTCTTGTGTGGTTGTTTTAAATCACTGAATGAACATTTATTCAGCACCAACCAACCCCAGACCCTCTACAGAATGTACAGAAGGTGCAGCTCTCCCCCAAGGTCCTGGCCCTCAGTAACCATGTGCTCTTGAAAGTGGGTGGGTCACAGATGCCCGTGGGAGGGGCTCAGTCTGAGTTGCTGGCTGCAGGAAGTTGAGGCTGGAGGAAGGGACCAGGAACCAAGGTTTTCTGGAGGCCCTGGAACTAGGAGTGGCTCTGGCAGGGACACAGCAGGAAAGTGCTCTGCAAGGAGAGGGCTCTTCCAGTTCCCCAGGAGCCAGGAGCAGGGTCTCCCGACCTTCCAGGGAGGAGCTCAGCTGGATGCAACTGCCTCCGGTTTCTGACCCACAGTCCCTGGGATCACACACTTTGTGGTGAAGGCCACTTCGTTTGAGTCATTTGTTAGGGCAACAATAGGAGACCATGTAGTCCCTGTCACCCCCTCTTCATATCACCAAGCCTGTGTTCTCCATGGCTTTGGGTATCTTCTGAAATAAAATGTGGTTCTTGTTCTCCTGTCTGTCTCCCAGCCCCTCTCAGCTCCTGAAAGGTAAAATGTGAAGGCCCTGCCCCCAAAGACCCAGTCCAGGGAGGGACATGGAGGGGCACACATGTGTTCAATGATTTCGGGAGTGAAGGGCTCTTTTTTGATTTTATAAAATGTTATTTTTGTAATAAACCTGATTGATTCACATATAAATACATATGATTTTTATTTTAAAAAATATTTTTATTGATTTCAAAGAGAAAGGGAAGAGAGAGAGAGAGAGAGAGAGAGAGAGAGAGAGAGAGAGAGAGAGAGAACATCAATGATGAAAGAGAATCATTGATTAGCTGCCTTTTGCACACCCCCTACTGGGGATGGAGCCTGCTACCCAGGCATGTGCTCTTGGCTGGAATCGAACCTGGGACCTTTTGGTCCACAGGCTGACGCTCTATCCACTGAGCCAAACCAGCTAGGGCTACATAAGTTTTTTAAAACCTCTTTAGGACATCCCAAATATATAAATTCACAAAGACAAATATTTTTTGTCAAAACCTGTGTGTTAATTTTTAGTTCAGAAATGCAGTAGTTGCTCTGTGAGCTGCCTCAGAGGGGGAGAGGATCCTGACAGCAGACCCGGTTCACACTAGGATGTGCCTCCTGTCCACCTTTCCCCACTAGCCTGCCCTCAGGCCTCTGGTGGCCAGTTGACTGGCAGTGGTCCTGACACCTCATCTCATGTTCACCCGCCTGGTACTACTTCCGGTGGTGCCAGGGGACCCCATCTCAGGGCTGTGCATGCTCTGATGATCCTAATCCTTGAGCTCTGGTTCATTTCTTACTTGGGGACCAGGAATTGTGACCATTGAATGTGGGGCAGCCCCATGCTCTTTGCTCCTGGCTTCAAGCCTGCGGGGGGAGGGGGGCAGGCGGTGTGGGTCAAGCCCTCCCGAAGCCCCCCACTAACTGGCCTGCTGCCTGGCTACCCCTCCTGGATGGCAGCTCCCCTCCTGGTTGCCTTTGAGGTTCAGGGAGAGGCTGATGTCGGGTGTCTGGATGGTCCCCTGGAATTGAGAAAGCAGATGCTTTGGAAATAGAAGAGGCAGACATGCTGTCCATAGGGAAGGGCTGTTTCTTCTTGGTCAGGAAACTCCAGCAAATCAAACAGCAAATCTGCAAAGAGATGAGTTGTGTCTTCCAAACAGTGTGAGCTCTGTTGAGAAAATCCAAATGCAACTGTCCTGCAGATGGGTCTGTTTGATGAGTCCTGCACCATGTGACCCTGGCTGGGAAGTGTATGGCAGGCCTGGGTGGACGTCAGGCACAAAGTGTCCATTGTGCTCCTGCCAGTTCAGGTGCTGCTCCCTAGGACTCTGTGACTCCAGGCCGGAGGGCAGGTGGCCCGGGAATGCTGGAGAGGATGTCCTGCCTGCCCGGCCCGGTGTTTGTTTCTTTTGTGTGGCTGGGCCTGGTTTAGCGGAGGCCAGGTGCCCTCAGCGGTCCCCATGTCACTGAGGACTGAGGTGCTGAGCTCAGACAAGAGCAGGGCCCAGGGCCCCCTTCAGACTCTGTTATCAGCAAAGGGTCAACCTTTGTTTCAGATAAATCACTTCCCAGTCAGCAGCCCAGGGATTGGGCCCTCATTTCTTCCCCTAGGTTGATAAAAACAGTCTCTGGTTTACTGTACAAAGCCAATAACTCCAGCAAAATTAAAGGAGTCATAGCTCTAGAAAAATAATATTGTAATCTCACTCAGCCTCACCTCCAGCATGAATCACACATTTTATGTTTCTGTGTCTCTCCTGCCTGGAGCAGCTTTTCCTTTCCTCTCTGCCTGTTTCTGTCCCTTCATGCCATAAAGCAGATCGTGATCCTCACAAGTCCTGGGTATGACCTGCACAACCCCTCTGACCTGCACACCCTCCCTCTCAGATGCACAACTTTATTGGGAAGAGACAGCAGTAGCAATGTCGGCCCATTTTACAGATGAAGTGTTATAATCAATTTATATACTTGGCCCAGCTAGGGTCTTTCGATGGCAATGGGAGAGCACAGAGGGAACCTTGTTCCTCTTGTACAGATCCTTTGATGCCAGGACATTTAACTTTTCCCTCTCCCTCCTCCTGCCCGTCCCCTAGAATTGACACCATGTCCAGTCGGGTCCTGGCCTGTCTTGTGCCATGGGACAGTGCTGCTCTCCCCGGGCTCTCCCTGGTCCTTGCTGAGAGGATGGTCTGAAGGAATGGATTTGTCATTCATGCACATTTCTCAGCCCTGATGACCCCTAATCTACATACAATAGGTTCCTGATGGAAGAGGGGGAGAAGAGTCATGTTTGGGTGGGGTCAAGTCCAGAGCAGGGTTTCGGGGGCAGAGGCAGAAGAGAGAAGGTGCTGTCACCATGGGTGAGACTGGAGGTCATGACAGTGCTGGGCTCTGGCACATGGGTCTCCTTCCTGGCATCACCATGATGTAGGGCTGGGGTGAACTCTGTGTGGCCCTCTGATTCCTGGGCAGGTTGGGAGAAACATATGGGCAAACTGCTTTTTTGTTTTTGCTTTTTAGTTGAAATAAACTTCAATTTTTAAAATTATAAAAAATATAAACTGAATGAAGCTAAAACACAACACTTTTTTTAAACACATTTGGAAAACTGTAACTTTCAAGTCTCTATAGTTTATAAGATTTGCTCACTTTGATCTCTGATGAAATATGTTATGGCTGCTATATGACATTTCATGGCTTTTCAAGTGTGAATCCCAGTGTTTTAAATGTATTAGTAAATTGTGAACTTAAATACATTTCAAAATCAAATATTTAACGTTCTAGATAGTTTAATTTAAATTAAGAACTCACTTAATTAGATAAATGTAACTGAAACCACCCGAGTCATCTCATGAAGTTGACAGTTGGCATCAAGTCCCTTTCAGGTGTTTTCCCCCGTTCAAATGCAATTTCTTGTCTCCATTGATCATACCTCTTGAATGCAGTTTCCTTTGAATTCTTTGATTCCACCTTCGGGAACTGCTTGACTGAAAGTAGTTATTTTCTGTTTAGCCTATTTCCACATAAAAGCCTCTTGTTACTACCATCCCTGAAGAAATGCAGGGATGATAACTCCATTCTGTAATACGAAGTCAGCATACACAATTGGCCTCTCTCTGAAGAAAACCACTTATAACACCTATGTAACCCAAAAGGGGCTCCTGCCTCACACCATTCTCTACTGTACCTATAAAGGATATAGTTATATTATAAACCCAGGGTTCAGAAGTCCTTCCTTCTGAACCTCGGTAGGACTCTGGTCTATGCCATAGACTTCATTTTTGCCATTGGTCCTTATTTTGGTATTCATTGTTTTATGTAAATGAAGTCACTTTTCAGTTGACTAAGACTATTCAAAATAAACCTTAGTATCATCACTAGCATGGTAGGTTCTTGTATAGATTTTATGTTTAAGAAATATCTAGACATGAAGGCAATTATAAAACCTCTGAGTGCTTACCTAGGGCAGTACTGAAAGCTCAAAAAGTGTGTAATAGCAGCTTTATAACTTTCAAAGTTTCATTAAGAAAACAAAATTCTAATCATCATCTATATTCATAATTTTATAATCTATTGCAATGAAATGCATTTGAATAGGTAACATTCAGTAGCTACTTTTTCTTGATCTTATATTTAGTTTTAAAATAATTTGTATTCTAGTGAGATCTAATAGTCACAGGTTTCCAAATGTAATAAAAAATATAGTATGGGTTTTTAGCTTCCATTCAGTTTACACTCTTATTTGAATCATGTATTCATGATTATTTTTAGCTGACAAACATTTCTACTTCCTTGTGACCTATCTTCACAATCTTCATTCAGCTATTCATTTTTTTTTTTTTGCCTCAGGCCAGGACCAGAGAAATTAGTGATATTTACTGAGGACCTGAAGAATTTTCTATTGATTTGTTTAAATGTATTTTCAGCTATAGGTGCTTACATTGTTAGGCATTTACATAGTGATGGGGAGACACTCATGGGCTCTAATGTATTCTTCTTGCTGTCTACTTTCCCTTCTTACTCTGGGGGTAATAGCAAGAAAATCATTTCTATTTTTAAAGTTTAATGCATCAGAAATCACAAGAACTACATTACACATATCACAAAATAGCTTCACAAAGAAAATATCCAAAGGCTTAAATGTCTCTTCAAATGTTGTTTTCCAAAGTGTTTATTTAGAGAAGATAGAAAGAGGTCATTACTCATGAATAACATTCTTTAAAATATTGGAAAATTTTATTGATTGTTTTTGAAAAAATTAGTAGTTAATATCAGATTTATGTCAATAGCACATTTTTCAAAAGTGTATATTTAACAATAAAATAAAAATATAATAATGTAAATAAAAATTAAAGAAAATAAGTATTTGACAGAAAAAAACACACACAACAATTTGATTGTCCATCATGCCCCTGCACACCACACACACACACACACACATAAAACCTATGTGCGGGAAGCCACTGCTTGCTGATACTGTCATGAGAGTGCACCAAGGAAGATGGAAGGCCAATGGACCTTGGGTGTTAGCAGGGCTGATGCTAAGCATGATTGTTCTTGTTGAGATAGTGTTGGCTCAAGGCAATTCCCTAACCTGATAATCCTTTTACTATTTACCAAACTTTACCTTTGATATACCTGTAGGCATTGCTAAAGGGCAAATGTGTATTCAAGTAAATAAAAGGTGAACTATGCCAGAAGTCAGTGTGTCTCTTCAATAAAGAGGCTCCACCTGGCCCCCAATGCCTTCTAAAATCATATTTCTTGTGTAACATTTCATTTGTGCGTCAGCCCCTCCTTCAGATTCTGAACCCCGCCGCGAAGGTCATGGCACCTATGTCTAATCTTTGTTAACAAACTAACAAAAATAGAATGGAATGGAATCAAATATTGCCCAATCATTACATGTGGCAAATAGGAAAATTAGAGGATATAGGTAGTAGATCCATTTCCTCAGTATAATGAAATATAGACAAGTCATTTCACATATTAGTCCCATAGTTTCTTCCCTGTAAAATGAGGGAAATGCATGGTCTAGGTTGAGCTTTCTATAATTTCACAGTCAATAGATATGATGAAATTGATATAGCAACATCTACATCAACACCTACCTTTCTACTGCCCCTTATAGTATGATTTCTTTAGTGGAATGTCTTTGTTAACACAGTTTTCTAAAAGTTATACTACAGTAAACCTTCCAAGGCAATTCATATATATTTTTTTAATATTAGAGGCCCAGTGCACAAAAATTCGTGAATTTGGGGGGTCATTCAGCCTGGCCTGCACCCTCTAAACCAGTGGTTCTCAACCTTCCTAACGCCAGGACCCTTTAATACAGTTCCTCATGTTGTGGTGACCCAACCATAAAATTATTTTCGTTGCTACTTCATAACTGTAATTTTGCTACTGTTATGAATCGTAATGTAAATATCTGATATGCAGGATGTATTTTCATTGTGACAAATTGAACATAATTAAAGCATAGTGATTAATCACAAAAATATATGTGTTTTCCGATGGTCTTAGGCGACCCCTGTGAAAGGGTCATTCGACCCCCAAAGGTGTCGCGACCCACAGGTTGAGAACCACTGCTCTAAACCCTTGGGTAGAATCCATAGGCCTGGCCTGAGATCAGGGCCTATTGGGGTTTTCCTTCCCCCGGCTGCATGCAGCTGGCCCCATCCCTGGTGCTACCACTGCTTGCCATCTGTGAAGCACTGCCCCCCTCCCCTGCCACCAGTGGCCTCCCTCTGCTGGGGACAGGTGTGAGGTGCAATGGCTTGGCTAGCCTGGGCCTCCCTCTGGGGGCAATAGCTGGCCGGCTGCCCACCTGCCACCGAGTTGCCGCCAATGGCCCTGGCCTCCCTCTTCCTTTGCTGGGGGATGGGGCTATCTCTGCAAGGGGCCGCCTGCCTACTTGATCACCCCTAACTGCTCACCTGCCTGCCTGATCACCCCTAACTGCTTGCTGGGGGGCAGGGCCAGCTCTGCAAGGAGCCATCTGCCTACCTGATTGCCCCTACCTGCTGGCCTGCCTACCTGATCGCCCTAACCACTTGCCTGCCTACCTGATTACTCCCAAACACTGGTCTGCCTACCTGATCACCCCTAACCACTCTGCCTGCCTGCCTGATTGCCCCTAACCGCTTGCTTGGGGGTGGAGCCAGCCGGTTGAGGGGCTATGGTGGTTGTGGTCTCTGGTCGTTCAGGTCCTTATGATTATGGTGGCTGGTCTTTTAATATATAGGATGATTCTTTTTTATCCCTTCTGTTAGCATATTAATTGCAGTTCTTTCAAAAATTAATTTTGTGGTTGTTCTAGAGTTTATCATATATATATATATATATATTAACAACTAATCTAAATTCACTTTCAAAAAACTCTACATCACTTCAAGAGTAGTGCAGGTTCCTTATAGCAGGGAGTTCCCAATTCCTCCATCCAGTTCCTTATTACATTGCTGTCATTCATTTCACATATCCATAGGCTACTAGTATAAGCACCTAATAAGTTTTCACTATTACTAATTTAAACAGTTACATTTTAGATCAATTAAGAATAAGAAAAAAATTAAAAAGTGACTTTATTGCCCTAGTTAGTTTGGTTAGAATATCTGCCTGCAGACTCAAGGGTCATGGGTTCATTCTGGTCAAGGGCACATACCTCAGTTATAGGCTCAATCTTTGGCCCCCACCGGGGTGTGTTCTGGAGGCAAATAATTGATGTATCTCTCTCACATTGATGTTTCCCTCTCTCTCTCTGTCTCTTCCCCTCCCTTCCACTCTCCCTAAAAAACTCTATAGAAAAAAATATCCTTGGTTGAGGATTGACAAAAACAAACAAAAAAACTTTACCTTCATTTATTCCTTCTCTGACATCCTTTCTTTATGTAGATCTGAGTTTCTTTTTTTTTTAATTTTTTTAATTTATTTTTATTTTTATTTTTTTATTGCTTAAAGTATTACAAAGGGTATTATATATGTGTCCATTTTTCCCCCCGCCCTAGACAGTTCCCTAGCCTCCCCTACCCCCTGGTGTCTTATGTCCATTGGTTATGCTTATATGCATGCATACAAGTCCTTCGGTTGATCTCTTACCCCCCTACCTCCTGCACCCCCGCCCTCCCCGGCCTTCCCACTGCAGTTTGACAATCTGTTTGAGGCAGCTCTGCCTCTGTATCTATTATTGTTCAAAAGTTTATAATGGTCTCTATTATCCATCAATGAGTGAGATCATGTGGTATTTTTCCTTCATTGACTGGTTTATTTCACTTAGCATAATGCTCTCCAGTTCCATCCATGCTGTTGCAAATGGTAAGAGTTCCTTCCTTTTTAGAGCAGCATAGTATTCCATCGTGTAGATGTACCACAGTTTTCTAATCCATTCATCTACTGATGGGCACTTAGGCTGTTTCCAGATCTTAGCTATGGTGAATTGTGCTGCTATGAACATAGGGGTGCATATATCCTTTCTGATTGGTGTTTCTGGTTTCTTGGGATATATTCCTAGAAGTGGGATCACAGGGTCAAATGGGAGTTCCATTTTCAGTTTTTTAAGGAAACTCCATACTGTCTTCCATAGTGGCTGCACCAGTCTGCATTCCCACCAGCAGTGCACAAGTGTTCCTTTTTCTCCACATCCTCTCCAGCACTTGTCGTTTGTTGATTTGTTGATGATAGCCAGTCTGACAGGTGTGAGATGGTACCTCATTGTTGTTTTGATTTGCATCTCTCGGATGATTAGTGACTTTGAGCATGTTTTCATATGTCTCTTGGCTTTCTGAATGTCCTCTTTTGAAAGGTGTCTATTTAGGTCCTTTGCCCATTTTTTGATTGGATTGTTTATCTTCCTTTTGTTAAGTTGTATGAGTTCCCTATAAATTTTGGAGATTAGGCCCTTATCAGATATGTCATTGGCAAATATGTTTTCCCACACAGTGGGTTTTCTCGTTGTTTTGTTGATGGTTTCTTTTGTTGTGCAGAAGCTTTTTATTTTGATGTAGTCCCATTTGTTCATTTTCTCTTTCGTTTCAAGTGCCCTAGGAGTTGTATCAGTGAAGAAATTGCTTTGGCATATGTCTGAGATTTTGTTGCCTTTGGATTCTTCTAGAATTTTTATGGTTTCCTGTCGTACATTTAAGTTCTTTATCCATTTTGAGTTTATTTTTGTGTATGGTGTAAGTTGGTGGTCTAGTTTCATTTTCTTGCATATATCTGTCCAATTTTCCCAACACCATTTATTGAAGAGACTATCTTGGCTCCATTGTATGTTCTTGCCTCCTTTGTCAAATATTAATTGAGCATATTGGTTCAGGCCAATTTCTGGGCTCTCTATTCTATTCCATTGATCTGTATGCCTATTCTTGTGCCAGTACCAGGCAGTTTTGAGAACAGTGGCTTTGTAATACACCTTGATATCTGGTATTGAGATCCCACCTACTTTGTTCTTTTTCAGGATTGCTGCAGCTATTCGGGGTCTTTTTTTATTCCAGATGAATTTTTGGAGAGTTCGTTCTAATCTCTGAAGTATGCTGTTGGTATTTTAATGGGAAGTGCGTTGAATTTATAGATTGCTTTGGGTAGTATGGACATTTTAATGATGTTGATTCTACCAATCCATGAACACGGTATGTTCTTCCATCTGTTTATGTCTTCCTCTATATCTTTTTTCAATGTCCTGTAGTTTTCTGAGTAGAGGTCTTTTACCTCTTTAGTTAAGTTTATTCCTAGGTAGCTTAATTTTTTTGGTGCGATGGTAAACGGGATTGTTTTTATAATCTCTCTTTCTGAAAGTTCACTATTGGTGTAAAGAAATGTCTCAGATTTCTTGGGGTTAATTTTGTATCCTGCTACATTGCCAAATTCATGTATTAAGTCTAGTAGCTTTTTGATGGAGTCTCTAGGGTTTTGTTTGTATAATATCATGTCATCTGCAAATAAGGACAGTTTTACTTCCTCTTTTCCAATTTGGATGCCTTTTATTTCTTCTTCTTGCCTAATTGCAATGGCTAACACGTCCAGTACTATGTTGAACAGGAGTGGTGAGACGGGGCATCCCTGTCTTGTTCCTGTTCTTAGGCGAAATGGTGTTAGTTTTTGTCCGTTGAGTATGATGCTGGCTGTGGGCCTGTCATATATGGCTTTTATTATGCTGAGGTATGATCCTTCTACTCCCACCTTACTGAGAGTTTTTATCAAAAATGGGTGTTGAATTTTGTCAAATGCTTTCTCTGCATCAATTGATATGACCATGTGGGTTTTTTTTCTCTCAATTTGTTTATGTGATGTATCATGTTTATTGATTTGCGGATATTGTACCATCCTTGCATCCCTGGGATAAATCCTACGTGGTCATGGTGTATGATCTTTCTGATGTACTGCTGGATCCGATTTGCTAAGATTTTGTTGAGGATTTTGGCATCTATGTTCATGAGGGATATTGGCCTGTAATTCTCTTTCATTGTGTTGTCTTTACCTGGTTTTGGTATTAGGGTGATGCTGGCTTCATAGAATGAGCTTGGAAGTGTACCTTCCTCTTGAATTTTTTGTAGTAGTCTGAGGAGGATAGGTTTTAGTTCTTCCTTGAATGTTTGGTAAAACTCCCCTGTGAAGCCATCTGGTCCGGGGCTTTTGTTTGATGGAAGCTTTTTGATGACTGCTTCAATTTCTTCCATAGTTATTGGCCTGTTGAGATTTTTAGATTCTTCCTGATTGAGTTTTGGAATGTTGTATTTTTCTAGGAATTTGTCCATTTCCTCCAGGTTGTCTAGTTTGTTGGAGTAGAGCTGTCCATAGTATTTTTTAACAATCATTTGTATTTCTGTGGGGTCTGTTGTTATTTCGCCTCTATCGTTTCTGATTTTGTTTATTTGGGTCCTCTCTCTTTGCTTCTTGGTGAGTCTGGCTAGAGGTTTGTCAATCTTGTTTATCCTTTCAAAGAACCAGCTGTTGGTTTCATTGATTTTCTGTATTGTTTTTTTGGTCTCTATGTCATTTATTTCTGCTCTAATCTTTATTATCTCCTTCCTTCTGCTCACTCTGGGGTTTTCTTGTTGCTCTCTTTCTAAATCTTTGAGTTGTAGAGTTAGGTGATTTACTACCATTTTTTCTTGTTTTTTGAGATAGGCCTGTAGCGCTATAAACTTCCCTCTCAGGACTGCTTTCATTGTGTCCCATAGGTTTTGGATTGTTGTGTTTTCATTGTCATTAGTTTCCAGGATGTTTTTAATTTCTTCTTTGATCTCATTGGTAACCCAGTCAATATTTAATAGCATGCTATTCAGCTTCCAGGTTTTTGAGTATTTTGGGTTGTTTTTATTGTAGTTTATTTCTAGTATTATGCCATCGTGGTCTGCGAAGATGCTTTTTATGATTTCAATCTTCTTGAATTTGGGGATACTTTGCTTGTGACCCAATATGTGGTCTATTTTTGAAGATGTCCCATGAGCACCTGAGAAGAACGTATATTCCCTGGCTTTGGGGTGAAGTGTTCTGAAGATGTCTATTAAGTCCATCTGATCTAGTGAGTCATTTAGGATTGCTGTATCTTTGCTGATTGTTTGTCTATAGGACTTATCCAGTGCTGTCAATGGTGTATTAAAGTCCCCTACTATGATGGTATTGTTGTCGATATCTCCTTTGATATCTTCCAGGAGTTTTTTATGAATTTGGGTGCTCCTACATTGGGTGCATATATGTTTACCAGGGTTATATCTTCTTGTTGTATTGATCCCTTTAGTATTATGAAGTGGCCTTTCTTATCTCTTGTTAAGGCCTTCACTTTGAGGTCTATTTTGTCTAATATAAGTATTGCTACCCCAGCTTTCTTTTCCTTTCCATTTGCGTGAAAGATATTTTTCCATCCTTTCACTTTCAGTCTGTGTGAGTCCCTTCTAATGAGATGGGTTTCTTGTAGACAGCAGATGTATGGGTCATGTTTTTTTATCCATTCAGCCACTCGATGTCTTTTGGTTGGAGCATTTAGTCCATTTACGTTTAAAGTTATTATTGAAAGGTACTTGTTTGTAGCCATTTTTTTTTGTGTGTGTGTGTGGCTGTTTTCTTTCTGAGCTTTTTATTTCTTCTTTTTATACCAGTCCCTTTAGCATTCCTTGCATTGCTGGCTTGGTGGCGATAAACTCCCTTATCCTTTTTTTGTCTGTGAAGCTTCTTATTTCCCCTTCAAGTTTGAATGATAGCCTTGCTGGATAGAGTATTCTTGGATTCAGTCCTTTGCTTTGCATCACTTTGTAAATATCTGTCCGTTCTTTTCTGGCCTGATGTGTTTCTGTTGAGAAATCATTTGATAATCTAATGGGAGATCCCTTGTATGTGACTTTCCGTCTCTCTCTTGCGGCCTGTAAGATTTTCTCTTTGTCCTGAACATTTGCCATGGTGATTATGATGTGTCTTGGTGTGGGTCTTTTTGGGTTCACCTTGTATGGGACTCTCTGGGCTTGTGTGACTTTTTTCTTCCCCACCTCAGGGAAGTTTTCTGATATTATTTTTTCGAAAAGGTTTTCTAATCCTTGTTCATCTTTCTGTTGTTCTGGTACCCCGATTATTAGTATGTTGTTTCGTTTCATGTTGTCCCAAAGCTCCCTTAGGCTCTCCTCCTGTCTTTTAATTTTTTTCTCCAATTGCAGTACATTTTGGGTGTGTTTTGCTTCCTTGTCTTCTAATTCACTAATTCGGTCCTCCGCTTCTCCTAGCCTACTGTTGATACTTTCAATGGTGTTTTTTATTGCAGCTATATCACTCTTCATTTTTTCTTGGGTCTTACTTAAGTTGTTGATTTTTTCATCTGTTTCTTCTTGCTTCTTGCAGAGGTTGTCGATTTTTCCCTCCATCCGGTTTATGCACTCTAGGACCCTTATTCTGAATTCTTTTTCTGTCATGTTGCATGCCTCCGTATTACTTAGCTGCTTTCCTGGAGAGCCCTCCTTCTCTTTCCTTTGGGGGTTTCGTTGTCTACCCATGTTTGATCTCACTGACATATCTAGACGTTGAGTCGTTCAGTGGCTGCTCCCTGGGTGGCAGTGACTCCTTGGTCTGTGGTTGCTCTACGGGCGGTTGCGGTAGCAGCTGCTCTTCAGTTGGCAGCAGCTCCTCTGGTGGGTGCTGTTCCCAGCTGTGGTGGCTCTTCTGGCTGGTGGGGGGCGGTTTCACGTACAGCTGCTGTTCCTTAGCCAAGGGTGTGGTGCTCAGTAGGCTGCTATTGCTCGGATCTGCTGTGTTGATTTAAGGGTACAAAATACAACACAACAAGGCACCACGTACCAGGCACTAAACAGAAATATATTCACAATATTAATAACCCCAAATAAAGGTTACCACCCAAATAAAGAGAATTAGGGGATAAGGAAGAAGGAAGAAATAAAGAGAAAAGAGAAAAAAGAAAAGAAAAGTAGGGATCAAAAAAGGGAGTGCAAAAATGAAATTGGGAAAAAGAAGGGGGAAAAATAAAAGCGAGAAAAGAAAAGAAAAAAAAAGAGCGAAAAAAGAGAATGAAGTGGAAGAGGGGAAGAGACTTTTTATATGAGGAGAATACTCCTATAGAACCGCCACGAATCCCAGCCGCAAATTCCAGCAACAGCTCCCTGTAGATGGATGCAAACTAGAAACAACCAATAATATAACGATGAAAATAGAATGGAGAACACTAATCCCAAAATAGAATAAAGAGAAAATAAAATGGCACTTTAAAAGATGGTAAAATGGTAGCAGTAATAATGCTGTTTAAGAATAAGAAGGTAGTAATTAAAAGGGTAAAATCAGGAAAAAGAAGAAAAAAAAACGAAGAAGAAAATAAAGGAGAAAAAAAAGAAAAAAAAAGAAAAAAAATTGGTTTCTTAGTTAAAAGGTGAAAAAAAAAATTGCAGTAGTGGAGGTCCTTCGGTTCTTCTATTCTTCAGTCTGGCTCGCCTTTAGTCCTGCCAGGTATTCAGGAGAGTGTTGAGTTTCCCTGTGATACACTGTTCCTCTGTGTTGTAAACCACAGTCTTTATTTCAAAGCAGGCCTTATTTGTTTCTCAGACTGCCTTATTTTGTGTTTAGCAAAGGGTCAATTTGTGGCTCAGCCTCTGGGTGGCAGTGTTCTGGGGTTGGCCTCTGAGGCTATAAGGCATTGAAAATCCTTCTATAGACCAGACCCTGTTAACTCCCAGGGACTGATCAGATTATTTTAATCCTTGATCTTGTTCAGGGTGGAATTTGGGTGTGGCTGTGCTCCTTGCCTGGGGGCTGGGGGGAGGAGTCTCACTCTCTGGAGAGAATGGCTGCCCCAGTCCTGGGCTAAGGGGTGTCTCAGCATTCAACACTCAATTCGCTGCCACCTCTCCTGGCCCCCCTTCTCTCCTCAGTCTCTCCCCAGATTCCACTCCTCCGCACCCTCTCCCTCTCTTCAGCACAGGTGAGTGTCTGTATCCGAAATGTCCCATGAACAGGATTTGGTGAGAACAAACAAACAAACGCCGGCCGCGGAAACGGGGAAGGCTTAGGTTCTGTAAGCTCCTCTCTTACTGGCACTGCATGGTCAGGTCAGCTCTTCAGGCTGCCCCCTTTAGGCTCAGTCCTCCGTGGTCACAGAACCCAGTTCTCAAATCCCCTGGCAGCGCCAGGAATCCCGCAGATCTCCTTTCCCCCATCAGGGGCTGTGCCTGTCCCAGGGGACGCGGCTGTCTGCCATGCGGTCTCCCTCTGACCCTCTGGGCTCAGAGGTCTGGCAAACTTTCTGCCCAAATCCCTGTGTTTTTTTTTTTTACCTTTCCAGGGGAGTTCTGCCCTTCCCGGCTGCAAACTGTCTCACCAGCTGAGCAATTTCGCCAAATCGGGGTGGGTGTTACTAGTTTCAGCTGCTCACTCCATTTGCTCCGGGACACAACCTGGGATGAGTCTGCCTATATCGCCGCCATCTTCTTTCTCCCTGAGTTTCTGATCTATATAATTTTCCTTCTCCCTGAAGAAATTATTTTAACATAACTTGCAAGATCTACTTTCTTATGGTGAGTTTTCTCACTTTTTGTTTGAGAAAGTTTTTATTTCTCCTTAATTCTTCAAGGATAATTTCACTAGCCTTTAACAACGTACAACAACAAACCTGCACAGTGCTGATATCTGCTAGCTCAGTTCTCTTCATCCCTCCTAATAGTGGATTTCATTAAACTCTTACCCAAGTCCAGCTGTGTAGAAGATCTAATTTTTTTAGTGTTTTGAAAAATGATGGGACTGACTTCTTGGTAGAAATCTATATCACATAATGATTACACTAGGTCTTTTTGTGATTGGAAACAATAGTTACATGATCTTTATAGGTATTTCTCTTTTGTTTGCCCTGTAAACTATAGAAGTAACTTTTATGCACTTGTGTATTTAGAAGTTCATCCTTTAAATTTTCTCAAAGTACTATTATAAGTAAGGTGTTTTGCTCAAATATTAGAGAAAATGAAGTATTTTATTTGGAAGTGTTGATCTGCTTTAGGTAATATTAAAATTTGTTAACAATATTGAAAATCACTGGCACATGTATATGTTTATTTTCCATATCATAGATTTTAATTTATTTTGCAACTAATGAATTTTTATCATTGTAAAAATGAAGTAAAGCATATAAAATAAATGCATTTTTGAATTATCCGTGATGTCACTTCTGATTATAAACTTTGACTTTATTTTATGTCTTTGTCTTTCTCCTGTTCTTATAATGTTGGCTCAGAAAGTTACTGTGTCTGTCAGCAGAGTCCCTTGGTGCTTACAATGCAGAATGCAGTTGAGGGAGATGAAAACAAGACCATAGTTCCCACTAACCTATTTTAGCCTTTGTTGCTTGTGCTTTTTGTGTCACATCCAAGAAATCAGTGCCTAGACCAGGGGTGGGCAAACTTTTTGACTTGAGGGCCACAATGGGTTCTTAAACTGGACCAGAGGGCCAGAACAAAAGCATGGATGGAGTGTTTGTGTGAACTAATATAAATTAAAAGTAAACATCATTACATAAAAGGGTACGGTCTGTTTTATTCAATAGTTTTATTCATTTCAAATGGGCCGGATCCTGCCCGCGGGCTGTAGTTTGCCCACGGTTGGCCTAGACCAATGTCATAAAGCTATTCTCCTACGTTTTCTTCTAAGAGTTTTCTAGACTCAGGTCTTTTACATTTCATCTTTAATTCATTTTGAGTTGGTTTGTGTGTATGGTGTAAGAGAAGGGTCCAATTTTATTCTCTTGCAAATAGATACCCATTTTTCTCAACACTTTTTGTTGAGGAGAGTATCCTTCCTCACTGTGTATTCTTGGCATCCTTGTAGAAAATTTGTTGACCAGATATGCATGCTGTTCCATTGGTCTATATGTGTGTTTATTCCAGTACGATTCTGTTTTAATTACTACAACTTTGTAATATATTTTAAAACCTGGAAGTATGATGCCTTTATCTTTGTTCTTTCTCAAGATTGCTTTGTCTATTTGGGGCATTTTGTGGTTCCATATGAATTTTAGGATTGTTTTTCTGTTTCTATATTTTTAAAAAGTTGTTTTGCCTCCAGTAGGGATTGCACTAAGTCTGTAGATGTCTTTGGGTAGTATGGACACTTTAACATTATTAAGTCTTTGAATCCATAAGCAGAGAATGTCTTTCCATCATTAGCCAGTAGTGATTCCATTTACATGAGATATTGAAAATAGTCAATCTGAGAAACAGAGAGTAGAATGGGTAGTTCCCAGGGGATGGGAGAGGGGGAAGTGGGCTGTTCAATGGGTATGAGAATATGAACAGAAGAAACTTTAATCAACATATGCTGAATATGCCACAATGAAGATTTAAACTGCTTTTCAATATTTGGGAGGATTTTATGCTGCTATTTATTTGAATGAGGACCAAAAACTGATTTAGCTTCATAAAAATTAGATGTTCACATATTTTTATATGACACCTTTGAGATTTCTGTCCAGGAATATTCATTCTCCTTTTTGTAGTGATAATATCAATTTCCAAAACATAGAGATCTCCTGGCAGCCACATTTTTCTAACATTATTCTTTTGCTCAGATTATAATATTTTAAAATTACATATTCATATTTTCTTAGAATATTGGCAATGTTTTAAAATTTTTTTCTTTATTGATTAAGGTATAACATATGTGTCCTTATCCCCTCATTCCACTCCCACGCTCCCCCTCAAGCCCTTACCCCCCTGGTGTCTATGTTCATTGGTTAGGCTTATATGCATGCATACAAGTCCTTTGGTTGATCTCTCCCCCTTATCCCCACACTCCCATACCTACCCTCTGATGTTTGATGGTCTGATCAATGCTTCTCTGTCTCTGGATTTGTTTTTGTTCATCAGTTTATGTTGTTCATTATATTCCACAAATGAGTGAGACCATGTGATATTTATCTTTCTCTGACTGGCTTATTTCGCTTAGCATAATACTCTCCAGTTACAGCCATGCTGCTGCAAATGGTAAGAATTCCCTCTTTTCTACCTCAGCATAGCATTCCATTGTGTATATGTACCATGGTTTTTTAATCAACTCATCTGCTGATGGGCACTTAGGCTGTTTCCAAATCTTAGCTATGGTGAATTGTGCTGCTATAAACATAGGGATGCATATATCTTTTCTGATTGGTGTTTCTAGTTTCTTGGGATATAGTCCTAGAAGTGGGATCACTGGGTCAAATGGGAGTTCCAGTTTTAGTTTTTTGAGGAAACTCCATACTGTTCTCCACAGTGGCTGCACCAGTCTGCATTCCCACCAGCAGTGAAGAAGGGTTCCTTTTTCTCTGCATCCTCTCCAGCACTTGTCATTTGTTGATTTGTTAATGATAACTATTCTGACAGGTATGAGATGGTACTTCATTGTCATTTTGATTTGCATCTCCTGGATGATTAAGTGACATTGAGCATGTTTTCATATGTGTCTTGGCCTTCCTTATGTGTTCTTTCGAAAAGTATCTATTTAGGTCCATTGACCATTTTTTTGATTGGGTTGTTTATCTTCCTTTTGTCAAGTTGTAAGAGTTCCCTATAAATTTTGGGAACCCTTATCCGTGATAACATTGGTAAATATGTTCTCCCATGCAGTGGGCTTTCTTGTTGTTTTATTGATGGTTTCTTTTGCTGTACAAAACTTTTAATTTTGATGTAGTCCCATTTGTTTATTTTCTCTTTTTTTAATATATTTTATTGATTTTTTACAGAGAGGAAGGGAAAGAGACAGAGAGTCAGAAACATCGATGAGAGAGAAACATTGATCAGCTGCCTCCTGCACATCTCCCACTGGGGATGTGCCCGCAACCCAGGTACATGCCCTTGACCGGAATCGAACCTGGGACCTTTCAGTCCGCAGGCCAACACTCTATCCACTGAGCCAAACCGGTTTCGGCATTTATTTTCTCTTTAGTTTCCATTGCCCTAGGAGCTGTATCAGTGAAGAAATTGCTTCAGCATATGTCTGAGGTTTTGCTGCCTCTGGATTCCTCTAGTATTTTTATGATTTCCTGTCTTATGTTTAAGTCGTTTATCCATTTTTGAGTTTATTTTTTGTGTATGGTGTAAGTTGGTGATCTAGTTTCATTTTTTTGCATGTGTCTGTCCAATTTTCTCAGCACCATTTATTGAAGAGACTGTCTTGACCCCATTGTATGTTCTTGCCGCTGTCAAATATTAATTGAGCATAGTTGTTTGGGTCAATTTCTGGGTTCTCTATTCTATTCTATTGATCTATATGTCTGTTCTTGTGCCAGTATCCGGCAGTTTTGAGAACAGTGGCTTTGTAATACATTTTGATATCTGGTATTGAGATGCCACCTACTTTGTTCTTCTTTCTCAGGATTGCTGCAGCTATTCGGGGTCTTTTATTATTCCAGATGAATTTTTGGAGAGTTTGTTCTAGATCTTTGAAATATGCCATTGGTATTTTAATGGGGAGTGCATTGAATCTGTAGATTGCTTTGGGTAGTGTGGACATTTTAGTGATGTTGATTCTACCGATACATGATCATGGTATGTTCTTCCATATGTTTATGTCTTCCTCCAGCTCTTTTTTTTTCAGTGTCCTGTAGTTTTCTGAGTCTTTTCCCTTGTTACTTAGGTTTATTCCTAGGTATCTTAATTTGTTTGGGTGCGATAGTAAATGGGGTTTTTTTTAGTCTCTCTTTCTATATGTTCACTATTGGTATATAGAAATGCCGTAGATTTTTTGGCATTAATTTTATATCCTGCTACATTTACAAATTCATTTATTTAGTCCTCCCATTTTTGATGGAGTCTTTAGGGTTTTCTATGTACAGTATCATGTCATCTGAAAATAAAGACAGTTCTACTTCTTTTCCAATTTGGATGCTTTTTATTTTTTCTTCTGGTATGATCACTATGGCTAGCATTTTCAGTATTATGTCAAACAGGAGTGGTGAAAGTGGGCATCGTTGTCTTAGGGGAAATGGTTTTAGTTTTTGCCCATTGAGTATGATGTTGGCTATAGGTTTGTCATATATGGATTTTATTATTTTGAGGTATGATCCTTCTATTCCTACCTTGTTGAGAGTTTTTATCAAGAAAGGATGTTGTATCAAATTCTTTTTCTGAATCAATTGACATGACTATGTGATTTTTATCTCTCAGTTTGTTTATGTGATGTATCACGCTTATTGATTTGTGGATATTTTACCATCCTTTCATCCCTGGGAGAAATCCTACTTGGTCGTGGTGTATGATCTTTCTGATGTAATGCTGGATCCGATTTGCTAGGATTTTGTTGAGGATTTTGGCATCTATGTTCATGAGGGATATTGGCCTGTAATTCTCTTTCATTGTGTTGTCTTTACCTGGTTTTAGTATTAGGGTGATGCTGGCTTCATAGAATGAGCTTGGAAGTGATCCTTCCTCTTGAATTTTTTTGTAGTACTCTGAGGAGGATAGATTTTAGTTCTTCCTTGTATGTTTGGTAAAACTCCCCTGTGAAGCCATATGGCCTTGGGCTTTTGTTTGCTGGAAGCTTTTTGATGACTACTTCAATTTCTTCCATAATTATTTTCCTATTGAGATTTTTAGATTCTTCATGATTGAGTTTTGGAAGGTTTTATTTTTCTAGGAAATATCCATTTCCTCCAGGTTGTCTAGTTTGTTGGAGTAGAGCTGTCCATAGTATTTTTTAACATTCCTTTGTATTTCTGTGGGGTGTGTCATTATTTTGCCTCTTTCATTTCTGATTTTGTTTATTTGGGTCCTCTCTCTCTGCTTCTTGGTGAGTCTGGCTAGAGGTTCATCAATCTTGTTTATGCTTTCAAAGAACTAGCTCTTGGTTTCATTAATCTTTTGTATTATCTTTTTGATCTCTGTCATTTATTTCTGCTCTGATCTATATTATCTCCTTCCTTCTGCTCTCTGGGCTTTCCTTGTTGTTCTATTTCTAATTCTTTAAGTTGTAGAGTTAGATGATTTACTACCATTTTTTCTTGTTTTTTTGGGGTAGGCCTGTATAGCTATAAACTTACCTTTCAGCACTCCTTATGCTGTGTCCTGTAGATTTTGGATTGTTGTGTTTTCATTGTCATTAATTTCAAGGATGTTTTTAATGTCTTCTTTGATCTTTTCAGTAACCTAATCATTGTTTAATAGTATGATATTCAACTTCCAAGTGTTTGCCTTTTTGGGATTGTTTTTATTGTAGTTTATTTCTAATAATATGCCATTGTGGTTTGAGAAGATGCTTGATATGATTTAAATCATCTTGAATTTGGAGAAACTTTGCTTGTGACCTAATATGTGGTCTATCTTTGAAAATGTCCCATGTGCACTTTAGGAGAACGTATATTCCATGGCTTTGGGGTGAAATGTTTTAAAGATGCCAATTAAGTCTATCTGATCTAGTGAATCATTTAGGATTTCTATTTCTTTGCTGATTTTTTATCTAGAGAATTTATCCAGTGACATCAGTTGTGTATTGAAGTCCCCTACTATCATTGTATTATTGTTGATCTCTCCCATGATATCTTCCAGGATTTTTTAAAATATATTTGGGTCTTCCTGCATTGGGTGCATATATGTTTATCAGGATTATATCCTCTTGTTGTATCGATTCCTTTAGCATTATGAAGTGGCCTTCCTTATCTCGTGTTATGGCATTCAATTTGAGGTCTATTTTGTCAGATATAATAAGTATTGCTACCCCAGCTATTTTTTTTCCATTTTGATTTACCAGAAAAATATTTTTCCATCCCTTCACTTTCAGTCTATGTGAGTCCCTTATTCTGAGGTGGGTCTCTTGTAGACAGCAAATATATGGGTCATATTTTTTTTTTATCCATTTAGCCACTCAGTGTCTTTTGATTGGAGCATTTAGTCAGTTTACTTTTAAAGGTTTATTGATAGGTACTTGTTTGTAGCCAATTTTATTTTTGTGCCTATGTTCCTTCTTTCCTTTTTATTTCTTCTTTTTACACCAGTCCCTTTAGCATTTCTTGCATTGCTGGCTTGGTAGTGATAAACTCCCTTAGCCTTTTTTTTGTCTGTGAAACTCCTTATTTCCCCTTCAATTTTGAATGATAGCCTTGCGGGTTAGAGTATTCTTGGATTCATTCCCTTGCTTTGCATCACTTTGTAAATTTCCTTCCATTCTTTGCTGGCCTTATGTATTTCTGTTGAGAAGTCATTTAATAATCTAATAGGAGATCCCTTGTATGTGACTTTCTGTCTCTCTCTTGCAGTCTTTAAGATTCTCTCTTTGTCCCAAATATTTGCTATCATAATTCTGATGTGTCTTGGTGTGGGTCTTTTTGGGTTCATCTTGTTTGGGACACTCTGTGCTTGTGTGACTTTTTTTCTTCCCCATATCAGGGAAGTTTTCTGATATTATTTCTTCAATTTGGTTTTCTAACCCATGTCCCTCTTCCTGTCGTTCTGGCATGCTTGTTATTTGTATGTTGCTTCGTTTCATGTTGCCCCAAAGCTCCCTTAGGCTCTCCTCATGTCTTTTAATTTTTTTCTCCAACTGTAGTTCAGTTTGTGTGTGTTTTGCTTCCTTGTCTTCTAATTTGCTAATTCGGACCTCCGCTTCTCCTAGTCTACTGTTGAAACTTTCCATGGTGTTTTTTATTGCAGCTATATCATTCTTTATTTCTTCCTGATTCTTACATAAGTTGTTTATTTTTTCATCCATCTGGTTTATGAACTGTATGACCCTTATTCTGAATTCTTTATGTGACATATTGCATGCCTCTGTTTCACTTATGTGCTTTTCTGAAGAATCTCATTTTCTTTCCTTTGGGGGTTTCTTTGTCTATCCATTTTTGTTCTCACTGAAGGACCTAGGTGTTGAGTTGTGCAGGGGCTGCTCCTTGGTTGGCAGTGGCTCCTCAGGTAGCAGCTGCTCCTCAGTTGGCAGTGGCTCTCTTGATTGGTGCTGTTTCCAGCAGTGGTGGTTTCTCTGCATGGTGGGGGGATGCTGCTCATGCAGCTGCTGCTCCTTGGACAGGGGTGGGGTACTCACAAGGCTGTTGCTCCTCAGACGGGGGAAGGATGCTCACTTGGCTACTGCTCCTACGACGGGGGAAGGCTGTGCATGGCTGCTCCTCCTCAGATGGAGGTGGGCTTCTCATGCAGCTGCTGCTCCACGGATGGGGGCGGGTTGCTCACAGGACTGTTGCTCCTCAGACTGGGGCAGGGTGCTTGTGTGGCTGCTGCTCCTGGGACGGGGGCGGGCTCTGTGTGGCTGCTGTTCCTCAGACAGTTGTGGGCTGCTCGTGAGGCCACTGCTCCTTGGAGAGGGGCCGAGTGCTTGCAGGGCTGCTGCTGCTGGTACGGGGCTGGGGTGCTCGCGAGGCTGCTGCTCCTTTGATGGGCGCGGGCTTCATGCGGCTGCTGCTCTTTGGTTGGAGGCAGGCTGCACAGGGCTGCTGCTCCTCAGATGTGTGCAGGCTGCTTGTGCAGCTGCTGCTTCTCAGACCAGGGCAGGCTGCTCAGGCAGCTGCTTCTCCTTGAATGGGGAGGGATGCTCATGCAGCTGCTACTCCTAGAACAGGTATGGGCTGCTCATAGAGCTGCTGCTCCTCGGACAAGGATAGGCTACTTTTGCAGCTGCTACTCCTTGGACAGGGACAGGCTGTTTGAGTGACTGCTGCTCCTCGGATAGGGGCAGGCTGCTTGCAAGGCTGCTGCTCCTTGAACGTGGGTGAGCTGTGTGCAAGGCTGCTACTCCTTGGACAGGGGTGGGCTGCTCACACACCTACTGCTCCTCAGATGGGTGCAGGCTGAATGCAACTGCTGCTCTTTGATCAAGGGCGGGCTGCTCATACAGCTGCTGCTCCTTAGGCAGGGGTGGGGGCGGGCTTCCCCTTGGATCTGGGTGGGCTGCTCCTTGGGTAGAGACAGGCTGTGCACTTGGCTGCCGCTCCTTAGACAGGGGGGTGGGCCACTCGCACGGCTGCTGCTCCTTGGATGGGGGCAGGCCGTGTGAGGCTGCTGTTCCTCAGCTGGGGCCAGCCGGTTATGGGGCTGCTGCTCCTTGGATGGGAGTGGGCTGCCTATGTGTCTGCTGCTCGCATGGTCTCAGTGCCCTGGGCTAAAGCAATAGGGCCAGTCAGAGCGGAGCGCACTTCAGAACTCACAGGAGCCTGTGCCTAAGGTGGCTAGAGTCTCATTGATCGTGGGAGTGCAGCCAAGGCAGCAGGTCCCCAGCAGGGATGGCTGTAGAGTTCTGGGTATTATCTGAGGGTACCCTGGTGGAGGTGAGGCTGGGCTCCCAGTCACAGCAGCTCTTGCCTTCAAAATGGTGAGGCCTCTGAGGAAGAGCTGGCCACTCCGGGACGGCCTGCAACAGTAGCAGAGGCTGCCTGGTTAGGCGAGCCTGGTTATCTTCCCCGCAAAGGTCCTGTGGGATCTAACTGTCTCAGTCACACACACACGCACATCCCACATGACCACACACTCCTCCTCTGCTCCCTCACTCACTCATGCTCTCTCCCTCACTGCCGCCTTCTTCCTGTCTCTGTAGTTGAATCTGGAGTGTTATTGACCCATTTATGGATATAGTCTCCTCTCTGGGTGTCTGGTTATGTGGCTCGCTCTCTAGCACATTGGCCAAGCAGCCTAAATTTCACCTTTAGAAGACACGACACAAAGAGGACAAAACATGAATGTACTCACAATAACCCCAATATAAGTGACCACCAGAGAAAAGAGAATCAGGTGAGAGAAAAGAGAGCACAAATGATATTGAAGAGAGAAAAAATGGTATGAGAGAAAAGTAAAAGAAGAAAAATGGAATATATATATATATATATATATATATATATATATATATTCCATTATTTTATATATATATATCTATATATCTATATATATATAGATATAGATATAAATATATAATAGAGGAATATGCAAATTAGTCCAGGACGCCCTCATGGGTAACAACTGGCAGGAGTGTGTGGGCACGGCTGCCTGCTGCATGAGGGCCGGGGACCTGGGGCTACATCAAATCAAATAAAATGTGTTCACATGCCCTAAAGCACAAACATCCCAGCAGATAACTCAATGCAGGTTATTGTGTAATCACAATGATTACACAATAAAGCACAATGATTACACAATATTGATTACACAATAAACTTATTTTCACACACACACACACAAAATAACTACTTTTAAAAGTGCCCCAGTGAGGCTGCTGAGGCTTTCATCTGTCCCTCTCTATACTGAAGATGACAGGGTTCAAGGAGGAAGGCCTCCAATTTTGTTTTCTCAGCACCCAGCTAGGAGGCCTCCCTGGGGTGGCTCTCCCCTCTGAGCCCTGCACAGGATGGGTGCTCCACTCCAGCCCAGGAGCCCCAAAGGGAGGCAGAGCGAAGTGCTTTCCCTCTAGGACCCCGCTCTCCCTGGGAGTCCAGCGTGGAGGGCGCTCTCCCTGGGAACCCCAGAAATCCACCTCCCAGGGAGACTATGCAGCAGCCAGGCCTGGAGAGCCATGGAGAGGGCAACCTACTCATGTGGATGTGTATGCTGGTGGAGGCCACACAGCTGCCATAGTTGGGACTCATCCTTGATGGAGGACCAGGGGTGGTGGGGATTGGAGTCAGCCATGTCAGCAATGGAACCCCAGCTCCCCACCAAATGATGAGAGCACTTGGACCTCAATGATCCTCAGTCACTTCCTGAGCAGCAGGTAGCCCCGACCGGGAATCAAACTTGAAACCTAACTAGGTGCCCTGACAGAATGGAACCCAAACCTTTGCCGTGGCAGAGGAGCTTCGACCGACAACAGGGGCTAGGGCACACCAGAGGGGTTTTGTTGAGGGGCCCTGACAGCATGCAGCGCAGCGGGTTAGAAACTCCTCCTGATACAGCAATGTTGCGGGTTGGATCCCTGGTCAGGGCACAGACAAGAAACAACCAAAGAAAGCATAATAAGTGGAACAACACACCAGTGTTTCTCTAGCTCCCTTCCTCTCTCTAAAATAATCAATCAATAAAAATTAAGATAAAAAATAAACCCTCTGGCTTGCAGAGTTGCTAAAACAGAAAGCGAAGTACAATCCCTTCTCATTCATTCAACAAATACTTCATATGCTCCTTCAATAGTCACACTGAGGATGGGTGTTCATTTGTTTGTTTTAGTTAATCCTCACCTGGATATCTTTGCATTGATTTTTTTTTTTTAACAGAGAGTGGAAGGGTGGGTGAAAGACAGAAACTAATGTGAGAGGCATCTATTGGTTGCCTCTTGGTGAATCCCCAACCAGGGCCCCGGATTGAGCCTGCAACCAGGTTACATGCCATTGATCTCAGTCCAACCCTGTACCCTTCGGCCCGCCCACAGAAACACTATCCACTGAACCAAATCAGCATTTATTTTTCTCTTTAAGTCCTCCTCTAAGAATATGTTTTTTTCATTGACTCTAGAGAGAGAGGAAGGGAGAGGGAGAGAGAAAGAGAAACATCGATCATTGGCCCAAGCAATCCAACAGGGATGGAATTCACAACCTGTGTATGTGCCCTCACCTGGAATCGAACCCATGACCCTTTGGTGCGTGGGAGGACACTCTAACTACTGATCCACACTGACCAGGGCCTGGAGGTACATTTAAAAGTTTTTATTTAAATATATTTTATTGATTTTTTACAGAGAGGAAGGGAGAGGGATAGAGAGTTAGAAACATCGATGAGAGAGAAACATCGATCAGTTGCCTCCTGCACACTCCCCACTGGGGATGTGCCACAACCAAGGTACATGCCCTTGACTGGAATTGAACCTGGGACCCTTGAGTCCACAGGCTGATGCTCTATCCACTGAGCCAAACCGGTGAGGGCCATTTAAAAAATTAAAAGATTAAAACAACATTTGATTGATGGAGAAGACTGCAGATTTAGATGGAACTCCTCTCTATTTAAAGCAAAGCCCTCAAGATTCTCCATCTTGCAACAGGAAGTGTGGCTCCAGGGCTTAAGTCTGCAGAGAAGAGCCTGGAGGCGGGAGAGACAAATGCCAGTGGAGATCTGACTGGGCTGGCACTTTTATGTCAGGGTGGTTCCTATTTTTGTTAGTGCTTTGCTCACAAGTTTTGAGTTGAGCGTGGTCTGGCCAGCTGTTTTCCCATGAGCCTTTCTATTTTCAGTGCATAGTTTTATAGAACACAAAGTTTCAAACAGGGAAAAGTATTTCACATTCTAAGATATGCCTCTACTAAAAACACTTCAGGCAACTATTGTCTCCGGTGAAAGATGTGAGATGCCATAATGAATGATGATTAAAAAAAAAAAATAGGTAAGGCCTGCCCGGTGTGGGTCAGTGGTTGAGCATTGACCTATGAACCAGAAGATCATGGTTCGATTTCTCAGTCAGGACACATGCCTGGGTTGCGGGCTCGATCTCCAGTGGGGGCCATGCAGGAAGCAGCCAATCAATGATTCTCTCTCATCTTTGATGTTTCCATCTCTATCTCCCTCTCCCTCCTTTTCTGATATCAATAAAAATATATTTTTAAAAATAGGTAAGTATGTGGGTAATTCTAAACAAACATTGCAGAAAAGAAACAATAATAATGTCTACTTCTAGGCAGAACTAAAATACTGGCGTGTGATTGATTGTCCCAGTGTTCTCATGTTCCTGTGAAGAAGGTAAAGATAGTGATTCTCTTTTTAATATTAACTCCTGAGATATTTATGGTAAAATTATAAAGAAAATGGCAAAAAAATTTAAGACAGTAGTTCCTTCTGGCAGTGTGTGAGGAACTGGGGATGGGACTCGGAGGGGGGCACTTAGGTGGATTCAAAGCTGGGGTAACAGTCGGTTTCCTCAGATGCTGGTAATTCCCTGATTGCTCATAGTAATTATGTCCTTAAACTTACACATGGTTAAAAGTACTTGCGTACATATTCAATATTTTTTTAAATTTAGGTTATATTTAAACCTGCATATAACAACTTATTGATAAAAACTCATTTTCCTAGTTTATTTCAGTTTCCATGGTGGTTCTCCTGTGGCTGTAGTTTGGTCAATCACTGGCAGAAAATGTCTTCCTGGAGGAAACCTGTTTGGGATGATAATCCTTTTCTACTGTGCCGTCATCGGAGGCAAACTTTTGGGGCTCATCAAGTTACCTACCTTACCTCCACTGTGTCCTCTTCTTAGTAAGTGCTAAACACTTCCTGTCTTCTTCAGTGTAAATCCTGTTTTAAGAATAGTAGATTGGGAATAAAGGAATAAACTATTTCTGTATTTTCTGTGCTGGTGCTAAACACTGAAAATTAAATTTTGAGGAATTTTGTGAGCCCGTTGTGAAAAATGGTGATTTCAAAAAATTAAATTATAAATACTTAGAGTTAACTAACCTGCATTGTAAACAAGAGCAATAAATACTTAAAACTGACCATAAATCTTACCCTAAGTCTTTTACTACATTTCTCCTTATCACTGCTCTTGAGATTATAGAAATATTATGCAATGGTGTGACACCGCCCATTTCTTTCAACTCCACATTCAGTGACATCATGCTCATAGCTTAACATGGCCCAGGATGGAATTATTTGTAAGACAGAAATCAGCATATGCTACAAACCAAGACTTGATGTCTTGTAAGTCACTCACATCTTTGACAAACAAGTGAGATTCCAACACATATTTTGTTCTTACTCATTTATATAAACAAATGAAAATATCAACTGATATTTCTGGTGATGCTAGTACTCACTCATCAGTGGTGTGAGCAACTTCTTTGCTAATTTATTTCAATAAGGATTTGCTTCTAAATAACTTGGGAGTATTTGAAATAAAATTGGCCTCTTGTTGATAATTCTTGTATATTTACAAAACTTTCTATAATACAAATTAAGGGAAAAAAAGAACACACCTTATGAAAGAAGGCATTCTTTCCTCTACAACCAAGGCAGAGTTTCCTTTATGCTTAGAAACAAGGGGACACCTGCCATATCACAAGCAGGTGGCCACATCCCCCAGACCTCTGACAAAGAAAATGTGGTCCCAGGGAAATTGTTTTCACACTCATTTGGAGAATAAAAAGTCCTCCTTCCATAAGATATTTTTGAGATTTTATAAGATTACTAGAGGCCCAGTGCATGAAATTCATGCATGGGGGTGGCAGGGTCCCTCAGCTTGACCTGCACCCTCTCCCATCTGGGAGCCCTCAGGAGATATCCAACTGCCAGTTGGATATCCCTCTCACAATCCGGGACCTCTGGCTCCTAACTGCTCACCCGCCTGTCTGCTCTAACCACTCTGCTGCCTGCCTGATCCCCCTAACTGCCCTCCCCTGCCAGCCTGGTCATCCCTATTAACTTTTTTTTTTTTTTAAATCTTATCCCCTTCACACACAATTGTATTTGACTTCCTTATTGGCTTCTCCCTCTCACACAATTTTTCTCTCTCCTTTATGTATACTTTTCTCTACTGACTCATCATTTATAAACTTTTCTTTCCTCCTTATTTCCTACTTCTGTTCCATCATCATTCTTCCCATCATTCTCCTACCCATCCTCCCTCCCCACATTCCTTCTTTCCTTTATCTTTACCCGTTTCCTCCCTCCCCTTTTCCTTCCTTCCCACCTTAATTTTTTTCTTCATTTTCTCCCTCGGACCTGCTTTGCTCCCTCCCCCACTTCTTCCCTCTTCCCAGTCTCCTTTTAAGCTCTACAGGCTTCCCTTTAAACTTCTTCTTTCTCTCTTTCTCTCTCATCCTACCTTTTCCATACATTCTTCTCTACTTACTTCCACTGTTTTAATATCTATCTACCTGCCTAATTATTCACTATCATTTATCTTTTTTATTTTCTGACGCCTACTTTTAAAATCTGTCCCCAGTACAGAACTACACTTGATTTTCATTGTAGCTCCTACAGTTCACTCCCACATCTTCTTTCCTTCTTTAACTCTGCTCTCTACTGACTCCTTTATAAAGTCCTTCCCTCCCTCCTTCCCTTCTTATAGCTCCGTTCAGGAGGGGGCATTAACCCCCAGTCCAGGGCTCAGCCCTGGCCAGGTGTTTGCGGCCTCCCCTTCCCTGGCCTCCTTGCCACTGTCCTGCTCCCATTCCCTGCCTGGGATGCCTGGCTCAGCAAGGGTGGCCGAGGCCCACTGGGCCCAGGCGCTGCTGCCTTGAAGCAGGAGCGCTTCTGCCAAGAAGGCCTCGGACCTTCTACCACTCCGTCCCGGACCTGTGGGCGCCTCCCTGCGAAAAGCTGTTCCCAATTTATGTCTATTCTAGTAGCTTACATACAGAAGGCCTCAACCTTACTAAATTTGTTTAGTCATTTAATGAATGGTGCTTCTCAGGACGTGGTGGGAAGAGGGTACTGATGGAGAAGGGTGAAGGGCAGGAGCCTCACAGTGTCTGACGGAGAAATCTTTCCCGTGGTGTGGACGTGCCGTCAACAACGGCAGCATTCACTCACAATTCAGCTTCCTCAGTCACACTCAACTACTTGGTCTCAGAATGTGTCCCACTTTCTCTTCCTACCTTGGAGGACCCTTCTGTGTCTTCCATAAACGTCTCACTCTCCTAACCCTGCCTTTCTCCCCTTTCCCTTCTTCGGACCTGTGGGACTCACATCTCCTGTCTCAGTTCATACTGATGCTTGCATAACATTGAGACTGTCAGTTCATCTCGCTCCCCAACAGGCTGAAAGCAGTACTGAGTCCTTGTTCATTATCTCAAATACCTACTACAGCAAGCATGTCAAACTCAAAGGTTAACAAAGGCCAAATAAACAAGGTTTAAGTTTATGTGGGCCACAAAAAAACAAAAGCTTTAATTTTCATAGAAACGTAGGTTTATTTTGATAGAGACATGTTGAATACAAAGGGCTGAAATAAATGAGAAATTGTTAACATAAAATAATAGAACATTTTAATAAAAATTAATATTTTTCTTGAACATTAACTTACCAGACAATAACTGCACAAATTAATAGGCATAATGCAAATAAACTTATTTTTCTTGTTCTCTGAAGTGAAATATTTCCTGTTGTGCACACCAAACAAGTCATTACAAGACTAATGACGTGGCAATCGGCTGCTAAAATATCCACTGCTGGTATTGGTGGAGAGAAATGGTGTGCCTGCATGTAAGGTGGGTACGGGAAATGAATGCACCACGGTTATAGTAATCAGTCATTAGCAAACATTGTAGTTCGTTATTAATAATTATGTATAACAGGATATTGTAAAAATTAAGCTACAACATTTTTATTAAAATGTTTCTTACATACCGTTACATTGGCTGGGCCACGAAAATATTCATTGTGGGCTGCATGCAGCCCACGGGCCATGAGTTTGACATGCTTGTACTACAGTGTCTCAGATACTGAAGGCAGTGGTACGTGTTTAATGACTGACGAAAAGAGGCACCAGCTGACATGATAGAGCGATATCCAATTCACCATCACTCACAAAGGTTTAAGCCTTTGTAAAGTAGGTTATGTCTTTTTATTAAATCATCTGGTTTGAAGGTAAAATAGAGTCCATATAGGTGTTTATATTTATTTCAGGTAATCTGAGACAACGGAATTTATTTCATGCAAATAATTTCAGGAACTGTTTGCTAGTTGCACATAAAGAGATGACTGAATTAGGCATTTTATTAAAACATTTAATATTTGATCACACTTTCTAATACTGCCTCCTATTTCTCTCTTTCAATTTCATTTATTCCAATAATTTTTCTAATCTGTCCTTTTAATCAGCATACTAAAGCTTTTTCTTTGCTCCTTTATTATATTAATTTTAAAGTAAAGTTTAATGTAATTGTATCTGAGGGCTAAGCATAAAGGAAGTGGTTCCTGAGATTACAGAGTAGTCTCTCTCACATCCACGGTGCCGAAAAGTGTTTTCTGTATTTGAAAACTATCTAAAGGGTTGTTTGACTTCTCCATCCCATGCATGCTGCTTGCTGGGTTTCTCACAAAAATATCCCTGTCATTAGTGATAATGTACAGATCAAGCACAAGTGGTCCTCTGCTTTGAGAAGCATAGCCCTGTCTATCATATTGGTTCATGCTGGCCTTGGGCTTGATTCAAAGGTACTGAAGTTGTAAATGTCTAACAGTTGACTAGGAATTTTATTCTTGCAACGTCTCAAGTATTTAGAATCACTGAACTTTAGGAAATGGATGTGGACACTTTGCATGGCATTCTCAAAAAGACAACACAATTTATTTCATGCAGGACTGTCCCCAGAAGATGTCCTCATACTCTTTCTTGGAGAAGGTGGAGTTACTGCCTGTTTGGGGACAGCACCAAGAATAAAGCCCCTCCCTTTCTCTGACAGAGATATAGGCCATAGTGATAAGTAATGAGCATGAGAGAAACATCATATTTTTTATGTACAAAACCCTCTACAGGTGAGGTGTTCAGAGTTAACTATACTGGCTTAGGAAACTGCCTGGTATATAGAATGAGCCACAAGTATGCTTTTCTAAAATGCTTTTACTCATGTATGTCTTTGAATATAGAATGAATATTCTTAGGGATGAAAGTCTTTAACCTGGGTTCATGCTGGGGCCACAGATTATACATAAAGCCAACACTGAGAAGGTTAAACCGCTGTGGAGATTACTAGTATGAGCTGCCTTCCTGGATTCAAACCTAGATCTACCACTCACCAATTTCATGATCTTGGGCAAATCACTTGAACTTGTGCGTTTTCAGATGAACACATCTAAAAAATGGTGGTAATAATATTACCGATATCATAGGGTTGCTATGAAGACTAATTTAGCTACCTCTAAAACACTGAAATGTTTGTGGAATAAAACGCATCACCTGGAAACTTCATGATGATCCAGACATGGTCTGAATACTGAAGAAAAAGTAATTAATGCCATTTTCTCTGTGTGTCTTTAGCAAATTGTTTTAGAATGTCTGTTTTTATATTGCAGGCCCTGCAGAAGTTGAAGGGTGTTTGTATGTGATTGTCTGTCGGTCCTCGTCTTGTGAGGCATGCACGTCCGCTCTTCTTGCCCACTTCCTAATGGGGCTACCACGGCAATGGGCATTTATCCTGGGGTAATGATTTTTCCTTGTATCAAAATGTGCATGGGTATTTAGAACTTTCTCTAATTCTATACAAGAGAATGCATAATAGCATTTTCTTAAGGACATCAGAAAATGCAAAATGGATATTTTACCACAATATTATAAGTATTAATATCCCAACATGTAAATATTATAAAGAGCATACATCTTTGTCGGTGCTAACTTTCACAGTGGTTATAATAATTTATGATTGAGGAATAGACTTTTTACCTACATCTGACTGTGCTGCTGAGAGAGCTGCTGGACCTCACTCCAGAGTCTGCACAAAGGATCACAGAGACATCAGCAGTGATCACCTGCTACTGTTTGTCTCTAGACCAGCGGTTCTCAACCTGTGGGTCGCGATCCCTTTGGGGGTCACCTAAGACCATCAGAAAACACATATATAATTACATATTGTTTTTGTGATTAATCACTATGCTTTAATTATGTTCAATTTGTAACAATGAAATAGGGGGTCACCACAACATGAGGAACTGTATTAAAGGGTGGCGGCATTAGGAAGGTTGAGAACCACTGCCTTAGAGTCACCCTAATCTGGCCTCACACTGACAAGGGTCCCTGCAATTCCCTGAGTCCCCACGGGTCCATGAGCTCCTGTGAACATGAAGGGGAGGACAGCATCCCTGTTTCTCATGTCTTCTCTCACAGCCACAGGCTGTCCTAGAACCTTTTTGGTCCGATGGCCACCATCCTTATTCCCAGCTGACTCTTCACCCTGGTGCGTCTTTAGCCCCTGCCCTGCTGGCCAGCCAGTGGATGATGTCCCTGGAGACACCTCCCCCCCCCCCCCCCCCACATGCAGAAGCCGGTGAGCAGGGCTGGAGTCCTCCAGCTCCTGCCACATTCCAGTCCGGTCCACCCCATTCAGCCTGGAGTTTCCCCACCAAACATTCGGGCCTCCAGGGTCCTGTGCGGATTCTCTGACCCACGGCTTCTAGGTCCAGGGAACAGCCGTCCTCTGTCTTCAGCCACAAATCAAAGCTGGTGTCTCCACGCTGTTTACTAGTATAGAGGCTCCACAGCTCTGCAGGGACGTTCCGATGAGTGTGGGCGACACCCGCGGAGACAGTGTCCTGGTGGAGGCGGCTCTCCTCCTCAGGGAGCACCTTCCTGTGGGGGACCCCTGAGGGGATCAGCACGTCTCCCAGGGACAGAGGGCTCTGTGAGACCCCTTCCTGCATCCATCTGGACCTGCCTGCCAAGCCCTGCACCTCCCGGGATGTTCTGCGGCCACGCCTCCCCCCCTGGAGGCTCTGAGGACCCGCCCCGGCCCCGCCCTGCGCAGTGGGTCTCTGGCCAGGAGGTCTTGGCTCTCACCCCCGCCCCGCCAGGTGCCTTCGGAGCTCCCTGCTGAGGCGGCCTGTTCACCTGCGCACCCAGCTCAGGACTAAAGCAGCGAGGAAGAGGCCGCCCCCTGCCCTGCTGGGGACAGCGGGGCGGGGATGGTCCTGGGAAGCCCACAGGTCTGGCCCTTTCCACCCTGCCTGGCACTCACGATGGGGTGGGGACCCCACAGCTCCCGCTGAGGACTCGGTCCTCGGAGAAGCCTGCAGGAGGGTCCCAGGAAACGGAAGCCTCACTGTCCTGATTCAAACTGGGTCTGAGATGTGGAGCAGCTGCAGGGTAGGTCCCTGGTCCTCCAAGGGCACCTGGCAGCCAGGAGCTGGCTTTGAACTTCAGGCCCCAGGGCCTTAGTGCGGCCGCAGTACTGAAAGTCTCCGCCAGGCGCTTCCCATCGCATTCCCAAGTTCATGGCTATTGCTGGCTGACAGCACTCAAGGACCACATCACAGTGACTAGATTCCCCTGCGGAAATGGGGCCCATGAATCTGCGGGGAGAGGGGCGAAGGGCAGCTGCAGCCAGAGGTGTAGCACCGCCAGGAGCAGCAAGGGCCCAGCAGCACCAGCCCTTGTAGTGTTGGCCACAAAAAGCCCCACCCGGAACCCCCATCGCGCCCTAGGCCCTCCCTTTTCAGTTCCTGTGGAGGGCAGGGGCCGCTCCAGGGGCGCCCACTGCTGTCCAGGGGCCTCGGGTTCCCGGCCCGCACCTGGGCTCCTCAGAAGCAGGGGCGGCAGCTGCGGAGCCCCCCTCGCTGACCATGTCTAGTGTTATTAAAAAATATAAGACAAAATTAGCCCTGGCTGGTGTGGCTGGGATGGTTGGAGCATTGTCCTATGTACCAAAAGGTATCTATCAACCTATCTGTCTATCTACCTATCATCGATCTATCATCTATCTCTCTTCCCCCTCTCTAAAATCAATGTTTATCCTGGGACGAGGACTAAAGTGTATCTAAATAAATACAATAAAAAAAATAAGCCGTAGTTGGTTTTGCTCAGTGGATAGAGCATCAGCCTAAGGACTGAAGGGTCCTGGGCTCAAGTCCAGTCAAGGGTACATGCCCAGGGTTGAGGGCTCAATCCCCAGTAGGGGGCGTGCAGGAGGCAGCCCATCAGTGATTCTCTCTCATCATGATGCTTCTAACTCTCCCTCTTCCTTCCTCCCAGAAATCAATAAAAATGTATTAAAAAGAAAAGACAGAATTCAAACATAATGCAATACACATAAGTTTGGAGAAGTATAAATGGAGATAAAGTATTTAAACTTCCTTGTATTATCATTATCCATGAACAAAGAGGAAAAAGTAGCAATGTATAAAACAAACCAACAACAAAAATATCATAACCAAGGTCAGTTTATCTGAGAAACACAAGGTTGGTTTAACAAGAGCAAATAATGTAATTCACATGGACACATTTTTAAAGATTGATTTTAGAGAGAGAATGGGAGAGAGAGAGAAAGCGGGAAAAATAAACCACAACATTGATTAGTTGTTCCACTTATTTATTGGTTGAGTCTTGCATGTGCCCTGACCAAGGATCAAACGCACAACCTGTGGGAAACTGTTTATTGCCTTCACTATCTGATAAGCATAGACAGAGAACTCCCCGAAAACCCCCAAAGGCTGGGTGCCTTTGAAGCCCTAGCAAAGGTCGGAGCTAGGCGCCACCTCTGTTAGTCCAGACAGTGGTAGCTGAAACTACTCCCCCACTTATTATTATGTAAATCCTTGCTGATGGGCTAGTCTGCCTGTTAATGGGGGGTTGCCTGCCTAAGGGCTACTCCAGATCAATAAAAGATTGGAGCAGCCTGAGCATGGGTGGAAGTCCCTCTCCTTGAGTTGGATTTGCCCGCCTGGTCCTCCAATATTGCAAAATTATCTCGTGTTTTTTTCTCTCATTTGTTGTGCGGCTCCTCTTTCAGGTACCGAACCCTACTCCACGCAGGACGTGGAAGGAAACACTCAACACAACCTTCTGACCAACTGAGCTATCTGGCCAGGGCCCACATTAACAAAGTTAGAAAACAATTAATAGATGCAAAATAAGCATCCAGTAAAATTCACCATTCATTCATGGCAAGACTCAGGGAACTTCACATAATTGTAGCAGACAGACTCAGAATAGGATGACCTCATCATATCTGCCTTTTGGTGTCTCACCCTTTACAATTCTTTTCCCTTGAGTGTGGGCAGGATCTGCGATTGGCCCCTAGCCATTAGAATGTGCAACTGTAAAGGGATTTTGCAAATGTAATGAATTCGGTTAATTTTGAATTACTCAAAAGGTGGATTATTCTGGTGAGGCTGATTCACTCAGATGAAAACCCTTAAAAGAAGACTGAGGACACCAACCCCAGCCCGGCCAACCGCTCCCCGAGGCCTGAGAGACACAATGGGGCGACCACCCCCAGGCAGCGGGCTGCGTGGGGGCCGGGCGCTGGGGCCCCGCCAGGTGAGTGAGGACATTGCTGGGGAGAAAGCACGGAAGGAAGAAATCAGACCAGGACTCGAGTGGGCGTCGCATGGGGCACCCGCGGGGTGTCACCGCAGAGGCCTCCAGCCCAGGAGGGCCCGCGGAGCCCAGGAAGCGCCAACTGGCCTCAGAGGAAAACCTCCTTCCACCCCCTCTCGAGGCCTGGCCCCGCCCCGAGGACCTTGATCCGGATCCCCTCTTTCTCCGGGACACAGGCGCCCACAACCAGGCACCCTCCCCCAACACCCCGCCCTTTCCAGAGGTAGGGGCTGGGGAGGGGCGACACCCCGTGGCAGAAGGCCTGTTCTTGGGGGCGCGGTGGGCAGACCCCAAGGGGGCGTGGTGGGCAGACCCCGGGAGAGTGGACCCACAAAGGAAGCGCGGGGGCGACATCGGAGGGTGGACGTGGGAGTCAGGAATGGACCTGGACGGCCCTGGGTAAACAAGCGGGGTTCACACCCCACAGACACACAGGGCGGCCCTGCCACGCCCACCACACCCACCGCAAACCCCGCAGGGGCCCCCGCCAGGCCCAGCAGGACCCTCCCCAACTGGAAGGGGAGGCGCAGGCCCAGGTCCTCAAGACACCACTGCATCTTCGCTGGGCCACTCAGAGCCCAAACAGAGGGGCTCCCCAACGCGCTTCCAGGGGGCGGCGGCTGGGGTCCCGGCACCCCAAGGCACCCTCTGGGATTGGCACCCTAAGGCACCCTGTGGGATCAGTACCCCAAGGCACCCTCCGGGATCGGCACCCCAAGACACCCTCTCGGATCGCTGAGAAGCCTTTCATATGGAGGGCGCATCCTCCCCACTCACCGGAACACCCCTCCACTGGCGAAGGCTGGAGAGTTCCGAGGAGTCCGTGGGGCCAGGAAGCTCCATGGGGACCAAGGCAGCACAGGAACACCCCAGCGCCCCGACATGGCCGTCAGGAGGGAGCGCCCGGGCTGCCTGGGCTCCTCCTCTGGCCTCGCTGGGCCTTGTCCACAGTGAACTAAAGAGCCGCCTGCTGCGGGGGCAGCGCCGGGAGGACGCAGGACAGAACCCACCACATCCACGGAGGGCAGAGGAGGAACCCGCAGAACCCAGGGCCCACGCCTGTGTCGCTGACTGGCCCCATCCAATCACTCACGTCCAGGCCCCCCTCACGTGAGGGGGAGGGCGCGCCTCCCCTGTCTGGCCAGAGCCCCCTAGACGCCTCCAGGGCACCTGGAAGCAGGGACCCCAGAGGCTCATGGGGAACAGGAACCCGCACCACCAGCTCGGCCTGGGCACTGAGGGACATCCCAGAGTACTCCAGGGGCACCACCAAGGGCCAAGGCCAAGCAGCACCAGCTCATCCAACAGGGAGGCGCGACCGAGGGACGCCCCCACCCGCTGCGGGGAGGGGCGCTCGGGAGGCACAGCGGGAGGCGGGCGGACAGTGCTGGCTGCCTTAGACCAGGGGCCTGTAACCCAGGTGGGGGGGTTCCGCAGCCCTTCCCCTCCACACACCGCCATCCACGGAGGGGAGAGGGCCTGGGGCAGAGCAAGAAGAGGGGTCCCATTCGCCAGGAATGCCCATCCTGTCTGGCGGGGGCCCAGCCCTTCACCACTTGGTCTGCAAGAGGGCATGGGGGCCACCACTGGCAGCCGCCCAGAAGGGAAGCAAGGGAAGGACAACAGAAGGAGCCTGCACTTCAGCCTCGCTGGTTCTGCAGGTCCAGTCTCCCCAGAAAGGACCAGGCACCCACACACCAGCACCACCAGCAGGATCCCCACAATAAAAGCAGCCGCCAGGTGGCTCCCGACAACCATCCAGAACATCAGAGGGACCAATTGGGATCCCAGGCAGCAAGGGCGTCCCATTTGGTCCTGGAGGGCCTGTTGTGTGTGTGTGTCAGGGGGATGGTATGGGGGGTGTGTGTGTGGGGGGGGTCTCCCCTCCGGGCCAGCACAGCTCCACTGACCAGGCAGCAGAAGGGGGGCTAGGAAAATCTTTTTCCCTCCTTGGCCGGAACAGGGGGCCAGCTGGGCCACTCACAAGTGAAAATTCCCAGGAGTTGCTGCTGGCAGGTCCAACATGTCCCAGCCTCCTGTCCTCCCAGCCTTCCTTCCTTCCAGGGAGGACATAACAAAAATCTAAATGCGGCGAGTACTCATGGATCATCTCATTCAATATAATAAAAGCCTAATATGCAAATTGACCAAACTGCACAAAGACTGGTCCCTATGACAAACACTGAACACCAGGGGGAAAGACACTCAATGCAGAAGCTGCCCCTGGTGGTCACTGCACTCCCACAGGGTGAGCACTGCTCAGCCAGAAGCTGGACTCACGCCAGCGCAGCTGTGGTGGAGGGAGCCTCTCTCACCTCCCCTGAAGCAGTAAGGAGCAGCAAGCAGGTGAGTGGTAAGGAGTGAGGAGTCCCACACTGCAAGAGGGAAGCCAAACTTCCGGCTTGGGGAGTGGGCCTAAGCCAGCAGTCGGACATCCCCTGAGAGGTCCCAGACTGCAAGAGAGCACAGGCCAGGCTGAGGGCCCCCCAAGTGCACAAATTTTGTGCACCAGGCCTCTAATCTTTTCATTTCTTTCTATCTTTCTTTTTCAATCTCTCTTTCCCTCTCTCTCTTGTTGAATTTATTGAGGAGACACTGGTTTATAAAACCATATGGGTTTTAAAATAAAAAGTGAATAAGTCAAATATTAAAAAAAAGAAAGAAAGAAAAAGAAGACTGAGCCCACCCTAAAGTGAGATATTCTCCTTGCTGGCCTCATGAAGTAGGCAGCCATGTGTCTAAGCCAGCCGTGGGCAAACTATGGCCCGCGGGCCGGATCCGGCCCTTTTGAAATGAATAAAACTGAAAGAAAAAAAAAGACTGTACCCTTTTATGTAATGATGTTTACTTTGAATTTATATTAGTTCACACAAACACTCCATCCATGCTTTTGTTCCAGCCCTCTGGTCCAGTTTAAGAACCCATTGTGGCCCTCGAGTCAAAAAGTTTGCCCACCCCTGGCTAAGCCCACATGGCCAAGAACTTTGAACAACCTTGATATACACCAAATGCTTGTGTCCTCACCCTGCCCAAATTCATGTAAATCCTCAGGCCCAATCCTATATAATAAAAGCATAATATGCAAATTGTCCCCTCAAGAGTTCCACCGGGAGTTCCACCACTTGCTATGATGTGCGCTGAACACCAGAGGGCAGCACGGAATTGGCAGCATCTGTGATGTGGTGCTGGCAGTGGACAGCAGTGGAGGTGCTACCAACCCCTTGGGACCCCCGATGAGAGCAGGACCATGGCAGGATGGTGGAGCAGGTGAGTGGGCAGTGCCAGGCTGAGGCAGGTGCAAGTGGGGGCCCAATTGCCCCACAGACGGTGACCATTCTGAAGCTAAAAGAAAGCGGTGGTGGTGCACAGAGGTAACAATGGTGATTAAATATGATTGTAATAGTGATCCAGGTAGATATAATCATCCCCATGTAACCGAAGTTGCTGTCATATTCAAAAAGGAAAATGGAGGACCTCCTTTTGAAAGGGACTTACTTGCTCATTCATTGTAAACCAGATCCCAATACTCCAAATGCCACTGAAATGAAACAAATCAATATCCTGTTTCCTACATTAGATGTAATGATGTATCCTATTCTTTTCCCACATGGTGAAAAAGACTGGGGAATGGATATTGCATTAAGACTCAGAGATGATAGTGTAACTGACAATAATAGTAGATTCAACAGATGATGCTCAAAAGGAAAATTTTCCCATCAAATCTCTTAAAAGTATTACTCCTTCGGTAGTGCTGTGTCATAAATTAGAATTGAAAGTAGGTGCAATCACCATGATAATGAGAAATCTTAATAGTAGATGGGGTCTTGGTAATGGTACTAGATTTATTATCAAAAGATTGTGACCTAACATAATAGAAGCTGAAGTATTAACACAATCTGCAGAAGAGAGGTTGTTCTGATTCCAAGAATTGATTTGTCCCCATCTGACACTGGCCTCTGTGTCAGAATAACTATATCAGTCATTATTTTTATCACTTGTTTTTATATCTTGTTTTTGTTTTTTTATGCCATGTGTTGGTTGTTTTTATATCATGTCTTTGTTGTTATATCATTTTGTTATTTATATTTATTAATCAATTTATATATTCTTTTCACATACATTTTACTAATTTTCTTTTGTCTCTGACACTTCTATTATAAAGGGCAAATAGTGCTATTAAAATATTTCTTCTAATTAATTTCCGTTCAATGTACAATGAATCCATGCACCGGGCCACTAGTGATGTTATAAATATCCAAATGGCCCTTGGCAGAACAGGGGTTCCCCACCCCTGAAACAAAGGTGCTCGCTCGCTTGTGTTCTGGGCTGTCTTGGGACTTGTGCGACTCCTGGCTTGTGGGGCCCTTTTGTTCCATGTGGACCCCCCACAACCTGGACCAATGGACTGTGACTAACCTGACACTGAATGGGACCCAGCTCCAACATGGAAAGGAAACTCTGGGCAATGGCTTCGCTTGCCGCTCCACTGCAACCTCAGCTGTTCTTCTCCTATGACTGGACTAAGGGAAATGGGACTTTGGAAACCCAGGGGTGTAATTCCACAGAAATAAACCTTTCTACCATATCTCATTCTCCCCTGGGGATCTCGAGAAATGCTTCTTCCAGCAGCACCCTAAGAACTCCACTTCCGCTGATAACAGTATGTCATACAGCAAGAGAAACAAACACACTAATAAGGGATGTCTACTTTTAAAACCCTGCTATCTACATAATTACAGAGAGAGATTCTGTTTCTCCTTTGGAATTCCTCAAGACATGATTATCCACTTTTTTGAGACCATTCTTTCAGTGAGAAAGAAAAAGAAAATTCTAAGAACAGGAAAAGAAGAACCAAAACTATAATAATTTATAGATTACTGGTACAAGTCTATTCATATAGAAAATCCAAAAGAATCTGCAGATAAAATATTCACATAAGAAAAAACAAGAGTTTAGCAAGGTACTGAATTCTAGCTCAAAATGCAACATAATTTTATTTCTAAATCTGGCAAGAAAAAGAAAATAGAATTTTAAAATGATATTTATACTAGGATCAAGAGCATTAAATGATTGAGAATAAATCTAAAAAACAAATACAGCATCTCTATGGGAAATATTTTAAACATTGAGAGTTAACCAAACAGACTATTAAATAGTTTGGAAAACTCAGTTTTATAAATGTCTTTTCTCCACAATTTATTTATAGATACAATACAATTCCAGTCAAAATCTTTGTGGTGTATTTGCAGTGCTTGACAAGGTGTTTATAAAAGATTTTTGGAGCACTTCCTGCTTTCTTCCCTTCTCAAACATTCGGTTCTAAGGCATGGGGACAAAATCAGGGAGGTGTGGTGGCCCAGAGTGAGGTGCTGGAGCCTGGATGGAATGATGGGCCGAGCCAGCACAGCCAAGGGTTTGAAAGCCTGAGGGAGGGTGGTAAAGGATGAAGAAATGACAGACACAGAGAATAAGCTGGGTCTAGGTGGATCTTCCTGTGCCTAGCTGAGGTCACAGAGAGAGATCCAAAGGCAAGCTGAGCCTTCATTTTATAGCCAGAGATAAAAAGGTAGTGGTCACCATAGTTACAATGTTCTTGTGAGTTTCACTTGTTTTGGCAGGGTTTGCTGCACTTGCCTCAGCCCATTAGCTACACAGATAAGATCTAGGGATCATCATAAGGTCAAGCCTAATTACGTTAAGAGGACTGTGCCCTCTATGGTGGGACTTGTTTGTGGCTTTGCCAATAGGCCAGACCGAGGCTTAACCCTATAGCCCCATCCTACATCTCACCCTTTTTCATTTTTAAGCTACTATAATGAAAGTAAAACTTAAGCTTCAAGAACAAAACTCCGTCTATTAAAACAATAATAAAACACTGCCAATGCAAAAGCCAAACTACAGAATTTTAAAACTTAAAAATAAAGCTCTGGCTATTAACAAAACAATGCCAATGTGTTCACATTTTTAAAACTAGTAAGAATAACCAAATAATGCCAATGCAAAACAGAAATAAGTGAGTTTCTACTAAATGGAAGTTTCTTTTGCTGATTTACTTAGAGTCCTCAGACTTGGCTGCACAAGACTTTGCAGAAGATCGGCAGCTAACCAACGCTAGCATAGCCAGAAACATGATTGAGGGAGTAGCTTCCACATCTTGTTTTTCTACCATCTGCTGGGCCTCCGTTGTTAATTTCTTCAGCTGACCACATGTTGGCACCTCAGACCCTTGTGTAGCCTTCTTTTTCTTCTTCTTTCTGCTTTGCTGTCATCGGGGCAACTCTGTCTTTTGAGCGAAGGGACAAGGAACGTCTCTGGGTCCACGTAATGCTCTGGCACCCAAATTGGCTGCGCTGCTCCATCTGGAAAGATACAAACACAACCTCTGCCCCACATCATTACTGGATCTTGACCAAGCCATTGTCTAGTTTGTGCAGCCTTTCACCGGGCTAAGCCTGAGGAAGCTGTTGTACAGGAGGCCCGATGCATTTCAGCTGCTGTAGGACCCTCTGCATCGCAATTCAAAACATTTAAAGTATAAAGAACATGACTGAATTTGTTTTGAGGTGACACAGAACATCTGTCTCCCCTTTCTGTTTTAGTAATTGCATTTTAAGAGTACGATGGGCTCTTTCCACTATTGCTTGACCTTGAGAGTTGTAAGGGATACCGGTTTTATGACAAATTTGATATTGCTGCCAAAAATGCTGAAAAGCAGAACTAGTGTATGCGGGTCCATTGTCTGTTTTCAGCTCTAAGGGAGGACCTAGTACCACAAAGGCAGCTAAGCAATGATTACATGCTTGGCACTTTCCCCTGTTTGGGGAGTCGCAAAGATAAAGCGGGAGCAGGTATCTATATTAACATGTACTCATCTGTGCTTACCAAATTCCGGTATGTGGGTGACATCCATTTGCCCCTAGGACTAACCCCCAGTGATTGTACAGGGCAATGAATTACACACTGAGAGCACTGCTTAACAATTTGACGAGCTTGCTCCTGAGAAATATGGAATTGTTTGGGCAAGGCAGCAGCATTTTGATGATGCAAAGCATGGGAGGACTGAGCAAGAGAAAATGGGGTAACCTCTTGCATTACAGCAAGGAGGCGATCAATAGCATCATTGCCTATAGCTAATGGACCAGGAAGACCTGAATGAGATTGGATATGACCAATAAAGCAGGGAAATTGTCGTTCTCTAATGATTTTTTGAAGGTTGAAAAATAAATGAAAGAGTTCCTCCAAATTAGTGTGCCCTCTAGTAGCCGTTTCAATAATTTTGGCCATACTTACCACATAGGCACTATCACTATATAGGTTAATGGGCTCCGTAGCAAAATCTGTCAAGGCATAGATAAGAGCTTGTATTTCCACCCATTGTGCTGAAATATAAGAGGTTTGAAGGACCTTTGCACCTCTGCTGCAGTAGTATCCAGCCTTTCCAGAACTGGATCCATCTGTAAAAATGCTTAATGCCTGAGGTATAGGTTGTGACTTCACTATCTTTGGGAAGGTAAAGGTAGTAACTGAGAGAAATTGTAAAACCTTATTTGCTGGATAATGGTTACAACCTGTCTGGAGAAATTAGCAAGTGCAATTTGCCAATTTGTTGATTGTTGCCAGAGCCAGTCTTGCTGTATAGCTGTAAATGGCACTACAATAAGGTTAGGGTCTCGGCCCACTCACTGGTCTGTTCAAAGGCGGGCTCGAGCTATTAACTGGGAAACTGAATCATGGACAGGAGTTAATACTTTAGTTGGAGAATGAGCTAAATATAGCCATTCAACAACTCCAGGAGCTTGCCAAATGACCCCAGTGGGTGTATGCATAGTAGGGAAAATCAAAAACTGTAAAGGAAGGGAGTAATCAGTTCTAGGAAGTTGTGCTGAAGTTTAGGCATCCTCAACTTTATGAAAGGCTGTCTTGGCTTCCTCTGTCAAGCAGCGTGGGGATGATGGGGATGAATCTCCCCTGAGTATATGAAATAAAGGGCTGAAGTCAGCAGTGGTTAATTTTAAAGCAGGTCGAACCCAGTTAATATCTTCTAATAATTTTTGGAAGTCATTTAATGTAAGTAAAGTGTCAGTCTGAATTTGAATTTTCTGAGGTTTTATTGTTTTTCCCTCAATAATGCTGCCAAGATAAGAAAAAGGAAATGTCCTTTGAACTTTTTCAGGTGCTATGCATAATCCAGCACAATGCAGGGAATCCTGTAAATCTGTATAGATATTATTTAGATGCCTTTCATTTTCATGAGCTAAGAGAATGTCACCCATATAGTGAATAATATAAGCCTCAGGATTTTTTCCTTATAGGAAGTATGGCCGAATCCACAAAATCCTGACATAAGACTACTGGCCATGCCCTGAGGCAATACTTTCCATTGGTACCTCTTTATGGGCTCCTTAAAATGTGCTGCAGGGACACTCAATGCGAATCTTTTGCAATCCTCAGGATGGAGAGGAATAGTAAAAAAACAGTCCTTAAAATCTAATACCAATAAACGGTAGTTCAATGGGATACCTGTTGGGGATGGTAACCCTGACTGAAGGGGCCCCATAATCTCCATGGTTTTATTAATTGCCCTTAGGTCATGCAGTAGTCTCCATTTACCAGACTTTTTCTTTATTACAAATATGGGCGTGTTCCATGGACTATGAGTGGGTTCAATATGCCCTACCTCAAGCTGTACTCAAACCAATTCTTGTGCCAGCTGTTAACTTCTCTCCTAATAGGGGCCATTGATCAACCCAGATGGGGGTATCTGCAAGCCAGGTAATTTTAGCTGCTGTACGCTGGGTCGGAGAGACAATCAAGGCCCCTGTTGAAAATTCTGGTAACCTAATCCATGCCTCCCCTTTTGAGTGGACATTGGGATAGATAAATGCCTCCCTTGCTGATTCTTTCCTAGTCCTCTTAGGGGGTGAAATCCTCGAGTAAGCATTTGAGACATCACAAGGGAACTGGGACTTGTTATTAAAACTCCCATCTGCTCTAGCATATCTCGGCCCCATAGGTTAACAGGCAAATGTTGCAATACATAAGGTTGAAAATAGCCTGTATTTCCATCTGGATCTTCCCATCGAAGGAGTTGAGCACGCTGCAAGGGTTGAGAACATGCTCTACTCCTTGCAATTCAGAAGCCGTGGGATTTAAAGCCCAGTCCTGCGGCCAATGTCTGAAAGCAATGACTGACACATCAGTTCCAGTATCTGTAACCCCTTTAAAAGGTTTCCCATTAATCCTTAGTTCTAACTCAGGCCGGCCCTGCTTACCTAATCTTGCCCAGTATACCGCGTCGCTGGACCCAAAGCCCTCTGTACCACGGGGCTGACCAGTTGAGGGCCGCCCTTCTGGATAGTAGGGCAGAAGGAGAATTTGTGCTATTTGTGTTTCTGGTAAGATCTGAATTATAGTATTAATTGTGCCATTACTTTAATTTCTCCAGTATAGTCCTGATCTATCACCCCAGGCAGAACTTGAAACCCTTTCAATGTTAAACTACTCCTCCCTAAAATTAGTCCCATCATGCCTGTGCGAAGGGGACCATACACTCCCGTGGCAATGGCCTGAGGCCCCATCTCTGGGGTTAGTACATATCGGGAGGTGGGACTGAGGTCCAATCCTGTGCTTCCTGGGTGGCACAGTAGAGGTTTCAAACAGTTGGTTTTGGGACCGAGCTGGCTGGAAAGGCTGCAGTGGGGTTAAGGATACGGCCCCTACTGTTTGGTGGGGCCGGCAGGGGCTGGCCTCTGAAGTTTCCCTGCCTAGGGGGTATTAAATTAGCATCAGGATCAGTGTTAGAGTGGCATTCATTTACCCAATGCTGTCCTCTCCTGCATCTTGGACATAGTCCGGATGGCTTGATTCCACTCCCTGTAGTCCTTTGACTTCTATTTCTAGTATTATAGTCTTTAGCAAAATGCCCTAGTTTGTAACAGTTAAAGCATCCCCCTCTCCTTTTCTGCTGACCAGTGAACAACATCTCCTTTAATCTGGCAGCTAATACTGCTCCTTGAATGTAGGCTGGTCCAATGTCAGCACAAACACGGATGAAATCATGTACAGCACCATTCTTCCTGTAGGGACGTAAAGCCTCTTGACATACTCTATTTGCATTTTAACAGCTAATTGTTTCACAAGTATCATTCCAGCCTCAGGGTCAGCCACAACCCTGCCTATGACTTGAACAAATGAGCCACAAAATCCTGATATGGCTCCTCAGGGCCTTGCCTAATTTTGCTTATGTCTAAAGCAGCAGTTCTCAACCTGTGGGTTGTGACCCCTTTAGGGGTCAAACGACCCTTTCACAGGGGTCGCCTAAGACCATCAGAAAACATATATATATAATTACATATCGTTTTTGTGATTAATCACTATGCTTTAATTATGTTCAGTTTGTAACAATGAAGTTGGGGGTCACCACAACATGAGGAACTGTATTAAAGGGTCGCGGCATTAAGAAGGTTGAGAACCACTGGTCTAAAGACTTTTCCCCTTTTTTTGGTAGTTGCCTCCAGGCTTTGGTGGTACATATATTTATTTGCTGATAAGGTTGCATGAGGTACACTAACTGAGCCTGCAAAGCCCCATGAGGTCCGGTGCCCATGAGCATATTAATTATAATGGGTACCCCATGACCTTGGTTTCTTTTAGCCTGCTCTGCACTAAGCTCTGCCCAATTAGCTTTCCATAATAAGTAATCTCCAGGTGAGAGACAAGCCTTCGGGACAGTACTCTAGTCACTAGGAGCCATAGCTTCCTCAGATACTATATCTAGTAACCCCAGCACAAAGGGGGAGGTTGGTCCATACATAGAACAAGAAGTCTTCAACCCCTTCAAAGTTTTAAAAGGTATAGACTGATGGCCACAAAGCATCTGACCTGGATTCTGAGGATCAGGCTGCTCAAATACACGATATAAACTGAATCCTGAAATATCTTCTCCAGCCTGCCTGGCCTCATACAGAGTCTGCTGGAGTAGAGACAAAGGCACCATTCTTGTTTCTGCTTGTTTAGGGGGTAAAAGGAGAGGTGTATGAGCAACAGTAAGCTCCCCAAATGTTTGCATGAGACCCCCATCATCCCAAACCTGCTGGCGCTGTTCTCTTGCTTCCTCCAATCCTCATTCATATTTGGAGGAAGCGCATTGTCCGGAGGGGCTCTCTCCCACAGGAGCTGTAGCCCCAGGGACTGGAGGAGGCAGCAGAGGCACCGATGGTAAAGGTGGAATCGGAAGCTTCTGGTAGCCTTGCCCCTTCTGTCTTGATTCCCCTGCCACATTCATCCACTCCCTTTCTGGAGTGGGCTCTAGGCAGTCCCTAATTAGGGAACACAGACTGAAAGCAGAGGCAGACATTTCCTCCGGACCTTCAGTTATATAATGATCTCTAAGTTGTTTTCCTACCTTCTTCCATGCCTCTATATTTACCTTTCTTTCCTCAGAAAACCAGGGGCAGGTTTTACTTACAAAATCCAACAAATCGAAGAGCTGTTGATACCTCACAGAACAGCCCTGTGCTTGGAGCATAGCCTTCAACATGGATACATATAAATTCTTTTCCTGAGATCCTGAATTTCCCATGTTTTACCCCTAGTTATATCAATGAACTTCACTTCTTACTTTCCTTCTTGTTTTCTGCTTCACTGGAGCATCCTTTCACCTGACAACCGAAGTTCCCCCTAACTCAGGCCCCACGTTGAGTGCCACATGTGCCCAGCCAGCTCATCCTGAGGGAGCGTGGCGAAGGATGAAGAAATGACAGACAGAGAATAAGCTGGGTCTAGAGGTGGATCTTCCTGTGTCTAGCTGAGGCCACAGGGAGAGATCCAGAGGCAAGCTGAGCCTTTATTTTATAGCCAGAGGTAAAAAGGTAGTGGTCACCATAGGTACAATGTTCTTGTGAGTTTCACATGTTTTGGCAGGGCTTGCTGCACTTCCCTCAGCCCATTAGCTACCCAGATAAGATCTAGGGAGCATCATAAGGTCAAGCCTAGTTATGCTAAGAGGACTGTGCCCTCTAAGCTGGGACTTGTTTGTGGCTTTGCCAATAGGCCAGTCTGAGGCTTAACCCTACAGCTGTGCCCTACAGAATGAGGAAGGTGGAAGTCTGGGAGGGGCCCCCTGCATAGTGCTGGAGCTCAAGTCAGAGCATCCTTGAAAGGTAAATGACATAGGATGAGAGATCAAAGCCTGAACAAGTTCAGGAGGCATCCATACAGCGGCAAAAGGACAACCCTGCTTGGATTTTCAGAGCCCGATGGGAGAAATCTTCTGCAGAAGAGGTGTCACAGCGGTCTGGCAAAGGATGGGGTGCAGAGGGCCTACAATTGGAAGGGACTACAGTGGAGACAACCCAATGTGAGGTGTTAAAGTCCAAGTGGGGGTAAAGAGGACATGTGCATAGGGGCAGGGACAACAGAGACTGGTTACAAACAAGAAGATTGAACTATTAATCAAAGATACTGATTATGGGAGACAGCTTACTGTCAGAAAGGAAGTTAAAAATTAAAAGGGAACAACTGGAATGAACATTGTTGGATTAGACTGGAAGTATTGGTAAGAAGTCTTGCTTTTCAATATGTTTTGATACAGAATTAGAGATTAATGTATGCATGTATGCATGTGTATATATGTACACACATGATTCCCTGCTGCTCACTGAGGGCTATGAGCAATGACTACCCCAGTAGCAATATGCACACCTATCACCATTTGTGCCCAGATATTGGTTTCTAAACATCGCTGGCCCCTGAAAGGAATCAGGGCTTTTATGAAAAATGGCTGATTCTAGGACTGGGGAAGAAAACTACAGGATGAGCTTGGAACATCTTGTTGTCCAGAGAGGAAGGAGGTGCCCAAACAATAATGAGGACAGGTCAAAACACATGTACTCACCTTGAAATGCTACCGCTGGCCAAATCAGGGGAAATTAAGCACCAAAATAATAAGCTTTCTCTTTTCCCTCACTTGTTTGTTTGTTTGGTGTTAAGCATTTATCAATGTAGAAGGAATGAAATAATAAGAATATCATTTGGCAAACAACATAATAACAGATTTATGCAAGGATAATCAATGGATGCTAAATCTAGTATGTGAAATTTTGGTGAGTAACAAAATATTCACAGACACTCAGAGTACCTCCACACAAGGTATTTGTGACACACAAAGGTAAATAGTACCTTTACTGTGGACTAATGTGGCAGACACTTTGTAACCACATGATGATAGTCAACACTGGCAGCAATGGAGCCGAGCATGTGCCTGCAAATTTGCTGCATGGGAACAAGTCAGCATTCCTGACATTCCTGCCGACATGGCATAACATGAAGCTACATGAAGAAACTTCAGACAGACCTAAGCAGAAAGTCTACAAATAACTGGCCTATACTCTTCAAACTGTAAATGTCATTCATGAAAAGCAAAGGAAGTCTGCAGAACTGTCCCAGATTAAAAAAAGACTAAGGAAACAGGACATTGGGCATAACACATCATCCTGAATTTACTTGGACTATAAAGGATATTATTGAGATAATAGAAAATATCTGGGTAAGATCCAAGATTAAATATTAATACTGACCCAATTTTAATTCATTGATTTTGATCATTATACTACAACTAGAGGCCCAGTGCACAAAAATTTGTGCACTCGGGAGGGTCCCTCAGCCCGGCCGGTGCCCTCTCGCAGTCTGGGACCCCTCGGGGGATGACCACCTGCTGGCTTAGGCCTGCTCCCTGGGGGATTGGGCCTAAGATGGCAATCAGACATCCCTGTGGCAGCCCAGGAGTCCTTGGGGGATGTCCCCTTGCCAGCAGGGAGCAGGCGTAGCTGCAGTCAGACATCTTTAGCGCTGCTGAGGAGGCGGGAGAGGCTCCCACCACCACCACAGTACTGGCAGCCATCAGCCTGGCTTGTGGCTGAGCAGAGTTCTCTCTGTGGAAGCACACTGACCACACTGACCAGGGGGAAGCTCCTGCATTGAGCGTCTGCCCCCTGGTGATCAGTGTGTGTCATAGTTATCAGTGATTCCCAGTCACTCTGCTGTTAGGGTCAATTTGCATATTACCCTTTTATTATATAGGATAGAGGACTGGTGCATGGGTGGAGGCCGGCTGGTTTGCCCTGAAGGGTGTCCTGGATCAGGGTGGGGGTCCCACTGGGGTGCCTTGCCAGCCTGGGTGAGGGGCTGATGGCTGTTTTCAGACTGGCCACAACCCCTTCAGGGTGGGGGGTCCTGCTGTGGTGTCTGGCCAGTCTGGGTGAGGGGCTGATGGATGTCTTCAGGCTGGCCACAACCCCTTCAGGGTGGGGGTCCCCACTGGGGTGCCTGGCCAGCCTGGGTAAGTGGCTGAGGGCCATTTTCAGGCTGGTCACAGCCCCTCAGGGTGGGGGGTCCTGCTGGGATGCCTGGCCAGTCTGGGTGAGGGGCTGATGGCTGTTTGCAGGCTGGCCACAGCCCCCAGCCACCCAAACTCCCAGTGGAGGCTGGCTAGAAACAGGTATCTGGGATTTATTTAACTTATATAATTGAAACTTTGTTGCCTTTTGCAGAGGCCACATTCGGCCAGAGCAGGCTTCCTCCATCTCCGGGGCAATCAAGACTCCTGCTTCCTCCAGCTCTGTGGCTGCCAGCCACAATCTTGGTTAGGTTAATTTGCATATAGTCACTCTGATTGGCTGGAGGGCGTGGCATGGGCGTAGCAGAGGTGAGGTCAATTTGCATGTTTCTCTCTTATTAGATTAGATAAGTATTTATTTTAAACTATAATAGTTTTTAAAATTTTAATACAGCACTACTAATAAGATACCAAATGCACTTTTGGACTGCTGTGGTTCTTTTGCTTTAATTAGCATATTTGTCTTTTATTAGTGTCGATTATGTAAGATATTTCTATTTTCTTAGGAAATGCACACTAAAGTATTTAAAAGTAAAGAGGTATCATGTCTGCAACTTACAAATGGTTCATATATTATATCTAACAGACTTACATTTACATTTATTTAGTTAATAGACAAGAAGGGAGAAAGGATAAAGTAAATGTAGTAAAATGTTAACATTTGGGGAATGGTTTTAGGAATTTTTTTGTGCTATTGTTGTAACTTTTCTATAAGACTGAAACTTCTAATACAAAATATTTCTAAAATAAAAATTCTAAAAATAATTTTAACAAATTATAACCCATTATATGAAATAAACCACGAATTCATATTGATAAATGAATAAATTAAAAGTTTAATGAAGAAGAGATATTTACACTGACTCTAAAAATTTCCCTATAAAGCAATAATTGTGAAGTGAAAAAAGAAACATTATAGTGGAGAAACCCAGTAGATACTGCCTTCACTGATCAACATTAACATCACAAAGAATGACAAATCAAAACTGTAGATCACATCACAGGATGCAATGAGAAGAGTATAGGACTACTTCTGTGATGCTCTTGCTAAAAATGTCTGATCTAAATCCTACAGAATAAAAGCCTAAAATGCTAAGTGTCTGGTCATCTGTTCAACCAATCAAAGTGTAATATGCTATGGTAAGGCCAACCACTTGCTATGACATGTACTGACCACCAGGGGGAAGACACTCGACCCAGTAGATTAGCTTGCTGCTTGAGTCTGGCTGATGAAGATGGGCTGGACATGTCCTGGAGCCCTTCTGTGGTCCCTCCCCTGCTGGCCAACCTCCCGCATCCCCTCTCGCAATCCAGGACCACTCAGGGGATGTCAGAGAGCTGGTTTTATTTTATTTATTTTATTTTTTTTGTTTGTTTTTTTTGTTTGTTTTTATTGCTTAAAGTATTACAAAGGGTATTACATATGTATCCATTTTATCCCCCCGCCCTAGACAGTCCCCTAGCCTCCCCTATCACCCAGTGTCTTATGTCCATTGGTTATGCTTATATGCATGCATACAAGTCCTTTAGTTGATCTCTTACCCCCCTACCTCCTGCCCCCCAACCCTCCCCGGCCTTCCCGCTGCAGTTTGACAATCTGTTTGAGGCAGCTCTGCCTCTGTATCTATTATTGTTCAAAAGTTTATAATGGTCTCTATTGTCCATGAATGAGTGAGATCATGTGGTATTTTTCCTTTATTGACTGGCTTATTTCACTTAGCATAATGCTCTCCAGTTCCATCCATGACGTTGCAAATGGTAAGAGTTCCTTCCTTTTTAGAGCAGCATAGTATTCCATCATGTAGATGTACCACAGTTTTCTAATCCATTCATCTACTGATGGGCACTTAGGCTGTTTCCAGATCTTAGCTATGGTGAATTGTGCTGCTATGAACATAGGGGTGCATATATCCTTTCTGATTGGTGTTTCTGGTTTCTTGGGATATATTCCTAGAAGTGGGATCACAGGGTCACTATGGAAGACAGTATGGAGTTTCCTTAAAAAACTGAAAATGGAACTCCCAGAGAGCTGGTTTTAGCCCAATCCTGCAGGCCAGTCTGAGGGATCCCACTGGTACACAAATTCATGCACCGGGCCTCTAGTATTATCATAAGGAAACATCAGAAAAATCCATGATCTGAAATTGAAGGACGTTCGACATACATTAGTTGAACTTCCTCTTCAAAGGATTCAATGTCATGAAAGTCAAGGAAAGACTAAGGACCTTTTCTAGACTGAAGGAAAAGAATAGACACTACAGCTCAATGGAACCTATGGATCTGAACAGGGTCTTCATGCTATACAGACAAGTGGCAAAATTTGAAAAGGGTGTGAGGATGAAACTATAGAATGTATTAGTGCGAATTTTCTGGTTGTGAAGGTGTTATGGTAGACAGGTGGAATGTACTAAAGCATGGTGGCACAGTGTAACAATTTACTCTCCAATAGTTCAGGGCAACAGAGTTCTTTGAACTAAAACTTGGAACTATCTGTAATTTTAAGACTCTTTCTAAAAATTCATTCAATAAATGGAAAAGTAGAAAAGCCTTAGGCAAACTTTATTTCCCCCACAAGGAAAAATTTTTAAATCTGTGTTTAAAATTGCATAAGTCCAATGCCACTATAACAATTTTAATATAGCTAAATAGGAGCCATAGCAGCAGATACCAAAATTATCTCTGTCTAAATCTTTAGGACCAAATATTGTGATAAAATTGGAATATGTAAAAAAATCTATCAACTAGCATCACTAAAATATGAATGACAAGTTGTTTGCTTTGATGTTGTTTAAACAGTTGGTATTTGGGCAATTTGAATATGTATAATTCAATAGTGCTGGCTTTCACTTACAAAATCTGCTTAAAACTTACTTAGATGCCCCCAAAATACCCCAGTTTAAAATACTATATAAATTTTCATCAAACATATGATCAAAAAATTTTTTCTTTAATAAAAAGTTCATGTCATGTGTCTAATGGAAAACAAAATGTTATGTAAACAGTACAGTAAATAATTTTTTACTGTTTATGTTTCAGATCATGTAATGTTTCAGCAAAAATCTCTTTATACTCTTTTTGTGCTTTCAAAAGTAAATCTTGACATGAACTTGACTGACTGATCCTACAGATCCTACAGGACAAACTCTGTAGGATTCAGCTTCAAATTTAGCAGCACCTGGAAAGAAAAAGAATTGTATTCTTTAAACTACAACTAAGTATAAGTGTTAAAAACAATAAAGACATCTATATCTGGGTATAATACACAACACAAGAATACTATGAAACATAATTATTAATTCAGTTGTTGCACACTGTATTAATTGGTATCATGGCTAAGTATCAGAGCTTCTGGTTTTCCCCATATTCAACACCATGCACTAAGGTAGTGTGACAAGCACTGGAGTTACAAGATGAAGATGACACAGCCCACCCCTGAATAATCACCTATATATATAAATGGCTAATATGCAAAGTGTCCCTTCAGGAGTTTGACCAGGAGACCAGAAGTTCGAACGCTGCTATGACGTGTGTTGACCACCAGGAGGTGGCGCAGAATGAAGCAAGGCCTCGGCCTGGAGCTGGAAGGCCCCAATTGGCCCTGATTGCCAGCCAGGCCTAAGGACCCTACCTTTGCACAAATTCAGGCACCGGGCCTCTAGTTTACTGTAAACTGAAAAAACAACAAATGAGCAGGCAATTTCCACTCAGAGTCACAGAAACCACCAACCAATATAACACAGGGCCCTATTGGAGCACACAGAGGAGACATCCCAGTTTTGTGTCAATATTGTCAGCTTTGTGATGGAGGTGATATGTAAGTTGATACCTGATGGACCAAAAACAAAGTATGCCAGAAAGAGAAATGAAGCAGATGCCAGAACTAGAAATGAGGAAGAACATTTGTGGAACTGAAAATGTCTAGTTTAGCTAGCTGCTAGAGCAAAGGGGCAGAGTAGCAAAGAGAAGGCTGCATTATTTGGCAACAACTAAATGGATTTCAGTGTTTTTACTCCACACAAAGGGATTTGGAGTTTTTCATGAGGGTAAAAGAATGCCAAGTCAATGACTGGAGTTTTGAATATTGCCCCTCAGTTGACAGTTATATGAACTGTAACTGCTTGACAGTATTACTAGATGAGTCTGGTTACTTGGCCTTATATCACTAGTAAAAACACGAGAAGTGATGAAGCCAGTTTTCTGACCATAGTTTCAGTGTGCTGGCCAACAGTCCACAGCAGAGGGAAGGAAGAGAATAGCCAGAAATGAAGAGAGATGCATACGGGTAGACTTTTGAGGTCTTTAAAGAGCTGTAGAACATGGTGATTACATGTGGGATAAGTATATTCTTCCTTATGACTGTTTATATTTCACATTTTTCATTCACATGGAAAAAATATTTAATGCAGTATATGTTATCCAAACATAGAAACAGATGCCATTTCCTATTCTCAGTTTATTTACAAAATCAATGATATCTAATAAATTTTGGCAACATACCTTCTTTTCGTTCTCTAGTTAGGGTTTCTCCATACTCCTGCCATATCTGAAATAGGTCAAATATTATTTTTAGTATTTAAGTTAAATAAGAGACATTATTAGAGGAATGATATATAGCTTATGAAATGTGTCCTTTAAATACTACTTTTAGAGGCTGGAGCATTAGGGATTGCACAAATAGAAAAATAATCACATAAACAAAATTAATTCAGACTCATTTTAATTTTAGATAATAGAGAGCATGCATATATAATGATATTTAGATAAATCTGATAAAAATACAATCACTATTGGTCCACTGAATAACCATAACTTCAGAAAAGTAATATTTGATACCATTGGTTTAAAGAAGTTTAAACAAGTCAAGTCATATTTAACACTGAATGCATTACTTTGCGATTCCAAGAAACACTGCTATTTATAAAAATTTAGGTTTTTGTGAGTTTTTTTATTTTTTTTACTTAAATTGATTTTTCTTTTAAATGATCTTTACAGCCCCCTTTGGGCCAGGTGCTGCTAGCCTACAGGCCCCTGAGTTGCCTTTCCCTGCTGGGGGGCGGACGGAGAGGGCTGCCCATGGGGGCGCTGAGGGGCCACACAGGGTTCTGTGCCTCGCGGCCATGTTGCTGGGTAGGGGTCTGCTCCTGGTGGCGCTTCAGCTTCGCCTGCCCCTCTTGCCACTCCTTCCTGATCCCCAGGCCCCAGCCCAGTGGTTGGTCCTGGCACAGCCCAGGCCAAAGCAATGGGGACCCTTCCGCGGTGTACCTGGAGCAGAGGCCTTTGTTGGGAAGAGGCGGTGTCTGGTGTCTTCCAGGAAACCGGATGGAGCCCGTGGTGACCCCTGGAGACCCTGTTCCCAGCGCTGGGGATCCAGAGGCAGCCTGACTCGGGCTGTCATGGATATGCTGGTGGAAGTCTGTGTCGTCATTCTAAATCATGAAAAAGCCCATAGGAGAGATAAGTGACTTCGGTCTCAATATATTCAGATGAGTCTGTTGCTTCACATTTTGCCCTTGTCACTGTTTTTTGATGAAGACATCAAAAACGCTTTAAGGATTCAGAGAAAAAAACCCCTTTCCTAAAGAAAAGAGTAAGATTTTCGGAAGAAAAGCTTACAGGCGCTCTATTAGATCAAAAAACATGCTCTGTGGGCCGAGAACAAGTAAATAAGGTTTTATCATGCATGCTGAGAGGTTTGCGTTGATAGAGATAATTTAAAAAGAAAATTGGGTAAAATGAACAAAGACAACCTGAATGTTTAAAAGTATTGAAGGAACAGCAGCAGTCTAAAGAAGCAGAAGTCCTCAGGCTAAGAACAGAGATGGAAACAGTGCAGGTGATAGGGAATTTAAATCCACCTTCATCAAACTGGGAGGTGGAAAAGCTAAGTTGTGACCTGAAGATCCATGGCTTGGAACAAGAACTAGAACCGATGAAAAAAGAATGTAACTCTCTCAGAATAGAGCCTCAAAGAGCCAAACAAACACATCCGTCTCAGGAAGACAATCTGCAGAGCAGAGCTCTCCAAAGACTAAGCATTTTAAGTGATGATACCCAAAATGTATACTGGGAGCTGAAGGGACAAATATCTAATTTGCATCTGGTGACTCAAGTACAGATTGAACTGAAAACCCCAACTGCAATCAAGAAAGCCTGTGCCCCGTAGGATTCCCGTAAGACCTTGGCAAAGACAGCACAAAACTGCACTTGACAAATTTCACTGCAACAAACAAAAGACACCCCCCTCTCTCACCAAATGGCAAACTCTTTGTCATACCACAGCTTCCCCTTTACCAGGAGATGGAAAGGTTTTATCAGAGAAAGCAGTTCCCCATCATGCACAGATAATGAGAGACCCATTCCTCATGACTGCACAAACTCTCAGGAGCATTACTCACATGGCAGAAATACCCTGGAAGATAATCCCCAAGCCCTCCTAAATCAAGTGAGACAGCATTTGGGGAGACTAAAAATGAAACGTTGCCTTTACCCATCCTGCCACCACCGCATGACTTGGATCAACATAATCAAAACTGCCTTTATAAGAATGAATTCTGAAGAGATCTGTGACTTGGTCATGAGGTTGCTGCACCTCCCCCAAGGGCACTCTTGGGAAATTCTTTAATAAACTGAAAGCGGGATTTGCTTAAACTTTTGCCAAGTTCCTCAATGTACACTTTGCACATACTGTAACGTATTATGTAGTTGATTTGCCAGTAGGAGAGAGCAAACTTTCATCTTCACATTCTGTCTAACAATCATATATATATATATTACTAACAAATTAATAAACTTGTTTCAAAAAGAAAAAAATAATAAAAAAATGAGCTTTCTATTCTTATACTTTTAGAAAATTAAAAGCTTAAGATATGTTCTATGCTATTAATTTTTCAATCTAAAATTACAAAAGTGGTACTGTCATAAGGTCACATGAAAATTCTACTGGCAAAAAATAACTGAAACTATGCTACTGTATGTATTACGACTGAGACATTTCTTTATTCATATGGACAACAAATGTTTTAGAAAATCTTTGATTTGAGGAATAAAAAAATCAATATATGGCTGGGTCACGTACCAGGGTCGCAGGTTTGCTCCCCGCCCCCAGTAGGGTTGCATGAGGGAAGCAACCATTAGATATTTCTATCTCTCATGGATGTTTCTCTTTCTCTCTCCCTCTCCTCCCTCCCTGCCACTCTCTCTGAAAAGCAATGGAAAAAGTATCCTCAGGTGTGGATAAACAACAGTAACAAAAATCAATATATAATCCTATAATTGTAATAACCTTGTTTTCTTTCTAAAAATTAGAGCTAAATTTGGAAACAAACGATTATAATTATAGTCTACTTAATAATGAAATGTGTGGGAATACTTCCAATTATATTAAAAGGGTCCTGATCTAAAGTGTTCTTAATAAACTTCTTCTTAAAAAAGGTATCTTTTCACTCAATGCCTGAAACAGGGTTGAAAATAGTATACTGAGCATTAAACACTGTGGTGATCATTATCATGTGATACCCAATGCCAAATTTCAGGTGTGAAGACAAATTTGATGACTAACATGTTCCCCAGTATTTTTGGAGGCTGTATCTATTAACACTTATGACAATAGCATGATAGACAGGCTTTATTAAATGGATAATGTGGCAACATTACTAGACAGACTTTGTAAAATAAATAGGTTGATACTAGATAAAGACCAAGGCCTTTATTTAATCAATTTTATGTCACCATTAATAAAATAGGTATTATATGAATCACACTTTTACACAACTTGAATTAAGAAACTACCCATGGAACATTATTATCTGTTCCCACAAAAGCTCCTTTCCTAAATATTTACTTCTGTGATGTTTATGCTTATTTCTAGGTGAGGATTGTGTCTAGACGGTGGAAGGAGCTTGAAGTTCCAACATTAATAAGGAGAACACATCTGCCATTTTATTCCTATTGTGTCATTTTCAACAATATAAAAAGGTGGGAAAAGTATACACATTAAAACAATGTATCAGCAACATTCAATTCAAAGGATTTGTCATTAGACGGATTTTTCTCAGAACTGGTAGTTCCCAAACTCCCATAGGAATCTGTTTCCCCTGTGGACACCTGCAAGATTGCAGAGCTTCAGAGTCTCCATCCCCCCTTAGTTAGGCAGCTCGATTTGTCTGTATTATATAAAACATTTCACGCAAATTCTAAAAATAAAAGTTCTAGTCTAAAAAAATATTTAAGGTATGAAAATCACTGATTTGTTTTTTTAATTTTTTATCAAGCATATATATGTCATATTTCATGAAAAGTTCCATAGATTTCTGCTTTCATACAAAAAGCATAGTGAAGGTAAACATGAACAAACTGGAAGAAACCAAGATGGCGGCATAGGTAAACACCAGAAATTGCTGCCTCGCACAACCACTTCAAAATTATTTTGATGATGTCCAACAAAAATGGACATCATCCAGAACCACAGGAAGGCTGGCTGAGTGGAAATTCTACAACTAGAAGGAAAGAGAAAAGCACACTGAGACTCAGAGGCGGTGTGGAAGTAAAGTGCAGAGGTAAGGAGGCGCACTCGTAAAGGGCTGGCAACTGAGGACACGGTTGTCTTTTTCAATTGGGAGGGAGTCTCAAGTTCCTGACTGCTCTGAACTCCAGTTCTGGGTGAGTCTCTGGGGACCCGGATTCATACAGGGAGAAACTGGACTGTCTGGCATCGGTTGGAACTCGAGGGCGGCTTTCTTGGAGAGGTGCTTGCAGCGATTACCTCAGGACACTGAGATGCGGGGCCTCTTAGGGTAGGACTGAGGAGCAGCCATAGCTGCTTGCTCTGCCCTGTTGATCCCCTGAGACCCCGCCCCACCCAAGCTGTGCGCAGAGGCTTTAGCATATGAAAGGCCTGGCCCTTTGCAATCTGAAAATTACCTAATGAACTGCAGCTGGGTCAGAGAGACTCAGAACTTCCAAAAGAAGGCCCAAGGCTCCACAGCAGCTTGCATTGCTTCACAGCTGGGCCTCATCTGGGCACCTCCAAACCACAAACAAAGAAGAGGAATATGCAGATCTCTCCATAGCTCCTGCTGGGTAGCCTCTGGCAGAGGCTAAATTAGCACCTCCTTAGAGATCCAAGAGCCAGTGTACCCATTGGTCAGATTTGGACCATCCAGATTACAACTTCTCAGATTCATAAGGGACACACTCAGGGTGCAGACTCAGTGAGCACCAAAGCCCCACTGAAGCAAGTTTTGCCCCAGAAGGGTGTCTCCAGCACAGAAATTCTCCCACTGCAGACACTGTTGATTCTCACAGCCAACTGGCCTAGAGGTCAATTCCTCCCAGTGATACCTACAACAATCAAGGCTTAACTACAACAAGACTGTGCACAAAGCCCACAAAGGTGTGCACCAAGAGTGTCCACCTCAGGTAACTGGAGAGGCTGAGCCACTGGGCCCTATAGAACACCTAGCACAGAAAGCCACTCTATCAGCACAGGGAAGCAGCCAAAACACAGAGACAAAGAAACAGGTCACAAAAAGAAAAAAGAATCCAAAAATATCAAGATAGTGTAAGGAGCCTCTGGGACAAATTCAAGCATACCAACATCCGAATTATAGGGGGGCCAGAAGAGAGAGAGGAAGATATTGAAAACCTATTTGAAGAAATAATGACAGAAAACTTCCCCTACCTGGTGAAAGAAATAGACTTACAACTCCAGGAAGCACAGAGAACCCCAAACAAAAGGAATCAAAGAGGACCACACCAAGACACATCATAATTAAAATGCCAAGAGCAAAAGACAAAGAGAGAATCCTAAAAGCAGCAAGAGAAAAACAGTCAGTTACCTACAAGGGAGTACCCATATGACCGTCAGCTGATTTCTCAACAGAAACTTTGCAGGCCAGAAGGGAGTGGCAAGAAATATTCAAAGTGATGAATAGCAAGAACCTAGAACCAAGATTACTTTACCCAGCAAAACTATCATTCAGAATTGAAGGTCAGATAAAGAGCTTCACAGAGAATAAAAAGCTAAAGGAGTTCATACCACTAAACCAGTATTATATGAAATGCTGAAAGGTATTCTTTAAGAAGAGGAAGAAGAAGAAAAAGGTAAAGATACAAATTATGCACAACAAATACACATCTATCAACAAGTGAATCTAAAAATCAAGTGAATAAATAATCTGATGAACAGAATAAACTGGTGAATATAATAGAATCAGGGGCATAGAAAGGGAGTGGACTGACTATTCTCGGGGGGGTGGGGAGGCGGGGTTTGCGGGAAGAGAATGGACAAAAATTGTACACCTATGGATGTGGACAGTGTGGTGGGTAAGGGCAGAGAGTGGGGTGGGAACTGGGTGGAGGAGAGCTAATGGGGGAAAAAGAGGAACTACTGTAATAATCTGAACAATAAAGATTTATTTAAAAAATATATTGTAATAATTATGTATGGTGCCAGGGGGTGCCGGACTTATGGGGTGATCACATTGTAAGTTATATAAATGTCTAATCACTATGTTGTACACCTGAAACAAATGTAATATTGAATGTCAACTGTAATTGAAAAAGAAAATTACAAATATATCAAAAATAAGTATGAACAGAGACCTCTGAGCCCAGAGGGTCGGAGGGAGACCGCGTGGCAGACAGCCGGGTCCCTTGGGACAGGCACAGCCCCTGACGAGGGAAAGGAGAACCTCGGGATTCCTGGCGCCGCCAGGGAAATTGAGAGCTGGGTTCTGTGATCACGGAGGACTGAGCCTAAAGGGGGCAGCCTGAAGAGCTGACCTGACCATGCAGTCCCGGTAAGAGAAGAAGCTTACAGAAACCAAGCCTTCCCCGTTTCCGTGGCAGGAGTTTGTTTGTTTGTTTTCACTGAATCCTGTTCATGGGACATTTCGGATACAGACACTCACCTGTGCTGAAGAGAGGGAGAGTGTGCTGAGGAGTGGAATCTGGGGAGAGACTGGGGAGAGAGCGGGAGCCGGGAGAGGTGGCAGCGAATTGAGTGCTGAGACACCCCTGAGCCCAAGACTGGGGCAGCCACTCTCTCCAGAGAGTGAGACTCCTTCCCCCAGCCCCCAGGCAAGGAGCACAGCCACACCCAGATTCCACCCTGTACGAGATCAAGGATTAAAATAACCTTATCAGTCCCTGGGAGTTAACAGGGTCTGGCCTATAGAGGGATTTTCAATCCCAGCAACAACACAGCACCAGTAACTAACTATTACGCAGTCAGCTCTGGGCAGTGAACTTCCACTGGACAGAGAGGCCCTATAGCCTCAGAGGCCAACCCCAGAACACTGCCACCCAGAGGCTGACCCACAAACTGACTCTGCAAAACACAAAATAAGGCAGTCTGGGAAATAAATGCGGCCTGCTTTACAATAAGGACTGTGGTTTACAACACAGAGGAACAGTATATCGCAGGGAAACTCAACACTCTCCTGAATACCTGGCAGGTCTAAGGCGAGCCACACTGAAGAATAGAAGAACCGAAGGACCTTCACTACTGCAATTTTTTTTTTTCTATTTTCACCTTTTAACTAAGAAACCAATTTTTTTTCTTTTTCTTTTCTTTTTTTTTTCTTCTTTTTCCATCAACTGATTTTACCCTTTTAATTACTACCTTCTTATTTTTAACCAGTATTATTACTGCTACCATTTTACCATTTTTTAAAGTGCCATTTTATTTTCTCTTTATTTTATTTTGGGATTAGTGTTCTCCATTCTATTTTCATCGTTATATTATTGGTTGTTCCTAGTTTGCATTCATCTCTAGGGAACTGTTGCTGGAATTTGTTGGGATTAATGGCTGTTCTATAGGAGTATTCTCCTCATATAAAAAGTCTCTTCCCCTCTTCCACTTCATTCTCTCTTTTCGCTCTATTTTTTTTTCTTTTCTTTTCTTTTCTGGCTTTTATTTCCCACCCTCCTTTTTCCCAATTTTATTTTTGCACTCCTCTTTTTGGACCCTACTTTCCTTTTCTTTTTTCTCTTTTATCTTTTTCTCTCCCTTCTTCCTTACCCCCTAATTCTCTTAATTCGGGTGGTCACCTTCATTTGGGATTATTAATATCGTGAATATATTTGTGTATAGTGCCTGGTACGTGGTGCCTTGTTGTGTTGTATTTTGTGCCTTTAAATCAACGCAGCAGATCCAAGCAACAGCAACCTCCTGAACACCACATCCTCTGCTGAGGAACAGCAGCTGTAAGTGAAACCTCGCCCCACCAGCCAGAAGAGCCACCACAGCTGTGAACAGCACCCTCCAGAGGAGCTGCTGCCAACTGAAGAGCAGCTGCTACCGCAACCGCCCGAAGAGCAACCACAGACCAAGGAGTCACTGCCACCAAGGGAGCAACCCCTGAACGACTCAACGTCTAGATATGTCAGTGAGATCAAACATGGGTAGACAAAGAAACCCCCAAAGGAAAGAGAAGGAGGACTCTCCAGAAAAGCAGCTAAGTAATACAGAGGCATGCAATATGACAGAAAAAGAATTCAGAATAAGGATCCTAGAGTGCATAAACCGGATGGAGGAAAAAATCAACAACCTCCACAAGAAGCAGGAAGAAACAGATGAAAAAATCGACAACCTCTGCAAGAAGCAAGAAGAAACATGAAAAAATCGATAACATATGGAAGAAGCTAGAAGAAACAGATGAAAAAATCAACAACTTAAGTAAGACCCAAGAAGAAATGAAGAGTAATATAGCTGCAATGAAAAACTCCATTGAAAGTATCAACAGTAGACTAGGAGAAGCGGAGGACCGAATTAGTGAATTAGAAGACAAGGAAGCAAAACACACCCAAAATGTACTGCAATTGGAGAAAAAAATTAAAAGACAGGAGGAGAGCCTAAGGGAGCTTTGGGACAACATGAAACGAAACAACATACGAATAATAGGAGTACCAGAACAACAGAAGGATGAACAAGGATTAGAAAACCTAATAGAAGAAATAATATCAGAAAACTTCCCTGAGGTGGGGAAGAAAAAAGTCACACAAGCCCAGAGAGTCCCAAACAAGGTGAACCTGAAAAGACCCACACCAAGACACATCATAATTACCATGGCAAATGTTCAGGACAAAGAGAGAATCTTACAGGCTGCAAGAGAGAGACAGAAAGTCACATACAAGGGATCTCCCATTAGATTGTCTAACGATTTCTCAACAGAAACACATCAGGCCAGAAAAGAATGGACTGAAATTTACAAAGTGATGCAAAGCAAAGGACTGAATCCAAGAATACTCTATCCAGCAAGGCTATCATTCAAACTTGAAGGGGAAATAAGAAGCTTCACAGACAAAAAAAGGATAAGGGAGTTTATCACCACCAAGCCAGCAATGCAAGGAATGCTAAAGGGACTGGTATAAAAAGAAGAAATAAAAAGCTCAGAAAGAAAACAGCCACACAAAAAAAGAAATGGCTACAAACAAGTACCTTTCAATAATAACTTTAAACGTAAATGGACTAAATGCTCCAACCAAAAGACATCGAGTGGCTGAATGGATAAAAAAACATGACCCATACATCTGCTGTCTACAAGAAACCCACCTCATTAGAAGGGACTCACACAGACTGAAAGTGAAAGGATGGAAAAATATCTTTCACGCAAATGGAAAGGAAAAGAAAGCTGGGGTAGCAATACTTATATCAGACAAAATAGACCTCAAAGTGAAGGCCTTAACAAGAGATAAGGAAGGCCACTTCATAATACTAAAGGGATCAATACAACAAGAAGATATAACCCTGGTAAACATATATGCACCCAATGTAGGAGCACCCAAATTCATAAAAAAACTCCTGGAAGATATCAAAGGAGAGATCGACAACAATACAATCATAGTAGGGGACTTTAATTCACCATTGACAGCACTGGATAAGTCCTATAGACAAACAATCAGCAAAGATACAGCAATCCTAAATGACTCACTAGATCAGATGGACTTAATAGACATCTTCAGAACACTTCACCCCAAAGCCAGGGAGAATACGTTCTTCTCAGGTGCTCATGGGACATCTTCAAAAATAGACCATATATTGGGTCACAAGCAAAGTATCCCCAAATTCAAGAAGATTGAAATCATAAAAAGCGTCTTCGCAGACCACGATGGCATAATATTAGAAATAAACTACAATAAAAACAACCCAAAATACTCAAACACCTGGAAGCTGAATAGCATGCTATTAAATATTGATTGGGTTACCAATGAGATCAAAGAAGAAATTAAAAACATCCTGGAAACTAATGACAATGAAAACACAACAATCCAAAACCTATGGGATGCAATGAAAGCAGTCCTGAGAGGGAAGTTTATAGCTCTACAGGCCTATCTCAAAAAACAAGAAAAAATGGTAGTAAATCATCTAACTCTACAACTCAAAGAATTAGAAAGAGAGCAACAAGAAAACCCCAGAGTGAGCAGAAGGAAGGAGATAATAAAGCTTAGAGCAGAAATAAATGACATAGAGACCAAAACAACAATACAGAAAATCAATGAAACCAAGAGCTGGTTCTTTGAAAGGATAAACAAGATTGACAAACCTCTAGCCAGACTCACCAAGAATCAGAGAGAGAGGACCCAAATAAACAAAATCAGAAACGATAGAGGCGAAATAACAACAGACCCCACAGAAATACAAATGATTGTTAAAAAATACTATGGACAGCTCTACTCCAACAAACTAGACAACCTGGAGGAAATGAACAAATTCCTAGAAAAATACAATATTCCAAAACTCAATCAGGAAGAATCTAAAAATCTCAACAGGCCAATAACCATGGAAGAAATTGAAGCAGTCATCAAAAAGCTTCCATCAAACAAAAGCCCAGGACCAGACGGCTTCACAGGGGAGTTTTACCAAACATTCAAAGAAGAACTAAAACCTATCCTCCTCAGACTACTACAAAAAATTCAAGAGGAAGGAACACTTCCAAGCTCATTCTATGAAGCCAGCATCACCCTAATACCAAAACCAGGTAAAGACAACACAATGAAAGAGAATTACAGGCCAATATCCCTCATGAACATAGATGCCAAAATCCTCAACAAAATCTTAGCAAATCGGATCCAGCAGTACATCAGAAAGATCATACACCATTACCAAGTAGGATTTCTCCCAGGGATGCAAGGATGGTACAATATCCGCAAATCAATAAACGTGATACATCACATAAACAAATTGAAAGAAAAAAACCACATGGTCTTATCAATTGATGCAGAAAAAGCATTTGACAAAATTCAACACCCATTTTTGATAAAAACCCTCACCAAGGTGGGAGTAGAAGGATCATACTTCAACATAATAAAAGCCATATATGACAGGCCCCCAGCCAACATCATACTCAATGGACAAAAACTAACACCATTTCCCCTAAGAACAGGAACAAGACAGGGATGCCCCCTCTCACCACTCCTGTTCAACATAGTACTGGAAGTGTTAGCCATTGCAATTCGGCAAGAAGAAGAAATAAAAGGCATCCAAATTGGAAAAGAGGAAGTAAAACTGTCCTTATTTGCAGATGACATGATATTATACATACAAAACCCTAGAGATTCCATCAAAAAGCTACTAGACTTAATACATGAATTTGGCAATGTAGCAGGATACAAAATTAACCCCAAGAAATCTGAGGCATTTCTATACACCAATAATGAACTTTCAGAAGAGAGATTATAAAAACAATCCCATTTACCATTGCACCGAAAAAATTAAGCTACCTAGGAATAAACTTAACTAAAGAGGTAAAAGACCTCTACTCAGAAAACTACAGGACGTTGAAAAAAGATATAGAGGAAGACATAAACAGATGGAAGAACATACCGTGTTCATGGATTGGTAGAATCAACATCATTAAAATGGCCATACTACCCAAAGCAATCTATAAATTCAACACACTACCCATTAAAATACCAACAGCATACTTCAGAGATCTAGAACGAACTTTCCAAAAATTCATCTGGAATAAAAAAAGACCTCGAATAGCTGCAGCAATCCTGAAAAAGAACAAAGTAGGTGGGATCTCAATACCAGATATCAAGTTGTATTACAAAGCCACTGTTCTCAAAACTGCCTGGTACTGGCACAAGAATAGGCATATAGATCAATGGAATAGAATAGAGAGCCCAGAAATCGGCCCGAACCAATATGCTCAATTAATATTTGACAAAGGAGGCAAGAACATACAATGGAGCCAAGATAGTCTCTTCAACAAATGGTGCTGGGAAAATTGGACAGATATATGCAAGAAAATGAAACTAGACCACCAACTTACACCATACACAAAAATAAACTCAAAATGGATAAAGGAGTTAAATGTACGACAGGAAACCATAAAAATTCTAGAAGAATCCAAAGGCAACAAAATCTCAGACATATGCCGAAGCAATTTCTTCACTGATACAGCTCCTAGGGCACTTGAAACTAAAGAAAAAATGAACAAATGGGACTACATCAAAATAAAAAGCTCCTGCACAGCAAAAGAAACCATCAACAAAACAACGAGAAAACCCACTCTGTGGGAAAACATATTTGCCAATGTCATATCTGATAAGGGCCTAATCTCCAAAATTTATAGGGAACTCATACAACTTAACAAAAGGAAGATAAACAATCCAATCAAAAAATGGGCACAGGACCTAAATAGACACCTTTCAAAAGAGGACATTCAGAAAGCCAAGAGACATATGAAAACATGCTCAAAGTCACTAATCATCCGAGAGATGCAAATCAAAACAACAATGAGGTACCATCTCACACCTGTCAGACTGGCTATCATCAACAAATCAACAAACGACAAGTGCTGGAGAGGATGTGGAGAAAAAGGAACACTTGTGCACTGCTGGTGGGAATGCAGACTGGTGCAGCCACTATGGAAGACAGTATGGAGTTTCCTTAAAAAACTGAAAATGGAACTCCCATTTGACCCTGTGATCCCACTTCTAGGAATATATCCCAAGAAACCGGAAACACCTATCAGAAAGGATATATGCACCCCTATGTTCATAGCAGCACAATTCACCATAGCTAAGATCTGGAAACAGCCTAAGTGCCCATCAGTAGATGAATGGATTAGAAAACTGTGGTACATCTACACGATGGAATACTATGCTGCTGTAAAAAGGAAGGAACTCGTACCATTTGCAACGTCATGGATGGAACTGGAGAGCATTATGCTAAGTGAAATAAGCCAGTCAATAAAGGAAAAATACCACATGATCTCACTCATTCATGGACAATAGAGACCATTATAAACTTTTGAACAATAATAGATACAGAGGCAGAGCTGCCTCAAACAGATTGTCAAACTGCAGCGGGAAGGCCGGGGAGGGTTGGGGGGCAGGAGGTAGGGGGGTAAGAGATCAACTAAAGGACTTGTATGCATGCATATAAGCATAACCAATGGACATAAGACACTGGGGAATAGGGGAGGCTAGGGGACTGTCTAGGGCTGGGGGATAAAATGGACACATATGTAATACCCTTTGTAATACTTTAAGCAATAAAAAAAAAAAATCTAAGGGGGAGTTGGGGGAGTGGGAAAAGATTGACCAAAGAACTTATATGCATACTAGTAACCCAGTGCATGGATTTGTACACATTGCAAGGAAATTAATTAGAAGGTGGCCAGCGGGGTGGGACTGGGTGAGACGGGCCAGACACACCCTGGAGCCAACCTCCCTCGGTCCCTCCCTGGTGTCTGGAGAGAAAAAAAAAATAAAAAAAAATAAGTATGAACAAAGTGCTAGGATTTGGAATTGGTATATCTTCCTTCATGCTCTATTTCTTTCTTGTATTCCTTGCTAATGTCAATTTGTCTATCATTAGCAGCCAGTCTTTCCTACCTCCCCTTAATTGTCATTTCTAATATGTTAGGAATTGAGAAACCAGATAAACAAACTTTGAAACTTTGTCTCCAAATACACAATTCTGCTTGAAGGGTTTAATGTCCCCTGAATAAACTGCACAATATTTAATGTTTTTATTTCGTGGCAGCTCTTTTGGTTACTCAGAGTTTCATTTACTTTCTGGGTCCTGTCTCTCTTTTGGATAGTGGAGGACTTGTTGCAGGCGTATAAGCATAACCACTGAAAATCACTTAGTCCAAGTTCCTAATTTGTCCTAAGAGGCAACAAAAGCTCAGAGAGATTACAGGTTGCCTGAGGTCAGAAAACCAATTAGCTGCAGGCCCAAAGAGGGCTCTAAGGCCTAAGGTTCTGAGCCAGCTCCTTCCTCATATTCATGGAAAAATAAACAGAACTTTAACTATAAGTCAGAGAAAATGAATCTGTAAAACTGTCATGTAGCTCAATAATGTTTTAGCATGAGACACAAAATAATAGCGTTGTAACTCAATTATCGATTTTTAAGCAATGAGTAAAAATATAGGAACAGAAACTAATATCATAAATCCTATTTGTAGCAGTCATGACACTCAATTTATAAAGCACAGATTATTTAGCCACAGGACAAGAAACATGAAGGAGACAATCTTTAGTTAAACTAAGAAAATTCTTCCTTAAAGGAACTATCCATTCCCTCCAAATAAAACTTGGTTTACCAAAATTAACCAACAAATGAATTATCTGTGTTGGGGGTTATCTATAGCAAAATTTAAAACACAGAACAGATTTCTCTTTACTCTTTGGCATACTTCTGCCCAAGCTCTTTCATCCTTAGTTGGTCTGTACACAAGACATGAACTGAATTTCCATTATGACTTAACCCCATCAGAAATCATAGGAACACCTTCACTTCTCTGCCTTTCAGTCTCCACATGAGGCCTTAGGCTCTCTCTACCTTCCTCAAGAGGGGACGGAAGAGTTATCTGATGTGTGCACTTGAGAGAAGGAACTGAAGATGCTTGCTTAGCCCCAAACACTTCTTTGAAAAGACATGGCTGCCCACAGTCACATGACCTTGGGCCTGCTCTCATCTCTTCAGGGAGCTGCCTGCCCAGGGACAGGTGTCAGGTATTTCTTCCCTCCACTCACAACTGGGTGTGAAACTGCCTGATTTGGGATGAGTGTTCAGAGGTCCTGTGACCCCACATCTAAACCACATTTTCCAGTTCCTTACTATGTGTGAGTAACCAAGCTGGTAAGTCCATTTCCATCTGCCTGACTCTATGATCTAATCTCAAAAGGGAAACAGGGCTGTCATTTGCCATCTACCCCAGCACAGCTCCAACAAGAAAGATGACCACGCTACACTTACAGAAATGTCTTCTCCTTCCTTGACTTTACACTTAATGTACATTGTTCAAACATCCCCCGTTTTAAGGAGGGGAGTTACATTTTTGAAAGAAAAATGCAGAGAAGCCAACAGCAACAGCAAAACACAAAAAATGCAAATATATGTTCATTCATTTAACACTAATTTATTGATAGGCTACCATTCTATTACATTTGATATTACAGGTTGAAAAATAATGTTGCCTTCTCTTTTTGAGACCAATTGATACACATATACAAACAACAGACACATCTACATTCCCATGTGTGATATATGGTCAGTAACTAATGATATTTATATATATATATACTAGGGGCCCGGTGCACAAAAATTTATGCACTCGGGGGGAAAGGGGGGTCCCTCAGTCCGGCCTGTGCCCTCTTGCAGTCTGGGATCCCTTGGTAGACAACGACCTGCTGGCTTACGCCTGCTCCCGGGTGGCAGAGGGCAGGCCCAATCCCTAGGTGCAACCCCAGGTCAGGCTCAGAGCAGGGCTGATTGGGGAGTTGGGACGTCACCCCCTGTTATGCACAGAGCAGGGCGGATTGGGAGGTTGCGATGCCACCCTCAGTCACGCTCAGGGTAGGGCTGATTGGGGGGTTGGGGCACCGCCCCCTGTCACACTCAAGGCAGGGTCGTTGGGGAGGTTGCAGCGCCACCCCGTCACGCACAGAGCATGGCCCATAAGGGGGGTTGGGGATCCGTACCCTGTCATGCACAGAGCAGGGTCGATCAGGGGGTTGGGGAGCTCCCCGCTGTCAAGCACAGAGCAGGGCCCATCAGGGGGTTGGGGAGATTCCCCTGTCACGCACAGAGTAGGGCTGATCAGGGGGTTGGGGAGCTCCCCCCTGTCACTCACAGACTAGGGCCGATAGGGGAGTTGGGGCACCGCCCTCTGTCACACACAGAGCGGGGTGGATCAGGGGATTGGGGTGCTGCACCCTGTCACACTCAGGGCAGGGCCGATGGGGAGATTATGCCTCTACCCCGTCACACACAGAGCAGGGCCCATGGGAGGTAGGGGGTGGTTGGGGCGCCGCACCCTGTCACACACAGAGCCACAGGGCAAACAGGGGGTTGGGGAGCTCCCCCCTATCAGGCACAGAGCAGGTCTGATCAGGGGGTTGGGGTGTCCTCCCCTGTCATGAACAGAGCAGGGTGGATAAGGAGGTTATGGCCCCGCCCCCTGTCACACACAGAGCCGCAGGACGATCAGGGGGTTTGGGCGCTGCCCTCTGTCACGCTGATCCCGGTGCCAGGAGGCCTCGCAGCTCCCCTGATCCTGGTGCTGGGAGGCATATTACCCTTTTACTATATAGAATAGAGGCCTGGTGCATGGGTGGGGGCCGGATGGTTTGCCCTGAAGGGTGTCCTGGATCAGGGTGGGGGTCCCCACTGGGGTGCCTGACCAGTCTGGGTGAGGGGCTGAGAACTGTTTTCAGGCTGGCGGGTGACTAAAGCTCCCAACTGCTCCTTTTTTTCTTTTTTCTTTTTTTATTCTGGGCCAGCTTTAGCTCTGACTCCAGCTCTGAGGCCTCTGTTGCTGAAAGCAGGTATCTGGTTTGTTTGTGTTCTATAATCAAAACAATGTATCAACTCCAGCTCTGAGATCCCAGCTCGCTGCAAGCAGGTTTCTGGGGTTTTGTTTACCTTCTTTATTTCTTACAATGTTTCAAACTGCAGGCTCAGAGGCCGGCAAGGCAGGCGAGGAATGTTGGTTTCCTCCGTCACTGAAGCAAGCAAGCCTCATGTTAGGTTCAAGCTGCCTGGCTGCCGGCCGCCATCTTGGCTGGCAGTTAATTTGCATATCTTGCTGATTAGCCAATGGGAAGGGTAGTGGTCGTATGCTAATTACCATGTTTCTCTTTTATTAGATAGGATATTTTATTGATTTTTTAACAGAGAGGACGGGAGAGGGATAGAGAGGTAGAAACACCGATGAGAGAGAAACATTGATCAGTTGCCTCCTGCACACCCCACACCAGAGATGTGCCTGCAACCAAAGCACATGCCCTTGACCAGAATCGAACCTGGGACCCCTCAGTCCACAGGCAGATGGTCTATCCACTAAGCCAAACTGGTCAGGGCTGATATTTTTAAGTTAAATTTTGATATCATCCTTATTTTAAATGTTATAAAAATAAGTGTAATTTAAACATAATAAAATCAAGTACATTTGCACATTTAAACTATAGCAATTCATTATCTAATTGTAAACAGGTTAATGTGAGAAGGAAATACATTATCAGTTTGTAAATATCAAAAACATGTTTTTTATTGCAGAAAAAAACTGAGGAAAAATTTGCTGATCAAGGAGCTGAAACATTAAGTAGAGAGAAAAATGAATGAAAAAATGCATAGGAAGAAGTTGAGCAATTATCTGTTGCCTTTAAAAGATAAAATGACTACAGGGCAATTGTCTAAGTGGACAAAATAAAGTGAAGACATGAGGAATCATATAGAGCATATAATTCATGTGATAAACAAGTTTGTTAAGCTCTGTTTCTGCCTTCTGAGAAACCAGCATCACCACTGTGAGAGTTTGAAAAGAAGTAAAATTCAGAGTAGAAAGGCACTGCCTTGTTGATGTAAACACGTGGTCTGTGTTTCATGGGGAAGCACTGAGACTCAACATTTTGTGGAGACACAATGTTCTGTCTGCCATGTGCAAAGCTAAAGTCTTAGGAATAGTAACTGTTTTAGTTTTTATGTATTTGTATAGCAAGAGTTGTTAACTGAATACACATTTGAGAAATAGAAAAAATTATTTACATAAATTATTAGAGTTCTAATGTTTTCTGAAAGTCTTAGAAATGAGCCGAAAGTCCAAAATCAATCAATGTAAAATTGAGCCTCCCTATTTAACACAGATTGTAAGGATAATGAGGAACTATGTGACATGCATTGTGTTAGGAACACAAATATTGAAAAACAGTTGAATATAAAAAATTTTGAAATCAGAGAAATTCTATCCGTTATAAAATTATCAGGAATAAATTTTTAAGTTTTCAGTTCTAAGAAAACAATTCCAAGTGCAAGAAAATGTAGTAATATGTATGTTCAAGCTAATTTTAACTTTTGTAACTTATCATAATAAACTAAATAACACAGTTATATAAAACTGTGAAATCACTTCTGATGTATTGGACAAACATCCAGAATTAAACTAGAATGTGAAAACTGATGGTAAGAATTAACAAATCAGATATGTAGCAATCTATACCAGTACAATGGAATGAATTGGGCAAGGCTCACCTCCATGTAATGACGCCAAAGGCAACAAACCTAAATATCATGAACGTGAAGAGAACTGAAATCACAAATTGGAGCAGTACTTTGGGTCGGGTGGCGGGGGCTGGCAGCCTGGGGGGAACCTCAGCTCGACCTGCACCCTCTCCAATCTGGGATCCCTCAGGGGAGCCCTCTCTAATCCGGGAGTTTCTGTCTGTCTTTGCAATCATATGAGCGAATTGTCTGAGACCCCCAACCCAGTTTGGTTTGTTGCTCACAGATTAATAGAGGCATTTTTTTTTCTTTGCTTCATTGGTGGAGACTTCCAGGAAGTTTTAGGATATCTTCCCTTTAATTTTTCCTAGACACTCTGATTTTACTTATGTCTCTCGCCTTTGCTTTACCTCCATCCCCAGCCTCAACAGTAACTTGCTCTAGGCTCACTTTGCTCTAGTGCAGCAGTTCTCAACCTGTGGGTTGCGACCCCTTTGGTGGTCGAATGACCCTTTCACGGGGGTTGCCTAAGACCATCCTGCATATCAGATATTTGCATTACAAGTCATAACAGTAGCAACATTACAGTTATGAAGTAGCAACGAAAATAATTTTGTGGTTGGGTCACAACATGAGGAACTGTATTTAAAGGGCCAGAAGGTTGAGAACTAATGCTCTAGTCTCTAGAAGAATTAGGATTCCTAGCATTCCTGGTGCTCCCTGCCCTCTGGGCTTCCACTTCTGGTCCTGAGGCTGCCATCAGAACTACAGTTCCCAGCATTCCCGGTGCTTCCCTTGCTCTGGGCTTCCACTTCAGGTCCTGGGGCTGCCTCCAAAACTACTATTCCCAGAATTCCTGGTGCTTCCCAGGCTCTTGGTTTTCCCCAACTGAGGGAGCCACGTCCCCCCAAGCTGCCAGCTCTCCCACTCTGTTCTGTGTATGCAAATTACGCGCCATCTTTATCAGGTTAATTTGCATACTAACTCCTCATTGGCTGGTGGGCATGGCTGCTGATTGTGGATTGTGAGCATGGCTTTAGCATAGCGGAGGGATGACTAATTTGCATGTTTCTCTTTTATTAGAGTAGATTGTGCTTAAAGTTAGAAAAACAATGCCGGAAAAGACAGAGCACTACAGTAGGAATAGTTCAAAATGTTTAAACTTTGCAAATAAAGGGGATTGATAAACACATTCAATATTGATGTATTTGTAACATTTATTCTTTAGAATCATAGTTCAATAATCTTTAGAAGTCTGTTGTTTTATAATGCCCCATCCCAAAACCCACCCCTTTCTATTATTTTAGACATGTTACCATCTCTCATAGAATTAGTTGTTTTCCTAATGGCAGTAATTACCTTCCCAGTGACTCTACAAAGCACCTTCTTTCCACAAGTCTAAGAATTTTGTAAACCCCAACTGCTATAGAAATTTGGTGACCTATCTCTATATCTTGATAGATTGGTGCTTCAGACTCTCTCTTCCTGAGTCCAGCATGATTTGGTGAACCAATGCCCCACAAGGAAACTATGTATACCTTGAAAATACAATGTTAAGTTTAAAATCAACTATTTTTTTCAATTTATATAGAAATACTAAGAGTAAGCACCTCATTCCTCCCAAAATATTAATTAAACAAAAACATTTCCACAAATATCTTCCCTTGCATTGCTTCTGCATTAACATTCTTTTACCTCTCCATTTTGCAAAATGAGACATTTTCTGATTTTCTGGTGAGGACATTTCAAGTCTGCATCATAGTTTTGCTTAACAATTTACAAAAGCATTTGATTTTTTTGTACCAGTAGCCCAGTTTTACAAATTTGTAACAATTGAGACTGTATTTGGCCTAAAGGCTGTTTAGAAATTCTTAGCTTTGCTCTTCTATGTTGTGTTATGATGAAGCAAACTGAGAAAAAGAGGTTGAAGTCTCATTTAGCACAGGCCTGTGCTACCTTTCCCTGCATGGAAAACACCATAAAAACATAATTAAAACCATAAACCATCGTGCATTGATTGAAATGGGTATTTCAGTGTGTGACGTCAGCATCATGACAAAGTGTGTCTCCTCTTAAATCTACAACAAGTGGAACACCTAGAACCCAACAAAGGCACCTCTACTCACCTCGATAGTGGGCGTCTTGGGATGTGCAGGAGAGGCAGGATGGAGAGAGGAGCAGGGACAGGCCCCTCCTGCAGTTCTCCAAGGACAAGGCTGAACTTACAGCCCTAGCAAACACAGTACTGGTGGGGGAGGCAGGGTGCAGTGCCCACACCACTGCCCAGTAGAAGTCCCTCCTCCACCCCAAATCCAGATCCCTCCCCAGTTGCAGCTGTGCTCACACCATCACAGACCAGTAGCAGCAGCAGAGCCAAGTCTCCAGCCTCCAGGCCACAGAACAATGCTGTCAGTGGCCAAAGGGAAGGAGGCAGCAGCTCAGTGGGCTCACAAACGGGCTCCCCTCAACTGGCCGCACCCACACCTCCCCCCACGGGGTGCCCTGAGGCCCAGGCGACCAGGATACAGCATTGGCACCCACCACCCTAGTTACCCAGGCTGCCACTCCCATGTCCAAGGGTAAGCCTCATACACCTTGACTCACTGCACACCCTCCCCAAGCTTCAGTAGTACTGGTAAGAGAAAAGAAAAACTGCGCTATACCACCATCTACTGGAAAACAAAAGAAAGACCTGAAATTATCAACCTGCTGAACTGTGAAAATCACAACTTTCCTAAGAAAAGTGTTTCAGCACTTCAAATGTGCCAGCAGAGGAAAAACCCATCAAGCAGCCTGGACCACCATAGTAACACTAACACAGAAAGAAAATGATAATTCTCCAGAAGGAAACTCAGAATACTGGATGATTATGATCTAAATGAACAGAGAAATCAAAATAGCAGTCATGAAGGAACTCAGCGAGATACAAGCAAACTCAAAAGTCAGTTCAACGAGCTCAGGAATGAAATGAATGAACAGAAGGAGTACTTTACCAAAGAGATGAGAAGTATAAAAAAGAACCAAACAGAAATTCTGCTGCTGAAGAAGTCAATAATAAGATGAAGGAGAAATATTTTAATAGCACTGATACACAATGAAAGCTAGTTGCTATTTCAAGACTCCCTATCATTACCTTCTTAGTCATCAATTATTCTAGTGCTGTCCAGATAAACAGACCTAAGTACACATCATTTAAAAATTTTAATATTAATACATAAATTTAAAAATAAAAATTCAAATATTTGCTAAATTTAACTATTTTATGAATGTACAGCTGCTCAGCAAGACATTTTATAACAATTGGAATAAAAATGCTGAAGTAAATAGCAATTAACACTGTCCTTTGACCTAAGAAGATGACAAACATTTTCACTTAAAGAGAGAAATTTAACCTTTTAGTGCTACAAGTTTATTTAATTCATTAAAATGATTTATCTCCATTTCATTTAAGTAGCAAACATCCATAAATGGTTAAATATTTAGATGTTAATCATTCACTTATGCGTAGGGGTGGAAAAGTTGGGGTTCAGCAAAACTTAAAAATGGTTATGAGCCATCACCAATTTAAAATCAATTAGAAAGTAAGCCAAAGCATCTCCAAGTACACCACTGCTTATTAGACAAGAATATATAATTTCTAAAATCAAACTGACATGCAGCTTTTTAAGAAGTTTAAAATGTGTCACTTTAGGCATATTAATTGAATAAAGTTAATGATAGGTATCTCTTGCAAATTAGAGATCCAGGGACTTAAAAGTGATTGTAAAATTTCTGTCTCCTTTCTACATTAGCACAATAATTAAGACTTTTTATTAGTGTATACTAGTCAATTAAGAAACTCGGAATTTCACCAAATGAAACACAAGAATTATATCAGAAATCTGAAACCCAAGAGGAAAAAAGAGAATATAACTAACCTGTGGTAAGTTGAAGTGCATGGACTTGAGGTAGGAATCCCCAGGCTTTCTCTTGGAATAAAATTTCTCTTGCTGAGCTCTTTCTCCCAGAAAAGTTTGTTGCTAACTTCTGCTAGCTTCTCCTTAGTCCTAGGAAAACTGTAAACAACAAATGCTTAGTATTTATTTTTCTCTAAGTGACTTGCAATTTTTTTAAGTCGCCAGGATAGTAAATGGAATTGCCCATTAAATAGCATTTTAGCAATGAAAACGTGTCAGAACAGATCTGCTCTATTCAAGTATAGGTTCTTAATTTTTCTAAAAAAGTACTTATGTTTCCAGGCAGTGGGGGGAGGGGGTTCCTAACTAAGTACTTAATCCAAAGTGGGGAGGCTATCAGTGATGCAGACGGCTTATCAGGTAATACTTGCTGCCTCTGGAAGGGCTGTACTTACAAGACCTTTTAAGGTGCCCTTGGACATATTTAGTAGCAACTTCAGAGATTTAAAAAAAAAGTCCTCAAAGACATTCTCAAACATTTGCCTTCACCACCCTTGTACAATACACTCATTACCTTGGAGATATTAATCATTTAACACCCAGGCATTATTTAGAACAACAACCTGTAAGGGAGAACAGATATCCTGGCTGGTGATCAAATGAATGAAAACAGCTCCAGCGGCCATCTATCTATGTTATAAAAGGCCCGTGGCCATAATGCTGGAACGCCAGAACAGCCAAACAACCTGTCACCAGGAGGTGCATGGAGCACCTCTCACTCCCTCCCCCCAGCCTGCCAGTCACTTGGCACAGAGTCAGGGTCTGCGGCCTGTGCGGCGGAGGCAGCGAGCTACTCTCACACGGCGGGCCTGGGGTCTTGCCGGTATGGTGGGTCTGGGTTTTGTGTGATTTTGCTTGCTGGGCCTCTAGTTATGCAAAGCGTCTCCTTGGGAGTTCAACTGAAGACTGGGCATTTGATCACTTGCTATGATGAGTGCTGACCACCAGGGGGTGGTGAGGAATTAAGGGAGGCCCAGGCTGGAAGCCCAAAAGCCTGATAGGCCCTGATCGCTCTGGCCAGGCCTAGGGACCCGATCTGTGCACCAATTTCATGCACTGGGCCTCTAGTCTATTGATAATAACAAAGTTCACAAATCAAGAAAGTAAATATACCAAGTACCAGAATGTGTTGGAGTAACATAACCCTTTGTGTTTTAGTTTTTATCTTAGCTATTTCTATTTAGGGGACTTCTGACAAGCAATTATACTAACAAATAGTAATATGCTAATTAGACCGGAGACCTTCTGAAGACCTTCTGACAAAGCCAGAGGCTTGGCTAGCCTGCAAACCACCCCAGCCACTCACCCAGGCTGGCCACGCCCCCCAAGGTGACCCACATCGTGATTTGAGATCCCCTTCAGGGCAGACCAACCAGCCCTCACCCATGCACCAGGCCTCATTCTACATTAATAAGAGGGTAATATGCTAATTAGACCAGGAGACCTTCTGGATGTCTGTCCGGACAGAGTCATAGTGGTGGGGCCAAGACAGAGGTGGTTAGGGGCAATCAGGCCAAAAGGGGAGGGCAGTTGGGGTTATCAGGCTGGTGGGGAGGGGCAGCTGAGGGCGAGCAGGCCGGTAGACAGAGTGGTTAGGAGCTATCAGTCAGGCAGGCAGGTGAGCAGTTAGGAGTCAGCGGTTCCAGATTGTGAGAGAGTTATCTGACTGCCGGTTTAGGCCTGATCCCTGTGGGGATTTCCCACAGGGATCGGGCCTAAACTGGCAGTCGGACATCCCTCAAAGGGTTCCCAGATTGGAGAGGGTGCAGGCTGGGCTGAGGGATAACCCCTCCTCCCCTGTGCACCAATTTCGTGCACTGGGCCACTAGTTTTATAATAATATCACTGTTTAAATTTTAGAGCTTCAAGAGACTCAGCTTAAAGACTAGTAGCAGACCCAGATAACTACATGGAAATATTAAGTGGGGAAAATAAAGGCAGGTAAAAGCAAAAAAAGGGGGAGAGATGAAACTGTCTTAGAGGGACATTTGAAAGGTAAGTTTATTTACTAACATCACTTTCCAAAGTTAAACGACCTAGTTGGCTTTCCCGCCCTACTAATCTATGAACCTGGCCCAATAGTAACTATGTGTAAAATTTAGAGGCTAATTAATGAGTTAAATTTATTTTCTCTGATTCTGCATTTGACTTAGTCAGTTAGCTGATTTTCCAGTAACTTTCTGCCTTCCAATTCTTCTTGGCAGAGTCGCACATATTTCTCCAATTCTCTTTCGATATCATCTTGAGAAGTTTGCACTTTAGAGATTTCTGATTCCAGTTCTTTATTTCTGAGTTCCAAGTGACTTGTTGAAGCCTGATCATTTATCATCTGCTCTGACATTTCTTGAGATGCTCTTTGTCTCTACAGCAAATAAAAAAGATACATTCTTAAAGTAATTATAAGCTGAACACTTATATTTGTTTTCTTTAGCTTTGAGTCATCAACTCAGAGATCAGCTTTAAGTGTGAAAAAAGCTGAAATTTAAAATAGTTATCATCAATGTCCACTGAATTAAATCTGAGTTATAAAGTTAATCATTCTTCTATTAGTACGCATGTAATCTGATAATTCAAAGAATAATAGAATCAGTGTAAGATATTAAAAGTTAAAAAATATAACTTAATTCAAGAGTATGGTACAATTTTAAAATCATGTTTTTTACCTTTTCTTCCTAATAGTCTTATTTTACATCAACTGGTCTTAAAACTAAAATGAAGGATCATTTGGAAAGATCAATTTAGTGATAATGTTGGAAACTAAAATAATGAAAAGGAAAAACAAATGCCACCTTCCTTCCAGAAATCTACAAAATAAATTGCTATTAAAGGGAGTAAAGGAAAGGCAAAAATACTGTATTTATCCGAAAGGTAATTTGCAGTGAAATGAATTAAAGCAAAATAAATAAAAAAATTAACCTGTAAAAGTGAATTGACTTTTTCTGCTTTGTCTTCTACATCCCGCCTTGCTCTTTCTTCAAGCTTCTTTTTATAGTCTTCTAATTCACAGATTTCTACCATATTCGTTTCTATATTTCTGAGGTTTACTCTTTCTTGTTTCGCCTTCTTTACTCTATCCTTCAGTTCTTCACGTCTCTTTAGAAGTGCTTCCATTGATAACTCCTGTTGAGGTGTCTTTTCCTCATCAAGACATATGCATTTTGAAGATGACGGTTGCAGTTTTGCTATAAGCTCATCATTCTGCATGAATAAAAGAATATAGTTTGGTTATGAAGGTGTGGACACCAGTATGAAATTTTGCAATGAATTCAGTGGCAATAAAATGTTACCTATACTCTGGTAGGGTCTTAGAATGTGAAACCTTCAATTACTCAGAATCAAGACCAAAGTTAAAACAACCAGGAGTCACAAAAATGTATTTACTGTTGTCATCTTTGCCACACAACATCTCTTCTGCCCTTGATTTTATACTCTTTTTTTCTATGACTGTTTCATGTCTTTCCTCCACAAAATGACTATGCATTGCTCCTGAATAGAAAGTCTCATATCTCTTCCCCCATCTTAACACTTCATAATCTTACACAAAAGTTTTAGGGATATGGTATTCAGATATTCAGGACTGAGTCAACAAATGCCTCACAAAATAAGACTTTCGAAATGAGACTAATTAATTAATCTTATAAATATAGACTCTAATGTCATATGTCTTTTATTGAACTATGAACGTTTGATGCTAATTTGAATTGCATTCCAAAAAGAAATTATTCCCTGCATTACTGAGAAATTACATCTCTCACTGTAAAAGTTTAGCGAGATGAGCCCTACATTTTTTAGAATAAAAAAAAAATGGGGATGGGGGCTTGATCCAATAGTGCTATCTTGAAATTCTTTGTTACTTCCCATACAATAAGAGAACATATTAAGCAAACACAATATCATCAACAAAAACAAACTTGCTGGAATGTCTGTGATCATGACTTGGGAAGAACTACTTTCCTTCAAATACAATGATTATTTGGTAAGACAAGGTGAGGGATGTCGAGTTTTTGAAGCACGTCTCCAGATTCTCTGGCACTTGTCCATGAAATAGGTGCTGGCCTCAGTGCTACCTGGGTTCTGGTGAATAGGAGATGGTGACTGCTGTGTGACTGCTATGTCTGGGTGCCATCGGACTCTCTCCCCAGGGAAGCTCACCCTGGGAACCCAGCCACCATGTTGTGAAGAACGAAGCAGCCCAAGCCACATGGTCATCCTCACACAGGTGTCCAGCTGAGACTGCCCCAGCGAGCGTCCCAGCCAAAAGCCCGCTGCACCTGAGAAACCCGTGAATGAACAAGCCTTTGATGTTTCCACTTCCCAGCTTCAAGTCATCCCAGCTGATGGCAAGTGGAAAAGCAATGAGCTGGCCTCACTGCCGATTTGTGAACAAGTAAATGCTGCTTTAAGACACGAGGTTTGGAGGTGGTTACTAAGCAGCAATAAGTAACTGGCACAGATACTGACATTAAAAATAGAGTGCTGGTACTAAAAAAGAAACACACACATATGGGAGCACCTCTAAACAGGGACAGGTGGAACCTGACATAATGTAGAGAAGCATGAGCATGAAAACCAAAAGGGCCTCCAAGAAAGGATGAGTGGAGGCCTGATGGCCCCTGAGGAGGCTGACAGCAAGGGCTTCTGGGCAAGTGAACACAATGACACTGAAAGGAAGATGACAGGGATTCTCGCTAGGAAGCAGCTGAAAGTGAAATCGATGAGAAACATAAGCTAAAAATAGACAAATAAATATAAAAGGACCCCATTTACCGGTTTAAAAATATCTATTTCCCGTTTATACCTTCTCCCACATGTCCAATTGTCAAATAATCCTAAAATAAAGAAATGGCTTGTGGGCTAACATCAAATCCAGGGTGTCCAGAAAACATGTTCGAAGGATGAAGCCAAGACTTATAAAACCCTTAAGAGCGAAGAAATATTTATGTGGTGCTTCAAAGGATTTTCAGAATGTAAGAATTTTAACGGCACTGTCCTACAACACCTTCAGGAAGCCCAGGTGAAGAGCTGATCTGAAAACAAGTGGTGAGGTGGCTTTTCTAATGCCATGAACCCCAATAAAATTAACTGGACAGACACTCGAAGTTCCTAAGAGAATGCTAGCTTGGCCTCCTGAAGGGAGACAGAGACAGTACACAATCAAAAGAGCCTGTGGGCCTCAGATGTTCCGCAGGGAGGAAGCAGGCTGTAAAAAGAGCTGCAAGCACAGGCCATTTCTTATGAAAAGGACAGAGCAAGTCTCAGAGGGAACAGCCAAGGGCCACAGAGAAGCACTCCAAGGTCAGGACTAAGCTTTCCTTTCCTCAGTGAGGAGACAGAGAGGATTATGAAATCATTTTAAATCTCAGTGGCAAAACAACTGCAATGCCTTTTGGCACCATTTAAATACAATATCTCTAGCTTACTTCAAGCTTGCTTGTATGTTACACCACAGTGTTTCTCCATAGGAAACAAATTGGCTTTAAACTTTTGAGATTTCAGCCCTAGCTGGTTTGGGTCAGTGGATGGAGCAGCAGCCTGCAGACTGAAGGGTCATGGGTTCCATTCAGGCCAAGGGCACATAACTGGGCTGTGGGCTCAATCCCCAGTAGGGGGCACTTAGGAGACAGCCGATCAATGATTCTCATCACTGATGTCTCTCTCTCTCTCTCTCTCTTTCTCTCTCTCTCTCTCCCCCCTTCCTCTCTGAAATAAATAAATAAATAAATAAATAAATAAATAAATAAATGTGTGTGTGTGTGTGTGAATATATATATATATATATATATATATATATATATATATATATATATATATATTTTAAAGTAAAATAAAATTTGAGACTTCAAGTCAGGCATTTCTAAAGAGGAAAGGCGACAGTCCAGATTTTAATCTTCTCCTCCCCAGGCAGTGACACCTACCAGCGTCTATGAATTATGAGTTAAACACAATGAAGGAAATGGCTAAGTCAGCAGATCCTGTTACTAGGATTTCATGGAAATGGAAGTGAAGTGGGAGGCACTGGGTTAGACGTTGAAGGTTTGAATGCAGAAAATAAAGGAATGGGTGTTATCTTTGTAAGCCTACTTTCCCATCATGTCACAGAGTCAGCAAAACATAAGCTGGCCATAAGCTTTATCAAGAAACAAGAAATCTCCATAAAAGTACAGGTAAAAACATTCCACTACACTGACTTTTTTTTATTACATAAAACAGCTGGTACTATGCAAGATGACTGGGAAAGATACTCTTAAAATTTGATTTGGTACTGGCATAAGGACAGACTTATTCATCAGTGAAGTAGAAGGGAGAATCCAAACCTTAATCCAATTTCTGGCCAACTGCTTTTTGACAAGGGTGCCAAACAAATAAATCAGATATGAATAGTTTTTTTAGCAAATTGTCCAGGGACAGCTGGATATCCACATGCAAATGAATAAAATTTGACCTCTATCTCAGACCATACATAATAGTTAACTTAAAATGTAAATGCTAAGACTATAAAAGACTTAGAAGAAAACATAGGTGTATATCTTCATGACTGGATTTGGCACCGTTTAAATACAATGTCCCCTCTGCCTTACTTCAAGTTTAGATGTGAAACAAAAAGACAAAAATAGAATAACTGGACTTCATCAAAATCAAAATCGTCTGTGCTATCAGGAAACTCAAAGGGTGAGCTACTGAATGGAAGAAATATCTGGAAATCCTTTATCTAATAAGGGATTTGTATGTAGGACATTTAAAGCACTCTTGTATTCAATAATACAAAAACAATTCAATTAAAAATGGGCAAAGGAATTGAATAGTTTTTCAAAGAATATATACATGTCAAAAGATGGTGAATATCACTAGTCATTAGAAAATTGCAAATCAAAACCAATAATAAGATGCCACTTCACACCCACTATAATGGCCACAATAATAAAAAAAAAAAGTAATGACGAGTGTTGGCAAGAATGTGGAGAAATTGGAACCCTCATACACCATCAATTAAATGCAAATGGTGCAGCCACTGTGGAAAACAATCAGGCAGTTTCTCAAAAGGTTAAAGATCTGATCAATCAATTCCATTTATAATTATATTCCCAAGAGAATGAAAACAATATGTTCACATAAAAAGTTGGACATGAATGTTCATAGCAGAATTAGTAACACCACCAAAAAGTGGAAGTAACCCAAAGGTTCATCAAATGATGAATAGATTTTAAGAAATGTGGTCGCTTCATGCAATGAAACGCTATTCAGCAATAAACCGGCATGAAGTACTGGTGATACGTGCAACAAAAGAGATGTGCCTTGAAAACATTACGCTACATAAAAAAGGCAGTCACAAAGGAGCACCTACTGTGTGATTCCACTGATATGTAATGTGCAGAACAGACAAATCTAGAGAGACTGAGAGGACAGTAGTGTTCCTGAGCGCCAGGAAGAGGGGGGAAGTGGAAGCTGGCACAGGGTGGTTGGTGAAGGGCACTGGGCTACTTCTTAGGGGGATGAAAATTTCCCCAAACTGACTGTGATGATGACTGTGTAACTCTTTGAATACAGAAAAAGGCACTGAACTGCACACTTTATTTATTTTTTAAATATATTTTATTGATTTTTTGCAGAGAGGAAGGGAGACGGATAGAGAGTTAGAAACATCGATGAGAGAGAAACATCGATCAGCTGCCTCCTGCACACACCCTACAAGGTACATGCCCTTGACCAGAATCAAACCTGGGACTCTTCAGTCTGTAAGCCTACGCTCTATCCACTGAGCCAAACCAGTCAAGGCTGAACTGTACACTTTAAATGAGTGAACTGCATGGTATGTTCATTATGACTCAGTAAAGCTGCCACCAAAAATTTTTTGGACTTGGTGCTGGTGCCAGGGTTCAAGACATAGAGCAGTGGTTCTCAACCTTCTGGCCCTTAAAATACAGTTCCTCATGTTGTGACCCAACCATAAAATTATTTTCATTGCTACTTCATAACTATAATGTTGCTACTGTTATGAATCATAATGTAAATATCTGATATGCAGAATGGTCTCAGGCGAACCCTGTGAAAGGGTTGTTCAATTACCAAAGGGGTTGAGAATTGCTGACATAGATAGTTAACAGTAGGCCCTTTTTATAGAAAAGTGACAAAGAAAAAGCTGATACCAAGTCTATAAAATTAACAGAAAAACCTATATTTCACTACTTAAAGCATTGAATGATATCTATTTCCCCAAATTAGGTGAATTTTAGGTCACAAAACTGATTTAAAATTACCTTCTGTTTTGGCTTTTCAGACTGAATTTCCATGTCAGCTGGACTTGGTTTTGAATCTCCAGGGAAACTAAGGTCTTCATGATCACATTCATTTAATTTCTTTTTTATAACTTTTAAATGTTCCTTAATTCTGAAGAAATACACAAAATGGGTATGTCAAATTCTTTAAGAATAAATATTTAATTATTATTTAAACAGATATTATGTTTATAAAATCATATAAAATAAGCAAATCTATAAATTATGATGCTATCATTTGTTCTAATCTAATATTGGCTGAAAGCATACTAGCTAAATTATAATCTTCTGTAAATAAAATGAAAAAAGTCATGACATATGTGATATGGATATATAGTTAATATTGTAACTATATAGAGTCCTTATAAATAAGTTATTAATATTCATTTGACTATGTTAATATAAAACATTAATCTATTATTAAAGATCAACTAGGAACCAGAAATCAGTATCCAAGGTGAAAAACAAAACCATAATTACATGTGAATGTTTTGAAAAGACACAAAAATACCTTTTGGTACCTACTGACAATAGTCTACAAGGAGGAAGAAAATTACCAACATCAAGGATATCATTCAAAACAGAAGGAGAAGCAGGAAAGAAGAATCTCTGAAGTGTAAGTGGAACGGGAAACCAGAAAGAGGTAGGGGTTTAGAAGAAGGGAAATCAGAGAGATAATGTGAAATAGTCTCTTCAAGACTGTTTTAAGAAGAGATCTTTGCTAGCACAATGTTAAGAAAATGAAAGGGTTATAATATAGAGAAAGACAGTAAAGTGAGAGGAAACACACTGAGAGAATCAAGGAGCAAACTTAAGAATTCAGCCAATAAGCAGAAAGGAAGCCAGGTGGGGGCTCCCCAGACATGGGAAAGATGCCATTGTGTTTCTATGAGTGATAAACACAGGATTACCCAGCTTCTTCTTTAAATCATACAAACATTTTGTATTTGTGATATCTCTTATAACTAAAAAAAGAGAAAGAAACATAAGCCAAATCAAGATAATTACTGGCATCATTAAACAGTGACACAGATAGGCTTAGTTATTAAATTACTAGAGGTATGGTGCACGAATTCGTGCACAGGTGGCATCACTCGGCCTGGCCAGTGATTGGGGCTGATTTTGGCCATCTTGCCCAGTCCCAATTGGGGCCGATAGGAGCTGGCCAAGGGGAGGGACTGTGGGAGATAGGCCAGCAGCGGGAGGTTGGCCGTGGGAGTGCACTGACCACCAGGGGGCAGCTCCTGCATTGAGCATCTGCCCCTTGGTGGTCAGTGGGTATCATAGCAACCAGTGGACCAGTTGTTCAGACAACCAGTAGTAACAGTCACTTAGGCTTTTATATATACACTAGGGGCCCGGTGCACGAAATTCGTGCACTGGGTGTGTGTGTAGGGGTTAGTGTCCCTCAGCCCAGCTTGCCCCCTCTCACATACTGGGAGCCCTCAGGCGTTGACCCCCATCACCCTCCAATCGCAGGATCGGCCCCTTGCCCAGGCCTGACGCCTCTGGCCTAGGCGTCGGGCCCGGGCAGCGGGGACCTGCAGTGGCAGCGGGGGGCGCCGTGATCGCGCGGGCTCTGCCCCTGCCCCTGCAGGATGCCTCTGGCTGAGGCGTCCGGCCCGGGCAGCGGGGACCCGCAGCTGCAGCGGCCCCACGATCGTGGGCTCTGCTTTAGGCCCAAGCAAGGGACCCCTAGCTCCTGGGACTGCCAGCTTTGACCTTGCCCAGCTCCCATCGCAGGCTCCACCCCTACTTCCTGCTATCAATGGCCAGGGCGGAAAAGGCACCTGATTCTCCGATCATGGCTGGGGGGCAGGGCAAACGCGGCCCCAGGGCTGCCTTTGCCCTGCCCCCCAGCTCTTAGCTCCCCCCTGGGTTTCCGATCACTGTCAGTGGCAGGGGGGTTCTTCCTGCTTTCCCTTTCGCCTCCCTGCATTGTGCCTACATATGCAAATTAACCGCCATCTTGTTGGCAGTTAACTGCCAATCTTAGTTGGCAGTTAACTGCCAATCTTAGTTGGCAGTTAATTTGCATATAGCCCTGATTAGCCAATGAAAAGGGTATCGTCATACACCAATTACCATTTTTCTCTTTTATTACTGTTGATAGATTTGAGTGCAGAAGGGATGCATACTATGAGAAGAAGGGAATATCACCAGAGAGAGCAGATATGTTGCAGAATTAAAAATTCAAGGTAGATATGAAAAGAACAGTTGACAGGATATGCAAAGGCATCCTCATTATGGTTTTAGGAATCATAAAAGAGTAAGTACAATATCATGGCCCTCAATGAAGTTTCAGATTGTGCTGTGTGTTTCTCCAGTAAGTTTTTAAATAGGATAATTTAATTATAGAAATTACAGAGGAAATAAATTTGTATTTCAGTTTTAATAATGTAAAATGACAGTTAAATCTTAATTCATGGCAGAAATGCTCTGAAATATTAAAATCTTACCCGGTAATCTCTTTTTCTAAATCACCAATTTCATTTTCTTCTTGCTGCAACCTCTGTTGCAGAAATATGTTTAAGTCAATATATTTCTTTAACTCTTCTTTTTTGTGCTGAAACTTTGAAAAATATTTGAAAGAAAATTATTTTTAAAAATCTAGAGACTTATTCTTCTTTTTAAAA